>NW_027412523.1:5080000-5715000 GCF_025532065.1 Leptinotarsa decemlineata
CAAAAATCATTCGTAAGAAGACTAAAGTGGATGATGATGACAATGGTATAATAGTTTTGGGATACTTTCATGCATTTCCAAATGCTTCTCTGCACGAGCCTGAAAGAGAGATAGGTATACCCTACGTGACAATTTGTCGAATTCTTAATAAGCATAAATGGCATCCCTATAAGTTCTACTGTGTCCAACATTTGAAAGAGACTGATTTACCTCGTAGAGTGGAATTCTTTGAATGATTACTTGTCAAGACTCAAGAGGATGAACATTTCCTTGACAATATCATATAGACGGATGAGACCAAGTTCACAAAAAATTGAGTTTTCAATAGACACAATAGTCATTATTGGGCGCCAGAAAATCCCCATGTTGTCGGCCAAAGGGGTTTTCAAGAAAGATGGCAATTCAATGTATTTTGTGCCATAAGGAATGAGTAAATTTTTTATATCGAGTTTTATGATGATAATTTGAATGCATCAAAATATGAAGATTTACTGAGAAATGGAATTCAAATGATTTTAAATAATAGACCAGGAAGAGAACGTGTATGGTACCAAATAGATGGTGCTCCACCCCATAATTCTCATTCAGTCAGCGAAGCTTTAATCGAAATCTTCGAAGACAGATGGATTGGTAATAATGGACCTTTTCGTTGGCCTCCTAGAACACCAGATGGCAATCCATTAGATTATTTCGTGTGGGGTTTCATTAAAAATATGGTTTACTCTACTCCAATAACAACAATGGAAGATTGAAATCAAGAGTTACAACTGCTTTCAATAGTTTGACTCCAGACTTGATCAGAAGCGCTACACATGACAATCTTTTGAAGAGATTACATGTTTGTTTAAGTAGAGGTGGAGATGTGTTTGAACATATTCTGAAATACACTGACGATTAAATTAACTCATTAATTTATGGGTTTATTATTTTCAGTTCGTGTTTCAGCGTTAATAAAACTATTGTTTGAAGAGAAGTTTCATTCGATGGTTGAGGAGTATTTAATAATTATCTTTTCATTGTATTATCTGTGACTAATTGAGAAACATCAAACGAAATCTGTTTTACAAAAATGAGTGATGAACAAGGAAACCATGTCAATTTCCGTTTGAAACAGTTTATCTCGAAAACGGTTCAAAATAGAAATAGCATTATCTGAACAAAGTTAATCTAAAATTGGATGTAGAGCTCAAAAATGTTGAAATATACAGGGTGTTCCATTTGAAAAAATTGAGTTCCACTCATTTTTTCATGAGATCAAAGTATCTGCATTTTTTGAAGACCCTGTATGAGGCAAATGAAAATATGACTCGGAGTGAAGATCCTCATAGTATCACTCCACTCCATTTCAAATTTGATCGTTTTAGTGCAAGAGAGTTCAAGATTATCAGCATTTATAAAAGTTCATGTTTGGTAAAAAAAATATCGAAATTAATTTATATCTTCTAAACGATAATAGATAGGTATAGGGAAATAGTATATGAATTTGTTGACAAAGTGATAATGAAGCATAATATGATATTATATACGGGATGTTCCATTTGAAAAATCAAAGAAGCCGCTACTTTATAGTAGAAGCGACAACGCCGCTTCGTCTAAAATATTTTAGGCGTATAGGTCATATTGACTTATGCATACTGTGGAATTTTCAGGTTGATCCGTTGAATAGTTTGCCACTAATTAACGCTCATCATGAAAAGCCCTGTATAAATAGTCCCCCATCGTAGCACACATAAGATTATTCCTGGCCGTTCTAAAACGAAATCCACCTTTCTTGTTCGTCAAATTGTTTTTTGATATTCGCTCACAGATACTATTCGAGAAAGTTATCAATTTATTTCTAATGAAACACTTTCCTTCTTCTGTCGATTTATTTTTCATAGAATTTCAAAAGATTTCAGAACCCCAATTCTAGTTTTCTAAAAAGAACGAGCAGGCCAAACGAATTCTTAGGAAATAAAGTCGTCGCGGGATAAATAACGACAGGAACAGATTTTGAAAGGTCGCCAAATGCGAACTATTACTTTTAAGTTGCTTAATTATTGTTAACGACTATACTTTTTCTCTTGTGAAGGTAAAAACAAAACAAAACTTTTGGATTCATCTTCCACTAAATAATGCGGCGCGTCTCATTAAGAGACGAAATTTTCGTTATTTCAGACGCAAAGACAATTTGTCAAGAAATGAGGAACTGTCACTTCTGTTTCTGAAGCTCTGAAAATTACGTAACGAATTCCACGAAAGGATAATATTAGGAATATTTATTCGTCATTGCTCTGGGGAGAATCTTTTGAGAACAATAACGCTAAGTCTTTTTCTATATACATATTTACACAGTGTTAGGAATCACACGCTAAAAGGTAATACCTCGTTAATCCTTAGCTCGCACAAGTTTCTACTTCTGAGGGTTGTCGTTCGTAGGGGTGCGACAGTTGGTTTACAGAAAAACAAATTTTAAACAGATTTTTTCACACAGTAATCCTTTATACCAGAATCACTGTCCATGAAAAGTTGTTAAAGTTTATCCCATTAAGCAGCGGAGTATTGAAACATTTTCAAGTTGCTTTGTGGCCCATTCGCGATACAAAAATAGGCTGAGCCCGGTAAAGTATTTTAAATCGGCCCATAACAGCTCTGGCAAAGCATTAACATCATCACAAAATTTAGGGTCTTGCATTTATAATGAGCAGTTTTTATTTTTCACCAGTAGGAGATAGAGAATAATGGGTTGAATTGTTGTACTTTGTATCAAACAAAACATTTAGAGTCACTTTGGATGTTGCGTCCATGTACATACCTTCGGTAAAAATCATATCTGATATTTTAATAGCATTTATCAATTTCAGATAAATACACACATCGGAAAAGCCTAGGGATATTTTTATAACATACTAAATATCATAAAATTAAATGCATGAGGTCGTTTAATTTCGATTAAATTGGTACACTCGACCACCCTGTAGATTTCTATGGGTTGAACAAAGCTTTTAAAAACGGTAACTAAGCTTTTTTCAAGTTTTTTACAAACTGTAGGTTTTCGGCTAAAATGAATAATCTGAAAGTGTCGAGTTTGTACATTCTATGCAGTTCTTGCTCAGCAATTAAACTGGAAATATTGTGCTTTAACATGGAACGCCATCACTTACCATTGGCTGAGATGAATAGAGCTGTAGGGCTTCTTCAAGGTGGCATGCGACAAAATGATGTAGCTCTTCGTTTGGGGGTCTCCCAAAGTGTTATCAGTCGATTGTGGCGGCGTTTCCGTGAAACTGGCAGTCCAGCCGAACAACATCCAGGGCGAGGACGCGCTACAACTGCAGTTCAAGACCGATTTTTGGTCTTAACCGCAAGAAGACAACCGACAATCACAGCACCTGAGTTGGTTAACGTGTTGCAGCAGACGCACCAGGTAACCATTGGTCGTGATACAGTCAGAAATCGACTGCATGAAGCAGATCTCCACAACAGAAGGCCACTTAGATGTCCACCTTTGTCGAGAGGCAATCGCGGAAGAAGATTAGAGTGGTGTCAAGAACATCAAAACTGGGATGCAAATGATTGGGCCACAGTTTTGTTTACAGACGAATCCAGATTTGGATTCCATCCAGATTCTCGTCGAGTAAGACTGTGGAGACGACCTGGAAATAATGAACGTTTGAGACATGTCCAGGAAGTCCACACATACATAGGTGGTACAGTAATGCTATGGGGCGGAATCATGATCGGCGGCAGAACCGAGCTCGTTTTTCCAAATCGCTCTCTCACAGTTCGACAGTACCTCGACACCATTCTTCTACTTATCGTCCGTCCGTTTGCTGGTGCTGTTGGTGAAAACTTCCACCTAATGCACGATAATGCTCGTCCACATGTCGCGCGTCTACTGACTGACTGGCTCACCAACGAAGGAGTTGATGTATTGCCATGGCCAGCACAATCACCGGACCTGAATCCCATCGAGCATGTGTGGTACATGCTTCAACGAAGAATCACTCCGCATATGGGGAACATTCACACAACGTTTCAATTGAGAGAGCTTTTAATCGCTGAATGGGCAAATGTACCTCAACAAGACATTGACAATCTCATTTTGTCGATGCACGATAGATGTAGGGCCGTAATAAACCAGCGTGGAGGCCATACTTTGTACTGATTCCAATTTTTTTTGTATTATTTTTTTTTCGGGGTGCCAAAGAAGAGCCATATTTTTTTTTAGTTTTGCTTATATGCGCACTCAGTATTTTTGACCATTTAATAAATTTTGTTGTAAGATACATTCGTTTAATAATCACCCGTCAACTTTTTTTTCCCTAAAGCGATCTAAAAAAAAATATTGCCATTTTTAAAAATATCCCTAGACTTTTCCGATGTGTGTATTTTGATCGTTACAGAGGTTCTCAAGTTCAATAACAATGAAATGTTGAAGAAAAAAATAAGAAAAGAAACTGTTTTGGAGTTTTTTTACGTAACGAAGGCGCTATAACTCAGTGAGAGTGGGTTTGACAATAATTAAATGCATTGTACAATTAAACTCAACTTTATTTCGCTGCCACATTGCCAATACAACACAAACACTTCAACTGAAACTTCTAACCTCACTAGATCTTTTCTTACCGCATTTTTAACTAGACTTTCTCGATCTGCGTGTTGGCAGTGTTTTTATATGGTAATGGAAGTCTCTTGAAGTCGCTAGAAATCTGTCGAAGCGACGCGACATCTAGAACAACGCGAAGCGCACGTCGAGTTGAGCGCGATATTGGCCAAGTCACAATCGATTAACGACGACCAGCGGCGGCCGGCGGTTTTTTTTTTCAGGGAATGATTTACAATAAAACCCGTTTATTCATTATTGCAACGACATGTTCATTCGTTTCTTCCAAAAAGGTTCTTGTAAGCAGTAAAACACCAACAAGGTATGACAGAATTTGATACGGTGTGGCCAAGCTAATGGGTAATGAAACAAAGAGAAATTTTCGACGCCGCGCCGCTTGAGACTTTGACTATCCTCCAATTTTGATCTCGATGTAACTCGAATGTTGACACATTTTGTTGTACTATTTCATTACTCTGGATGAGTATAAACACTATTTGCTATCGTGTTTTCTTGTGAAACAAAAAATACCTAAATCATCACCCATACTTATAGACGGTGTCATCATCTATTACCAAGAACACAATATATTAATTGATATGCTCTCAAGTGATTTGTGTATTTCCTAAACGGAGAAAAAGTCCCACCAGAATGCTAATACTCGGTTCATTGTTCATTCCAAGAATCAACATACCTCCGTTACCAAGCCTTCCAGCCTAAGCATTTCGAATCATACGTATATTCGTCAAACGCTCATGTATGTATATGTATAAGTACTCGAGCTGAAAAACATTATTTATTTAAATCCCGCGAGTAGGTGTTCAGAGATTGAATTACGAATTCCATTATTTCCGAGAGGCAAGTTGAAAAAATATATATGAAAATGATTTACTCTGAGTTTGCTGTAATTTTATAGCTGAAGGCGTTTTTCACAATCAATTTCATGTTTTGATTGACGTGTATCCATTCACTTAACGACACAGTAGAAACAGTGGGTCACTTTGTTTCGTTTCTTTTCTCAAGTCACATTCATTTGCGACTGCACACTCTCACAGACAGCGGCGATATTATCGGCATATCTTGCGTTTCGTCGACTTAAGGGTGTTGGTCGATCGTTTATCGAACCAGTGGACAGTAGAACGATTATGGCGACCGTAAAATGAGCGGAGCGCGCGGTACGTTGCCCGAACAGAACACCCATTTTGATAAAATAATTTTATGATTTGTGTTGTTGAATGCTATATCCGTACATGGTGATTTGGCAAAGCAGACTGAATGAATGACAACTAATTCACTGGCATATATGTCGGCCAGTGAATAATATGACATCACCGCAAAAGGAATGCAGTCGGCAACCGCCGGTTAAACGCTAGTTGAGAACCGAAACAACTAGAGAAATCTAGAACGATCGTTACCGATATATAAGGCCCGCTTCTCGTCCAGAGAGGGGCAGTTGAATTCAGAAAATGAATCCAGCCGTGTTGTAAATAAATTATTTTGTGATAGTTAAATATTGTTAGAAATAAATTTGTTTAAGACGGTAAATTCTTCAATTTGTTACATTATTATATCTTCTCTTGTTATTAGTTTACACAATTCTCCCACACATTCCTGCAGCACAAACATTCGCTTTTCCATTTCATAATGTTCGTTTGGTAGGCAATAACTTCCTTCATGTTTGCTTTGGAGAGGGTGAGCGTTGAGCGGGCCCCTGTTTCCCCAAGCTTAGGGGAGGGGGCCCCAATTCTATATTCCTGACCATGCCAATCTCCGCCCATAATCGAAATTCAATAATCACAAATGAAATACTGAAACCGAAATTAGATTTGGAACGGACGAATTTATGCGGATATGAAGCTCTTCAAAATATCTAATAATAGTAATGATTCTCTAATTCTGGCTCTGGGTTGATTTCGACACATGACTTGTTAGTTTCAAATTGATCTTTTCGAGCGAGATTTTCCGTTCGAAATAAAAACTGATAAATTTATTTCAATATTCGAAAATGATACCGCTAAACCTAAACGTCTAAAATCTTGGACTAGTGGTTTTATTGCTACTGCTTGCTAGATTGTTATTTCTCAAAACTGACAAAATTTCAATGAGATAAATTGCTGTATTTTGTATGAAACAAAAAATTCAGAGAATGTTTGGATTCTCTTACGTTTCTATTACGTTTATTATGGTTTTCATCAGGTCTCGACCAAGTTCATGAAAAAACTCGTTCATATATTCTGTTGGTGACTGAAGAAATATCATGCCTTTTGGTTCAGGTTTTTCCGTCTTCTTGATGTTCTCATAAATACGTATAATAATCAGCTTTGAAAAACGGATAAAAAGCTCATGATTCTCAAACTCTCATTAGTGAATATTCTTCACGAAGTGTCAGAGCAGAAAACAAATGAAAAGCTTCCAAAGACCCTCTACAAAGTAAGTTTAAAGGTTCTGTGGTAATTATTTTTATTTGGCAAAAAAGGTAGGTATTTACACACACCGGAAAAGTCTAGGGAAATTTTTAAAAATGGCAATAATTTTTTTTTAGATCGCTTTAGGGAAAAAAAAGTTGACGGGTGATTATTAAACGAATGTAACTTACAACAAAATTTATTAAATGGTCAAAAATACTGAGTGCGCATATAAGCAAAACTAAAAAAAATATGACTCTTCTTTGGCACCCCGAAAAAAAATCATAATACAAAAAAAATTGGAATCAGTACAAAGTATGGCCTCCACGCTGGTTTATTACGGCCCTACATCTATCGTGCATCGACAAAATGAGATTGTCAATGTCTTGTTGAGGTACATTTGCCCATTCAGCGATTAAAAGCTCTCTCAATTGAAACGTTGTGTGAATGTTCCCCATATGCGGAGACATTCTTCGTTGAAGCATGTCCCACACATGCTCGATGGGATTCAGGTCCGGTGATTGTGCTGGCCATGGCAATACATCAACTCCTTCGTTGGTGAGCCAGTCAGTCACTAGACGCGCGACATGTGGACGAGCATTATCGTGCATTAGGTGGAAGTTTTCACCAACAGCTCCAGCAAACGGACGGACGATAGGTAGAAGAATGGTGTCGAGGTACTGTCAAGCTGTGAGGGAGCGATTTGGAAAAAATAGATCGGTTCTGGCGCCGATCATGATTCCGCCCCATAGCATTACTGTACCACCTCTGTATGTGTGGACTTCCTGGACGTGTCTCAAACGTTCATTATTTCCAGGTCGTCTCCACAGTCTTACTCGACGAGAATCTGGATGAAATCCAAATCTGAATTCGTCTGTAAACAAAACTGTGGCCCAATCATTTGCATCCCAGTTTTGATGTTCTTGACACCACTCTAATCTTCTACCGCGATTGCCTCTCGACAAAGGTGGACATCTAAGTGGCCTTCTGTTGTGGAGATCTGCTTCATGCAGTCGATTTCTGACAGTATCACGACCAATGGTTACCTGGTGCGTCTGCTGCAACACGTTAACCAACTCAGGTGCTGTTATTGTCGGTTGTCTTCTTGCGGTTAAGACCAAAAATCGGTCTTGAACTGCAGTTGTAGCGCGTCCTCGCCCAAGATGTTGTTCCTCTGGACTGCCAGTTTCACGGAAACGCCGCCACAATCGACTGATAACACTTTGGGAGACCCCCAAACGAAGAGCTACATCATTTTGTCACATGCCACCTTGAAGAAGCCCTACAGCTCTATTCATCTCAGCCAATGGTAAGTGGTGGCGTTCCATGTTAAAGCACAATATTTCCAGTTTAATTGCTGAGCAAGAACTGCATAGAATGTACAAACTCGACACTTTCAGATTATTCATTTTAGCCGAAAACCTACAGTTTGTAAAAAACTTGATAAAAGATTAGTTACCGTTTTTGCAGGCTTTGTTCAACCCATAGAAATCTACAGGATGGTCGAGTGTACCAATTTAATCGAAATTAAACGACCTCATGAATTTATTTTTATGATATTTAGTATGTTATAAAAATATCCCTAGACTTTTCCGATGTCTGTATTTTTATTTATTCATTTATGCCATACACTATTCTACAGGATGAGTAACAGAATAAGGAGTAACAGTATCATTTACAAATAT
Organism: Leptinotarsa decemlineata; assembly: GCF_025532065.1. Lineage (NCBI taxonomy): Eukaryota > Metazoa > Arthropoda > Insecta > Coleoptera > Chrysomelidae > Leptinotarsa > Leptinotarsa decemlineata. The sequence continues at coordinate 5,088,676 of NW_027412523.1, forward strand.
GTACTTACATAATAAAACAGTTAGCTAAGAAATGTCTTTTGATTTGTATAATCTAGCAGTTGAGTATATCTAGGACATGACTAACAGAATTAGAGGTATCGCACATTGTATAAATTGGAGATTTTTTCATTATATTTGTACTCAAACACATATAAAATTGATTAATGAATATATATATTAATTGATAAATATTAATAATAATAATAATTAAATTAATATTAATTAATAAAAAATACCAAAAAAATTCAAAATGTTCAAATGCAGTATACCATACTTTGTTTAATAAAAAATACAGTTGATAAAATAAACTAGAGAAAGCGGTCCTCATAGAACTCTTCTAAACTATAATAGGGTCTACCACATAATAAGTCTTTTACTGATTTTCTAAATAAACAGCTATCCTCTAAAATTTTAATATGGTCAGGTAAATGATTAAACATATTGAGACCATTATAATATATAGAGTGGGCCAACGAAAAGTATGCACCTTGTTTTTCTTTTTTTGTAACGTAACGCAAAAATGCTCGGACAGGTCAATTTTGCTTTTGAGGGGGACACACTTTAGATGTATTTTTCTACCTGTGCCTTCAACCCCCTAGCGAGGGTGAGTAACAACCCTAAAATTTCAAATGGAAAGTGGGGTCGAGTGATGTATCATTTGAAAGGGCATAAAATTCTCTTTCTAATGATACCTAATTTGTTGTATTTACTTGTACAGTTATAAAAAAAGCAAGAACATTTACTCGATATTTTTGGTGTTAATGAAAATGCGGAAAAACGGCTTTTTTATCACTACTACGTTCCTCAATTTCTCTCGTGCGTTTTTTGGTTCAAATTACAACGGCAGATAAGTGTACAAAAAGAATTTGGGCAAACGTTCATTGATTCAGTTCGGTTGCTTTTGAAATTATTTCAACTTTACTGTAAAAATGGTTTATTACATTCCTGAACGAGTTTAAATTGTTAAACTTTATTATCAACATAATAGTTGTGCTAGACTTACTGCTCGCCTCTTTAATAAAAGTCATCCGGGAAAAATGTGAATGATTCGTACGTTGCCAAGTTAGTCCAAAAGTTTGTCGATACCGGATCTGTCTGTAATGTGAAACACTAGCCACGGAAACCGATCAGAAATGAAGCAGTGGAAGTCGCTGTTTTGGGACATGTTGAATCGGATCATACTCAAAGTACCCGTCAGCTTGCTGCAACCTCAGGTGTCTCCCGTTCGTCCATAATACGGATATTAAAAGCCTATAAATTTTAAGGGAACAAAATTAAATAAGTACAGGAACTCTATGAAGATGATCCTGATAGAAGGCTGCAATTTTGTGAACAACTGAGCCAGCTACTAAGTGATTATCCGCACCTATTATTCAACACGTGCTTTTCCGATGAGAGTACATTTTTTTTGAATGGAGCTGTGAATAGGCATAATTGCCGTTACTGGCATGACAGTAACTCACACTTATTCCGAGAGGTCCATACCCGGTACCCTCAAAAAAATCAATGTCTGGTGTGGCATATTAGATAGTCATATCGTAGGCCACTTTTTATTCTTGAGAATTTAACTGTTGAGGTCTACCTGAACATGCTTCAGGATACAATTGATCCTCTCATAACAGAAATAATTGAAAATGACCAAAATCATAATGATGATCGGCTTCATTTCCAGCAAGATGGAGCACCTCCTCACTATGTTGCTCCGGTAAGAGAGTTTTTAGATGACCGGTTTCCTGGACGGTGGATTGGAAGGAGAGGCCCCATCGAATGACCTGCCAGGTCACCTGATTTATCGCCTTTAGACTTTTTCCTTTGGGGACACTTGAAAAATAAATGTTTTGCTACGCAGCCCGAGTCCATAGAAGATCTTCGCCAACGAATCACAGCAGAGTGCGGAAGTATAACACCTGATATGCTACAGAATGTTAGGAATAGATTTGAACAAAATCTGTATTATTGCATGGAAGCAAATGGGTCACATTTTCAGCAGTTGCTGAAGTAGTAGTAAAATGTGTCCCCCTCAAAAGCAAAAATGACCTGTCCTAGCATGTTTGCGTTAAGTTACAAAGAAAGGAGGAAAGCAAGGTGCACACTTTTCGTTGGACCACTCTGTATAATACATGGGCTTAAAAATCCCGGACATAAGAAAGAAAAACACTTTTTTGTGTTCGAAATTGGCTTTATTCATTAATGTTATCTCCCTCAAGAGCCGATGAAATTTCAACAGCTCACTTTTGAAGGTCAGTATTAACTGAAAAAAGCGGTGAATGCCGTAAGACTAGACCTATCTATGTGTTAGATCCGAGACTTTTCTTATTACTTAATGAGAAATGGAAATTAGTGTCACAACATTAAAATACAATTTTATTTGAAATCCCATTTTTGAAGTTTCTGTAGTAGTATAAATGTCACACTTAGACTAAGCTTCTAACTGAATATCCCCGCACTGAAAACTTCCCCCTCCTCCGTCTTTCTTCGCCTATGCTTCTCCCTCGTCGACCTCCGATCCTATCCCTTGATCCACTTGATCATTCTCAACTCGCTGCCTCCTCTCTAGATATCGTTTCACCCGTTCCAAATCCCTCATGCATCTCACAATGATTTCTCTAGCGGTAGCGGCATCGGTAACCTGCTTCTTCTTCTCCAAAGAGGAGGTCGATTTCCTACTTTTAGACTTCTTTTCGGAATCTTCGATCAGACGAATAGACGAACTATTTACGCTCCTCGATTTCCTCTTGGAGAAGGACGACTCTTTGTTTCTGGAAGGAGCACCTCTCAGACTACCGGATGGCGTGGACATTAATGCAAGTGAAGGCAAAGAGGCGAAATGAATGAACTGTCAAAAAGTCGGCTACAAACTGTCAAAGTGCAGGACCGGATCGTCCAGGACCGGATCGTCCAGACAGGACCGGATCGTAGGTTTACTAGCTATGGCAATGAAAAAATATTGAAAAATATCAACAAAGCTCAAATTCCATAGTGAGGGGAAATGAGTGTGTCCGCAATATGCCAATGTTTGCCAATTGACAATGCCGAATCGATGTAGACATGTGTCAATAAGCCAGGACTTTGCCAATGAAAATCGCTCAAGGGTCACTCATGAGAACAGAGAGTGGGTAAATTAGTGAATCCTCAATTTTGACGATATCACAAACTACAGGGCAATTTCAATTTTATGTAACTTTTCTAAACTCTTCGAAATATGTGTGCAAAATGTTATGTACTCCCATATTCAAAAAGTTATTTCTCCTACTCGGCATGGTTTCGTACAACAAAGATCATGTATGACAAATCTTGCATGTTTAAATCAATATCTCTGTATGTACCTGGACAAGCAAAAACAAGTCGATGTTGTTTATTCAGACTTTCAAAAGGCCTTCGATCAAATAGACAACTACGTTCTTCTCAGCAAATTGACAAAATTGGGACTCTCTAACCAACTGCTCACTCTTAATTGAATCATATCTAACAGATTTGGGCCGATTTGAATCTTTCAAATCGGCCCAATACGTAGTTACATCTGGGGTACCACAAGGTTCTAATCTTGGACCTCTTTTATTTTTAATTTTTATTAACGACTTGGCAACCTCTTTGAATATTCTTAGCCTACTATTTGCAGACGACCTACTTAAAACTAAAAACCGATGGCATTTATCCTCCAATAGGAACAACCCACTCTGAATTGCTACAAAAGCATAACTTTTGCAGTCTCGAAAAAAGGCGTGAATTTTATAGTGTTGCACCAACCCATAAAATTATCAAAAGCATAGTTGACTGTCCAACATTACTGGAAAGGATTAATATTTGCATTCCTAGAATCTGTTCCAGACACCCGAGTACTTTCTATATAAAAACATCTCGCACAAATGTTCTGGAGAATTCTCCGATCCATACCATGTGTAAAGTGACAAATTCTGTTAGTGATAATTTAGATATATTTAGTTGCAAATTGTCAAATATAAAATCCCACTTCCTAAAATAGTTGTTTTGTCACCTATAATAAATATAAAATGTGTAGTCTTTGTAGTCACTTGTTTGTATTGTTTGTAGTGTTTGTAGACTTTACAGTCACTTGTTTGTGATGTATTTATTATACTCTGTTATTTCCTGCTCTGTAATTGGGCTATGCCCTGTAGAGTATTGTATTACAAATAAATAAATAAAATAAGTAAAAGTTGACGGTCAATACCCCACGAGAGGCATCGATCATAACATATTGTTGACACGATTTGATATGACATCTTTGGAAAATAGGAGAGTTATCCTTGGTATAAAATTCCTGCATAAATTACTAAACGGAAAATCCTATATTGGTGAAACTAAGAGGCCATTAAAGGTTCGCATTGCCGAGCACAAGAAACACACACAGCGAGGGGAAACCAGCAAATCAGGAATAGCAGACCATGTTTGGACCCATCAACATAACATCGAGTGATCCCAAGCAGAGATCTTGCACAGAGAGGAACATTGGTTTAGGAGGAAATTCAAAGAAGCCGCATACATGTTGTCCAACAACGTATTCAGCCAAGCCAGCGTAGAAATACGCAACATATGGAAACCCATCATCAAGCGAAAAATGGCCAACTCCCCCCACCAAACGGTCATCTCCCACTAAACCAGTGAAGCGGAAAAAGGAAAGCGGGGATAAGTGAAAGTACTCCGCTATTTTTTCATCTCTTTCATTCCCTTGGCATGTCAAAAAATTTCCTACTAATTATTCTGCCAACCTCAGACCTTCACAATTCACTCTAATTTATCATTTTCATGTCTCGACAAAGGCAAATCTAATGGATTAAGATCAGATGATCGAGGAGACCATCAACTCCGCAATGCCGACCGTCAATATATTCATGTAAATCATTGACGAATGGCACAAGGCCTCAAAATATCCCCCCCCCCCCCCGTCTGTGTGATAAGTGCTGATGCAAATATTTTGCGACAAATCCATCTATATATTTACGTCACATGTTTGATAACCTGTTTTGTTATCTTTCATCATGCAAACATAATACATCGAACCTAAATTATTTCAGATACTTCAGTAGGTAGTTTCGCACCACTTTAAAATCGTTTCAGGGTTTTTGTTTCATGCATAAAACCCTCGATGAAACCATTCTTAAAATTGAAGAATTATTATACTCATAAAAGAAGTAATGACGCAAAAAAATAATATTGAAACAGGCATTCTTTTATTTTAGTAGGTTCTGTTAGTCCGAATTCAACAACGATATCTCTATCAGGAAGAGCGCTAAAAATTTGAGATGGATTCAAAAAGCACACTCCTAAAGTCATCGTTATCCGATATTATGAGTTCTTTAGCAAAATAACGAATACTGTACATTAAAAAAGTTCATCACTATAAATATAGATGAGATAAAATGTTGAACTGTTGTTTTAGGTAACCACATTGTAGACTCAAGATATTCCTAAAAGATAATCATGGAGTGGCACAAAAAATACAACTTATATTATGTAACTTCAGTGTATGCACACCCTGTTAACGTGAGCTGTTCTACGACACTGGCTAATCAATATTCAGAGTCGTTTGATGGAGCAGACAAAGTCCCACAGAATAGCCAACTCAGGCACCCGACATAACGCCTCTTGACTTTTTCGTATGGCAATCCAAAATGTATATTACTCAACCCGGGTCAACTGAAGGAAAAAATCAGTTGTATAGGCCTATCCGAGAACAAGAAACTTGTATAAACGTGTTTTGAGCAGTTATCAACAAATGTTTGACCGTTCAAGATTTTCACTTCGATCTATAACTGATTAGTAACTCGAATTGTCGCAAACATCATCCGTGAAAAAAGTTTGTATTCGCTGAAACAAACATTTTTCTATTCTCAACTTTGACCGGTTTACCAAAGTTGGTATTTTCCGTTAGACGATTTAATTTATACTTTTTCTGCAGAACTGTTTTTGTTACCACCAGGGTGGAAACACATGTTTTTGAACTGTTAAACGACGAACCCATAATTTTTTTATTTATCCCTTCAAATACAGAAATAACATGCGTCTGGAAGACTAAAATTAACTCCGTGAGGTCGATTCGGTAGAATACGTAGTTTTCCATGTTTATAAATTAAAAATTACTGTAATGGAATTTATTTATAATAGGTAGATAAAATATTGAAAGTAGGTATACATTTATTTACTTAAAAATCTAGAGATAGGTTCTCATAGTTTCTCTGCCAAACCCAAATATAACCTTTTCCGTTTTCAACAAAGCTCAAACAAACGTTAAGTTGTTCTTCTTCAACAACTAATCCAAATAGGTGTAATTTGGATTAGTTGGTTTCTTGAAACGATTTTCCACACACAGTTTCTTTGAATGTTTTCAATTTCCTTCCCAAAAGGATAGTTAATATTTCTTCCTGGATGCCACTGACTGACACTACAAGCAACGCCACACAACACAACGATTTCCACATTGTCTTGTGTGAATTGCGAGGTGAATTTTAATTTTTCTCAAAAAAAAACTATTAATTCATCTTTTTTGGTAACTATATCTTTGAGCTCCCGCGATAATTCGGTTTTATATTCCCAATCGTCACAGACCGCCGTCCTTTCATGGGTCTCTTCACACTTGAGAACAGCAAAAAGTCGCCTGGAGACTAATCTGGTCAATACGGTGGCTGAGGTATGATTACGGTGTTGTTTTTGGCCAAAAAATTATGAATTACAAATTTATGAAGGTCTGTATACAAAACAATTCGATTCATTAAAATCTGGCATTAACCAAGTTTTGCTTCGAAAGCCTACTGTGGGAAAATTTCATTGCAATTGAATTAGTCTTGTACTGTTCAAAATCTTGTTTAAAATCTTGAAATTTTATAACATGCTCAGTTCAAATCGCTAGAACGGAATTATTTTGAACACCTACTTATGAAACTGTAGGTCACTGCCTAGTTTACAGAAACGTATGATATTTTAGGTTTGTTTTGAAGTGAATTTACGGGTAGAAACTAATCAAACTGGATGAAAATCTATTAAAAAAAATTGCGAGGGTAATAAGAACGAGTATTGACATATCAACTCCCTAACCTTCAGAATCCGAATCAGATCCACATTGAAATGAAAAACTAGATAAAATTTGCAACAACAAAGACGAATTTCTGGAAGGTGCATTCATTTTTTTCTGATAAAAGGACAATGTGTGTGTTTTCTGGGCAAATCACATTGAAGTATTCACCAAAATTGTGAAATTTTGGCTGTTTTTCACTCTTGTCTCAAGCACAAGTTTACTGAGGAGTCAAATTTCGAATAAATATATCGTTAAAAAATCCATATGTTGCAGACAGCGTTTATGTTCAAGGAAATAAAAAACTTACTACTTACATCTGACTTATATAAACTGATGAAATTTTTCATTCTATCTCTGCTTCACTGACCTCCGGAGTAATAAAATAGTTTGACTAAAAAGCTGTTCTTAGGTTAGGGCGCTAAATCTTTTTGTTCCCATTAAAAATGAATAAAGAACTGAAGATTATGTAGATATGTGTCTATTTCTATATGCTTAGTCAGGTAACTAATTGCTTTACAAAATCGAAAAATCATTAGGAAACAGATTTTGATAACAATATACCACCCATTATACTTCTTTAAAAAAAAAATCATTACAGTCAGGTACTCATGATAGTACCGATTGTGATACTAGTTTTATTGGAAAAAAACAGTTGAAAAGAAAAATACCACTGAAAGTATTATTGAGGTCTGGCAAAGAAAAATTAATTTCAATCACACTGGTTTTATAATGAAAAATGACTGACCCAAATGAAGTTGTTGCGAGAAAGAAATGTATTTGGCAAACAAAACATCAAAAGCACTTTGAGGTTAAAATCTTTTCATAATCCTCTTTTGGGCTAATTGTGATCCCTATTTTGTAATATTTGACTAAGAGAAAACTACGGGATAATAATTAGGTAATAATTTTAGGCTTTCCAATAGCATCCAATGGCTTATCCAATTATTATTTTGTATTAGCCTAAGGACTTGAAATTGACGGAGGATATTACCATAATAATTAACTACTAATAGTTTTCTTTGTTTGAGATTTAGTTCAGACTTTGGAGAACTTGAAAACTTGGTTTAGTATTTTCGTAGTTTTTCTCAGTAATGAACATAAATGACAACGTGGACATAAATTTCTTTTCAGGAAGGTTCGAGTTTCAAAAATAGAATGTCAGATATTTTGAAATCATGCAGAACTTTTTATGCCAAATGAACAAATATATAGAAGACGGCAATGTTTTGAAAAATTGAAAGATCTGCAATACTGACTTTAGATTTTTTCTAAATATTTACACTATTAATGGAAAAAAATTGTTTTGAAAAACTGATCGCCAGATAGCTAAACCATATCTTTCTACGGTCTTTTTTCATTAATTTCCACCTTCCACAGACTGAAAATAATTAAAAGTATAATGGATATTTTACATTGAAAAATCTGCAATACTGACTTCAGATCTTCTCTAAATATTTACACTTTTAATGGAAAAAAATAGTTTTGAAACATTGATCGCTCAATAGCTAAACCATATCTTTTTACGGTCTTTTTTCATTAATTTTCATCTTCCACAGACTGAAAATAATTAAAAGTACAATGGATATTTTACAGGTGTAGTAAAAACAAACTTTTAGTATCTACATTTCAACAAAGCAGTTACTGTGTGGATACCGTTTCTTGCCAAAGGAAAAGATATACTCAAAATTAATTACTCAAACAATTTCCCAGATAAAAATGCAAGAGTCATATGAAAATCTATATAATTGATCTCTGGAACGGTTCTTCAGTTGTGATTTTTGCAGAGTTGAGTGGTGAAGAAGAGAAAACATTTATTAGGAAAAATCGAAGTGAACTAGAAGTTCTCTCTTTCTGCATATGCACAATATTTTGTATCTATTGTCATTTCAATGTATTTCTGTCTGTGAATGTGAAAATAGGGATCCAAAACTATATTATATCCAAGAATTGAGGCACACAATCTAAACGAATAATTTCTAGTTCAGCTGAGACAAAAACAAGACTTACCTGTGATTTTGAGTTTGTCTTTGAGGATACGACATTGTATTAGTTTGAACTGCCCCATGATCAATCCTCATGGAATGAATTTCCATAGCATACACATTTAAGCACAATTCCTACAAATAACTCACAGCGTCATCACTTTGCAGCAGCCACATTATTGTTCTTCGATCATGATGATTTGTTTTCTTTTTCAATGTTTACGTTTATTCCGAGGAGGAAGGTCATCGGGGTTAATGAAACGTAATTCAAATGGCCCTACTTTATACACATATTGATTTAGAGATGGACCCTAGATATATTTCAAGAAGGTACAGGCCTAATTCTCGAGGGAGAGTGAAAATCGTGATTCTGCCACGTCGAAAGTATTCCGTTGGTTCACTGGGACTCGGAATCCGCAACCAAATATTTTTTATCCCGAATTTAGGAGTATTTACTGGGAATTGAAAAGGTTAAACGTTAAAAACGTGGTATTTTGGAACCGTTATTTCCACTGTTAGCGTCGTTTCGATCAATCACACTACGTTACTAATTTCCTCACGAAAAACACGTTTAAAAAATTGTAAATCCCGAACTTTTCACTGATTTAGAGGCTAGAAAATACAATTTCTATATTAAATCAACTGCTATAGCGCCATATTCGACATCTTGGTTTAGGTTTAACGTGAATCGCACGAAAACAGGTCCGGGATGGTCTATCTTACCGAGAACAAGGGAAGGACGCCAGTGTAGAGAGAGACCGTCATAAAATAATCAACGACACGACGCAGCTGTTTCAACAACGAAGCCACGTCACCGCGTTGCCAGACTTACAATAATTACAGTTTATGACTAATTAAAATTTTATACAATTTACGAAATACACTTCCGTCTTCCGAATTTGCATCTGACATTTAGGGTTGAAATGAATCAAAGATACAGAAATGAAGGACGTAAATATTTCTTCCCAACATGCCCTTGAGTTTAAATCGAACGCAAGAATTCAATTCAAAATATATATATATGAGAGGCCGTATTCACTGACAAAAATATGTCTGTGTTGCCCAAACTGATGTTGCTGGTGAGAAATTCAGAAGGCAAAACACGTTTTCTTAGCGTCACTTAGTGGGATGTACGACTTTCAATGATTTCTATATCAAAAATTGTGTAATTAAAATGTAAAAAATCTAATAATTTGGCCTCAATACAGAACGTGTGCTTTGAAATGGAAATACAGAAACTTTTCTGCACTGATGAAAAGAATTTAGATATGGTAATATTTTGGTCGATGTGATGTGATAATTGAGCTTCGGTGGTCCGGCAACGCTGCACACCACCCAAGCCATGTAAATTGCATTTTGCGGTCATTTTTGAGTGAAACGAAGTCGATGCAAAAACGAAAAGAATTTCAACAGTATAAAGAAACTTTTGTCCCGAGAAATGAACTGAAATTTCGTAAAATTCGATATTCTATGAAAGTAATAAATAAATGACGTATTTCTTAGAGTTCGTGCTAGAGATACTCCATTCCACTGTGTTCTCTTTCATTTTTTACCGCCCGTTCTGTGTGTGAGAGTGAGATGAAACGAAGACTGTTAGTTTAAAGGGGATAGACTGAAAGACGTTTATGAAAAATGAAATTTGTGAATAAGTATTTTTGCCTCTGCTTTGAAAAAGTACCCCAATCACCTACCAATTAATTGAAAACAATAATTGACCTATACAGGACACTGAATACCTAGGTACCTACTTAAAACCAGTTTTTTTTCAAATCTTGCACTATAGTTTCTAAGGGGGTAGGTCTACCTTACTTTATTTTAGTAAGTAGAACTTTCGTATGTTAAATGTATCTGAAATCAGCAAGAAATTGTTGTTGCTACCTCTGCCTACAATCACAGGTATTCAATCTTACGTCTTACGGCATAGAAAGAAGGTAGGTACTTTTTTCTTTCTTCCACAATCGTCAATATAATCTTCAATATGTAAAAACATTCAATAATATCTGAACAAAAGTACAGAATGAAAGAATGTCTATCTTGCGGCCAGCATACCAACGTAAATCATCTACCTTTCCAGGTAATCTCTACATAGGTAGGTAGCTATACCTATACCAAAGAATAGAACTGATGTGAAAACAGTTTTACTCTTATTATTGATACTCTAAAGAGGTAGCGTAAGTACCGAATAACTTCTTTTTTTATTGATTTTCTACCCAACCATTCAAACTCAATAAGTGTCTGTCCACTCTCAACCATCTGTAGATGTAAATTAGTATCTGAAAATATGCGTAGAATAGAGTCGAGTTCAATTTAACCATGAATACATGAAAATATTCTGCTTCTGTAGTACTCCATGTTGTATCGTTTCAATGTCGGATTTGACATAATTAAAATCAACACACCGATACCTGTTTTCGAGATAAGAGCTGAGGATACTCAAAATGGTACCTCTCAAACCATAATGACTTAACTTTTCAATGAGTATGGCATGTGATACACAATCAAAAGCTTTGGTCAAGTCGCATAAAGTGAAATGAATGTGTTTGCCCTGATGAAGACCCTCCACTATGTCATTCACCATCTTGTAAGAAGCCTGAATTGTGGATATGTTTTTCCGAAATGTATATGTATCTGTAAATATTTATTTGTAAATTGGTATCAGTAAATGAGTATCTGAGTAGGACTGGATTACAAACAACCCGCAATCTGTGCCGTGGCAATTTCAACCATAATCTGTAAATGTAAATAGGTACCTGTGAATAATAGGTATCTGTAAATAAAAGGTAAAAGTGGAACCTCTGGCGTAAAATAAATCCAAAAACGAGCACTTTTTCCAATTGCCAGAAATACGACGCGGGTTTCAGGAGATGAAAAAACTTTTCTGGTGCTTGTTTTGGTGAGTGCTTGTTTTTTGATGTAGGTATCTCTATGTGTAATAGGTATCTGTAAGATTAACTGAGTAGGAACAGATTACATACAATCCGTAATCTATGTCCAGACTCTTTCATCCATTATCTGTTATTAATAGGTATCTGAAAATGACAGATATTTGTAAACAGGTATCTGTAATAGGTATGTGTAATAGGTATGTGTAAAAGGTATCTGTAATAGGTATCTGTATATAAGTATCTGAGTAGGGCCAGATTACATACAACCTGTAATTTATACTCATACTCTTTTAACTATTATCTGTAATATAAATAGGTATCTGTAAGTGATAGGAATCTGTAAACAAGTATCTGTGGATAGGTAGATATATGTAAATAGTTATCTGTAAATAAATATCTGAGTAGGTATATGCATTTATAGTATATGTATTTATAGGTATTTGCATTTATAGGTATATGTAAACAAGTATCCGTGGATACGTAGATATATGCAAATAATTATCTGTAAATAAGTATCTGTAATAGGTATCTGTATATAAGTATCTGAGTAGGGCCAGATTACATACAACCTGTAATTTGTACCCATACTCTTTCAACTATTATCCGTAATATTAATAGGTATTTGTAAGTGATAGGAATCTGTAAACAAGTATCTGTGGATAGGTAGATATATGTAAATAGTTATCTGTAAATAAATATCTGAGTAGGGTCAGACTATAAACAACCCACAATCTGTTGCCGAACTCTTTTAACCATAATCTGTGAATGAAAATAGGTATCTGTGAACAATAGGTAAATAATAGGTATCTCTACATTTTCAGGGAGAGTGTTCGACAATATGACAAAAATATTGTACCCAGTAAAGATATATACGGCACACCAACCACTCCACAAGTGAGAATCATATATTTTTTATACTTGACATGAATGAATCCGAAATATCTGTCGAATCTAGAAACAACTGTTGTTCCGCTGCCAAAAATCTTCATCAGATAATAAGAAATTGATGCGTTCGGGACCATTAAACTATCAGTTTTATCTCTAAATACTGATATTACATTTCTAACGTTATCTACCATGTTGTAATGTATTTCATAAATAGATGGCAGATGTTTTTTCGTCATGATGCCGTTCATATGAAAGTGATAGATAATGTTGTTGCTATACGAACCGTTATGTCCCTCGCTCGAAAGGAATTGTTATAACAATGTGGACGTCGATTACTGATGGCTGAGGTGCCAACAGAAGAGCAGATGGAATTTGAAGAAGCCCCGGGCGCGGTTTTTATGAAAAGAGGAATTGTTATGAAATATAAATACCCATCCACTATGAAAACAATTCCGAATCAATATACAGCTCTCAGTATGTTTGTAGTGTACAGGGTGTTGTTTTGTAATCGAGTAACGAAGCGGTTTACGATACTGCATTTCAGTGACGGCTCGTGCATTGGAGAACAGGGGAGGCTAAAGTCATAAAGGCTATATATACACACAGCCCGTCGGAGGCGCGAAATTTTTTGGGGTATCGCACCTATTTGTAGCAAAATACGTAATATTTGCATAAATGCAAACAAAAATTGAGTATTGCTGAAAATTATACGTATAAATCTGACCATCAAAGAAACAAAAACAAGGAAAAAGGGTTGTCTTTGAGTTATTTAATATATATGAACTCTTCTTAGTCAATAAATAATACTTTTCTCTTCTTATATAAGACGTTTCTTAAAAATTCCTAAAAACGATTGAAAGTTGTGATGTACAGGTAATATAGGTAGTTTCATCAATTTCCCATGCAAAAAAAGAAACACTTTCAATCTCCTTGCTTATATTTTCCTTAATAATATATGCCACACTGTCAATAAGCTAATTTTGGATGGTTTTTGAGGTGCCCAAAAAACGCTACCGTTTAAAAAAGTGCCAAATTGTGAATCATATTTGCCCCATAACATTAAAATTTCCTTGCAATTGCCGCGATTAACGAATCTTCGGTTTCACCGTGTCCGCGAAAAGCTAATTCTTGGGAACCCAAATAAATCGTAATATCGGTGAGTCTTTTTAAATTCGACCGATTTTCCCTAACCTATATTTTGTTTTGTAAACAATTTCAATTTACAAGACGAAAATATATGCTTCTTAGATTTAAAATGTCTTTCTGTAGAACGAGGTAATTTTTTTAAATTGGAGTATCCTATTTTAGACCACGTTTAGTTTTCGGTTTGTACGGAAAATAAAACACAGGGCCAAAAAAAAGTTTTTCTCGTTTAATGGAGCCGATTAACCAATCGCATTTATCGTACCAACTAATATTAAATCCTTGATTTTGTCGATTATCTGACGCTTTAATTGAAATCGAATTTTGTTGAGGCCTTCCTAGAGTTTTAATAATGTAAAATTTATTATCATAAGATAAAGACTTGAAATTATTTGTCGGCAACCAATCGACTATATCGTCAGAGTTTTTAAAATATTACCAAACAGCACTGCTATAATACAATAAATACTGCCTGTTTTATACACAAATAACAAATATTATCAAGAAACACTAAAACGATTTACCAAAATATTTTTCAGTTCCGGTCCGTCACGGCATCCCGTCCGAATAATTAAATAAAAAACAAACGCAGTCATACACTAACGACTAACGGAGACCAAGTGGAGGCTAGCCGCCTCTAACGCTATAATTTCTGCAACTAAAATTACAAATCGGGACGTATGTCGCTGCTTGGATCGGTCTCGTGGAGCCTGTGTTTTTTAAGGTGGTCGGAGGCTTGGCTCCCTTGTAACGTATGTCATTTATTATTTCGGGTTGATGGTTTATTCGTTATTCGTTCATGGGCGGTGCGTTTGAGCTTTGTTGATGCAGGATACAGTGTGGTACGTACTACGTAGTGAGTTTTTCGGGCGTAATATGTATTTATATTGAAAATTAATGGTAAAGTAATGATACCCAAGCATTTTTAGAAAATAATAATCATAATTGTTTGTTAATATATTTTAATTTATTGCGATGTATAGCCTCAAATTTTATGGGGAGGCTAAGCCTCCATTGCCTCCTCTGACGAGCCACCGCCGCTGCATTGATCTTTTTGAATCGATTCATGGAAAATAAAAAGCAGTGAAACTTTCAGACACTCATAAATTAATGTCCGAACATTCACCATTCAAGAAAAACATGTCAACCACTTTCATAAACACACAGTTTTCATTCATTAGGTACAGAATGTCCAGGGAACGGTTAATTGAAGAAGTTTCATAGATCCCCGTCACAATCGTCCGCTCGAGTTTAATTTAATTAATCAATTGATACCATCAACATTGTAATTACATTAGAGAACTGCTCGACAAAATGGTTTCCCAATTTTGTTGAAACTGCATTCTCCTAGCAACGCTACTGTCAACACTTAACACAAAGTGTCTTGGGGGCGTTGAAATTCGTTTCATTAAAACCCACATGAACGGCATCTTCTCGCTGTTTTTCTTTTTTTGAAAAGAGGCCGAAATGTCAGTGACCTCTTACATAAAACATGTACTCACTTCCATTGCTTATGGAAATTGTAACTATTTCAAGTGATATTCTTGTAATTGACGGGCCGGTTTGCCTGTTAAAATCGTGTATCCGGCCGGGAAAAGACAAATTCTTGAATTTTGTGATTTCTGAAATGAGTTATACTCCTTCCGGAGAGTCACTGTTTCAAAATCATCAGAAATTATTATCTGGAGAAAGTGATATCATTTTTAAAAATCATCAAAACTATAAATTGATTGATGTAGCCATTGCTATGTGGTAGGAAATCACAATGAAGAAAAGAGAAATGAAACAGTGCTTTCAAAAAATTTTCTACAGCGCCATTTAGTGGCGAGTTACAGAAAAATCGATAGCCTAAAAACCTTCTCTCTGAAAAATTACTTATACATGTCAAGTTTCCTCACAATCGGTTGAGCGATGTAGAAGTTTATCACTTACCAACCAACCAACCAACCAACCAACAAACATCCATTTTTATATATTAGATACAACTTTATTGAATAAGTTTGGAAATGTCCGTATAGGACAAAACTGCAGTAACGTTAGTTACAAATAAATGTGGTAAAAAACACATTTCACAAGTTTCATTTCTCTTTTCTTCATCATCAAAACTACTTTAGACATTGTCGAATTAAATACAATAACGTTACTTTAGTCTATTTTTTTAACACGCTTTTATTAGCATCACCTGTATGTATGTAGGTATGTTTGTTTGTTTGTAATTCCAGAATTATTGACATTATTGCTTGATCTATTCGCGGGCAGATGGCGCTGTACGGAACCTCAAACCTCAAAAAATGAAAGGAAAACTAAGCCTGTCTTCAAAGGAGTCTCCAAAGCGATTTCAAGAATTGTGACGACTTTGGACGATTTTCTTAATGCGAAAATATGTTAATGGTTTTCTACAAGTCATTAAAAACCATAATTCAAACTAGTTTGGGTTTGTTGTTAGACACATTGTTAATACTGAGTCGTATTAATCTGATTTCAATTTTGAAAAACACCTCAAATTCGTATTTTCCATTTCTGTCTTCGGAAACAAAATCAGAGTTGAACTTGGGGCACTTGTTACAAAAATAATTCGACTAAGTAATGAAGAAAATGAAAATTAGGTTGGCATGTGGAAAGTTGGGCAGAAAACAGCACCAACGAAAATAATTACTTCCGAAAATCTCATTAAATTGCAAGAAAATATATTTTCCCGTTGAACCCAAATCATTGAGGTTTTGCTGAAGCTACAGCAAACTTATAATTTGTGAAGTGACAAGAGATTTGATTTATCGAACAGATTATTGCAGATTGCAGGATTATCCGGATTGTTATTGTTCACGTCTGAATTTGCGGATAGCGGGCTACGAGTTTTATTGTTCATGTTAATTCTACCTGGACAATAATGATTAATTTAATAAAATACTGCCAACAAATAATAAATCAAATGTTCAAGGGTCAAAAAATGCAAGAATCTTAGCCAATAATAGATAAATAGGGAGGGATAAATGGGCGTATTAACATGAAATGGCAAAAGAGGTATTAGTCCGGTCAAATTAGACTAAAAAATAAGAGTGAAGGTACATGAATTTATAACAAGCTGCAAATGCGTGTAATTGTTCAAAGCATAGTTGAAAAAAATAAGATAAGACTAATACGAAATACATCATTGACGGTGGATACTTACTACATCGTGTTGTGTGGGATAGTGAAGAAACATTTATCATTATTTTAGATAAATACGTTCAGTATGTACGTATACATTTTGGTGCCAGAATTACGGCCGTATTTGATGGCTATGATGATTGCACGAGAAATATTAAAGCTGCAGAACAACGTCGTCGAACTTAGCAACATCTTCATCTTCCGATATTCTATTTGATGAGCTTATGACAGTTCCTACCAGTCAACAGAAATTTCTTGCAAATACTCACAACCAATCTCGGTTCATTTCAATGTTGAAGGATAAGTTTATTGGCGAAAATATATTGGTAAAACAGGCTAATAACGATGCCG
The DNA here is from genome assembly GCF_025532065.1 of Leptinotarsa decemlineata. NCBI lineage: Eukaryota > Metazoa > Arthropoda > Insecta > Coleoptera > Chrysomelidae > Leptinotarsa > Leptinotarsa decemlineata. The sequence continues at coordinate 5,106,102 of NW_027412523.1, forward strand.
ACGTACTGATTTTTGAAACAGCTATAGAACAATTTAATTTGACAAATACAACTATCGTTTTTGGTGAAGATGTAGACTTAAGTACTCGTACTTCTTACTGCTCGAACTCCACCTGAAAAAACTATTCTCTTTCTAAAGCCAGGAAAAGCTCAAAGTCAAACCGAAATATATTCGTCAAAAAGTTTATCTACTTTTGCAAAGAGTCAAAATCATGTGCTATTTTTACACGCAATAACTGGCTGTGATACGACGTCTGCATTTTACAGGAGGGGTAAAGCAACAGTCTTTAAAATGTTTGAAAAACAAGATTTAGTTCAATGTGCTGAAGTTTTCAAAAAAAGTTATTCGACTCAACAAGAAATTATCACCAACGGGATTCAGTTTCTTCTTTCTATGTACAAAGCTCCGAAAAAAAACCACCTGCTTAGATAAGTATCGATATGCATGTTTCGTAAAAAACACTAAAAATAAGAAACAGGTGCAATTAGCTTTTCTTCCTCCAACCTCAGTTGCTGCTCATCAACATCTTTTCCGGGTATATTACCAAGTTCAAGTGTGGCTTGGTTATCAGCTAGACCCAAAAGACTGGGGTTGGAAGTTGGTCGACAATGCATTAGAACCTATTAAGACTTTACTCCACCTGCGCCGGAAAAACTGCTGAACACAATTTTTTGCAACTGTAAAAAGGGATGCTAAATGTTGTTGTAAAAAAGTTGGACTGTTTTGTTCTCTGGGATGTACACATTGTCAAGGCCAGTCATGTTCTAATGCTGAATCACCAATAGTGGAGGATTCATTTGATACCAACGAGGAAACATGCGATACATTACTCTTGACGCAGTTTACCTACACCCAGGATGAACATCAAGAAGAAAAAGATCAAGAAGAAGAAGACCAAGAAGGAGAACGACAACAAGAAGTATTTGAAGGTTATGACTCAGATGAATACATTTTTACATTTTTTAAATTTCAATCGCTTTTATAATTTCCAACCCTTCCTAATATATTTTATTATGCAAGTTTTCAATTTGACAGAATCACAACAGACATGTGGAATAGACCTACTGGGAAAACCAGGCGTGGAAACGTATGCATATATAATGACGATTACAACTTTTTGACTCGTCGTATCTCAGAAACGGTGGCTCTAAGAAAAAAAGTATTGATACATTTTTTGTAGAGAATTTTATGATCTACAATTTTTATCTGAAGTTATTTTATGATAAAACTTACCGTTTTCCTTAAAATCGCGAAAAACCAATTTTTTTCGAGATTTTTGACCTTTGACCTCAAATAAATTTTTTTCCAGGCATCGCAATCATTCGGAATTTCAAAATCTCATTTTCAACTATGTTTTGAACAATTACACGCATTTGCAGCTTGTTGTAAATTTATGTACCTTCACTCTTATTTTTTAGTCTAATTTGACCGGACTATGTAGGCTATGTAGGTTTGTTGTTAGACACATTGCTAATACTGAGTCGTATTAATCTGATTTCAATGTCTGTTTCAATAAAGAAACACCTCAAATGTGTCTATCTTCGTTAACAACTTGAACTTGAGACACTTGTTACAAAAATAATTCGACTAAGTAATGAAGAAAATGAAAAATTAGTATGGCATGTGGAAAGTTAGGCAGATAAGAGCACGAACGAAAGTAATTACTTCCGAAAATCTCATTAAAATGCAAGAAAATATATTTTCTGGTTAAACCCAAATCAGGGATGTTTGCCCGAAGCTACAGCAAACTTATAATTTGTGAAGTGACAAGATATTTGATTTATCGAACAGATTAAGTAGAAAAGCTCAAGGACATACCAGAAAGTGCATATCAGAAGGTGATAAAATAAAAATTGGTCAATGAATAAATATTTTCGAGAAATATTACAATTCGTTTAATTTTTTCGAAAGACACCGTACATTGCTTTTGTTTACCAATACGGCCCAACGGAAGGTTCACCAACTCGCCTCAAAATGAGACAACATTTTATTCCTGATCACTTGAATTTATCGATCCTCAATATGAATATACCACCCACAGGAAGGGAATGGAAATATTCCGACAATTACTATGAATATACCTGCGTCATACTTGTCATATCCGCACCTTTTATTTTCAAGCTCTCTATAAGATTCGTTCAATAAATACCCCATTCTTATCCCAAGGACAATAAATTTACGTTATTTGAAAGGTAACAGAGCCGTTCACACCTGTGGGAGAGAAGGTCGATTTAAGGTTTCGAATTTCTGAATCGAAAAATATAACGTTTCAAAAGCCTTTCACGAATTTTGAATATGCCAATCTTTTTCATTTGTCTGGGTGAATGTATTATAGTTCATATTGGTGATAATAATAATGAACGACTCAATTTATTTACTAGAAATGAAAGGGTGTCACTTGTCAATGTTTTTCAATTTAACCCAAAAAATCTCTTGTCATAACCATACAGGAGAAATGCATAACAATATCAATGGAAGAAACAATTATATTAAATAAAAATTTACATAATCAACTGACAATAGGTGAATTGACAAAAGAAATGACTTTGACTAGACAATATTACATAAGGAATAATGTGATTTGAAGCAACTTACATCAAGAATTTGTAATAGTTACTATAGTCCTTTTTTAAAATCGTTGCAGAAATAAATGCTTATTATTTATTATGTTTGCGAAACCCTTACCTCGAAATTTTGACTCTCAAACTCGAAATTAAACTTCAAACTCGAAATTACGACTTTAGACTCGAAATTTAGAAATTAAAGTCGAAATTTTGAGGTAAAAGTCGCAATTTCGACTCTAAACTGAAAACTTTGACATCAAACTGAAACTTAGGCTTTTAATCTCGAAATTTAGAGGTTGAAGTTGAAATTTTGAGATTAAAGTCGTAATTTCGACTTTGAACTCAAAATTTCAACTTCAAATTCAAACGTAGGCTTTTAATCTCGAAATTTCGAAAGTAGTATTTAGTGTTTGAAGTGGAAATTTTGAGTTTGAAGTCGAAATTTCGTGAATTATCAAGAAATGTCGAGATTAAAGTCGTAATTTTGACTTTGAACTGAAAATTTCAACTTCAAACTGAAACTTAGGCTTTTAATCTCGAAATTTAGAGATTGAAGTTGAAATTTCGAGATTAAAGTCGCAACGAGATTAAAGTCGCAATTTTGACTTTAAACTGAAAATTTCGATATCAAACTGAAACTTTGGCTTTTAATTTCGAAATTTAGAGATTGAAGTTGAAATTTCGAGATTAAAGTCGTAATTCCGACTTTGAACTGAAAATTTCAACTTCAAATTCAAACGTAGGCTTTTAATCTCGAAATTTCGAAAGTAGAATTTAGTGTTTAAAGTAGAAATTTTGAGTTTAAAGTCGAAATTTCGTGAATTATTAAGAAATATCGAGATTATAGTCGTAATTTTGACTTCAAACTGAAAATTTCAACTTCAAACTGAAACTTAGGTTTTTAATCTCGAAATTTAGAGATTGAAGTTGAAATTTCGAGATTAAAGTCGCAATTTCGAGATTGAAGTCGCAATTTTGACTTTAAACTGAAAATTTCAACTTCAAATTCAAACTTAGGCTTTTAATCTCGAAATTTCGAAAGTAGAATTTAGTGATTAATGTGTAAGTTTTGAGTTTAAAGTCTAAACTTCGTGAATTATTAAGAAATGTCGAGATTAAAGTCGCAATTTCGAGATTAAAGTCGCAATTCCGACTCTAAACTGAAAATTTCGACATCAAACTGAAACTTAGGCTTTTAATTTCGAAATTTAGAGATTGAAGTTGAAATTTCGAGATTAAAGTCGTAATTTCGACTTTGAACAGAAAATTTCAACTTCAAATTCAAACTTAGGCTTTAAATCTCGAAATTTAGAAAGTAGAATTTGGTGTTTAGAGTGTAAGTTTTGAGTTTAAAGTCGAAATTTCGTGAATTATTGAGAAATGTCGAGATTGAGGTCGTAATTTTGACTTTAAACTGAAAATTTCAACTTCAAACTGAAACTTAGTCTTTTAATCCGAAATTTAGAGATTGAAGTTGAAATTTCGAGATTAAAGTCACAATTTCGAGATTAAAGTCGCAATTCCGACTCTAAACTGAAAATTTCGACATCAAACTGAAACTTAGGCTTTTAATTTCGAAATTTAGAGATTGAAGTTGAAATTTCGAGATTAAAGTCGTAATTTCGACTTTGAACAGAAAATTTCAACTTCAAATTCAAACTTAGGCTTTAAATCTCGAAATTTAGAAAGTAGAATTTGGTGTTTAGAGTGTAAGTTTTGAGTTTAAAGTCGAAATTTCGTGAATTATCAAGAAATGTCGAGATTAAAGTCGTAATTTAAACTTTAAACTGAAAATTTTAACTTCAAACTGAAACTGTATATATAGTGTCTATATAGGTATGTTTGTTCATGCATATATGTATCTATACCCTGTGTATTCGATATGATGTAGTTTCAATCAACTATATCAGTTATTTTTGTGTGGTTTATGTAGAAAAATTGGTATTAAGGCCTGACATAACCCATTCATTTACTTTTTTTATGTTATTTCTTGGATTTATAATCACCCAAAAACCTCGTTCAAAATGTTTCAATTTTCACTCATTGCTTATTTTTATTTTATTGTAATTTCAGTTCAGGGTTTGTTTTGCTTGATATAATTGTTATTTATTTCAAACTATTCTTTTAAATTTTCAATTCCATTTGCTCTTTCAGGAAGCCCGAACTGATGAGTTTAATGTTGTTATGGTGAATAATAAATAATTATTTAAAAAAAAAAACGTTTGATACTTCATTTATCCAGGATATCTCATGAGGTAATGAAAAGTGAAGTGGCTTATACCATCAAAAAAATTCATTTCAATAGGAGAAGTGGGAATTCAAACAGCAGCACGGAAGAGAAACCAACTGCAAACAGAATGAAGTAATTTTGAGTCGATAAAGTTTGGCAACGTTGCATAGATTACGGTGACTGGTCGATAGAGCTGAGCTTGCTGGGGGTCCGGACTGTCACCGAAACCACGTATTATTTAATCTGTGCCGAAACTACAAAGTTAGAACTCGCTTCGCTTGTCCCATCAGACTTCCAAAGCGCGAATCAAGTGTAAGTTCTTCTTCGAAGACATGTTTATCAGTACCCTACTCCAGTTATTTGCATTCTTTATCAACGTCTCTGATAGCTGTATTGTTTGTGCCTCATAAAGCAACATAGAATAATCATGAAAAACAAAAAGGATGAAATTACATTAGACGAGTTTCCCGCAGTTGCCACGTTTTCTAATTTTCGTGTAATCTGACTGATTGGAATTAACTTATGAGCGAAATAAAAAAGTAACTTGTTCAGTTGATTCCATTAAATATATTATTGAATTTGTGTTGAATTGGTAAAATACTGATAATAATACCACCATAACTTTCTACCAATCCAATATGAACCCACTGAAGACTATATTTGAAAAATAACTTTTATTACACCCACACATCGTTGATACACTCTGTATAATATTTGTCTGTCTTACCTCAAGACTGGAAATCTACATTATCGATGTATACAGTTGTACGTGTCTATCATTCGATAGATGGCGCCAACATTCACTTTTATGCACAAAATAAAACATATTTTATTAATTCTTTTTTGTTTATTGGATACAGTGTTATAGTTATTTATGTATCAAGGGAATTAGGAGGGCCTTAATTACCGATGGCAAAGTTTGCGTCCCGAGGGCCTCTGGCCCGAGGGACAGCAATTGCTTGAGGTTATTAAGGCTCATTAATTCCCGTGGTACATAGATAATTTTATTTCTGACCGATTTCAATACAATTTTGTTCATTTTTGAAACGGAAAAATGTACCAATTCATTACCTTCCCGGTATATTTGAATCAGGTACCGTTGATTATAGTAGAGTTTTCTTGTTGCTAGGTTGTTGCTATGTTACTTGTTTATAAACAGAACTTTGTTATCAAGCTGTGTTTGCGGTGAAAACGTGTTTTTTACCCCAAATATAATGGAGGATATTTTGAAAAAAGCTGAACAAGCAAGAGAATCGTTAATTCCATCGAAAAGTGAAGCCGTATACCAGAAAGAATACAAGATATATCTGGACTGGCTGACACGGAAAAACGTTATGCCAAAAGATGTCACTGAAACTGTATTTCTGGCATATTTTCAAGAACTGGTAAGGAATTTTCTATGTTTTTCGGTAGATTTGGTAGTAATTGTGTTTATTCGTTTCAGTCAGAAACGTATAGTCCGAATTCTTTATGGACTAAATGGTCAATGCTAAAATCGATGGTGACTATACATGAGAAACGAGATATCACCAAGTTCAATGAACTACAGGCTTTTTTGAAACGGAAGAGTAAGAGTTATAAGCCGAAAAAGTCTGCTGTTTTATCTCCTAAAGATGTTATCAGATTCCTAAAGGACGCTCCTAATGATATTCATTTATTGCATAAGGTAATTTTTTTCTTATTTTCCATTTTGTGTGTTTTATTTCCTTTTTTTTTGTTATAGGTTGTTTTCATTATGGGTTATTTTGGAGGATGCAGAAGTCAGGAACTTTTGAATATGAAGATATCGGATATAGAGGACCGGGATTCCGTTATGGTAGTGAACGTACCGGAAAGTAAAACTGGTGTATCGAAGAAATTTACAGTTATGGATGAAAAAGAGTTCTCCGCTTTGCCTTTATTAAGACTTTATATGTCTTTGCGTCCTAAAGGTATTGAACGATTTTTTTTGATCTTCCGACAAAATAAATGTACATCTCAGCCAATTGGAAAAAACATGTTTAGGAAAATCCCCAGCAAAATCGCAATGTATTTAGGATTGCCAAACTCATCTTCCTATACGGGACATTGCCTTCGTCGCACTTCTACTGCTCTAGCCAATGCAGGAGCAACTATGACTAACTTAAAAAGACACGGAGGTTGGAAAAGTTCCACGGTGGCGGAGGGGTATTTGGAGGATAGCATCGAATTGAGAAATAAAACGGCGCGTATTTTGTCTACTTTGTCATCAGAAGAGGCAGGTACCTCGACTTTAGTGAACAGAAGCTCCAGCCATACAAAAGAAGAAATTGTTTCCAGTGGCGGAAGTAATTTTCAGGGAACATTTCGAAATTGTACATTTATTATTTGTAATGACGTGAATAAATAAAATATGGTTCAGTTTTCATTACTATTTATTTTTACTTGTGAAAGGTAGAGGGAATTATAAAATCTATAATGTCCCAAGGGAGTTATGACCCTCTTTATTGATAGCGTAACTATGACGATATAAGCTTATAATATCCCGGTCAGAAATAAAATATATAACATGAATATAAAAACGACTTGTTTTAATTGACTGACTGCTTGTGTTTTAAAATGGTTGCCGATTTTTCTGAAATTGAGAAAAAAATGTATTTCAACTTCCTTGCCTGCTCTACGATAGGCAAATATTCATGATAGTAAGGTTTACTATTTACAATTATATTTCTGTAGAAATCAGGCTGTATTTTTAAAACTCTTGACCAACGATCTTGGCGTGAAACTATTGCTTGTGTACGATTTTTTTCATTTTCACCCATAACTGAAAAATGATTGTTAAATATTCGTTATGTTTTGTGGTTTTGAGTTTTTAAATCGTGAATTTGTGAAAGTGATATGTTTTAATGCCTTCATTATAGACATGAGAAACTGATGAATAGGTAATAAAAATACTTCAACTCACGGGAAGCACAAGAAATCACAACGATATGTAAAAACAGCTGACAAGCTTTGTTTTTGTTTTACCATCTGGTTTAGTCCGGTAGATGTCGTATCTGGACTATATGACATAAATCCCTTGATTGTGCCACTTCCTTATGAAGAAACCATAAGCGTAAAAGTAATATGCCTTGGTGAATTCAAAATACTATTACAGAAGCTTTTAATAGTATTTTGCAACTGAAAGCTACGCATGTCATTAACTTTTAATGCTGTGTATAAAGCTTGAAATAGGCCATCTTTGAAATATTGTTCACACATATGTAGCATAACTGATACTTGGTGAAACCCAAATCACAAACAACTTTTGAAATCCAGGTCGTCGAAAAAAGGTTAGGGAATTATATCTCCTACGAAAACTAGCACCTTCCCCAATCACCATACTTCTTCTTGACGCACGTTTCACCGACCACTCAGTTTGCTTCATCTCCTTTTCGTTAATTTAATTTTAAACGAATCTGTTACAATGCATTTCTATATACTGTTCTTCATGTTTTTATTTTCTGTACTATGACACCATTCTTCGTTACTAGAGGATACTCAAATGCTCTTTTTAAATCTCCCCGTAATTTTTCAAATGTTTTGAATATAAAAATTTCCATGCGACTTCATTTTCCACCATAGACTTGAGGTTATGTAAATAACATAAACCATCAAAAAAATCCGCCATAACGCCAATATTTAGAACTTATGTTACATGAGGGATATTCTTGCCAAATATTGAGAATTATAATATCCTATTCAAGTGCTCAACGAGCCGCCCATGGTTGTAGAACTGCATGTTGTGATTGTGGAGAACATAACGCCAACAATGTAAACAAATGTCAGGTTAGAACATAGAATTCCGATCTAAATACGGCTTGTCATTGACGTAGTGTGTGTACCTATGATAATGGGAGAACAATGTACAATACTAAAGAAAAATTAACGAAATATACAGGTTATTATCGATGTGTTGACGAAATTCAAAACTTCAAAATAAGGTAAGCAGCTAAATCGTTTTTCAGTCATGTCATTGTTGCCACAAAATCCAGTCAATTCACCATAAACGTAGTTAGGTGTTGGAAGATATCAAATGTCGATTTGTTATTTTGACTCGTGTTACAGTCCGATGAGTAAGATATTGAAAGAGTCCGTGTTTGTTGACTACCAAGTTTTTTGTATCATTTTATCAGGATGTTTCAAAAGTTTTTTCCGTGTTTTTGAGTCTACCTTAAATTGTAATATCTCAATCACTAGGAATGTAGGCTTTCATTGGTTTCCTGGTTTTGCCGTGGTCTTCTTCGGTTACAATATCCAAACGTTTCGACTGCAACTGCGGCAGTCACCTTCAGTGGCTGGCCGAAGTACTCTTCTTGATGTATCAACTGAAACTGAAGCTCTCATTTCTGCCAAGCCATTTATGGTGCTGTTTTTGCTGTAATGACAGCAACGTCGAATTATTATTCAACAAGAATGTATTTAGGAGCCATAGAAATATACAAACACCAAGGGGACTTCAACAGAAATGAAGAGAGAACATTTCTACCAAAGATCTGGGATATTGGAATATTAGCTAGCTCCTATTTGACCCGCATGTATAAGATGCTTGGAACGTTCCCCTTCAATAAGTAGTTGAGGATAATGTTCTGGTTCGTTATGACTAGATATAACGGCCATCCTTCCGTTCTCATCTTGTAGATGTTCTCCACCTGTATTTTATGTTTCTCTTGCAAGTCATCTACTGGAGGTTGTGAGTGTAGACTCCTGAGAATAATAGGAAGTGTTTTGTCGTCTGGCAGGATGTAGGTATGACATTCAACCTTATTCTTAATAAAGGTGTTGACTATGGTGTGGTGGTCATTTTTATTTTCTGTATACAGCAATGTTTTCGCGTATACTTGAGCTGGAAACCTGTCTGCAACACCTGCTTCATAGTTTTCAGGTATTCCTTACTCACTGGTACCGTTCCTTTTCATGACAATTCGAGAAAGAATTTCTCCTTGTTTGCCTTGGTCTAGTTTTTTCATCTTTTGTTCTTGTTTTTCTCCGTCTTAGCATGTGAACTGATCGAGATTTGTCTGGTTTTCCTGATAAATTCCTAAGGAAATCGGAATCTTTCGATTGGTGACACCAACATTTTATTTATGAGTGCACAAATGATCAATATATTAACCTTATGGAATAAATTATTTCAGTCCGTCAACTTAATTAATTGAAGCGGTGACTGAAATAGAAATTTGCGATTAAAGCCGTGACTTCGTACACAGCATTTCATTTGGTGATAAATCTCCATAACGCCCATCCTGAATTGAACAAAAAGAGGATGGTGTTGACTTGTGTTACGTTGGCAAAAGTGTACTGATTTTAATGGCGCGCATTTCAAATAAATTGATTAGATATTGATTGAGATATTACAGTTCGAAGTAGACTTTTGAAACAACCCAAGATTTCAAACTTCTTAAACACCAAGAAGTGTTAATACACTGAACTTTCTATATTCCACTTTGCACATTCATAATTTTCCATAAATTTTCTAGAATAAGACTAAAAGAAGAGGATGCGGAAAATATTAATGCAAATAGGGAAGATGAATGGCACATTCAAGAATTTTGTTGGCAAGAAAAACATTTTAGCAAAATTGAGAAAGACTTTTATGGAGACATAAACAACTGCTTTACAGATTTGGAGAAAATATATAACGAAAGAATCTCTGAAAATCAAGAGAGTTCGATTTTTTTCACGTACGTGGATAAAGATGGCTTCTTTGAGGACGAGGTAAGGAAAAGTTTTTACGAGTTTTCAGCTAAAAAATTCAGATCATTTCTTGAACGTAAAGATAATAATAATAGTTAAAATATAGAAAATATTCTGAGAATTCAGAAGGGCTGAAAATATTTGAAACTTTGAAAGATAAAACAGTAAAATCAAGAAAGGAATTACTTTAATATATGCTGACATTGATATTTCCTCATTTTTAGGATGCTGTCACAACTTCTTATTTACAAAAATACGTGGAAGGTATGAAACTGGGTGAAGAACATGTAGAACCTAGTAAGGTTCACTCTGATTACCATTTTGAACAATTACTCAACTCTAGTATTGATAAAAAGGCGATACAAAGTGATTTCGAAAGAATGACCATTTTAGCAGATTTAGGGTGAGTTACATTAGTACATAACATGCTTTTTGAATCAGACGGGATGTCATTTTGGTCATCTCGGGTGTTCATCCGTTCGTCTTCGATATTTTCACGACGTTTCGACAAGATCCCACTTGCCATATTCATATTCTATGCATGCCTAGCTGAATTTGAAACTGAAGTCATTATTGTCTATGTATACGTCGCCGTAGGCTGGAGCAAGAACTTGCACAAGTGTCGGTAGAAGATCGTATATCCGTCGCGGTGTTAGCCAGGGAAATATTTGTTTTGCGGTAGCCATTTTGCCAGATCCTACTACGTGAGAACATTGGAGCAAGATAGTGTTTCGAATTTCAATTCAAACTACTTATTCACTGAGAAAAGTACATCAATCTTGTCTTAAACTACAATCTCTTACTTGCAAAGTATTCACCCTCCTACTCACTTGATTGTGTTTTCCAATTACAACTTCAAACTCTAGGATTTTTTACGCTTTTAGGGATTATATCGAAGATATATGGATAAAGAACGAGCAGGTTTTGTGTTCAATTAAATTCGACAGGGTTTACAAAGTGGTTTCCATTTATCCGGATTTCACGAAGAGTAAACCTTACTCTTTGAAAATTCAGGGTGAAAGACCAAAATATGTTCACTACTTCATCGAACAATGTTCAGAGAACTTTTCAGAAACGGAGGAACAAAAGGAGAAAGATATTATGAAGAAAGTGAGTCCCCCCCAAAGTAATTTGCGAATAGTTTTCGGAAAAGACTAGTATGTGGAGTGATCTTGAAATGAAAACGTTGGTAATAATTTATGAAAAACTAACAGGTCGACAATATTGCTTGGCCTCTGAAATGCATAGAAGAAAGAGTGAACAAGTCACTGAGCAAGAGAAACTAAATCCTTGAGTAATTAACCATACAAAACACAAGAGCCAAGCTAGAATGGTTCATCTGTATCTGAAATAAAAAAAAACATAGTTATTCTCAATCCATTTACTTTACAGGTTGTGGAAACTAAACAATCTCTGATGAGGGACATCGTTGGCAACATATTTTTCGTCCCACCTAAAAACAAGCTATACGTTTTTTTATTTTTCGAAATCTCAACTGCCAGGAATTTCGAAAACGACGACTTATATCTCCATTATCGAATAGAGCTTCCAAAGTATTGGTCTTGCGGAAACCCTCAGACCCTTAGAGGGACAACACAAACTTGCCATGGAATAAAGGAAGACGGCCTTGTCCATTTTGGCCACAATTTCGATGTTTTGTTGGAGTATGACATCGAAAGTTTACAGGAAAAAAGTAAGGACTATAGGAGTAGTTTCTGTTTTGGAACGAGTTCCCATTCATCTCACAGCACTGACGCACCCATAATTTGTGTGGCTAACTACTATGTACAAAAGTACATAGAAGTTAGCCAGAATAGAAGAAAAACTCAAATAGCTCAAAAATGATAACATCAACGCTACTTCATGAATTTCAGGTGTTCCTGATACGCCGTACATTTATTTCGAAATAATATCGAAAGGCACTTGGGACCGCTATCGAACAGAGGGGCTCACTTATAAAAATCTTCCTGTATCAACTCCGGGCTGTCATTCTTACTCTCTGTCATGTTTTCGTTTTGACACGGATGGACCTTCTAGTAGACTGAGACGATTTTTCATCGGTGATGGTTACAATTATGAAGACCTCCGAAGGATCGGTCCACCTCAACAGGAAAATCAAGTAAGTTTCAGCGACGAAATTTGTTCGTTCTGATTTTTCTTCTTAACCCCTTTTGAGTAAATTGAACGTATGTCTTCAATGTTGGGTGGTTTCACAGTCCCGCTTGAACAGTATCTTGGAAACAATGTATTTCCGAACCTATATTTATATTAACTTTTCTTCATATTATCAACTCCTGAACATATTTTTCAATGCAATTTGGAAACATTCTTTGTGTGACCCTTATTTTAAAAATAAAAATTGGCATAGAGAGCTATAACTGAAATATAAATATATGCTACAATATATAGCATGAACAATATATAGTGTTTTCATTATAGTTCGCAGGGTACTACCGCCTCGAATCAGTATGGATATCATCGTCGAATCTCAACTAATTCACACAAAACTTTGATAAATTATACACATTACACATAACCCTTCCTCTTGAATCTTTCTCCGTTATTGAAAGTTGGATCTCAAACATTCACATTGTCACATTGTCTCCAGTCACGTCAGAATATGGACTGGCTATTGAAGAGAGAACAATGATTCTAACAATTAAAAAAAGATATAAAGATTCATGTCTTGGCGTTTACGTCACTCATACATTTAACATCAAAATACAAAATTTCGATGTTTTATGTGTTGCATATTTCTATCGTGAAAATTTTTAGGATTAGTTGTGTTGTGACGCAGAAGCTTAGACGTTATGTGACCGCAGATGGAATAAATGTAAAACTGACGTAACGACCGGTCCATATTATTATCATGTCTATGGTGATCACACTGACCACAGAACTATATTATAAGTTATAGTTCTGTGACACTGACAGACACGCACTAGGTGTGTTCAGCGTGTTCATTTTTGAAAACCTGGGGTTGAGCGAGCAGATTTGATACCACGTGATTTGAAGAAGACATCATTATGTCAATAAAAATATGTCTTGAACTCTTTTCTAAAGATACTGACAAAAGTCAAAAATTTTACCAAAAGTTGATTTTCAGAAAAATACCTGAAACTGAAACATTTTTGACAACTAAAAATCTGTATGATCCTAAAGTTGATCTCGGAGCTAACCGATCACATTCTCAGAGTAATATTTTTTCCTCGTTCTTGTAAATTCCGAACACAGAACAGATGTAACTGAGACAACAGATCTGCTTTACCGATCGCTTGCCGGGCGAATCGACTCTATGGAGCGCTCATTTTCGTGTATACATCAAAAACCAATGACTCGAACCATTCGTACCATTGAACTATCAAAATTATTGCGTTTGCGAAAAATGTCATCTAACCCCATTGGCCCAAATACCAAAGATAATCGCAAAATTATCAACTCTCTAATTTTTTGCAAATATATTTAGAAAAATTTATCAGCCAATTACTTTTCAGATGAGAATTTTCAACAGATTTGCTGCCAACACAATAGGAACAGGTAGGCTTGACTTTCGATTGAATGTCATTAACCAATCTCAGGCATTTTTACAAGAGTTCACTGAGGGAAGTCTCCGAGAAAAACATATTTATGAGAAACTGAGCTCTTCCAGTTTAATAAAAAGTGTAAATCAAGTTTTACATGCATTCAGAAGGGCACGAAGAAATATGATTGAAGTGAAAAAAACTGTGAAAGATGGTTTTCAATAAAAACATTTAGAGACAGTATATTTTGTGTTTTCAACCTGCCTTTTTCAAAAGTTATATTTGGTAAACTGTGAAAGTTTCACTAAATGATTGTGACCAGCAGCGGTGCCTACTTTATATTTTGATCAGGTGTCAAAGGATCAATCCGACAAAAACACTCGTTCTATATCTCATACTGCAACTTCTTCTTCTACTCGTGTTTCGCAGATATGTTGGAAGCATCAGGAGATGACTTTCTGATGATGCCATGGATGGATGGGATAAATATATATATTCATTGTGCCGACATTATATAAATTTTACTCCAATAAATGCCCTACGCATCTGCCACTTGTCAACTGTCTTATGCGGAAAGTGTCCGGCCTAGAGCACATTATCCCGCAGGTTTTTAATGAAATTTGACAGAATAAAAATCAAACTGCGACATCTATCGGACATATTGAAACTAAGTCAAATGGTAAATCAAAAGCAAAGTTCCCTCAGCTGTTTTTATATATTGTTGTAGTTATTATGTTTCCCGTGAGCAGAAGTAATTCATTCCACCTAGTGATCAGTTCCTCATGTTTATAGTAAACGGACAGTGCCTGTAATCAATACGAAGTTTGATGTAAAATCATTAGATACAACCCAACATAAAGGGACGTTATGCTGTAAAAGGGGAGTGGTCTACTGCCTCATCAAAGATGCAAAGACAAATAAAACGAGAAGAAGAAAATAACCTAAGGGTCAAGTCACTCCGAAATTTGAAATAGTTGGAATACATTAGTAGGATTGTAAATGATATTTTTTGTACATTTTTTCTATTGAAAATGAGTAAACAACGATATAACTGGAAAGCAAGAAAGGTGGTTGAAACGAAAATAGACAGATCTTTCTCTAAAAAAGTAAGTTTATAGTCTACGTTACACCTACTTGTAATAACTTCTGTGAGGTGTTTTTAAATAATGGATTAAATAAATGAATTTTACTGGATAGTGATAGATGTACCACCGTATGTGCTGATTCATTTCACTGAATAACTGTTCATGGAAAAGTAACTTGAGAAAAACTATTTTTTTATTATTTCAGATAGAAGTTGATTTGGGAACAACTGGACATTATGATGACTGTAACGAACTGGTCTTACCATCTGAAAAACGGAAAACAAAAATAAAATCGGAAAAAGCAACAACAAAAAGGATTTTGTCTAAGAAACTTCGTAAACGCTTGGAGAAAATTTTGGACAAAAAAAAGAAAAAGGAAAATGTAAGTAGAATAATCTGTCAAAGACTTTTTATTATACCAATTTCTCAAAGTAACGCTTCAATTCAAATGAAATGAATTGTAAATATCACTCACTCGATTTTGTCGTATTATTTTTTAGAGAGCAGAATTGTTGGAGTCCATCCAAAAAGTACAGGCATCTAGTGAAGAATTATCCCAGTTGACTTCCATATCATCAATCCAAACTAAGGGTTTGAAAAGGTACTTTCAGGAAGAACTACATCCAGAAAAAGTAAAACCAAAAAAAGAATCAAATAATTCTAAAGGTGTGTTCAAGATTAATACTTTGTCTGGAGCGAAGAGGCGTAAATTGTTGGCAACGGAAGATAAGGTTAAAAATGATGATCCTAATATAGTCGGTTTCCAGAGTAGTGGTTCTGAAGCCAGTGATTCCGAAACGGAAGTACCTGACGATATTGAAGAACCAACAGCACCAGCAATCAAGGAAGATGCTAATTGCGAAACAGAAACTGATGAAAAAGTTCGTGATGTCATTCTGGTTGAAAAAGAAAAGGAAGTGCCCATTGAAGTCAAAGATGATAAAAAAGTGAGTCCCAACAATGAAGAACTGCCAAGGAAACCTGCAGTTTTCGTTGACGTTCTGAGAAGTGAAGAAATACAAAGAGCCAGGCTCAAACTTCCGATTTTAGCCGAAGAACAACAAATAATGGAGGCAATCAATGAAAACTCAATAGTTATACTTGCTGGTGAAACGGGTAGCGGTAAAACAACACAGGTACCCCAATTTCTGTATGAGGCAGGATACGCTTTGAAACAACAAATAGCTGTTACAGAACCCAGAAGGGTTGCTGCCATTTCAATGTCGAAAAGAATTGCCGAAGAGATGAATCTCAGCCAGAAAGAAATCAGTTATCTGATCAGGTTTGAGGGGAATGTCACTGATGATACAAAAATTAAATTTATGACCGACGGAGTTTTGTTGAAAGAGTTGAAGAGTGATTTCTTGTTGTCTAAATACTCTGTGGTTATATTGGATGAGGCTCATGAAAGGTATGTGGTCACTTACTTGTATTTTACTCAGGCAACAGAAGTTGTTATCTTGTTTCATTGAATCCTTTCTTACTTTTCAGATCAGTATACACTGATATACTCATAGGTTTTCTTTCTCGGATAGTTCCTCTACGACATAAGAAAGGAAACCCCCTGAAACTCATTATAATGTCGGCTACATTGCGACTGGAAGATTTCACTGAAAATCGCAGACTTTTCAAGAATCCACCAAAAGTGATCAAAGTAGAGGCTAGACAATTTCCCGTTACGATTCATTTCAACAAGAGGACTGACCAGAACTATTTAAAGGAAACTTTCAATAAAGTAGTCAAAATCAACACCAAATTGCCTGAAGGTGGTATTTTAATTTTTGTAACGGGTCAACAAGAAGTCAATTCATTGGTGAGAAAGCTGAGGAGGGCTTTTCCTCTGAGACACAAGAGTAAAATATTGGAGAAGAGTAAAGAAATAACAAAGGAAGCTAATAACCAGCTCAGCGACAATGAAGACGTAGAAAATGGTAAATATTTCTTTCAAAGTTATTTTGATATTCCAGCCATGGCGTGACACTCAACTGTCAATTATTATCATCATTGCAAATGAAATTTATATAGGATGGCTCATCAAAAAGTCAAACTGTCTTAGGAGACTGAACTTTTCGCAAAAATCCAAACACACATCAAGTCAACTGTAATTGGTTGTAAGATAGTGAATTATGATTCTGATTAACGGTGATTGGTTCCAAGGTGTGAGTTATGATTCTGGTCAACTATGATTGGTTCTAAAGTAGTAGGTTATGATTCTGGTCAACTGCGATTGGATCTAAAGTAGTAGGTTATGATTCTGGTCAACTGCGATTGGATCCAAGGTGTGAGTTATGATTCTGGTCAACTATGATTGGTTCTAAAGTAGTAGGTTATGATTCTGGTCAACTGCGATTGGATCCAAGGTGTGAGTTATGATTCTGGTCAACTATGATTGGTTCTAAAGTAGTAGGTTATGATTCTGGTCAACTGCGATTGGATCTAAAGTAGTAGGTTATGATTCTGGTCAACTGTGATTGGATCCAAGGTGTGAGTTATGATTCTGGTCATCTATGATTGGTTCTAAAGTAGTAGGTTATGATTCTGGTCAACTATGATTGGATCTAAAGTAGTGGGTTATGATTCTGGTCAACTGCGATTGGATCCAAGGTGTGAGATATGATTCTGGTCAACTATGATTGGTTCTAAAGTAGTAGGTTATGATTCAGGTCAACTCTGATTGGTTCAAACGTGTGAGTTATGGATAATTTCGCACTCACTCGAGAAGAAACAGTCACATAATTGACGCTTCTTTCAATAGTCTTGAACCACAAGAATGTATGGAGCGCTTCAGTATCTTTTTTATTAATGCTACAAATTCATACACATGTAGGTGAGAATTCATTACAAATTCCATTGAGATAAATTGTTAAGCTATATTTCTCAAGTCAGTAAGTTTTAATTGCAACAGGGTAGTTTTAATAATGATGATAATTTATTTTCCATCAGACAGTTGTAAGTGAGTATTTTCTAAAAACGTAATTCTAACAGTACGTCAAGGTTATTGACTTCATAAAGGCTTATCCGAATTCTTTTCAGAGTATCATATAATGTTTGATGATGATACCGCAATTACTCTGGCTGGAAAAAAACTGAGTTATCATAATAAATACAATCGTAGATAAATTCAAAAATCTTTATATGATTTCTTCAATTTTCTTCAGGAATGAAAAAAGCTCTCAAGAAAAGAAAAAAAGTTAAAATCATACCAGAAATCAATTTGGACGATTATAGTGTACCAGGTGACATAGAAAACGAATCAGAGGAGGAACTTTCAGATGAAGAGGATTATGCTGATATTACTACCATAACGAATGCGCAACCCCTCTGGACCCTCCCGTTATACTCTCTTTTACCCACTCATAAACAACAAAAAGTCTTCGAACCTGCTCCTCCGGGTTGCAGACTCTGCATTGTCAGTACAAACGTAGCAGAAACTTCACTGACAATCCCCAATATAAAGTATGTGGTAGATACTGGAAAACGTAAAGTGAAATTATATGATAAGGCAACTGGCGTTACAAGTTACGTCGTCGATTGGACCAGTAAGGCATCGGCAAATCAGAGGGCCGGACGAGCTGGCAGAGTGGGACCCGGACATTGTTACAGGTATAAATTAAAAGCATATTGTTTATTAAGAATTGTTTTCTTCAATATGAACATCACAGAAAACCAGAGCCCAAACACAACACATTTAGTCTGGTTCACATGTACTCGATTTAGTTTTTTTTGGTGACATTTTTCAGCCCTGTCCTAAAATTACGACCAAGGTGTCATTCGATTCGTATTTTTGGCTAGAAAGTTTAAGGAAAGGTCCGAAAACGCGCCGATAAAAATTACAAACGTTATAAACAAGTGAAAAAAATGGGGCTTTAGTTTTTTCTTTATATCTCGGAAAATTTTCAAAATTTTGGAAATTTGAAAAAAGATTTGAAAAGATCAATGAATTTGCGTAAAAAAAGTCCCGACTCCCGAATCTGTATCTCGATTATTTATAATTTTTACAGAGCCCTGAAAATGGAGCCAGAAGCGGGTAGTCTGGCTTCCGCGCGCCTTTCGTCACTCTGACATAAAAACAAAAAAAATTATTTAAACATATTAAATGTAAATATTAAGGAATGAAAAAATTCATGTAATGTTGGGATACATCAATAAACAATAATCCGCAGTCAAAAAATTTTTATCCCAATTTTAACGTTAATTATAAATTTGTTAATTAATAACTTTTTCTGAATTGAAAGTTAATATAAAAATCCCTATAATTATTAAACTAAAACCTTGGCATTTTTTTCCTTTGGTGAAGTTATCCTTAATAGGCAAAAAAATAGATTACCGTTGCCAAAATAAAAAAATTGTTATTTTCTATTTTTTTTTAACAATTGAAAATTATAATTTTATAAAAAATACACTACAACATTTTTTATTTTTATTTTTTATTTTTCCAATGTCTCATGCCTAAAAACTAATTAATATTTTTTAAAAATTTTTTACAGCAATTATTAATAAATTTATTATAAACAAATACATTGTTTATAAGCAATTCGAATTTTTTTTTTGCATTATGTTAATGGAAAAAAATCATGATTTTTAGAAAAAAAAAGATTTCTTACTAAAAATGCTAAAAAATGAGTTTGTTAATTAACAATCGTTTTTTGCAACTAAATATTAAAATTAAGAAACTTTTTTTTTTTAATCATAAATCCTATTGTTCTTTAAGGTTTTGAAAAAACTTTTTTTTAATTCTTTTTTTAATTGTTTATTTAAAAAAAATTGTTATAAACAATTTTTTTTTCAATACTTTGTTCTATAATAACAGTAACTATGTGTTTTTTTTTAATATCACAAAATTAAAAGTTTTATATATAGTTACTTTTATCATAGAACAAAATATTGAAAAAAAAATATATATGTTTATAATAATTTTTTTTAAATAAACAATTTAAAAAACAATAAAAAAAGTTTTTTCAAAACCTTGAAGAACAATAGAATTTATTATAAAAAAAATGGTTCCTTAATTTTAATATTTAATTGCAAAAAACGATTGTTAATTAACAAACGCATTTTTTAGCAACAAAGAAATTTTTTCAAGCAACCATTTTTTTCCTAAAAATCATAATTTTTTTCCATTAACGTAATGCAAAAAAAATTTTTCGAATTGCTTATAAACAATGTATTTGTTTATAATAAATGTATTAACAATAGCTATAAAAAATTTAATAAAACATTATTAATTAGTTTTTAGCTATGAGACATTGAAACAATAAAAAATAAAAAAAAATTGTAATGCATTTTTTATAAAATTATAATTTTCAATTATTAATAAAAAAATAGAAAATAACAATTTTTTTATTTTGGCAACGGTAATCTATTTTTTTGCCTATTAAGGATAACTTCACCAAAGGAAAGAAATGCCAGGGTTTTAGTTTAATAATTATAGGGATTTTTATATTAACTTTCAATTCAGAAAAAGTTATTAAATTATAAATTTATAATTAACGTTAAAATTGGGATAAAAATTTTTTGACTGCGGATTATTGTTTATTGATGTATCCCAAAATTACATGAATTTTTTTATTCCTCAATATTTACATTTAATATGTTTAAATAATTTTTTTTGTTTTTATGTCAAAGTGACGAAAGGCGCGCGGAAGCCAGACTACCCACTTCTGGCTCCATTTTCAGGGCTCTGTAAAAATTATAAATAATCGAGATACAGTTTCGGGAGTCGGGACTTTTTTACGCAAATTCATTGATCTTTTCAAATCCTTTTTCAAATTTCCAAAATTTTGAAAATTTTCCGAGATATTAAGAAAAAACTAAAGCCCCATTTTTTTTCACTTAATTGTTTATAACTTTTGTAATTTTTATCGGCGCGTTTTCGTACCTTTCCTTAAACTTTCTAGGCAAAAATACGAATCAAATGACACCTCGGTCGTAATTTTTGGACAGGGCTGAAAAATGTTACAAAAAAAAGTACATGTAAACTAGACTAATTCATGCTAGGCTGAAGCATAAATGCGTTGTTGGACTCAAATGTCCTTGAAAGACAAACCTGGTCACGTCTTTACTTTTGACTTCAGGTTATACTCCAGTGCCGTATTCAACGATACTTTCCCCGAGTACTCCATACCAGAAATTCAGCAAAAACCTGTCGACGACCTCTATTTGCAAATGAAGTGCTTGCACATAGATAAAGTTGTGAATTTTCCATTTCCCACAGCTCCAAATCTGTTGCAACTGAAATCAGCCGAAGCTAGACTGGAAACTTTGGGAGCATTGAAAGACGGTCAAGTGACACCCCTCGGCAGGGCTATATCTAAATTTCCTGTTCTCCCGAGATACGGTAAAATGTTGGCTCTCAGTCACCAACAAGATTTGCTACCGTACAGCATATGCTTGGTGGCGTCTTTATCTGTTCAAGAAGTTTTGTTGGAGGTAAGTGTTGATGATAAATGTCTCCTTGTATTGTTTGTATCTTGTATCTTTGTATCCAAATCACTATGACTTTCCACGGTCTAGTGATGGAGAATGTGCCGCTTTGGATATGATCTCTAATATTCATTTATAATTAGATGAGTGTAAAAAATGCGGACTTCTATAGATAAACCTCTGTGAAGGTTTTGATACTGTTAATCATGAAATTTTGTTGGCATTGGTAGCAGAGGTAATGCATTTTGAGTGATAGGAATCAAAGTGAGTCTTTGGAAACCAAGTACAGTTTGTGGAGTACCGCAGGGTGCTATGTTTGGACCTTCACTCTTTCTCATTTATATGAATCTTCTTTTGGAATTACACTTTTGGAGTATAACTATTAGTTATTCGTACAACTCAAATGTATTTCAATGAAGATTCATAATTATTACACTAACAAATGGAAGCTGTTTAAAAAAAATAGATATTTAGCTGAATATTACAAATTAACTTTGAATTTTGAAATATCTTCTTTTATGTTTATAGATAGAAATCCTGTGAGACAACAACTTCCAAATTAGTGTTGGGTCACAACAAAATTGGAAGCTCGACTAGTGTTTAGTTTTACATTATTTCTTTATAAATTTTGAGGTGTTTATTGAAATTTACGCTGTAACTTTTTTTTTTTTATAAATACAATATATTAACCAACTGTCAATTTGGCTTTCAGAAGGCAAAATGCACAAATGATGCAATCTTTTCCTTTCTTGAACATGTCTACACACATCTCAACAATGGTGAGGTCGTAGCTGCAGTATTCTGCGATTTCTCCAAAGCTTTTGATTGTGTAAATCATGAACTTCTTTTGTAAAAGTTGAACTACTGTGACTTTAGAGGAGTGTGTAATTACTGGTTCAGGTCTTACTTAAGTGATAGAAAACAGTAAGTAAGATCAAACGAAAAACTATCACACACTAAGGATATCTTATCGGGCGTTCCACAAGGATCAGTACTGGGCCCGATTCTTTTCCTTATTTGTGTAAATGACCTTGTTACTCAATTCAAGGAATTTTTACGATCTTTGCGGATGACACCACGCTCCTTTGGCCCGGAAAAAATACTTCTAATATGAAAGAAACTATCTCTAGTGATTTAGAAGTTGTGAAAAAATGGTGTCACGCAAACTACTTGTGCTTCAATATTAAAAAAACAAACCTACTCACCTTCAGCTGTAATATTAACAATTTATACTTGCTTGGACACATTCTTGAGAATAAAAACCAATCCAAATTCCTGGGAATCTTCATGGATAACAAATTAAAATTTGATAAACATATTTCAGCTCTGAATAAAAAATTGGCATCAGGATGTTATGCACTTCAAATAAACACATCGGAAAAGTCTAGGGATATTTTTATAACATACTAAATATCATAAAAATAAATGCATGAGGTCGTTTAATTTCGATGAAATTGGTACACTCGACCACCCTGTAGATTTCTATGGGTTGAACAAAGCCTGCAAAAACGGTAACTAACCTTTTAAGTTTTTTACAAACCGTAGGTTTTCGGCTAAAATGAATAATCTGAAAGTATCGAGTTTGTACATTCTATGCAGTTCTTGCGCTGCAATTAAACTGGAATTATTGTGCTTTAACATGGAACGCCATCATTTACCATTGGCTGAGATGAATAGAGCTGTAGGGCTTCTTCAAGGTGGCATGCGACAAAATGATGTAGCTCTTCGTTTGGGGGTCTCCCAAAGTGTTATCAGTCGATTGTGGCGGCGTTTCCGTGAAACTGGCAGTCCAGCCGAACAACATCCAGGGCGGGGACGCGCTAGAACTGCAGTTCAAGACCGATTTTTGGTCTTAACCGCAAGAAGACAACCGATAATCACAGCACCTGAGTTGGTTAACGTGTTGCAGCAGACGCACCAGGTAACCATTGGTCGTGATACTGTCAGAAATCGACTGCATGAAGCAGATCTCCACAACAGAAGGCCACTTAGATGTCCACCTTTGTCGAGAGGCAATCGCGGTAGAAGATTAGAGTGGTGTCAAGAACATCAAAACTGGGATGCAAATGATGGGGCCACAGTTTTGTTTACGGACGAATCCAAATTTGGATTTCATCCAGATTCTCGTCGAGTAAGACTGTGGAGACGACCTGGAAATAATGAACGTTTGAGACACGTCCAGGAAGTCCACACATACAGAGGTGGTACAGTAATGCTATGGGGCGGAATCCTGATTGGCGGCAGAACCCATCTCGTTTTTTCAAATCGCTCCCTCACAGCTCGACAGTACCTCGACACCATTCTTCTACCTATCGTCCGTGCGTTTGCTGGTGCTGTTGGTGAAAACTTCCACCTAATGCACGATAATGCTCGGCCACATGTCGCGCGTCTAGTGACTGACTGGCTCACCAACGAAGGAGTTGATGTATTGCCATGGCCAGCACAATCATCGGACCTGAATCCCATCGAGCATGTGTGGGACATGCTTCAACGAAGAATTACTCCGCAAATGGGGAACATTCACACAACGTTTCAATTGAGAGAGCTTTTAATCGCTGAATGTGCAAATGTACCTCAACAAGACATTGACAATCTCATTTTGTCGATACACGATAGATGTAGGGCCGTAATAAACCAGCGTGGAGGCCATATTTTGTACTGATTCCAATTTTTTTTGTATTATCATTTTTTTTCGGGGTGCCAAAGAAGAGCGATGTCATCGATGACATCGTATATAATATGACATAAGCATATCAAGCTTATTCCGTGACATTTAAAATCTTAATTCATGAATGAAGTGTGTGTATTTTCTTTAATGTTATCCAATTTGGTACTGAAGAGCCTTAGGGCAAGTGTCTTAAGGCGAAACATCAAGTATACCATTGAGGGTGACAGTGTTCCATGTAAGTGCAATTTATTACCATTCATTCAAAGTAGAACTCATGTGAATGATATATGATTTTTATTCCACAACGAATGTTTGAAATACAAACTGAGTAAAGAAAAGTATCTTCTGTATAATTCAGTGTTCATATAGAAGTATTTGTTTCGAAAGAATTTTTTCTTTCGTGTAATTCAATGTTTATATGAAAGTAGCTGTTTCAGGAGGACTTTCTTCCAGTTTGTGTCTGAAAGTTACTTCTTTGCATGATCTACACATCCATGTATAGAGTTATTTATTTTCAAATTGATTACTTCCTTCCTTTCTTTGGAAGATTCCCTCATCCTTTTTTTTGTATCAAGATGAAGTAGTAGACAGCCAAAAACTTTCTTTCCCAAAAAATATATGTCTATCTATCTATAAAACTCTTTTGTGGAAGATATAGATCAATGTAATTCAAAAAATTTAGCTCGAATCATTGGGATTCTATATAAAATAAGAAACTATATTTCTTTGAAGCATCTCAGACTGATTTTCTTCTCACTCAATTACAGTATTTAGTTTTATTTAGTTAGAAAATGGGGAACTGCTAGAAATAAATCTTAAACCATTGAGGAGTTTACAAAATAAATCACTAAAATGCATTTTTCTTTTACCTTTTCTAGAACCAACTAAAAAATCTATATAATCCAAAGCATACAAACCTATTTATGTATTAAAAGTATGCATCCTTCCCCCAGTTCATTGTAATAATAATAATAATAATAATAATAATAAATATACTTTATTGTCTGAAGATACAATAATCTTATCAACAAAGTGTAGACATTCATAAAACTTGATATATCGTGGTTCACATGATATTGTCAATAAAATATAGGACTATCAATTAATTTAATTTTCAATTGGTTATGACTAAGTATTAAAATAAATAAATTAAATAACAATATAACATATAACATACTGAGCTGATGTTAGACGTCAGTGAACACTGTCTCAAAAAATTCCGTAATACTATATAAAGCCAGATCCAGAAGAGAAGTTTCAAGAAAAGAAGTTTTCAAGAATAATAAACATTCTAGTATGTAATTTATAGAAAAACGTATATATGAGGCAGCTCAATAATATCTTAACAAAAATCTCAAATCTCCTTTTTCCAGAAAATGTAAATTCAACAAGGGAATATTTGCATTAATGAATTATCAAAGGCATATTATTCGCCGATAGACTTTGATTTGTTTGCAGATTTTTGTTTGTTTGCTTTTACTTTGGTTTTGTAACTTCCGTCTTAGAGAGCTTTGTTTATCTTTGATATTCGAGGACTGAGTTCTCTGTTGATCCCATAGATGGCGTATCCGTATGGGGATGTCATCTCCCTGTCTCGATAGAGCATGTCTTTATTGATAAAATTATCATTATTGCCAACAGGTACCAATTGTGCATACTAGTCCAGAAGAAATGAAGCAGATGCGTCAAAAATGGGCTGTTATTAGGAGACAATGGGCTGGTCAGGGAAACTCTTTATTTTTGGGGGATTACATGGTTCTCCTGAGAGCAGTCGGTGCAGCAGAATATGCAAACAGTCAAGGAAAATTCGAGAAATTTTGTACTGACAATGGCCTGCGGCACAAAGCCGTTGTTGAAATAAGGAAATTGCGTCTACAGCTAACCAATGAAATAAGGAAAAACACACCGGAGGTTGACGTGGTTGTCGATCCCACTATGCCGCCTCCCACCGATCTCCAGGCGAAATTACTGCGGCAGCTGTTACTTGCCGCCAATGGGGATCAAGTTGCGAAAAAGATATCTCCAGAAGAAGTCAAGGAGGACGAGGAGAAGAGCAAATATAAGTATGCGTACCGTGCGAATAATATGGAGGAACCTGTTTTCCTACATCAGAGTTCCGTATTGAAAAAGACACTGCCAGAGTTCGTGGTGTATCAGGAAATTTATGAAACTAATAAAATGTATATGAGAGGGGTAGCATCTGTGGAACCAGAGTGGTTACCTGTCTACGTACCTGGTTTGTGTAACTTGTCGGAGCCGTTATTGTTCCCCGAGCCGAGATACAATCCACATACAGGTAATATTCTGATACTAAAACACATGTGTTGCAGTATCCATCCTAATTTCGTGAAATGAAATTGGATGGAACTGCCGAAATATTCTTAAGAACATGCCAAAGAAGATTGGCATTTATATTACTCCAATTGAATTGATTGTAACTTGAAAAAATATCACTCAGTACATGCTGAACAATATAACTTATATTAAAAAAGGGGGTTTATTGTTACATGACAAATATTATGAAGTTTACAGATATGAATGTGTATAAGTAAAATACGATAGCATAAAAAATCACTAGACTAGTACTAATAGTATATTATACATACATAATAATAATAATAATTTTATTAGTCTCAAGAAACACACAGTTTTAAGACACGTCAATAAAATTTCTAAAATATGTTTGAGAGGGTAAGATTCGTCAAAATAGTTTCTAAAAAACGCTTGTAGATAATGGAGTCATTTACAATCAGATTTCTTTTTTTACATTTCGGTCAATACATTCAGCATTTTTTTTTTAAGGTAAAGTTCATTGCACCGTAAATGGAACATTCGGCCCCCAGGCTTGGCCGTTGCCCAACATTGAAATTGTTTACCCGAGAACAGTCGATGCTTTCAAGTGGTTCGGAAGATTTCTACTTGAAGGAAAGATATTCTCTAGATTAGAAAAGTATGCAGAGCACTACTTGAGTCAGCCCAATATAATGGTTAAAAGTTGGGCAAAATTACAGCCTAGGACGGAGGCTATTTTGAGAGGACTGATGGATAAAGACTGTTGTACAAAACAAGCATTGGAAGACGTGTGGAAAAAAGATCCACAATGTAAGTATATGGACTACTTTGTGATAGTTTTGATTCTTCAGTGAATGAACTGTGGATTTGATGAGTACTTTCTCTAAACTTTCTCTCTTGTTTAAGTCTGGCTGTGTTTCACATTTCGTTTCTTTATATGCTATTAGATATGATAGTTCTGCTACTTCAGAGCCAGGAGCCTCTCACTTCTAGCCTCGGGTTTTTTTTTGATAAAGACAGAAGAGTTTAGACGTGTCATCACGTCTGTAGAAGACGTGACCTGTAGAAGACAAGACCCGTAGAAGATTGAAACGACATTCTCTGGGTTTTGGGTGAAATGCTTCAACTCTCCTATCATTTTGTTCCAAAATGTTGGCCCAATGTCAAAATCCAAAACCGAGTCTTGAAATGAATAGATAATTATTAGCAATCATTTCATTGTCATGAAATATTTCTTTTGCAGATTTGTTGGCAGAGTTTTTGAAATGGGTTCCGGAATCAGCCCACAATGATGTTTCCTTGTCATGGCCACCCTTAGACAAATAGAGTGTGTTATTTAGAAGACACCGACAGAAACAGATTTATTTTTAATCTTCATAACTTTTCTTGATGAATGGTTATTTTAGTGAATATTTGTAAATTGTACATAATTATTTTAAATATAATTTTTATTGTATTAAAAAATAATCACTGTTAGAATTTGTTTCAATCTGTAATCCTGATTCATTAAATGCTGATTTCAACTGCTTTATAGCATAGTATGCTTGGTTGATCGTTTAGCAAGTATCATCTACCTGTTTATCCCAGTTAAGATTAGCATCCAAGTATTTACCTAGAAATTCCACTTCCATACAGTTATCAATCCCACTCATATCTGTTTTTTCCGTTAATCAGCTGTCGCCCCCATACGAACGACAACTCTCAGAAGTTGAGAGACTTGTGCGAGCTAAGGACTTACGAGGTCTCACCTTTCAACGTGTGATTCCTAACACTTATGACAGGATCATCTGAAGTATTAACCCTAAAAGAGAATTTCATTGGTACCGACTTGAAAGTTTATTTCTTTGACACTGGTCAACAATACTTTGCAGATG
This sequence comes from Leptinotarsa decemlineata, assembly GCF_025532065.1. Taxonomy (NCBI): domain Eukaryota; kingdom Metazoa; phylum Arthropoda; class Insecta; order Coleoptera; family Chrysomelidae; genus Leptinotarsa; species Leptinotarsa decemlineata. The sequence continues at coordinate 5,134,453 of NW_027412523.1, forward strand.
AGTTGCTCAACATTTTGTCCCGATAAAGTTACGGTGTCATCAACATACATTGTAATATGCCTGTCTTATTATTAAATGTCGGGATAAGCCATTTATATATATATATATGGGAGAAAAAGTAGAAGGCCTAGAACCGATACCTGTGGCACACACACCGAGTTTATTATTTTTTTGATATTGAACCAATACAAAATACCTTTATATTTCTTTCACTCATATATTATAAAAATCCAATTCATCTTATGACTTGGGAGACCTAGGCTGAATAATTTTGGAAGTGAAACATCTAAGCACACTGTATCGAAGGCTTTCGATGAACATACTTTTTAAATTGGAAGGGGTTTATTTTTGTATATATGTAGCTCATTAGATGTTGGGAAACTGTTCCAAAAGCACTTTTTTTAGAACATTGGAAAACATACCTTTTAATCAGACTAGTTCATAGGGTGAGTTAACTGTTTAATAACTGCAGGAATGATTTACTTAAGCGTAATCATACTTTAACATTGCCAACTGATTTTTCATTTTCCACAGAGTACTGAATAACTCATATTCCCTTAGAGAATTAGATGAAAGAGGAAGAAATGTGCCTATAAATTTAGTGGCAGTACAAAGAAAGCAGAAATTTCCATGTTCCACGTTTCTCTCGTTTATATTTTCATTATAGGATCCAGTTTTCTATTGTAAAAGTGGGGTTATGTTTATTAAAACAGGTTCTGCGTCCTCTTTTCATCTTTTTCACCTGATATGAATTTAAGAACATCATAGACATTATAATATATGGACTAGGCGTGAAGTCACTTTTACGTATATTACACCTGCGGCACATAACGTCTTGGCCACTGCGTCACAGCATCATGTGACAAATCAAATTTCTAAATTTTCACATGTATGCAACACATAAAACGTCATGATATTCTATCTCTTCATCCTTTTCTAGTTGTTAATGTCAATGTTCTCTATTCAATAACCAGTCTGTATTTATTATTACGTCATTGACTTGGACTCATTGTGAGTTTATATGTTTTGTTCCGATCAAGTCCACGTTAGTCAAAGTTCCTCCTGAGCAAGTCATCCATAGGTATTCTCACCAAATGAAGTTATTTTGAACTGCAAATTAGTGTGATTTTTTTGTGTAAATGACAGCGCAAAGATTGTTTTTGCTATGTGATAGAATCGGACGATATTTGATGAAAATCCATAACGTTTTCGAGAAACACTTCAACTGTCGTTTTGGCATCTGCCCTTCAGCGTCCTGTGACGGTTTCGCCGTTGGTGGGTTACAGTACTATTATTTTTGATGCCAAGCAGTTTTCATAGCTTCATAAAATGTACTAGTTGAAATCAAAATTTCAAAACTGAGATATATGTGTGTTCTCTATAGAGATTGTTTAAACTGATCATATTCATAATGATTCTTTTTTCCCAGTTTTAATGAGATATTCTTTTGCATTTTTCATAAGAAGTCTCGTTTGTGACAGAAATTCGTATATTGAGCCTATGAACAAAACCTTTTTGTAACATTATACAGGATTCAAGAAAAATCGGTACATGCCGATCTATTTCATAGATCGGCGAATAGTAAAAAACAATTATCAGGCATTTTCAATTTACTATTATGAAAAAGTTTGATTTGTAATTTCAAGTGGTTTTTTCGCAGCTTCATTGGAGATGATGTACTTGTTGAAATCAAAATATTGAAAAACTGAGACGTATGCATGTTCCTTATTGACAGTGTCGGTGTCGAATTCTATGACAGTTTGTCAAAATCAAAATATTTATATATTGGTGTAACTGGTTTTTACGTTCGTCATCTGGTTTTCTCTCATCTGTCAGTGTCAGTTCAATCATATTCTATTATTTTGCAGAATTTGAAGAATTGCATTATATTTTGGAAAATTGTAGACATTTCAAATCGACCGAAATTTCGTCTATAAACCTAACATCCAGTATAAGAATAAGACGATTTCTCAGTTAATCTTGCACTCGATATGAAGGGCACCAGATTTTGAAGGATGAAGGAAATACACTTTCTTTTTTACAATTAGTACAGTTCAAGAAAACTTCCACATTCCAAGAGAGCTACAGAGTGAAATCGAAAATAATTACAGACAAATTGGGGCAATGAGTAAACTGTCACGAAAACATACCAGCGCTACCGCTAGGCTCAGACAAGATTACCTCAGATTGAAAAGGGACCCAGTGCCCTATATAACTGCCGAACCTCTTCCTTCAAATATTTTGCAATGGTAACAATATCATATAGTCTTTTTTTGAGCTGGATATTTTCAGGTTTATGAAAAAGAATTGGTTATACATTGCATGTATAACCAATTCTTTTTGAATTTCAGAAAAGGAGTTTCATTTTCTATTATTTTGAACTGTTTCATTGACAAAACTTCCAACTCTATCAAAAACAGTTTTTTGTTCAAATTATTTCTATTTTAATCAAGTCAATCAAATATTTTGATCTCAATATTTTCAGTTTTGTGAAATTCATCAATAAATATTGTCAACCATTTTCAAACAGTAAACGAAAGATTTCGAGTGTTCGGGTCGTTTTATGACCTGCAGTGGCGCGCGTCTGGATATTTAATTAAATATACTTCTCAAAACTATCTATTTATATCCAGGCATTATGTTGTTTGTGGACCAGAAAACACTCCGTATGAAGGAGGCTACTATCATGGAAAACTAGTGTTCCCACGCGACTTTCCATTCAAACCCCCTTCAATATATATGATAACTCCAAATGGACGCTTCAAGACCAACAAGAAACTCTGTTTGAGTATATCAGACTTTCATCCAGACACCTGGAACCCAGCTTGGAGTGTTTCTACAATCCTCACGGGGCTTCTGAGTTTCATGGTGAGCAAATTTGATAAGTTTAGGCTTTTCGAATGAATTGAAATCTTAGTTCTCTGTTCAGGAGATGGAGTAAACTGCTTCATCTCCTAAAGACACCAACTTGGTTGGTGAAGAAGAGTATTACAGTTTTTGTGTTTGAGAAAAGTGCTTGTTCTGGATGAATAGAAGTTGGTAAATTTTCGTTTCGAGGACACCCGGCGACTTTCATCCTTCATCCTTCTTTTTCACAAAATAAACTATTTAAAAACACAAGCATTTATTTACTAGGTCACCGTTACACCTTATTCCTCCTTCTTTGACACTTTTCATTTCAATAATGAACATTTTTATTATAAAAAACTTACTTTAAAAACGAATGCTTCTCCTGGTGACATTCTTCTATTTTTAGGTTAGTTTCTAGTGACATTTCAGAAAAAAGCGGTTGGTATTTGCCGCCGCCTACTATTTCTAATTCGTAATACACCACCAAAAACCAATTTACAATCTAAAGAATGAAAGTAAAAAACATTTGAATTACTTTAGGAATATGGACTGCATCAGTCTTACCAACCATGCCATTAACCTTAAAAACGTAAAATACAGAGATATGTAACCAAAAAGCAGCTCCGTACATTTTTTAACATTTTTATTGGAAAAATGTTGATTATTGAAGTGAAAAGTGTCAAAGAAGGAGGAATAAGATATAAAGGTGACTTAGTGAATAAATGCTTGTGTTTTTAAATAGTTTATTTTGTGAAAAAGAAGGCTGAAAAGTTGCCCTTTTCAGAACTTTGAAGGGCCGTAACTTTGTAAATAAGGGAGAGCACTGCTTTTTTCTTTCGGATTCGTAATCTACGCATCAAAATACGTAAGTACACGCAAACATTTTTTTAAAATCGCCTGGTGTCCTCAAAATGAAAATTTACCTGCAAATAATATATTTTTCCAAGATATACATTGAAATACCCTTTTTTATATGTCCGTGAATGATGAATACCAAATGCCATCCAGAAAACCTGCGAAAACATAAAGAAATAAAAATAAACTCTTTGAATTATGTGGTCTCCTAAGATATAAGCCTTTCTCAGTAATTTAAATGAGTTTTTCATAATTGAATCCTCATTTTCAAATATATTTTCGCCATATTGAACATTTCATTTCATAATTGCTTGTTTATATACCTAAACATACGTTTGAAATAGTTCAATAAGCATTTTTTTGTATTCAATGAGTCGTACCTCTATTTCAGCTTGAAAAAAGTCCTACTTTGGGCAGCATAGAAACAACAGACTACGATAAGAGACAATTTGCTTATCTGTCTCTGGAATACAATTTGAGAGATAGGCAGTTCTGTGATCTATTCCCCGAAACGGTATCAACAATTCAGGTATGTAAACAAATAGTGTTTTTATGGAAAAGAAAAGTTTCGTTCGTCTACTCCATCTTCATACAAAAAATATAGGAATCTTCCATAGAAAGGAAGAAGTTAAAAAATGTGGATTGGTATTATGGCCATTATAAAAAACGAATCTCATCTGATTGAGCTTCATTGTGAAACAATCTGTTGTTATGGTTTCAGAGCGAGATAACGAAAAGAAACGCTACCCAGAAAGTGGCGATGGAGACTCGGAAATCTACAGAAGCTGAGGCCCAACCTAGTAGCATACAGTCCTGCATAACTAACCTATGTGTTATAATTGGCGTTGCAGCGTTTGCATTCACTGTCAAATACGTCATGAAAACGACTGCCTCTGAATCCGAATAATTTATTTAGTTCTTATTATTGTTTGAGTTTCGTGAATCCACATTGTTTTAAGTTCAAAGAGTATTGCTGGAGAACTTGTCTGAGGGAGGAGACCATTGGTTTTTCTATTGAATGGAGGCGGTTGTTATACAGGGTACTTGAGTTGTCTGAGAAAAATATTTTTTTTTTAAATATAATGGCAGTTGTGATGAATGAGATTTTTTCATTCATATAACTTTCAAAATAATTGAAATGACATTCATTTTAAAAGGATTTTTGCACAGATTATAATTTGGTTGCTCTGTACAACATCTGGCTCATCTCTCAGAGACGTGTCTTTTTCTTTTCAGTATTCAGTATTTCTTTTCAGGTCATGTAAGATTCTTTACGAAAAACGTGAAACAGTTGCAGATAAATTGTAATTTGTATCACAGTTTTGATAATTTCCTTGTATATATAATAGCAATATTTTCCTGTACATTAATGTTAATAAAACATTGGAATATTCAGTTGTGACTTATTTGTGGATTTCAAATAGAAAGATGTACTGATAATAAATCTTCTATTGGGAATTTTCAATTCCATAAGTAACATGTGGATCATCACACTAAAGGAAATAAAATATTTTAGCATAATAATGAAATTTCTGTTTAATACACTTACTGCTATACTACGCAATAATAATATTAGGTTATTTCAAAAGTTTTGTCCATTTTGTGAAGCTTTTATTTAACTTGACTTGTATGTATGTTAACAAATGTTGCAAGTTTAATTTGACCCACTTCCCGGTATCCGATTGACCTGAAATTTTGCATGCTGGTTCAGAACCAATGACAATGCATGTTTATCATAAACATGACCTGATGTTGCTGCCAGGATCGGCTCCGTACGAGAGATCTCCTCAGTGGTAAATAGCAGGGACACGAAATTTTGTATACGCATTCGTTTATGATAGGCACCATGAAATAGATGTCACATCCAGGGTCGGCTTCAATAAAAAAAATATATTTCTAGAAAAAAAGATTAAATCAAGCTTTTACCTTTAAATACCTACTTCCCGACTCTAAAAAGAAGACAATAAATGGTATAGTAGGTTGTAAGAACCCATATTTATTTGCATTGTAAAAAAATATTAGACTGTTCGAAATTAACGGGACTCGGCCATGTAATAATGACGCATCAATGAAATGAATAGACTAAGAAATATAACAAGCTAATTCTTCTATAAGGTATGTCGGAGGAGTAGGTAGAGGCTGTTGACGTAAGAAGAGAATGACGTCATTTTTGGTAATTTTGTATATCCAACATAACAACGTTGAAATTCCCACTAAATTGCGGTCAACAGCAATGAAACTAGTAACATTTCATTTTGTTAATTGCTCAACTGATAAAATAATGATGAGAAACTATTAAAACAAGCTTTTATTCAAGTGCCCTAAAAAGATCAAAATAAAATTTTAAATCACATTAACCACATTCATTTATGACTTTACAGAATTGAAATTATAATAAAAGCTTGTCGCGATGCCTAGAATAAATCTACATATTAAGTCAGATGAAATTTAAATTAAAAAACATTCTGCAATAAATTTCAAATCCGATAAATCTAATATGTGCAAAAAAGTTATTCAAGGGTAAAGTTCCACATTTTAAGCATTCACGGTACTTTTATTTAGTTACAAACATTATGAACTGTTTACAAGTTTAGTAGGTGGCTACCTAATTACAAAATTTCAATTACAAATTGAAATTATTGCGATAAGCTTTTATTATAATTTCAATTCTGTAAAATCATAAATGAATGTGGTTAATGTGATTCAAAATTATATTTTGATATTTTTAGGGCACTTAAATAAAAGCTTGTTTTAAAAGTTTTTTCATCATTATTTTATTATAAGTCTACTTTGAACCGTAACATCTCAAAGAATACTTATTTAATTTCATCGAAATGAGCGCCATTTGAATCGATACAGTCGACGAAGGCCTTTTTTCTCTGGTCCTGATTGGTGAAGGTTCTACCGGTGAGAAAGTTAATCACACCAGCCCTGCCTCCTCTGACGAGCCGCCGCTGTCCCTTTCATGTGTAAATGACTGTAAATATTTTTAAATTTGTATTGTATTATATTTGTTATGTTTTACACCCATGGACGTCTTCTTTGTTACTGTGTACTATTTTGTAAAAGAAATATTTATACTTTTTACCGAGAGAAGCAAGTTAATATTATTATTGTTATTTTTACCGTAGTACGACCACTCCCCACACCGTGGGGTAAGTGATCATTGTGAGCGAGAATCATGTGCCCTGAGCAAACGCAGTGAGCCAAGAATGACAGCCTTCTGCATCTGTCCGGCTAAGATTTCTGCCTTAGTGCGGCAAGCCGGTATGATTTTAAGATTCGAGAGTAGAGAGGACATCATTCCACCAAGGACTCCAATAATTAGAACAACCATTTCGACAGAGTGATCTGGATAGGGTCTGCGGAGTTCGAAGGGAAAATCTCGATATTTTATCCGTTTTTCCTACTGTTTTCTGACGATATTCGTCTCGCCAGGAGTTGAAAACTCCACGACAAATATCGTCTTGCTCTGGTGGTCGAGAAGGACCACATCAGGCTTATTAGCTTGTATGAGCCTGAGGGTGGGGAACGAATAGTTCCAATAAATTCGGCACTTCTCGTTCCCCACAACGGATTCAATATCCCCCGGAGCGTGGGGCTACACCGATGTCTCGTCAATACCGGAAGAGTGCCGTAGATGGTAATGAAGCGTTATGTCGATGGATATAGGCCGAGACCGCATATGCTGGACATGCTGATAGCAAGTGCATTAGGGTCTCGGGCGCCTCGCGGCAGGCCCTGCACTTTGTGTCAGGAACCTCCATACCCATCACGCGACTGCGGTAGACTAAGGTGTTGAAGACACCATTCTGGCAGGCCATGATGAACCCCACTGTTTTCGACTTTAGCCCAGTCGACCTGAGGAAAGCGAAAGTCAGGCGCTTATTATTATTATTGTTCTTTTATTTCGTTTCGATTTGTTTGTCGACTAAATCTTAACAATATTGTTCTTCTAGAACATTCAAAATTGTAACATTGACAGTTGTTATCGATAGTTGAGAGGATTAATACAAAAAAACAAGAAAATCTTTACAAGTAATGGGGTCTCTCACACAATTAAAAAATGAAAAAATATTTTGAACTGGACTAGATGTAAACAGTTCAACAACAAAAACATTGAGCAGGTTTCCGAGAAAAAACAATATATTTCACATCTGTGTTTCTTTTATTTCATTGTCGTTATTTACTATATACCCAGCCGTACAATTGATTTATACAGTGTGACTTAACACAGTTTTATATTATTAGGTATTCGAAAAAAGTTTTATTGAAGATTTAAAAAAACGTTGAACAATAATTTTTGTAAAGGTTTTTCACAGACCATACTTAAAAATCGATGGAATGTATACTTTTGCAATCTGTTCACTCATCAGGTGATATTACAAGGTTAATTTTCAGATCTCTAGGAATATTACTGGAGTTTCTTCCCAACACCAAATCGTTATTTTTAACACCTCGACACGTTTCGATGACCAAGTGATCATCTTCAAAGAGGAAGATTAAACTAGGTTAATAGTAGTGTAATCTGATATTAACAATAATCTATATATATATATATATATATATATATATATATATATATATATATATATATATATATATATATATATATATTCGTGTTCTTTTTATTGCGGCTTCAGTCGAAAGAGAAATGCAGGTTTTCACGGATGGTGGAATATGATGTGTTGTTTTTCCGGGTGTTCATCCGTTGTGTACTATTCGATAGTCGACGTTTCGCCATCATCTCAGATGGCATTATCAAGACGTGTTACTGCTTCGCTTCGAGAGGTGTAGCTGTTTCAAGTGTCCTTTGGGGACACTTGAAAAATAAATGTTTGCTACGCAGCCCGAGTTCATAGAAGATCTTCGCCAACGAATTACAGCAGAGTGCAGAAGTATAACACCTGATATGCTACAGAATGTTAGGAATAGATTTGAACAAAATCTGTATTATTGTATGGAAGCAAATGATATATCACTCGACCCCACTTTCCATTTAAAATTTTAGGGTTGTTACTCACCCTCGCTAGGGGGTTGAAGGCACAGGTAGAAAAATACATCTAAAATGTGTCCCCCTCAAAAGCAAAATTGACCTGTCCGAGCATTTATGCATTAAGTTACAAAAAAAGGAGAAAAGCAAGGTGCATACTTTTCGTTGGACCACTCTGTATTTACATTGTAAAACAGATCAGTGGTTATCGAAATTGTCATTATCTAAAAATTAATATAATTAATATATATATATATATATATATATATATATATATATATATATATAGATAGATAGATAGATAGATAGAGATTTTATCGAGTGTGTATGATACAAATCAAGAATGAAATAATTCGTGGACACAACACTCAAAAAATAAGGGCAAACCGCGGACACGTGTTTCTGGCTATTGGCCTCATCAGCGCGGTGCAGCCAAGTGTAAAGATGGGCAACACTTGTTTGACGAAAGCAGGAAACAACACATACGCACGGAGTCAACAACAGAAGCCAACCGCACATTTGTGGTTCCAGTTAGAAGACCTAGAATTCCTAGGCTACATCTAACATGACCACGTAGGCAGCTATAGCTACCTGCGTGGAACCACAAATGTGCGGTTGGCTTCTGTTGTTGACTCCATGCGTATGTGTTGTTTCATGCTTTCGGCAAACAAGTGTTGCCCATCTTTACACTTGGCTGCACCGCGCTGATGAGGCCAATAGCCAGAAACACGTGTCCGATATATATATATATATATATATATATATATATATATATATATATATATATATATATATATACATATATATAAAAACACAACTATCTTAATCATTCATATTTAATAGTGGACCACCTTGTACAGTGGAAGCGGAATATCTTCAGCTTCCACTGTTTTGAAAATTCTACCGTGGTTATAAATATTGATCAAATCAGGAAATACTATTTTGTTATTTGCTTCTGATCGAATAACGTGCAAAAGATTGTAGTGAATAGCTCAAAAACAATTTTTGAGAAAAATGTTTGATTTCGGCAGTTTGGAACAAGTAAGTGATATGAAAAAAGATAAACTTTTTCGATTTCACATATAGAAGTAGCCGAAAGTTCATTTGTTTTTTATAGATCTAGCCAAATTCAAAATTGAAAGGGGTATATTTTAAGGGAGGATTGATTTTTGGGAAAGAACCTCCAAAAGAAGGAAGAAAACAATTAATCTCAAAATAAACTCTATACGAAGTTGTGTAGATCATGCAAAGAAGTAACATTCAGACACATAACTGAAAGAAAAAGCCCTACTTTTATATATACATTGAATTATACATAAACGCTTTTTTCTATTCAGTTTGTATTCCAAACATTCGTTATGGAATTGAATCAGATATCATTCACAGGACTGCTACACAATATATCATACGAAAGCGGTAAAAGTTCACTTAAGTGGAAGAGTGCCATCCTCAATGGCGGACATCGATGTTTCGGAATGAGACATTTGTGTTATTGCATCTCCAGCATCAAACTGCATAACACTATGAGATGCAACATTCAATTCATTGAATGTTTTATTATGCTCCAAAAATGTATAATTCGCTTCCCCAAAATATCAAAAATCTACCTTTGAAGGAGTTCAAATACAGAATCAAAAATTTTTTAATTAAAAAAGCTTTTTATTCCTTAGATGAATATTTTAGTGATGGTTTTCGAGACATGTAATACCACTTAATCATATATATTTTACTGATTTTCATTGCACTTTTTCTACACTCAAAAAGTCGTATTCAATCACTATTTTTTTTTGTAATAAGTTTCTGAATTACACATTCATGAGCAGGTTGATGAGTTTTTGATCAGCATTGGATCATATAGGCGTTCTCAATAGCTTTACAATAATTGATTAAACATTTAATTACAATTTAACTTTTATATTATTGTATCGAGATGTAACATTTCTTGTATCTTTATTGTATACCTGTGTTAGGAATCACACGTTAAAAGGTAAGACCTCGTTAATCCTTAGCTCGCACAAGTTTCGACTTCTGAGGGTTGTCGTTCGTAGGGGTGCGACAGCTGGTTAACGGAAAAACAGATTTTAAACAGAAATTGTATTCTGTAATAATTTTTTGTAATGAGAGTGGTTTATATTGAAACGGCTCATATTTGTCGGCTGAAAAAAATACCTTTTCTTTGGACCACCAAAGTCAGAATAGAAATTTTTTATTGTCTACCAGAGTATGTAATTAGTACTTCAACTGATTTTTTTTTCTAGAACTCTACCGGATATTTTCAACTCAAATGGCAAGTGATAACATTTGTCCTGTTGATCATCATTCTGTTCTACTTCTACTTCAACGAAAAATATGACTACTGGAAATCCCGAGGAGTCACGTATGAAAAACCGGTGTTCCTTTTTGGAAATTTATGGGATGTTGTCATAGGAAAACGACAAATTGCCAAACATCTAGGTAATATCAATTTAGTCAACTAGTTTAGTGATCCGATGATTTCTCTGAAGAAAGATGGAATATACACGGTGTAAAGTCTATATGAACTTGTGTCGGAAAATGCTTCGTTTCGGAGATACAGGGTGTTGAAATTTAATTTTTTGTCCTTGTTTTGAAAATAACTTTTGCAAAAAATAAGTTATTTGCACGAAATTTGTTCATTTGCACGAAATTGTTCATTTCAAATCGCCTTAACTTTTTTGACAGTAAACTTTTGGAACTTTTCATGAGGAAATCTAATTCCCATACCTTTTACAAGTAAAAATAATAATAATAATATGATTTTATTTCTTTGAGACAGTATGGAAAAAGTCAAAGGAAGGGTTTCATACAAAGTGCATATACCATCAACACACGAATAGCAAACACCGCATAAAACATAGAAACGGTTATATATAACAGATAATCAAAAGCAAATAAGTACATAAATAGATGAGAAAAAAAATCCCTCAGAAGTGATGTTCTAAAAACTGTTCTATGGAGTAAAAGCAATTTTGCACTAGAAAATCTTTCAGATTTCGTTTGAAAATGGAAATTGAGCTACTGTTTTTTATGTTTTCCGGGATCGGATTAAATATTTCTGGAGCTCTGAAGTTTGGGGCATTTTGAGTTATTCTAAGTTTTGTTGATGTAAATTATGAATAGAAAAGGGCCAAGTACTGACCCTTGTAGGACACCCAAGTCGTTTTTCAAGTACCCAGATGACTCCTTTTTAATTGAGACATACTGCCATCCACAAAGATATGACCGTATCCAATCCAGAGGTACAAGGTACACTTCCTCAACAAATCTATGATACACCATGGCTAACACTTTGTATCATTGCCTGAAATTGGCTTGATTATATTCGTGTTTATTTCATAAGAAATCTTTTGTATCTATATCGTACCCAGTTTGACATCGTTGAAGGATCCTTCTACATCTAAGTCTTCGCAGCCTCCATTCCTAAACAATGAAATCCTATATGGGTGTTTTCTCTCCCCATACCACAAAGAACTGGCCAATTGAGTTTGTCACATTGCTTGAATTCCTTCGCAAGAGAGGAAACTCTGGATCGAGATGAAAAACCAACTTGTTCGAGGTGCAACGAAAGAAGAAAATGCACAAAGTCCCCATCAATCTACAAGTTTCCCCGTATTTTAGTAATTCATTTAAAAATATTCTCTCCAACGGAAAAATTCAGAGGCAAACTGAATGTTGCCATTGTATTTTCTTTGGAAGGATTTGATGTGATCAATTATGTAGCACACAAAGTGGCTCCTTGTCGTTATAATCTATATGCACTTTCGTATCACAGTGGGACTATTTACAACGGGCATTACACAGCATATTGCAGACACCCATATAGTGCCACGTGGCATGATTACAACGATTAACAAGTTTTCCCAATTTCACCATAATCGCTTGTGAGTCAGGAGGCCTTTGTCCTCTTTTATGAACAGAAGGGAACGAAGCAGCACCATTGAGGTGTTTTTTTTTAAACTGAATTCTGTTAATTGATTTGTATTTCATGATTATTCTGCTTTGATTATTGTATTGCAATATAATATTTCTTTAGCTATCTCTTTATAAAACCATGAAAATGAAACACAGTACAAACAATACCAAAACAAACTCAAGAAAACCATAGTTGAAGCCAAAATAAACTACTACCAAAAAAAAGTTGAAAAAAATATGGGGGGCTCAGCGAAACTGTGGAAATCGATCCACGAAATAACACCCAAAAGTTCGAATAAACGAGTAATAACTGAAATACATACGGAGAATGGAAATAAAATAAATGATGAGAATGAATTGGTAGATGAATTTGTAAAATATTTTACTGGAATTGGTAAAAACCTAGCAGAAACTATTAAAAGAAAACCGAACTATAAACAGAAAATTCCAAATATTCGCCTTGTTAAATGCTTCTACTTAGAAGAAACAAACAAAGATGAAGTTTTCAAGACAATTTTTAAATAAAAAAATTAAAAATCTCCTGGACTAGATGAAATTCGAGCAGAAACTCTCAAAATTATAGCGAAGGAGATAACAGCACCCCTGACTTATCTTATAAACTGGTCTTTCACAACAGGAAGGTGCCCAACATCATTTAAATGTGCAATTGTCACCCCTATGTACAAAAACGGTGATGAACTTAAAGTAGAAAATTACCGCCCCATTTCCGTAATTACAAATTTTGCCAAAATATATGAAAAAATTCTTAAAACACGTATAGATAACTACCTAACAAAAAACAAAATTACATCCAACAACCAATTTGGCTTTCAACATGGAAAACCTACTCTAGATGCTATAACATCCCTAGCAGATAAGATCAGAACGCATATTGATAAAAATAGACCCTGCCTATGCATTTTCGTAGACCTTAAAAAAGCATTCGATACTGTGAGTCACGAACAACTTCTAGAAGTACTCAGTGAAATTGGATTCAGAGGTCTATCACACGAACTGCTCTGTAATTACTTACATGAAAGAAAACAATGCGTAAAAATCAAAGATTCAACAAGTGATACCTCAAGGCACTGTACTGGGACCACTTCTACTCAATATATATTTGAATGAACTCTTCAATTTGAACGCAAATTGATAATGTGGATACTGAGACTGCCAAGAATTCAGATACATCAATATGTCGACATAAAAGATGTCTATTGCCCTTTAGAAAACTGAATAAATAAATACTTCTTTGAATTATTACATAATTATCTCTAAGCAAGTTCATATGTTTCTTTATTTTATTCTCTTATATCACCCTCTATGTGTATGTATATAGTCTTATTTATCATCCTTATATGAATCTGTATATTATAACCCTTGAATATTACTTGTAATATGTTTGTATATTATATGATTTAGTGGGTTCCTATATTTATTTACCAAATGTCTTTATACATTTGTATATTCTATTTTAGTAAATAAATATTATTATTATTATTATCTCAACCCATCTGATATCGCTAAGGCACTTTTTCTGTCTTTCTTATCATCTTTAGGGAACTAGTAAGTCAGTCCTGCCCATTCGCATCTAATTCTGCTTCTCCCACTGTCTAATATTATGTAAAATTATTTGAAATCCTTGAAAAAACCAATACAAATGAAAAATAAAAACAGTAGCTGAAAATAACAATTATATTGAGCAAAAAAACCCTGAAATCAAATAAAAGTAAAAAATAGATCAATTAAACAAAAAATTAAAAATAAGAGATTCCAAGTCAAGTTAGTTCACGACGTTTCGATTGTTAGTATCCACAATCGCCTTCAGGTGATGACTAATGATACACTCTGTTCCAGGTTACTTATACACAAAATTCGACACTCCGTACTTCGGCATGTACGTCTTTGGCAAAGCCTACTTGGTACTTCGTGACCCTGACCTGATAAAAACCATCACCATCAGCGATTTCAGTACGTTCGACGAGAGATCTTTCGACTGGGAAAAGACGCCAGATCCCCTGGCTGGAAAGAGCCTGTTCACGCTGAAGAATCCTCACTGGAAGAACATCAGGGGCAAGATTTCGGTGATATTCACGTCTGGAAAGCTCAAACAGATGTTTCCCTTCATGAAGTTCTACTCCAAAGATATGCAGCGTTACCTTGAGAAAGTGGGTATGTATCATTCAGAATTTCTGATATATATATATATATATATAGTCTATCCAAATCCAAGATAGAGTAAAACAAAACAAAACCGAAGCGTGATGTTCACGTGATCGCCCAGTGTCAGATGGAAAGGGCAGCGTTCATTGGTGAATTCGCCTTCTTGGTACGAGTTCAGTACCAGCACAGGGTTGTAATCAGTCGTTTGCGTGTTTGTGTGGCGTGCGTTATTATTTAAAATTGTTTTCCAAAATGTCCAGTACAGACACTGCTGATGATACTGTGAGCTATCCTCTGAGTCCAGCCAGGAAACGATCCAAAAAAAGACATTTGAGTGTTGAGATGAAAGAAGTGATTTTAAATGTGTTCAAGAAAGAGATAGAAGAAACTGAGACATCGACTGTCGACGAAGTCGTATCGAAAGTTTCCGATAAAATTGGAGTGAATATAAATAAAATCATACGTTTTCCAAACCGAATACAAATCAGAATCGTCAAACCATTATAAAATCAATAGATGATGCTGATAAACATGCAATCAGGAGGAAAGTGCATGAGTACTTTTTTAGAAATGAAATACCCACGATAGACAAATTACTCACAGAAATAAATGAAGATGTTTTATTGCCAAGTTTTAAGCGGTCAACATTTCATAAAGTATTGAAACATTTGAATTTTGTATGGAAAAACGAGGGCGCAATAGTTTATTATTGGATAGAGAGGAAATTTTGTTATGGAGGAGAGAGTATTTGACCAAAATTAAATATTATAGGGAACAACAGAGAACAATTTATTATATGGATGAAACCTGGGTTGATGCTGGTCATACTAACCCTAAAGTATGGGTCAATGAAACTGTGACCTCATCTAGGAGGGCCTTTCTAGATGGACTATCCACCGGATTAACAAATCCATCAGGTAAACTTATATTTATATTAAGACCTGCCTTAATCTCAATATATAAAAAGTAACCCTCGTATTTGTTTTATTTACTTACATACCTCTTCATAATTTCGGGTAAAGGAAAACGGCTTATTATTTGTCACATCGGCAATGAGAATGGGTTTGTTGCTGAAGGGCTGTGGTGTTTCGAGTCGAAGAAAACTAGAGATTATTACGAAGAAATGAACGGTGAATCTTTCGAACAGTGGTTTTCCAAAGTTCTACCCCATCTGGAGGGTAATGCTGTGATTGTAATGGACAATGCACCTTATCATTTGCGACGGTTAGAGAAAATTCCGACAACGTCTTCAAAGAAGGTTGAAATCCAAAATTGGCTGCGATCAAAGAATATTAGCTTTGAAGACTCAATGCTAAGGGTACAGCTACTAAAAATTGTCAAGGAGCGCAAGCTTGAATACCAAATATATATAGTCGATGAGATGGCAGCAGCCCAAAACAAAATTGCCCTTCGCCTGCCTCCATACCACTGCGAGCTCAATCCCATCGAGTTAATATGGGATGTGAAGAATTTTGTAGCTCAGCATAACACCACGTTCAAATTTGCAGATCTCAAAGTACTTTTTGATGAGGCTTTGAAAAGAGTCACAGCGGAGAAATGGGAGAAGTGCGTTCGGCATGTGATATCGGAAGTTGAGACAAAGATGTGGAAGCTTGATAACATAATAGAGGCACAAATCGAGCCACTGATAATTCAGATTGGTGAGGATGATACTACTGATGAAGAGACAAATTCATCCAGTTGAATAATTTTGATTAACATTCCTTTTGATTTTACATAAAATAAAAATTATCAATAAAGAAATAATTACGTCTCTTTTCATATAATGCTTGAGTGCGCTGTGAAAAATCCAATGAAAATCTTTCTATATTACACATATTATCTGCATTTTTCCCGTTAAACTGCAAAACTTGTGCATTTCACTCGTTATTATAAAAAAGTTTTCCTAAGTATGATATAGCATTTGCGATCAACAAGATGTTGGTTCTGAATATGACCCTGGCCAAGTCTTGGGATTTTCAATATCACGTGTGTAGGACATGTCAATGTTTACATCCACTCTATCTTGGATTTGAATTTGCTTCAGAAATCGAAACGGTTAATGCAATAAAACTAACGCCATCTACGTGTTAATTCCGAGACTTTTCAGTAGTATATCTCAAAACATTTAATTATTTATCTGTTGAGAAATCATTGGGAGTTCTTTGATAAACTGTTTATTTCATTCAACAGATGGGAACGTGGTGGAAGCGAAAGAAATCGCCAGTCGCTACATGACGGATATAATAGGAGCCTTCATGTTCGGCTTCGAGACCAACGCCTTCCAGGAGAAAGGCGAGGATTTCCGCAGAAACGTCAAGAGAATGTTCAAGATCACACCGATAAGTATTATCAGACTGTTTTCGTACTTTTTGGCACCAGAAATAGCAACTTGGTTCAACTTCCAATTCATGGATAGTACTTACTTGCAAAGAGTTTTTCTGGAAACGATAAAGAAAAGGAAGGAAACCAAAGAACAGAGGAACGACTTTGTGGATTTGCTTCTCAAGTTGAAAGAAGATTTTAGAAACAACAACAGCGGCACCGTTTTCGGTTAGTACAAGAGAAACATTAATTTGTTGATGTGACAGTTTTAATTATCTCATTTTCATTCATCGATCACAAATTTTTAGTTATGGTGAAAACACTTCGTGAGATTTTAACTATACAAAATTTTTTAGGTACGAAAGACAAAGTCAGGATTTTATAAACTGTTTTGTAATTCAACTAGGTTCATCATGCTTTGTTCAATTATAATCCAGTCATTTAAGCTTAAATTAGGTAAGAATCTCGGAATTCGAGATACCCAGCTGTAAGTCTGTAAATACTTGTATATTGACACCCTAAAAGTTGTCTCAAAACCTACATATGGTAGGGTGTAAGCAACTATGAAATTTCAAGGTCAAAGGTCACAAAAATCGGTTTTTGCGCTTTTCTTGGAAATATCTCATTTCCTATGGGTTTTTTGCTATTTGTATTCATTATCAATATTGTAGAATACAAAATTCTCTACAAATTTTGTTAAAAAAAATTTATACGGTGAACCGTTTTCGAGATAGAGGGCGGAGAGCGCGCGGTCACAGCATCACTTCAGGTCAACCGGTGCCTCCGGTCGAAAACGCGCCATATATAGTTGATGAACTATCGAATTATTTACAAAGGCATTACAGTTCCAAAATAATTGTTGTATTTGACGGATATTCAGACTACAGTAAGAACGTAAAAGCTATGGAGCAGCAGAGAAGACCTGCTGCACTTTCAAAAACGTGTGAAGTTTGTTTCGATGAAACAATGGTTGTACCAGTTACTCAAGAAAAGTTCTTATCAAATCGAAATAACAAAGATAAGTTCATTAATATGTTAATTGAAAAATTACAAGCTGCAAATATTACTACTAAACAAGCCAGAGATGATGCGGATGTTCTTATTGTTGAAACTGCAATTGAAGAATCAAAGTCTAAAAAAACTGCAGTTATAATAGGACAAGATATTGATTTACTTGTCATTTTAATTGGGCGCACACTGTCTTACAAACAAGAAATTTTCTTTAAAAAAGTTGGGAAAGGTAATGTAAAAACGGAGATATACTCGACTAAAAGTTTTGATAATTATCCTCATTCTAAAAAACATATTTTATTTCTGCACGCATTAAGTGGCTGTGACACAACTTCTGCGCTTTAAAAAAAAAAAAAAATATTTTTAAAAGTTTTTGAGAAACTGACAAATTTGGATGAACTAGCTGCAGCATTTGAGGAAGAAAATTGTTCGGCCCAGAGATTATTAGAGAGTGGAACTCAAACCTTATTGGCAGTCTATAATGCTCCGAAATCTGTGAAAACTCTCGATCATCTTCGTTATATGCATTACGTCAAGTCTACAAAACTTAATAAACCTGTGCAGCTTTCAAATATTCCACCAACAAGTGCAGCTGCTCATCAACATTTCAACTGTGTATATTATCAAGTTCAAACTTGGTTAGGACATGATTTGGAACCCCAAGTATGGGGTTGGGCAATGTGAAACGATTTTCTGGAGCCTATCATGACAATTATACCACCTGCTCCAGAAGATTTGCTAAATACAATTTTCTGCAACTGCAAGAGTGGTTGTGATTCGCGATGCGGATGCAGGAAAGCGGGCTTGCAATGCTCTTTAGCTTGTGGCCAATGTAATGGGCAAGCTTGTCTCAATGCTCTACCATATCAGAGCGACATTAACGAAGATGGAACCTTTGACCCCGAAATCATGGAAGAACTTGAGACAAATGTCGTTGAAGACGATAATGAAGACCAGTTTGAAATTTACCAGCAGCCAGAAGACGACGATGAAGAGGAAGAAGATGATTAAAATTATAAATTGTAGTTTTTGTACCCTTTATTCCATTTCTTTACTTTCAATAAAAATAAATGTATTCAATGATATTTTTTAATAAAAAGATTAATTCATAATTTATTGGTTTTTTTTTTCATCATGTAAGAAGTTATAAATATTAATTAGGTTAAAATTCAAATATAATTCCTATATTTTCATTAACAATTCTGCAATTACATGGGCAGGTAAGTGTTGTTAAATAAATTAATACTGAATAAAAAGTGGATAAGTTAGGAAAAAAATGATAAAATATAATATAATAGTTAATAAAAATTGACAAATATTTATAATCATTGATTTATCGATAGTTCATCAACTATATATGGCGCTTTTTCGACCGGAGGCACCGGTTGACCTGAAGTGATGCTCTGACCGCGTGCTCTCCGCCCTCTATCTCGAAAACGGTTCATCGTATAAAAAAGTTTTATAAACAAAATTTGTAGAGAATTTTGTATTCTACAATATTGATAATAAATACAAATAGCAAAAAACCCATAGGAAATGAGATATTTTCAAAAAAAGCGCAAAAAACCGATTTTTGTGACCTTTGACCTTGAAATTGAATAGTTGCTTACACCCTACCATATGTAGGTTTTGAGACAACTTTTAGGGTGTCAATATACAAGTATTTACAGACTTACAGCTGGGTATCTCGAATTCCGAGGTGAACTTACTATAATGACTGGACTATTAATTTTCAATCTGTTCTTGAAGTATGTACAGCTTGGCAAAAGTAGCTGTGCCTCTGAATATTGGATGCGCAGAAGAATAATTTTATTGAACTCTCTTGAAAAGCAACAATGTTTCAGATACAAAAACCATGCTCACGCAAGCCATAGCATTTTTTCTTGGAGGTTTCGAAACAACTAGTACGATTGCTTCTTATGCTCTGTACGAACTGTGTCTCAAAAAGAACTGCCAGGACAGATTGAGAAAAGAAATCAATGAACACGTCAACGAAAAAGCTGGCGTCACTTTTGAAAACTTGGCAAATATGAAGTACTTGGATATGGTCGTTCTAGGTAAGTAACACATCTGATTGAAATCCTTTTCTGAGTACTTTTTCTACAAACTAGAACTACATACAGTAAATCCTCTCGAGGCGTATTTTTCTAACTTACCCTAATTCCTCGAGTTGTTGAAAGCTCCTTTCCTGAAGGAAGTTAGCAGAATTATATTGCTGAAAATGATCCTAACGGGGACAACTAAGTCAAGCCTACGTTAGGCCTTATATACACATCTGAACCTGCGGGAATGAGGTACATTAAAATAGTTCCAAGTATCAGATATTGGGTTTTTGTTGCTGTTCATTGCTCATTCCACATTTTTTGATCCCTATTATAGTTCACAAGAATTTTATGATGACGCATATGTTGTAAGAAATTTCTCATGTGCTTGCTTTTATATGTTGTTGTGGTTATGAGACATTCTAGTATAGTTCAAGTAAACTATATACAGGGTGTAACTGAATGAGTGTGAAACATTTAAGAAGGTGATTCCTCATCGAAAAAAAGATAGGATCTTTCATATAAAGAAACTTCATTGGAGCATCCCTTGTTAAGATACAGCCTCTTAAAGGGGGTTCATAAAATTTGTATAACAATTTTTTTCACAAGCACTGAAAAAGTAACAATATTGAAATTAACCTGACGTTTTGTACTATCGAAAAGACACTTAGCCAGTAATTTATTTGGTTTACTTCATGGTTGTAAGGGGTGGAAAACGCAACCAATGTAACTTTTTGTCTTATTATTTGTTTACCATTTAAAAATTTATTTCTGATAGTCTGTTTCATTCTAAACAAAAAATGTCTCTTGGGTTTTTTGCCCAAAATAAACCAGTTCGCAGCAAAACATTATTTTACGAACAACTACAGAGATACATCGTCATAAATGCGAACTGGATTTATTGTTATTTTGTAGTTAGTACCTGCATTAAACGATTAACGGGTAATAAACAAAACGTATTTATTGATAACGAAACACACAAAATGTAGAAATCATAGTAAATGTTCAATATGTCTACCTTCAGACATTACGCATGCATCTAGACGTCGGCGCATTTAGCCACGTATTCGCTCAAATATTCCTGGAGTCTCTCTGATTACCCTGCACGCATCGATGATGCGGTTTCTTAAGTCCTCCACATCGCGAACAGGAGTACGATGAACCAAATGCTGTAAATGGCCCCAAATAGAGAAATCGAGAGGATTGAGATCCGGGGATCGAGCGGGCCAGTTCTGTGGTCCTCCTCGACCTATCCACTGATTTGCATATGTTTCAGTTAAATGATAACGTGCTACTTGACTGAAACAAACATATCCCTTCCGATGCCCAAAGGAACTTCCTCCAGCAGTACTGGATGCAACTCTCTTAAAAATTGAACGTATGCCTCACCATTTAATCTAGGAGGTAGAAAATGAGGCCAATTAAATCATCCCCAATAACTCCGAGCCACACGTTAAGAGAAAACTGTTCTTGATGGTTAGTTTCGACAATAGCGTGAGGGTTTTCATCAGCCCATATGTGGTAATTATGAAAATTAATAATCTTTTCCCGAGAAAAACTACATTCGTCTGTGAATTATGTCGTCTTCAGAAAGTCACAATTCCTTCTAATCATTTCCAGCATCCAATTGCAAAATTCAAGACGGTTCGGAGTTTCGCGGTAACAGTGCCTGTACTCGTTGTAGATGGTGTAAGAGGTGCTCTTTTAAAATTCGAAATACCGTCATATGATCAACATTCAGCTGGAAAGCAATCTTTCTAGTACTGGTAGTAGGTTGTTCTTCAATCAAATTAAGTACTGCTTCCTCAAGCTGTGGTGTTCGTACTTCTCGATGGCGACCACAATCCTGCGTTCTTTTGTCGAATGAACCATATTCTCGTAATCGTTGATGAAGTCGAGCAAATATTCTATGTGAAGCATGCTGCCGTTGAGGATACATTTCAGCATATCTTCTAGAAGTTTCTAACCCATTCCCCTGTGACAGGCCGTAAACGTAATGTATATCAGCCATTTCCTCATTTGTGTATGCCATTTTAATAACAAGTGAATTATTAAAGTAACAAATTTAGAACAGAACAACAGCACACAATTAGTATTAATTCAATTTCGAAAATTCACAAACTGACAGCGTCATACCAATTTAATTATCACTATCGCTAATAGCGACCTACTAGATAGACTAGTTTCATATTTTCGCATTTATGACGATGTATCTCTGTAGTTGTTCCTGAAATAATGTTTTGCTGCGAGCTGGTTTATTTTGGGCAAAAAACCCAAGAGACATTTTTTGTTTAGAATGAAACAGGCTATTAGAAATAAATTTTAGGGGTTGCGTTTTCCACTTCTTACAATCATGGGATAAACCAAATAAATTTCTGGCTCCCTTATGTACCCCTTTCAAGGGGCTGTATCTTAACAAGGGATGCTCCAATGAAATTTCTTTATATGAAAGATCCTCCTTTTTTTCGATGATGAATCACCTCCTTAAATGTTTTACACTTATTTAGTTACACTTTCTTCGAAAGCTTCTGATAATTCTTCTTCCATATTCTCTATTTCACTATCACTGTCGTCATTTGAATCAATAATGAGTTTATTTCCACCAATTATATGGAAGTGTCCAATAGTCTTTTTCAACAAAAATTACTTTTTTAATCCTTTTCTGCCAGTCTCTTTCAGTAATATTAGCTCTGTTACCTTCTTATCAAATTTTAGAAAATTATTTTACGCCTGATGCTTTGTTTCAATTTTCTCCAAATCAACTCGATGACATTGAAAACACAAAAATAGGGGGGAAGTCTCAGTATGGTGTATCCATACTTTTCAGCAATACTCTCAAGGGCACTGTTTCAAATGTTTTTGCCTGTAAAACTTCAAGTAGTTGGTTTTTGGTATCGCGAATGATAGGAAGCGTTGTCAAGAACTATTCACATCCAAATTTGGAATATATGTGTTTCCAAACCATTCCTCGAAAATATTAGCTTTCATGTTCTTATGATAGTCAAGTTTTTCCTCAAGTTTTCTTCCATATAATTTCAAAGAATTCGGAGCCTATCCGTTACTTCCGCCGCAATGCACAATGATTAGTCGCGATCCTTTGTTTGCAGGCATGTTAGGCGTACACATTCTCGAACTATCAGTCCACCCTTTCGTAACTGTATCGTGAGCGTCATACCCAGATTACTCCAAATAGAAAATTTGCCGTTGTTCTTGTCTATATTTAGTTATTTGTTCTTAGCATTTGTTTCACAATTCCACTATTCTTCTGCTTTGCATAACTGCATAAAAGCATTTTGAGACTTCTCAGTTCTATGAAACGTGTTCCTTGAAACGAGTGTTCATAGTCTGTTTACTCTGCCCAACATAGTTTAGTCCCAGTTCATTTCGTAAATCTCATCTATGGAATTATTGATGTTTTCGCTTCCAGAAACCCTCAGAAGGTATCCAGTTTCTTTATTCCTGAACCGGAGGTGCAAATATGATTACGTAGTGCCGTCGACAGGTTTAGTCATCGAAAAAGGAACACCGATCTTCATTCCGGTAGACGGAATTCACAACGATTCCAGATATTACCCGGAACCCGAGAAATTCATACCGGAAAGGTTTGAGGCCAAGAAATCTCATTCACAGTCCGGAATATTCATGCCTTTCGGTATAGGCCCCAGGCAATGTATAGGTGAGCTGGAGTTTTTCCGAAATCGAACACCCGACGTATTTTTTTTCACGTTTCTTTTTCAGGTAACAGGTTCGCGATGATAGCGACAAAGTCTTTTCTAGTGAACGTCCTCCAAACATTCCAGCTGGAAAGATGCCCGGTGACTCCAGTTCCTCTAATTGTAGATACAAAATCGCCGTTTTATCACTCGCAGAAACCACTGAAGATGGTAGTAAAAAGTTGTACAAAAACAGATAATGATCTGTCTTGAAGATATACTTACCTACCTTCAATTGCCAAGCAAAATGGCAATACATCAGGAAAATGCTAATTTATTATGGTTTTTACTTTTATTTATTTAGCTTATTCGCCTTCTGTGATCAAAAATTTAGATCATCTGATTTTTGCAGACGATCGCAAGATATTCAAATAATAAATTATATTTCGATATTCATAAATGTTACAGTGTGTGTCTGTTTAAAACAACTAATTGAATTTCGAAGTCAGAAAAGTATTAATCTTCTCTATTTCAATCATTGATTTGAAATTTATTACAGAAAGTTGCTAGAAAATAGGCGTACGATGTCTGTTGAAAAAATGAGGTGAAGTTTAATTTTTTTTAATATTAACATTTGTTTACCAACAGTTTATACAGTTTATACTTATTATACAGCGTGACTCACGGTCTATGGTAGATGATATATCATGTCCCTATACCTAAATCGTCAAGTTTTCTCAATAAAGTCGCTTCTTCTAGAAACATTAAATCTTTTTTAAAATTTGGATTTAGGTAGCAGTGGAATTATCAAGCTTATAGCAGTTCGGTTACTTCTATAAGTAATTGATAAATGGTTATTGACGGTGTTTCAAAAAATCGCCAAAAATGAAAGCAAATATTGATTATTCAAACGAAGTTCTTATGAAATTATTAATTATACACGGACAGTGTGATCAAATCATTGCCAGAACTTGTAGAAAATTCAACCAAATGTATCCTGAATTAACACCAATGAACGAGAGGAAGTTTGTAAGGTTACAAAATGATTTCCTTAACTATGGCTCCATGTTAAAAGCGCCTTCAACATTACCAAAACCTGTTACTTCAAATGAGGACAATACTGTTAACGTTTTGGCATATTTTTATGCATATTCAGAAGCTTCCATTCGCAGTGCAGAAAAACATTTAGGTGTATCACATGCTTCAGTATAACGAATTTTGATAAATCACGGAATGCATCCGTATAAATTTACCAAAGTTCAAGCTCTAAAAGCAGAAGACTTCGAACGTAGAATGCATTTTTGTGAATCCCTTTTGATTCATACACAGGAAGATCGGGAATTTTTATCAAAAATAATTTGGAGCGACGAATCAAAATTTACGAGGGATGGTACTTTCAATAGAAGGAATAAACATTTTTGGGCTGATCACAATCCTCATGTTACAAAAGAAATGGGTTTTCAAGAAAAATTTTACCTATTTATGAAGACACACTGAATGCAGAAAGATATCTCCAAATATTAAGGACGACTGTAACCGATTTCCTTGAAAATTTGCTTTTAGAGAAATATAGGAATTCGTGGTTTCAACTGGACGGAGCGCCAGCTCATTCCACCCAGGAAGTTTCCAGGAAACTTGACGAACTCTTCGACGATCGTTGGTTTAGGCGTTTAGGGCCGTGGGATTGGCCACCGAGATCACCCGATCTCACGCCGCTTGACTTTTTTTAAAGGGTGTTTTAAAAGAAAGGGTACACATTACTCCAGTGCCTACCAAAGAAGAATTGCGACAGCGAATAGTGCGGAGTTATTGAAGATCTGGATCAACAGGAAATTGAAAAAACAATCATAAGTCGCGTACAAAAAAACATTTTAAAGTGTTTAGAATGTAATGGACAACATTTTTAACATTTATTGTGAAAATGCGATATTTTGTTTACAATTTTGTCATTTTGATTCATCCTATTTTGTTATTGTCTGTACTTTCACATGTTTTAGCCCACAAAATCTTACTTTTTACCTAGAAATGACTGATTTTTGGTACAGTTGTTCCCTGGAAACTTTGAGTCATAGTTAAGGAAATTATTTTGTAACCTTACAAACTTCCTCTCGTTCATTGGTGTTAATTCAGGATACATTTGGTTGAATTTTTTACACGTTCTGACAATGATTTGATCACTTTGTTCATGTGTATAATGAATAATTTCATAACAACTTCGTTTGAATAATCGATTTTTGCATTCATTTTGGAAGATGATTCGAAACACTGTCGATAACTCTTTGTAAATTACTTATAAAAGTAACCGAACTGCAATAAGCTTGATAATTCCACTGCTACCTAAATCCAAATTCTAAAAAAAAAAATAATGTTTCTACAAGAAGCGACTTTAATGAGAAAACTTGACGATTTAGGTATAGGGACATGATTATCATCTTGAAGCATTTTTTATCATCTTTCAATTTACCGAGTAATATACAGGGGGTTTCATTTGAAAAAATGAACTTTTGACTACTTTTATGCACAATGGAAATAATAGTAATTTTAGCACGCCCTGTATGTCATGGAGTCAATTTCTTAGTGTTATTTGAATATTTCGAGTTTGTCCAAACTATCATCAAAATATCAACTTTTCATGAATTGAGAGTAAGGATGTACTTAATTTCAATTAAGGCTATGTTTTGGGCCATATTTAGCACAATTTATTTTTTATCTCGAAAACAGATAGAAATAGGTATAGGACATTATTAACAAAAAAGTATTAAAATACCAGAGCGATTCCAAAAATGTATTATTATACGGGGTGTTCCATTTAAAAAAAAAGTTGCTAGGACTTTTTGATGGAAGTGGCAACGCCGCAATGCTGAAAATATTTTAGATCGATAGAACAGGTAAGGAAATGTGAGAGGTGAAATTTTCAGAAAAATCATGCTTTGCGTTTTCCAGAAACGTCTAACCTACCATCGACCGTGAGTCACGCTGTATACGAGCGCTGTACTATCATCTTCATGCCTCTACTCAAACTGAACGTTTTATCTTCTTGTTTGTTCTTTTATACGGTTAGAACGCCTTAGTGCAGGAATTTGTTCTTTCCTGTGTTCTGGATGTCTCTTTAAATTTGCCTGTATTTGAGTTACATCTTTTGTGTTGGAGTTTCTTTAGTTCCAGTGTTTCTACGTATGTGTCTTGTATTGTGTAGTATATTGAACGTTAGGTCTTGCTGTATTTTGATTTGTATTTGTTCCTCGATAAGTGAATTATCACTTTTGAATTTATGGATGTTAAGGTTTTCCCAGACGTCCATACGGTTTCCTTTATTGACTTGTTTTATGAGTTTGATGTTTTCTGGTGGGGGAAAGTTATGTTTGTTTGTATTGCGTGTGTTGCGAGGTTTGATTTGTATGTTATTGGGTTTATGTATGCTTTTTTGTGCTCGTTGTACCTTTGTATCAGTTTTTGCTTGGTTTTTCTAGGTTTTTGTCTTCTTCTTTTTCATAGCTGTTTATTTTTTGTGTTATTTTCGTGTTCGGTTTGTAAGTGATGTTGATGTTCAACGGCTTCAAGATGTTTGTTGATTTTTTGGTTTGGTGACCTATGTATGTAAATGCAGTCCATCGTTGCGTTGTTTTATCTGTATTTTTTGTTTGATTCAATATTACCTGATATAACCCAAATACAGGCAAATTTAAAGAGACATCCATCAGACAGGAGAGAACAAATACCTGCACTAAGGGGTTCTAAACGTATAAAAGAACAAACAAGAAGATAAAAAGTTCAGTTTGAGTAGAGCCATGAAGATGATTGAAAGCCTGTATTATTCATAAAATATTTTATTGATTATTTTGTGTATACACATATATTATAGCCACCATAAGCCAATTGCTACTTTTGTGAGATTAAATAATGATACTGATAATGTACATACAGAAAATTAGTATCATCATTTTCAAGCCCCTTTCACATAACAAAAAAATATTAGTTGCTTGCTGGTTAGATTTTTATAATACTGTCAACAATATATGTCTATCGCACATTAAACACTGATCGTCTGTCCGACGAGAGAGGAGGAGCTTGCCTTCTGCTGACGTATGCGTGAGAGAAAGGGAAGCCAGACAAACTGGCGGCGTTACGCGTTAGGTAATGAAGCGGTTTACCCTTCCATGAAAAGTTGACACATCAAAAAACCGAATACAACAACTGTTTGTTTTCTTTAAGTTAACACTGTAGAGAAAATGATGGGAACTGAAAAGTTTGAAATTTTTATAATGAGCTGCGATGACTGTGACAAAACATATGTTGGTCAGATTAACCCACCTATGAAAACTATTTTTTGAGAAAGCTACGGGAATGGCGAAACAAGATAATATAATGAAGAATCATTACTTGAAATTGGTAAAGGGTGCTAAAGATCACATTTTGAACAGCCCTCTGTTAAAATTAGAACTATAGGCAGATAGTTGAAGTGTCAACTGACAAATTTTTCATGTCCTCATCAGCGTAATTACGTTAAATTTTTCAAGTGATACATTTTTCGAAATTTTGCATTGGCATCATTATGTCGTCTTAAATGCTGACTTTCACAATCAAAAACAAAACTGACTATATAAATTCTTATGCATGAATATCTCTATAAAACATTCAAATTTCGTTTAACTAATTCAAGGGGTAATAAAGGAAAGATAAAAAACTGGTCTTCGAGAAGTATGTAAATTCCATTCAACAAAGTTTAATGGGAATTCACCACCCTCTCTCACCCTTTCCGACACACCCCGTCTATCTTACTCTCTCTTCCACCACGGCCAATCTTCCCTCTTTTTCTGTGACAACCAAACGAGTATACCTGTTTGAAAATCTGAGGGTTTTTTGGAACAATTTCGTTCCACAATCTTTCGGCTCCTCATTTACCATACAAGTTTGATACATTATTCATTATATTCAAACCCGGTCTCGATGTTGAAGGATGTTTTTCAGGAACTATCTAAAATTCAAATAGCAAAATATTATTTATAAAGTAAGGCCGATTGGGTGAATACTGTTACACCGTCTGAAAAGATTAGTCAGTGAAATACCGAGTTTAGCGAGTGCATTCCTAGTGAACGATGGTTTTTTCCTACTTGTACTTCATTCTGCAAGAGTGTGTAAGTAATAATAACATTTATTAACCGTTTTAACACCTCGACCAAGTGATCATCTTCAAGAGGTAAATCAAACTTATTTCTTATGGTTTTTATCGTCGTTTATTATATATTTCCGTTTATCTATTATCATGTTCCTGGAGATTTGATTGCTGACTTTCTCTCGAGCTAGGCCCTTCAAGAAATCAGGCATATATTGAATCGAATTTAGAACACTAGCAACGATATTCTCAAGTACCTTTTCGGAAGACGGGATGCCAAATTTTAAACCGTTGTTAAAAAGATTGATCTCTTCCTCATCAAACATTTGTGACGAATGATTTTTGACAATATTTATGACTTTCTTAGGCTATGCTTGGATACTGGCAGTAAACAAATCTAAAGAAATGCCCGTGCCCGTTCCAGAATTGAAGGTCGACTTTTTCAGTTGTATTGCCAATTGCATATGCAGGAAATTTTCTGTGAAGGTTCCTGCACTGACGCCTGTCGGATATAATCCAACGCCCTTCGTGGTATTAGCCTGGGGAGTAGTTGTTTTCTGATAGGCGTCAGTCCATTCAACCTACTGTGTAGGTTGTAGTTCGAGACTGGCTTGAACGTTCAAAGTTCATTTCTTTCGATTTTTTTATGACAAATTTCAATAATTTGTTCCTCGAAAACGAATGATTTTTCGACAAACATTTTATAGAAAAACGTTGCTCGTTTTGACGAGATCCACCACATAGGAAGTAAATTTTTGTAATGTTCTCAGCAACTTCACTAAGCTAAGTAATATGGATCGATATAGAAAATTGTAAATAACTCAAAAACGATCACCTCCAGTGTTGTTGAGAAAGTGTACTTTTTTCAGTTGGAAGAGGTGTGGGAATTAGGTTTTTCCATGAAAACTACCAAAAGTTCACAGCGTATGCAGGCACTCTAGGAGATGTTACACGAAAACTTAAACACGAAAATACGATTTCCCAGTTTAAAAAAATCCCGGGTACCAAATTTCGTGCAATTAACTTAGTTTTTGCAAAAGTTATTTTTTAATTTTAACTTACTTATGCTCACTATGTATTATTTAATTTTTCACTTTTCAAACCTTCCTCGTAATTTAAAACCAAAAATTGCCAAATCTGTCCAGCCGTTTTCGAGTGTTGAAATAATAAACAGATAATTTAAATTCTCAATATTAGATTTCATTTATATGAATATTTTGATTAGATTTTATATTCTTCAGATTTACTGATTTCATTATTATTTGCGATTTTAAATTTAATTTTATGTGTTTCAAATTTTCTGTTGAGACCTAAGTTTTTCACCACATTCAAGTACATGATGCTTCGATCTACAGTGTGTAACAACGAAAACTTAACAGAGCCGTTTTGGAATATAAAAAGTAAGATTTAAAAAAAAGCTCGGACAGGTCGATTTTTAATTAAAGGGAGACACCTTTCAGACTAATCAGATTTTTTGTAGTACGCACCCCCTCGGAGGGGTGCGTCCGACGATTCTTATTTAGATAGGGAAAGTAGGTCGAGTGGCACCTTGTTTTAAAGGTCTTTCGAATACCTTTACAACTCTGTTGAAAGAAAATTTTTGTAACGATTAGTTTTCGAGATAATTTGAAGATTTAACGGTATTTTTATTGAGTTCAACTCTTTTTAAAATAAATCAAATTGTTTTTAAGGTACAATTTACGTTCGGAACTTTCATAAAAAAAATTAATTTTTGCTTTTTATGACAATCTGCTAATACGTGTCCATTTGATTTCGTAAAAAAGTAAGAATTATTTGTTTATTACGAGGAGATTTTTTCGGGGGATGGGGTTGGTTACCACCCTTACATTTTAGGTAAATTGAGTGGCACCTCCTTATGAAGGTTGCCTTTTGACGTGGATATTTTATGCTTCTGATAAAAAAGTGAATCATACTAAAAACTTACCTACACAACGAATACAACCTGCTGATTTCCTAGAATGCTGATGACACAGAAAAGTTTAAAAAACTGTTTTAGGGTTAATAAATCCCAATAATTGTTTTTAAAACACACACAAAAAAGTAACACCTAATAAGGGTAACTCACTTAGGAAATTTAGAGTAAATGTTCAAAATGTGCGCCATTTTTGCTCCATGCGTGTAGCATAAACTTTAGACTTTAAATATCCCCTCGAAGAGTAGTCCAGTGGTGTTAAGTCTGGAGATCGTGCTGGCCATTCAATTGGACCTCTTCTGCCAATCCATTCTTCTTTAAAATGATTATTCAAAACATTTCGAAACTGCTGGGCATAATGGGGTGGTGCACCGTCTTGTTGAAAATGGATAAATTCATCTTGACATCTTCGATCCTGTTCAATTATTTCAACTATACGAGGTTGTATTGCCTCTTCAAGAAGTTGTAAATAAGAATCATCGGTTAAATTTCCATTAGTGAAAAATGGACCTCTGATATGATTGCCTAATATCCCGGCCCAGACATTCAACTTTTGGGGATGTTGGGTGTGTATTTCTGCGTATTGTCTTGGGTTTTCATCCGACCAATAACGGCAATTTTGACGGTTCACGTAACCATTTAAATAAAATGAGCTTTCGTCCGAAAAGCAGATGTTATAAAGCAGCTCGGGATTTTGCATTAATATCTCACTCATGCCCTCACAAAACTCCTGTCTTCGGTCGAAATCATCCTCATTGAGTTCATGAACAAGTTTAATTTTGTAAGGATGGAATTTGTGGTTTTTAAGGATTCTCCATGCGCTCATATGGCTTATTCCGGCCATTGCTGATAAACCTCTGGTACTTAACCTGGGATTGGCGATGACTTGACCAATCACTCCAATCGCATTATCGTCATTCACTACCCTTCTCTGAACATTTCTTTTCTTATTTAAAACCGAACCTGACTCCCTGAATTTTGTGACCAAATCCAGAACGTGATTTCTGCTTAGGTGTTTACCAGGGTTTTGCTCGTTGAATAAAATTGATGATCTATTAGCATTTCGGTCGTTGCCAAAAAATAAAGCAATGACTGAAACCCTTTCAGCAGTAGTGTAAGGCATTTTTAAACAAATAACAATACACGCCCCGTTTAAACAAAACAATCGATCGATGTACTAATGAAAACTGGAAGAAGAGGAGTGGGTATTGATTTTAAAAAAGGGATTTTATTTAACAAAAAACTGATAAGAAGAACTGCTTTTTTTAATTTAGGCATACAAGTTACCGAGTGGTCTGTCTAATGTATTATTAACATGGCAATTTTAACTTCAAATTATCTCGAAAACTAATCGTTACAAAAATTTTCTTTAAACAGAGATGTAAAGGTATTCGAAAGACCTTTAAAACAAGGTGCCACTCGACCTACTTTCCCTATCTAAATAAGGGTCGTCGGACGCACCCCTCCGAGGGGGTGCGTACTACAAAAAATCTGATTAGTCTGAAAGGTGTTCCCTTTGATTAGAAATCGACGTGTCCGAGTTTTTTTTTAAAATCTCACTTATTGTATTAAAAAATGGCTCTGTTAAGTTTGCGTTGTTACACACTGTATAATTGTTTGTATTTCTATTGTAAATTTTAAACGACATATTAATTATTATGACTTCAATCGTTAAGCAATCAAAGACTAGTAGTCAGTAATCACAATGCTACTCATTTCTATCACCACCGTATCACAGTATTTTGTATACAGAAATATTGTGACCGTATTACAGAAATGTTTTACATGCGGTATATCACTACTGACGATAGTTGCGGCTCGAGACTAAAATATTTGTTAAATTTGACAAAACACCGGGATCGCGCGTACGCAAATCCCGACTACCAAAAATTTAACGCCCGATTTATCCTCATTAGGGATAATCGCAGGTGTCAAGCTGTCCCGTAGTGCAATGGATTGCCCTCGACCTGGGGGAACCGCCTTCTTGATCGCGGTTGCCCCTGCGCCAAGTAAGTATGACTATTCGTTGTGAGATGGAGTTATTTAATTACAACCGCTACGGTATCAGCGGCGACGTGGTGTTCGAAAAGCGCTGCCGACATCTAGCGGACATGACGTGCGTACGAGCTATCGTAGGAACGCAAATGAATGTCCCGGGGGTCCACGGTGGGGCGCCATCTAGGCCACGTAGTTCGAACTAGGCGAGAACATTGATTATTGCCGCAAATATTCGAACATTGATTTTTCTTTTTATTTATTGTGATAGTTGTTGTAGATTGAAAAAAAATCCGAGAGCCAACGAAATAAATATGGTAAAATTAACAAAAAAAAAACTCTGATTAGATAAATCAGTTAGTGAACGTATGTTTACTTTTGTAGAGATCAATTCCGATTAAATTAATTTATTTTTAAATATCTTCAACATTTTTATTTATGCATTGAAATATTTATAGCCCAGTCGAATTAGGATTTGACAACGCAAACATTTTTACTGATAATTTTCTTAATCCACACCAAAAAATGACTTTTTCAGGATGTATTGAACGCTCTTGGATCTCATGTGGATTGGTATAGTTCCAAAATTATGATATTATGATATTTTCTATGACATAAATTTAATAAGAATTCAATGAATCAGCTTTTTTACTGAAAGAAATTGCAACAGTCACATTTTTTACATGAAATCCCCTTCAATGAACTATTTTTGCAATCTCTGTTTCATGGATTTGAATTTTTTTTGTTTATTAATGTAACATGCAATTTCACATTTTTCAAAAAAGAAAGTGAAAAAAAATCAGATTCTAATTTTTTCGTTTTTTGCATTTTCTGAGATTTGCAATTGTAATGTATAATTGTTTACACCATCAAAAAGTACAGATTTCAACAAACCAGAAGCATCTTGATTTTTTGAACAAAACAGACATTTTCACAAGAGATTTTTCGATTGATCATGAGGGTGCTTTTTCGATATTAAATCGAAGTGAGGGGAGAAAATGAATATTTTAAATTTCAAAACTTACAGTGTGTCTGGGAAACTAAAAGGGAAGCTTTCATCAAATTTGGTAAGGAAAAAACTTTGTAAAATACAACTTTATTCAACTTTTTTCCATAGGACTTGTAATTTTGTCGGAAATCGTGCTAACTGTTTTTTACCCTTAAAAACTCACCCCTCTCTACTTCCCGACTTTAGATAGCCCGTAAATTATATTTCTTCTCATTTTTGACATATTCTCTTCCTTTTCCAAAGTGTTTAATCCCCCTAGTATTTTTTTGTTTCAAAATTCATCGGCACTGCTCTATTTACTAGGGAGTGGTGCTTGTTGGTCGAGTTTGAGTATCTCTGAGCTAGATTTCCCGTCAATTAGTACCAGAATCTCCCGTTTTTTTTCTGTTTGCATTTCAATAAAGCTGATTTATTACTATCATTCTTATACTTGAGCAACTTGTCTGTTGAGCTATATCAATTCATTTTTCATTATGGAAGGTTGAAAACAATGAAATCAAATTGGTTCAACAACTTCTTCAAGATTATAGATGACCTTGTACATGGCACACAAATTCTCTATAAAATAGCTATTTTCATAGTTAATACCTCTTCAGACATTGAATATCATCTGACAAATACCCTTTGAATAGCTCATTTGATATGGGACAGGGAATGAAAAGGAAATAATGATGTGGTTTCTCACAAGTAACTAATATCCAGCAACGACCGTCCATGAATTTATTATTTACAAAAAAAAATCAACTATACTTGAGCTTAATGTCTACTCTTGTACCTTGTTGTACTTGTATTTGCCCCTCCAGTGCTTAGGTAGGGGGCATGTTCCGGGACAGGGCACTTGTCCGGGTATTTCACAAATACAATGTCTCTCACACAGCGTCCCAAAGTTCGCAGGATTATCCTTCTTTTCTCTGGCTATCGTTTCGGCCTCCAATACATCTCTGTAACAAAACCGCCATCAGTAAAAGTATTGGGCATACATAAATTGAGTAAGTGTTCGTTTTGATGTCTGACGATTGTGTTTAAACAAAATTCAATAATTTTGTAAGCTGAACCCAGAACTTGTCATTGCTTACTTCTGTTTCCCGATGACGTTAATCAAGTGTTCGTGAATTTCTTCTTTAGTTCGCCCGAAAGTGTCAATGAGCATCTCGTGACCAGTGTCTGAAAAAATAATTCATTACAGTCGTAACTAGAGAACTTTCTTCGCAAGAAACTCACCGTAAAAACACCTGACGAAAGGAGATGGTGTGAGATTCTTCAAAGTAGCTATCTGGACATTCGGGTTCCTGTACTGAATCTGCGGCAAATACCAAAATACGAAGTCTCTGTAACAAAAACAAAGATGAAGACATGATGTAATTAGGACAACAAGAGAAGAAATACATTTTCAATTCGAACACATAAAAGCTAGCAAATGTCAGATCAGGTCAAAAATATAATTCACAATCATTGTCAGAATTCTTCATTTCTTCAATACTCACTTTGTTCCTTGGTGATGGGGAGCAGTTACATGGTAGTTTATAGTCATTATTTTTATTTGATCCTTCAACGCTAACCGTGCCCCTTCCAAATATTTTATTGTTCTCCTTATAGGAGCTGGCCCTTTCATGAAAGGCATAGTTTCTCAGTTGATTCTTTTCGTTTCACGTAACAAATAAAATTTCTCTAGCAAGTTGTTTTCTAGTGAAAAAGTGAGGTTAACGTGACGAAATCGCGACGAAATCGACAAAATGTACGGTGGGTGACATCTGTGATAGTAAAAGAGAACCAACGGTTGAGATAATTATTTGACATTTAGATCGACTACTCGCTGATAGATGGAACTAGCTATCTCGTTCATTAGACTACAGAACAAGTTCGGTTTTTATGTAGTGGGCGTTTAGAATTTAGGGGTATTCCTTTGAGAAGATAGAGGAACTTACTTTGTGAGTTTTTTACCATCAATAACATTCACATTGGAATAAATATGTATTAGAAAAACCGTGTGAATTAGAATAACTAGTGTGATCAACAATAATAATAATAATATTAATTCATTTTGAATTTATGTATAGCTTCTTCACTTCCAATGCATTTTCAGTGGTGTTTATAATCCTCCAGAAGCAAAAACCTAAGACAAGTAATTCTGTCCGTGTTGTAATTTTCCGATATCACATTACTCTGCATTTAGACCATTTTTATTTACTTTTCTTCTTCAATATAGTTTGTTCAGTTGAAAGAAACCTTTAAACCTTAATGCTCATTGTGCGGTGTTTCAAATCTGATAAAAATCATCTTTCAATACTCAAAGCCAATATTTGATCGCGTTTTTGATCGAGGCACATCTCTTTGGGAATCAAAAACTGTCCAAACAGTGAAAATTGAAGACATGAAAAACCAGAGGGCATGGAATAAACTACTACTAGATCATACAACTAGTATTCAACTGAAGACAGTTTCTGAAACTTTAAAAAATAAGAATCGTCTTCTTGCAGTTACTGTGAAAGAATCTAGTGCTAGGATAAATGCTATTCCTGTAGCATCACTTGGAATTCTACTGGATTTCGACTTGGTTCAACACTTTTGTAAATGTGGTGCATTTGTAGATGAATCAGGTAGGTACTCATGGGTTGACCCCTGGACTTTTATCTTGCCATTGTGTCATAAATGATCTGATTGAAAGGGCATTAACTTCAGCAAAAATTCCTGTGATTTTGGAACGCATAGGTACAAGTTGAGACGACGGAAAACGGCCGGATGGTATGAGACTTGTTCCATGGAAAAATCAGTTGTTTGGGACTTTACTTGTGTGGATACATTGGCAACTTGCCATATTCCTGCTACTTTTGTGCTGCTGCATCATTAGGAGAAAGGCCCTAACTACAAAATATCAGAATTTAGGAAATGATTATATTTTTCGTTCCATCAATTTATATTATATTAGACAATTATGAAATTATGAAAACAGATGTTAGTGAAAGACTTTTCTTCTATCCCAAAAAACAAAATATCATTGGTTGTGGCAGGACTTTAGAAATAAACAAAAATAATTATACTATGACTACAAAGGGCGTAAAGGAGTATGTAGCCAGTGGAGTAAGGTTGGAAAATAGTTCAAACATTACTATAAATATCCACAATGATC
This sequence comes from Leptinotarsa decemlineata, assembly GCF_025532065.1. NCBI lineage: Eukaryota > Metazoa > Arthropoda > Insecta > Coleoptera > Chrysomelidae > Leptinotarsa > Leptinotarsa decemlineata. Next base: position 5,171,452 of record NW_027412523.1, read on the forward strand.
ATTATTATCAAACAATTTCATCTGCTACTATTTTGTATGTTCTGTGTTATGATTTAATTGTCACGGCATTAAAAATGTCACTTCTATGATCTATAAATTCCACTAAAATTGACGTTTAATGCCAATCTTAAAAAAAGTTAGTTTTCTCCTTTTCTCAAGTTTCCTCAGGAGATGACAAAATGATGCATTTCTTAAAATATTTTTCAACACATGGTATGAATGTAACGCAAGTGGTTTCTCTATTTAGTGTGAAATCAGCATATTATAAAATAAAATGCTTTGTGACATATAATATCTTGCATTTGAAGATGTTATTTCAATCTGTGTGGCCTGTTTATAACAGGAAGCATGATATCGCGAATTTTCAAGTAAGTTTTATTTACTTTCATAGTTCGAGCAAATTTCATACGTTGAATTGTTAAAATGTTAGTGTGATTTTTCGACTAACTACTGAACTTGCCCAACTTTGTAAGAAAGGTGAATTTATTCAATATAAAGAAAAAATGGTGCTTTGGTCAGTACTTCAAATAGTTATTACGTTGTTTAAAAAGTTTTGATCGTTTGAATTCGGTTTTTGATGGTCTGAAACGTACCTATTGAAAAGGTCAAAAAGCCTCACGATTTGAATGATCAACAGATCACCTCAATGATCGAGGTCTGTTCTTTTTTGCTTTTGCGCAGCCGAAACTATACTTTTTTGGATCGTATGATGAAAAGTGGATCCTCTACGATAACAGAAGTCGTTCACGACTAGTGGTTAGATACCGATGAGCCATCCCGGCACTTCTCAGAGGCCAAAACTCAACAAAAAAGACCATGGTTAGATTAGATTAGATTAGATTAGATTAGATTAGATTAGATTAATATGGGGCTTCTGTGCTGAACACCCACTACACTGCGACCTTTGCAGGTCTATTGTGTGTGCCCTCATGTATGCTAGAGTTCCTTGTCTAGGCCCGTCCTTATAACTAGACTCCATAGGTCAGACCTCAAGTTCCCCATATACTGAGAGGGTTGTGGTTTTTCCTCCCCTAATGCTGCAAACCTTATCCTTGACAGACCTTCGCAATAGCATAGTATGTGTACGGAGGTTTCCTCATCCTCTTGGCAAAGCCTGCGTAGGGCTGTGTCTGCCAGTCCGATGTTGTTCATGTGTTTGTTGAGTCTACAGTGTCCCGTCAATAGCCTGACCAGAACTCTAGTTGATCGCCTATTCAGACTTAGTAGGTACTCCGTGAATTTTGGTGATGGCTCTTTAATGAACTTTTTGGCCGGTCTCATACCCGGCGCCTTATTCCACCATTTTTGAGATTGTTTTTCCTTTCAGTTGCTGTTACAAGTTTTTCGCAGCGCTTTTGCTGTACCAGACCAGTTTGGAATTGACCTGCATGGAGCTTATTGCTTTTATAGCTGCTTGGCTATCAGAGTATATTGCAATAGTCTTTTCCTTAAACTCTTGCCTTAGTAACTCTTCTGTGCAGTGACGTATTGCTGCCTGGAATATCGTCACTTTTTTACCTAAGCTTAGTGAGAGTTTTGTCTTTGGTTAAGTTATATAGATTCCTGCTTCTGCACCTTCTTCAGTTTTTGAACCGTCTGTGTAACAGGCAATCTCTGCATTTATTGGAGGTCCTCCCTTCCAAGCCTCCCTGCCTGTTATAATTGTTTTGAAGTTTTTTCCAAAGCTATACTGGGGAAGCATCTCATCCAATGGAATTCCATTTATGGGGTTGCATGCAGCATATTTATAGGCATTTGCCATCTGGTCTACTAGTGTAGTTTTGAGAGCGTTTACTGTTAGTTCCTCCTCCTGGCACCATTTATTTATTATGTTTAGTTCTTGCGAGTTTGAATTTTAGCCTCATTTGTATTTCGTGCACTAGGATAGCCCACAGTAGGGGCGATAATACCCCTCCTTGTGGACACCCCTTGCCAGCTCTAGCTGTGACTGGTTTCGTCTATGTTTCCAGGCTGGCATTTATCCACTTACACAGGAGGGTTGGAACCCCTTTTCTATCTAGAGCTTTGGTGATGGACTCTGTAGATGCGTTATTAAAGGCACCCTCGATGTCGATGAATGTTGCCACGGCTATCTCTTTATCCTCTGAGGATTTTGTTAGTAGCCTGTTAAGGTCATCTAATGCCATTAGACTTAGATGACTTTAGATCGACTTGATCGACTTTAGACAGTTGACTTACCTGGCTGGTACGCATATTGGCGTTCGTTGAGAGGGTTTATTGATAATACCTCATCTCTTATGTATCTATCTATCAGAAAAAAAATGGCTGAAAGAACTGAAAAGAAAGAACTACAGTCCTTCTACTTTTCCAAGACTTTATAGAAATCATTTAAAAAGTGACTATAAATGAAAGAGGAACGAAAATATTGAATTTGATGACAAAGTTTTTTATTTCAACTTCAAGTATTCTCCACAGAAAGTATTATCTTGGAGTTAATCCTGTTACTGAAAGTATAAAACAAAATTAATTGAATTTTATATGAATAATGGTATTATTACCTCAGAAGCTTTTGTTGGATCAGTTCGAGTATAATCAATTCTGCCTATATTTGACCTCATTTAACCTTCCTCTCAAGTTTTGGAGGATTCAACAGATTACCCAAGCGAGCCTATAACTTTAGGCTATATTAGGCTATATTATGATTGTAGAATAAATTGAATATTTGAAATGATTCTTTAATCCAGTTTGCTGGAATCCAGCAAACTGGATTATGAAATTCAAAAAATAAGTCAATTTTTTGGATTTCATAACTGTATATTATTAAATAATGCATAAAATCATAGTTCAGGTAAATATTTTGTGATCTATCGACTTTGTGTACTGATTTTAGATATAGAACTTATTTCCAAACATGATTTTTCGTGTACATTTTATTCCATGTGGAGAATTTTTCATTAATTGAAACGTTAACGGGTTCATATACACTTCCATAATTATAGGCTTCGTAAATTTTATGATTTGGCAATGTTGATTATTTCTATTGTTCCAATTGGTCAATCAAACAAGAAGCGGGAATAGTGGCGTGACGTCACCACATTCGATTTTTAATAATTAATTACGGAAAAACTACGGTACTCAGAGAGATGAAACAAAGTGCACTGTTTTTCAATTTGAAATTTCTATCAAGTGAACTATAAACCAAAAATCATGAAACAAGCCCATTGTTGTTTCTGGTAAGGCGAAGTCTTTATAACACTTTTCAAGCCATTACTTTGCTTGAACGGTATTTTTACCATCAAGAAGCAGTGTAAAATCAAAACACGAAATTGATTTTGATCCATTGTTTTGAAATGAACAAAATTAGTGTCACTCTTAGCACAATAACTCACAAACTTATGAGTAGAATATCATGAATCTTCAACAGCTTTCTTTTAAAGCTTAGTAGCGCCATCTATGTGATAGGCCTGGGACTTTTCAGCCCGTGTAGTAGCAGAATATTATTTGAAAAAACGCTTTCCACTTATTAGTGGCGATAAAGCTTGTGAAGGGAAGTTACACCTAAAGTACATATATATAAAACCCCAATGACTTTGTACATCGCAATATTGTCGATTGTTTCATTAAGAAATAACGGTGTAGCTACATTTTAATTCCGGCTTTTAATTTGTTTTTCACCGGGCCCGTGTCATCAGTGCCGATAAAACCATTTCGCAAATTAAACTTTGTAACAAAAACACCGTCCCGGAAGTCATCCTCAAAAACGATTCTTCCAAATTGCCGCACGACGAAAAAAACTTGTTTTTGCTGACACTTTATTGCTGCAATTAATTGACAGATAAGGTTGGGGGGTTTGGTGGAGTGTGTCCAAAATCGATAAATCGGCCACAAATGCATAGATGATTAATCGCGTTGTTCGGTAGGAAGGAACGTGGATATATTTGAGACATAGTTGGCGGCGGGCAGTTCGTGAAGCCAGGCCGTGAGATCAGCCGATGATTGATTTTTGCGCGGGACTCGAACTGGTTTTCTCGAAAATGATGTGGCCGCTATGGGAGGTTAGTTCACGATGAATTTTTTTATTGATTGGAGAATCCAAAAAGTCTTCATTTTGTTCCCACTGAATTGATTATTATTTTCCATTGGTTTTTGCAAAAAATGTAATAACGCAAAAGGTGATGTGTTTTGAAAATTATGGAGTACTATGTGAAAAGGTCCATGCAAGCTTGAGTCACGTATTTTTATTCGAACTGAAATAAACAGTGGGGAAATAAGGGTACTTAGAAGTAATATACCCTGAAATTATTGAAACTTTCATTTAGCATTGATGAACATATTAGTAAATGTCATAGATTCATAATATTATGAATATCAGTAGTTAATTCATCGAGGAGCATGCTAACCAACTTTTTGTTTTGGTATTTTTGAAATTATCAGTAATTATCGATAACTAAGTTAGGCAGTATGGCAAAAATCTATCATTTGATGCATTGAAATAGTATATCTGATACAAGTAGTTTCCTGATGTAAAGAAGGTTATTTGAATTCACTTGATAAAACTTTATTTCTTTTGAAATTATAATTTACCAGTGAAAGCCATGAAGACCAAAGAGAGATACAAAAAATCCAGTGACACTGACAGCTGACGTGTTATTTTATTTAAAAAAAGGGCGTTTGTTTGTCTATGTTGAACTATGGAACAATTGAGAATAATTTTGGTGCAAGTGTGATCAGGGACATCAGCTGTTATAGATGCAAATTAGGGAGAAAATCCAATGTCGCATCCATCAAATTAGAATTTAATTAATTGAAAACGCAATTACTATTGCGAGGCAAAAACTTTACGGAAAAGTGTTATTAATTGATTGTGAAACCTTCATAATGAAGACGCAAGAAAAATGTATTTCAAAATATTAAAAAATCTATTGAAAAACTATCATAAATTATATTAATGAACTTTCATAATCATTACTGATTTGAAAACCATGTAAATGTTTGTCAATATCCAGTTAAAAAGCATAGATTTTACTGAGGTGAGCAATATCTGAATATCTGTTGAGCCATTTATTTGATTGTAATATAAATGACATTTCTATGACATCTATCGGGATGTAATCTACTATCACTTTTATGTGAGCTGATTCTATCTTTGAGTAATCTCAACGTTTGACCAATATTTACTCATTTATTCAAGGATTCACCATTAGAAACAATACACATTGTATTCTTGTGGACTGTATTTACACACATCGGATAAGTCTAGGGATATTTTTAAAAATGACAATAATTTTTTTTAGATCGGTTTAGGGAAAAAAAGTTGACGGGTGATTATCAAACGAATGTAACTTACAACAAAATTTATTAAATGGTCAAAAATACTGAGTGCGCATATAAGCAAAACTAAAAAAAAATGCTCTTCTTTGGCACCCCGAAAAAAAATAATAATACAAAAAAAATGGAATCAGTACAAAGTATGGCCTCCACGCTGGTTTATTACGGCCCTACATCTATCGTGCATCGACAAAATGAGATTGTCAATGTCTTGTTGAGGTACATTTGCCCATTCAGCGATTAAAAGCTCTCTCAATTGAAACGTTGTGTGAATGTTCCCCATATGCGGAGTAATTTTCGTTGAAGCATGTCCCACACATGCTCGATGGGATTCAGGTCCGGTGATTGTGCTGGTCATGGCAATACATCAACTCCTTCGTTGGTGAGCCAGTCAGTCACTAGACGCGCGACATGTGGACGAGCATTATCGTGCATTAGGTGGAAGTTTTCCCCAACAGCACCAGCAAACGGACGGACGATAGGTAAAAGAATGGTGTCGAGGTACTGTCGAGCTGTGAGCGAGCGATTTGGAAAAACGAGATCGGTTCTGCCGCCGATCATGATTCCGCCCCATAGCATTACTGTACCACCTCTGTATGTGTGGACTTCCTTGACGTGTCTCAAACGTTCATTATTTCCAGGTCGTCTCCACAGTCTTACTCGACGAGAATCTGGATGAAATCCAAATCTGGATTCGTCTGTAAACAAAACTGTGGCCCAATCATTTGCATCCCAGTTTTGATGTTCTTGACACCACTCTAATCTTCTAACGCGATTGCCTCTCCAAGGTGGACATCTAAGTGGCCTTCTGTTGTGGAGATCTGCTTCATGCAGTCGATTTCTGACAGTATCACGACCAATGGTTACCTGGTGCGTCTGCTGCAACACGTTAACCAACTCAGGTGCTGTGATTGTCAGTTGTCTTCTTGCGGTTAAGACCAAAAATCGGTCTTGAACTGCAGTTGTAGCGCGTCCTCGCTCTGGATGTTGTTCGGCTGGACTGCCAGTTTCACGGAAACGCCGCCACAATCGACTGATAACACTTTGGGAGACCCCCAAACGAAGAGCTACATCATTTTGTCGCATGCCACCTTGAAGAAGCCCTACAGGTCTATTCATCTCAGCCAATGGTAAGTGATGGCGTTCCATGTTAAAGCACAATATTTCCAGTTTAATTGCTGAGCAAGAACTGCATAGAATGTACAAACTCGACACTTTCAGATTATTCATTTTAGCCGGAAACCTACCGTTTGTAAAAAACTTGATAAAAGATTAGTTACCGTTTTTGCAGGCTTTGTTCAACCCATAGAAATCTACAGGGTGGTCGAGTGTACCAATTTAATCGAAATTAAACGACCTCATGCATTTTTTTTATAATATTTAGTATGTTATAAAAATATCCCTAGACTTTTCCGATGTGCGTATATTATATTAGAGAATGGAAGTCCGAACTGATGAAATACACCACGAAACATTGTCGACCACCTCCAAATAAATGTACACATTTTGATTCGCCATGGTATAGTTTTTATATAATTCTCTTCGATGTACGGCTCCTTCCAGGTTCTTCCGAACAATGTCTACACCAGCCTGCTGCTCCTCACAGTTTCCATCTACCTCGTCTACCGCTACCTCACCAGGAACCACACCTACTGGAAAGACCGCGGCGTACCCTTCGAGGAGCCCGTTTTCCTAGCTGGCAACCTCTGGGACGTCTTCACGGGCAAGCGGCAGATAGGGAAGCACCTGGGGCACCTCTACAGCAAGTACCCTCGCGACACGCCTTACTTCGGCATCTACATCATGGGCCGGCCGTACCTAGTGCTCAGGAACCCGGAGATCATCAAGAGCGTCACCATCCGCGACTTCAGCAACTTCGATGATAGAACATTCGCGTGTGATGTCAACGCCGACCCCATGACTGGAAACAGTCTCTTCATAATGCGTAACCCGGACTGGAAGAACATCAGGAACAAGCTGACGCCCATCTTCACGTCGGGCAAGCTGAAGATGATGATCAACATCATGAAGAAGTGCTCCAAGGAGATGCAGACCTACTTGGGCGGCTTCGACGGGCAGGTGGTAGAGGTAAGTAAGTGAGTTTTTGTCTATGAATGTTGCTGGTGTTTGTCTCTGGTTTCATGATATTGTTAGTGGACGTGGCTTGGTTTCTCTTGCTTGGATTACTTGATAGGTAGCCAACGTGATTGAGTTACTCAGGAAGAGTTTCAGGTTCACAGATACATCGTGCTCTCACAACCACTTTTTGATTGCCCTTCTCTTCTGTTGTGGCTGGTGGTTACAGTTTTTGTTCAGGTAACTGTATGTGTGTCTTCTTCTCTTGTACACTCTGTGGCCCAATGTACCATCCTCACGTCTGTTCACAAGAACGACCAAGAAGGCTAGAGTCCTTGCAGACCTGCAGACCATGGTTGGAAAATAAATTTATAATTCTGTAACCATATTACAATTGTATCATCGATTCCAGGTGAAGGAGGTCGCTGCGAAATATATGACGGACCTCGTGGCTTCGTGCTTCTTCGGATTGGAGACCAACTCGTTCCAGGGAGAGGATACCGAGTTCAGGAAGGCCAGCAGGGAGATGTTCGAGCTGTCGCCTATGGGATCCTTCAGTCTGTTTTCCTACTTTTTCGTGCCAGATTTCGTGTCTTGGTTCAAGCTGAAGCTGATCGATACGACGTTCTTGAGGAACGTGTTTCTCAACACGCTGCAGTACAGAGAGAGGACGAAGACGAGGAGGAATGATTTCGTGGATTTGCTCCTGCAGCTGAGGGATAACGTGATCGAATCCACTGATAAAGGAACTATTTTTGGTATGTTGGCCTACACTATTGAATGGAACTTTGAGAATGTTATAAAATGTTTATCTCAAAAAAAAACTAATTAATACAGTTTATTGTATAATTTTAACTATAAAGTAGTTTACAAAAGCGTAAATTTACGCTTGAGGAAGCTGTTGTTAAACCCCTCAGAGTGAAAATCATACGATAAAGTGTATTAATTAGTTTTAAATTGAAATGGTTGCATTTTCTCGTGTGTCTCATCAATAATAACATGCTTATCGATATTTCATTAATCTCGTTTCTTCTATTCATTTCTTTAATTGCGTTTTTGCATGGAGAAGGCAATTTTGATGATTCTATACTTATCCACACGCACGAATTAACAGAATGACTGAAGATGAAAAATTCATCGTACCGTGATGGAATTCCAGCGGTAATGAAATTGAATGATCCACCTGATGTAACCCAGAGTCCTGGTTATTTTCAGCGGCAAGGCCACAACCAATACCGGGTAATTTAAAAACTTCAAGTTGACGTCAATCTAGCCACAATTAATGGGAGGGGTAACATAAGAAAATTCTGACCAAACTCGCTCGAATAATTCATTACAGAATAGGATTTAGGTTTTCAGATGTTAATTTTAATTGATAACCAAGTAACAGTGTCATTTTTGAGCAGTAGTCGACTGATCACTGTTTCTCCGTACCCCTATACTTTCTGAGGCTTAAATTTTGTATGTAGGTTCGTTTTATATTATAGATGTGCAATGAATAAAGGGAGATTTTTGAATATCCCTACCGGGGCGGCCCCCTGGGGATACAAGGGGGGCGTTTACATATAAAAATTACCTTTCCATCACTGTTTCTCCGTACCGCTATATTTTCTAAGGCTGAAATTTTGTATGTTCGTTCGTTTTATATTGTATATGTTCAATAAGGAAATATTTTTGAATATGCCAACTGGGGTGTACCCCTGGGGATACAAGGGGGGCGTTTACATATGAAAATTACCTTTTCAAAACTGTTTTACCTTACCGCTATATTTTCTGAGGCTTAAATTTTGTATGTAGGTTTGTTTTACATTGTAGATGTGCAATAAGGAAGGGTTTTTGAATATGCCAACCGGGGCAAACCCCTGGGGATACAAGGGGGGCGTTTACATATGAAATTTACCTTTCCATCACTGTTTCTCCGTACCGCTATATTTTCTGAGGCTTAAATTTTGTATGTAGGTTTGTTTTACATTGTAGATGTGCAATAAGGAAGGGTTTTTGAATATACCAACTGGGGTGTACCCCTGGGGATACAAGGGGGGCGTTTACATATGAAAATTACCTTTTCATCACTGTTTCTCCGTACCGCTATATTTTCTGAGGCTGAAATTTTGTATGTTCGTTCGTTTTGTATGTTCAATAAGGAAATATTTTTGAATATGCCAACTGGGGCGTACCCCTGGGGATACAAGGGGGGCGTTTACATATGAAATTTACCTTTCCATCACTGTTTCTCTGTACCGCTATATTTTCTAAGGCTGAAATTTTGTATGTTCGTTCGTTTTATATTGTATATGTTCAATAAGGAAATATTTTTGAATATGCCAACTGGGGTGTACCCCTGGGGATACAAGGGGGGCGTTTACATATGAAAATTACCTTTTCAAAACTGTTTTACCTTACCGCTATATTTTCTGAGGCTTAAATTTTGTATGTAGGTTTGTTTTACATTGTAGATGTGCAATAAGGAAGGGTTTTTGAATATACCAACTGGGGTGTACCCCTGGGGATACAAGGGGGCGTTTACATATGAAAATTACCTTTTCATCACTGTTTCTCCGTACCGCTATATTTTCTGAGGCTGAAATTTTGTATGTTCGTTCGTTTTGTATTGTATATGTTCAATAAGGAAATATTTTTGAATATGCCAACTGGGGCGTACCCCTGGGGATACAAGGGGGGCGTTTACATATGAAATTTACCTTTCCATCACTGTTTCTCCGTACCGCTATATTTTCTGAGGCTGAAATTTTGTATGTTCGTTCGTTTTGAATTGTATATGTTCAATAAGGAAATATTTTTGAATATGCCAACTGGGGTGTACCCCTGGGGATACAAGGGGGGCGTTTACATATGAAATTTACCTTTCCATCACTGTTTCTCCGTACCGCTATATTTTCTGAGGCTGAAATTTTGTATGTTCGTTCGTTTTGTATTGTATATGTTCAATAATTAAATATTTTTGAATATGCCAACTGGGGCGCACCCCTGGGGATACAAGAGGGTCGTTTACATATGAAAATTACCTTTTCATCACTGTTTTACCTTACCGCTATATTTTCTGAGGCTTAAATTTTGTATGTAGGTTTGTTTTACATTGTAGATGTGCAATAAGGAAGGGTTTTTGAATATGCCAACCGGGGCGTACCCCTGGGGATACAAGGGGGCGTTTACATATGAAAATTACCTTTCCATCACTGTTTCTCCGTACCGCTATATTTTCTGAGGCTGAAATTTTGTATGTTGGTTCGTTTTATATTGTATATGTGCAATGAGGAAGGATTTTTGAATATTCCAACTGGGGCGCCCCCTGGGGATAAAAGGGGAGTGTTTACATATGAAAATTACATTTTCATAACTGTTTCTCTGTACCACTATATTTTCTGAGGCTGAAATTTTGTATGTTGGTTCGTTTTATATTGTATATGTGCAATAAGGAAGGATTTTTGAATATTCTAACTAGGGCGCTAGGTGTAAGGGAAAAAGTTACCCTTTCATCCCTCTACGTCTTTAAACTTCCGGTGGGTGAATTTATATTTAGTATCAGCATTGCACCCGTGCAGAGCCGGGGCGGGTTTTAAATAAAAGTGAAGCGATATATTACAGTGTATCGGTTGTTTAGGTAAAAATGAACTTTTGTCCACATGTTAATTAACAGGTATAAACGCAATTATGTTTTTGATGAAAATGATGCTGATTGGGTTTTAAAGGACTTCGTCTTTTTTTACGATTATATTTTTCCGTTTCTCAACGTCATATGTTTTGCAGATACAGACCGAATGGTGTCACAGGCGATAACATTTTTTATAGCAGGATTCGAAACTACTAGCAACGCCTTAGCTTTTGCCTTGTACGAACTTTGCATCAGAACGGACTGCCAAGAAAAACTGAGGCAGGAAATCTCAGAGAATCTTGAAAGCGATGATGACATAACATTTGAGTCCGTTCAAAAGCTGGAATATTTGGATATGGTGTTCTCCGGTAAGTAATTTTTGAAATGTTTGATCTAATTTCAAGTTAGCATTATTGAATTGGAATCAGGAGTATCGGTATCGATCTCCTTTACCCGCATACTTACGTGGTGTTTTACAATCGATTTCATAAAATTGCATCTCTAATTTAACAAAGTTTCAATGACAGTTGTGTTTGTATTTTGACCGGTTTATAAATAATCGGTAAATTTTCGTTTTGAGGACACCCGGCGATTTTGAAAAAATGTTTGCATGTACTTGCGTATTTTGATGCGTAGATTACTAATCCGAAAGAAAAAAGCGGTGCTCTCCCTTATTTACAAAGTTACGACCCTTTAACGTTCTGAAAAGGGCAACTTGTCAGCCTTCTTTTTCACAAAATAAACTATTTAAAAACACAAGCATTTATTCACTAAGTCACCTTTACACCTTATTCCTCCTTCTTTGACACTTTTCATTTCAATAATGAACATTTTTCTTATAAAAAACTTACTTTAAAAACAAATGCTTCTCCTGGTGACATTCTTGTATTTTTAGGTTACTTACTAGTGACATTTCAGAAAAAAGCGGTTGATATTTGCCGTCGCCTACTATTTCAAATTCGTAATACACCACCAAAAACCAATTTACGATCTGAAGAATGAAGGTAAAAACATTTGAATTACTTTAGTAATATGGACTGCATCAGTCGTACCAACCATGCCATTAACCTTAAAAACGTAAAATACAGAGATATGTAACCAAAAAGCAGATCCGTACGTTTTTAAACATTTTTATTGGAAAAATGTTGATTATTGAGGTGAAAAGTGTTAAAGAAGGAGGAATAAGGTGTAAAGGTGACCTAGTGAATAGATGCTTGTGTTTTGAAATAGTTTATTCTGTGAAAAAGAAGGCTGAAAAGTTTCCTTTTTCAGAACTTTGAAGGGCCGTAACTTTGTAAATAAGGGAGTGCATCGCTTTTTTCTTTAGGATTCGTAATCTACGCATCAAAATACGTAAGTACACGCAAAAATTCACGTGACGTGTCTAACAAAATCGCAAAAGTAAGCAGTCCTGTATGTCCATAATCGTTGGGGTTAGGTCGGGTTAGGTTAGGTTAGGTTGTTAGGTTATGTTAGGTTAGGTTAGGTTAGAGTAGAGTAGAGAAGAGTAGAGTAATCTACTTAGGTCAAATGTTGAGGGTAGATTATTTTTTCCATATAAAACATTCTTAATACGTTAGTTCTTACTCAAAATTTCAGGTTACATGTTGGTTAGGTTGAGTTAGGTTAGGTTAGGTTAGAGTAGTAAAAAAATTAATACTAAAAAACAAGCTAAAAACTTATGTCACATAACTTGGTTTGAAATCTTTTCATTTTTCTTTTTTTGTTAATAAATAATGTTTAATTTTTATTTTTCAGCTCTTATTAATATTTCAATTTTTATTTGTTTGGTTGTTGCTTGTATGTTAATTCTTTGTAAATTCAGTTTTTTGTTAAATAAAATTGTCATTTTCGGTCAATATTATTGATTTTTTAATACTTTTTTCAGGGTTTTCAAATCAATTTATATTATACTAGACAATGGAAGTCCGAACTGATGAAATACATGTAAAGTGAGTTCGAATTATATCAAGGAGGTTAAGTACAGCGTCATCTGCCCGCGAATAGATCAAGCAATAATGTTAATATATCAAGTAGGTTATGTACAGCGCCATCTGCTCGCGTATAGATCAAGCAATAATGTCGATAATTCTGTTTAATACAGATCCCGGGCTTAAGAGTTACAAACAAACAAACAAATATACATACATACATGCATACAGGTGAAGCTAATAATAATAATAAAATAAATAAATAATAATTTGAATAGAAAAGAAGAGACAATGAATATTAATAAAATCCGGCTACATGGCCTTAGAGGTACACGAATTGGTAATAAATACAATTAATCCTCAGGCATGAAAACCTGCAGACCACGGCTAGAAAACCCGGAAAATTGCCTCCGTACAGTTATTTCCGGTCCGGGAGTGAAAAACGACCTTATTTCCTTCGGTAGTCAAAAGCTGTATTATAATTTTTTGGTATATTCCATTACTATCCATGAAATGTTGTATTTTGAACTTTGGGGAAGCCAAGATATAATTTACTTAATTTGTTTACGGTCCTCTTCTTGAAAATATAATAATTAGACGTACATTATAAATATATAATTTATTGTTGACTGATTTCAAAAACCATAAAATTCAACTTTAATATATATTCTTTCTAACCTACGTGAAATTTTTTTCACTCAGATTTGTTTACTATAAAAATACTTTGCACAATACGTAAGCATGTATAACTGAAAAACCATTGACCCATTCCAAAACAACCAATTTATACGTCACTTTTTCGTTTGTTAAGCTTTATTGACTAATGATAATTTCATTGTTAATTTATTAACGGATTCCATAATCACCTTGGCCTTTCCCAACACTATGAAATTATTATTTTACGAGTGTGTGATTATCTGCGATAAAATTTGCATATTCTGCGTGACATGATAAAAACAAACTGGCCCGTCAGAAAAAAACCTCTGGACGAATTAAAAAAAATATGCCCGTCACAATTATTCAGTTATTCATGTGGATGTCTTAATGAAAAAGAAATATATTCCGTTTGTCTGGTTCGGTTGAAAAAATAACACACGATTATAATACCTGAATATTCTGAATATTCTAATAGATTTGGAGAACATGAAAGAGCAATATTCCATTAAGTTATTGGTTGGGAAAGTTTTACACAATCACCAAATATACAGAAATGTAAAAATCTAGTGTGTTTGGTAGAATGGTTTTTGCAAGTTATTGAGATACACGAGGTGTGTTGAAATGAACTGAATTTTCATTTTTCTCCAAAAATATTCAATTATTCATCAATTTCTATTTGGCATACAAGGTAGAAGTATTTTGCGTATGGATCAGAAAATTTCCATCAAATTTTGTGTAAAAAAATCAAATGAAGTGACCAAAAACACTTGAAATGTTGACAGGGACATTCGGTGATTGTTCTCTGAGTCAACAACCGATGAAAATTTAAATAGATAGATAGATAGACAGATATATTTATTTGACAACTTTACACTTGAATGTTTGTTGCAAGTCAGTTAAAATATACATAGAAAAAGAAAAAAAACTAGTCACAAGTTGAAAATATTGAATCATAAATTGTGAATAAAATGAAAGATAATTTTGAACATTACAATAATCAGGCTGAAATTTTTGAAAGTGTCAAAAAACAAATATTATGTATAATATAACATATCAGATGAAATAAAGTCAAATATGAATCGGCATAATTGAAACAGTTTTCCAGGAGAATAGTTCTGACTTTGTTTTTGAAGAAGCTTTGTTTGAGCACCTTGAACGAATCAGGAAGATGATTGTATAAGTCTAGTTCACATGTACTTTTTTTTGTAATATTTTTCAGCCCTGTCTAAAAATTACGACCAAGGTGTCATTCAATTCGTATTTTTGCCTAGAAAGTTTAAGGACAGGTCCGAAAACGTGTCGATAAAAATTACAAAAGTTATAAACAATTGAGAGAAAAAAAATGGGGCTTTAGTTTTTTTTTAATATCTCGGAAAATTTTCAAAATTTTGGAAATTTGAAAAAAGATTTGAAAAGATCAATGAATTTGCGTAAAAAAAGTCCAGACTCCCAAAACTGTATCTCGATTATTTATAATTTTTACAGAGCCCTGAAAATAGAGCCAAAAGCGGGTAGTCTGGCTTCTGTGCGCCTTTCGTCACTCTGACATAAAAACAAAAAAAAATTATTTAAACATATTCAATGTAAATATTAGGGAATGAAAAAATTCATGTAATGTTGAGATACATCAATTAACAATAATCCGCAGTCAAAAAAATTTTATCACATTTTTAACGTTGATTATAAATTTGTTAATTAATAACTTTTTCTGAATTGAAAGTTAATATAAAAATCCCCATAATTATTAAACTAAAACCCTGGCATTTTTTTCCTTTGTTGAAGTTATCCTTAATAGGCAAAAAAATAGATTACCGTTGCCAAAATAAAATAATTGTTATTTTCTATGTTTTTATTAACAATTGAAAATTATAATTTTATAAAAAATACATTACAATTTTTTTCCTTTAATTTTTTATTGTTTCAATGTCTCATGGCTAAAAGCTAATTAATAATATTTTTTTTTTAATTTTTTTACAGCTATTGTTAATGAATTTATTATAAACAAATACATTGTTTATAAGCAATTCGAAAATTTTTTTGCATTATGTTAATTGAAAAATATCATGATTTTTAGAAAAAAAAATGGTTTCTTAAAAAAATTTCTTTGTTGCTGAAAATGCGTTTGTTAATTGAAATATATCAAGAATAGCAATGGTCCCAGAACGGATCTCTGCGGTACACCATTCATTCACATTCATTCACATTCACAATATAAAAATTGGAGGCGGCGAAAAAAAAATTGATTTGAAAGGCGTTTGTTTACTAGACTATTAACACCATTGAACAAAAACACATATCATTATTTTCCAAACACTTGCGACCTTGCTCCAAACTCTTCTGCTGTACATTTTCCATTTGACGGACGCCTTTTTCTTTCAGAAACTCTGAGGAGATACCCTTTCGGTCCGTTCCTGAACCGCAAGTGTAAAGAGGAATACGTCATCAAGGAAACCGGCCTTGTTATAGAAAAAGGAACACCGATCCTGGTACCTCTGGATGGTCTGCATTTCGATCCAGAATATTATTCCGAGCCAGAAAAATTCGAACCCGAAAGGTTCGCCAACGGAAGGAAGCTGCAACTGTCGCAATCATGCGTTTACATGCCATTCGGAATGGGGCCCAGGAATTGTATAGGTAGGCTGATCAGTGTATGTTAAAATACTGGACTAATTCATCTTTGGTACTGGTGTTTTTGATTTTGTCCACTTGAATAACCTGATAAAATAACTGAAATGAAAAAAATCAATGGGGGTTATTTCGGGCGATACTCAAGGCCGTTATAAGGGTATGACGGTAAGGATCAGGCTTATTCAAAAACTTCACTAGACTGAAGAACTAGGACCTAAATTCATGCAGCCCAACACTACCACTCCTTCAGATGAAGTTCTTGTTTAAGACGAGTTTTATGTTCTTCTAATGGAGAGTACTTTGAAGTTTGTCTTTTTTTTAAATTCAAGGCTGTATGTATACAGGGGTGCGCAAAAGTCCGGATTACAATTAATATCTTTTTAACCAGTATTTTAGGAAAAAAACGCTGAAACAGGTCAATTGATTTCATGTTGTACGCATTTTTTGGCAATAAAATGAAATATTTTTTTTCAAACCCTTAGTATTGTGGGGATAGAATGCGGATTCAAAGTGAGGTGTGTACTTTATTTAATGCAAAATATCCGGAAAATCACATTTCCCAGGCAACTGTGAGTAAGATCATACACAAATTTGAAGAACATGGTACAGTGAAGGACTTGCCCAGAAGTGGTCGGCCACATGTTTTAGACGAAGATCAAAAATTGGACATTGCCGTATCTCTGCAGAAAGATCCACATTTGTCAACGGTTCCATTAGCCCAAAACAATCCTGCGTCTAGACGTACGATTGGGAGGTTTTTGATAACAGAAAAATACCACCCATATAAGGTATGTCTTGTCCAAGAGCTCTTGGAAGATGACTATGACAAGCGTTTGCAATTTTGTGAGGAAATAATGAGGCGATGTGTCGAGAATAATGGGACTCTTTTCGGACGAAGCTACTTTTTATGTACATAGAGTAGTTAACAGGCACAACTATCGATTCTGGAGTCAGGAAAACCCACACTGGATATACGAAGCTCGTACGCAGCGTCCTCAGAAAGGAAATGTATGGGCAGGCATCATCAACAACAGAATATTAGGGCCAAATTTTTTTGACGGAAACCTTACAGCTGCACGCTACTTAGACTTTTTACGCTTTGAATTAGTCCCTGCTTTAGCTGTTATGTTTCCCAATGAAGCAGATCCAGATGTCCCCACTGAAACACTTTGGTTCCAACAGGACGGGCTCCCCCACATTTTGGTACTAATGTCAGAGAATATATCGATGACATATTTGCAGGACGCTGGATTGGACGACGTGGTACAATTGAATGGCCAGCACGATCCCCAGACTTAACGCCATTAGATTACTTTTATTGGGGCTATATGAAAGACAAGGTTTATCAAAATAGGCCGGCTAATATTGAGGATCTATAAAGCAGAATTAGAGAGGAATCACATAACATACCGGCTGAGGCCATTCGAAATTCCGTAGACGGGTTTTACCATCGCCTAGGAGCCTGCCAAGTAGAGGGTGGAGGCCAATTTCAGCATCTGTTACGTTAATTCACCCGTAGATAGCACTGAGTTAGGTATTTGTAAATTTTCAAAAGAGTTTTTTCTCATTTCATTGTAGCCACAAAAAAAAATAAAGGGTATGGTCAGAATCCATGTTTTTCGAGATTTTCAAAGAGCCCATGCACGACATAGGTTTGAATATGAAAAAAAAAAGTTGGGAGGGTTGCAGCTAAGGGGTTGAAAAAAAATTTCATTCTTTTGCCAAAAAATGCGTACAACGTGAAATCAACTGACGTGTTTCAGCGTTTTTTTTCCTAAAATACTGGTTAAAAAAAATATTAATTTTATTCCGGACTTTTGCGCACCCCTGTATACGATACTAATGGAAGTTCTGAAATTATTCGGCTTAGGCGTGATCTGGAGTACACTCCACATCCTGGGCCTTTTTTAGTTTAGATAATTTTCATATTTATTTTCAGGTGATCGATTCGGACTGATCTGTGCCAAGGTGGGCTTAGTCTACTTCTTGAAGAAATACAGAGTGGAAAGTTGCAAAGAAACTCCTACTCCCTTAATTTTGGACCCGAAATCTCCTTTCATGTTGCCAATCAATGGACTCAAAATGGTGGTCACCAAAGTGTGAAACTATTATTGACGTAAATTTTAGGAAATAAGTTCGACTCTGGATCTGCCACGAATGAATGAGAAATATTTCACTTCGGAATGTTGGATGCACAAATTACTTGATATGAGTACTTTTGATGTGCCGGTAATTAAGATATAGAAGAATTGTATTTTGTTATTAATTCTTTTAGTGCTAGTAGACTACTTATTTATACTTATAAGAGAACAATCGTGCATGTCTATAATTTTCGATCAAGCAATAGCTTTAGTTAAATTTCGTTATTAAATAAAAATGTACAGTTAGACAGTTTCGTTTTTTGCCGGAGAGATTATTTTGATTCAATAATCTTCATGGATTTGTGTCATTCAAAAAAGACAAATTTCCTGTAGGAATTCGAGAAATGATCTAAAAGGCACATTCAATCTAGCGAATACAAAGTAATTCAAAAGGTTCAAAACTAGCTTATACGAGTTTACACCAAAATATAAGTTTGTCTGAGGCACCGAATTGATTTAAAGAAGCTTCATAGATGAAAGATCACACCGAAAAAATTTCAATGCATATAGTAGGGAACAATACGAAAAATGAATACTCTTTGTTTTAAATCAAATAGACATATTCAGTAATGCTGGTGACGTCACAAACTGACTAACGTATGCGAATAAACTGAGCTGACCTTTCATCGTGTATACCCCGTTGAAATAAAGCGAGAATTGCGAGCTGTAAATTCTGTTATCTAACAATTGATAGAAACCCTCTGTGGTAATAAACTGGTAAGAAATCAAGGATTGTAGTTTCTCTCAATAGAAAAAGTTGTCTTTGGCAAGAAACCACCAAATGACGATTCTAGACCATATATTGAAGAATATTCTAGTTCTGTGGTACAGAAACGCTGAAAACTAAGAACATGTGAATAGGAAATTCAGTTTTCTATGTTGGCTGCATTGTAGAGTATGACAAAGGCGGCTATTTCGAATGAAAATGTGTGATTCAAATAATTTTTAATTGGCTTTTATTGATTTCTTGATTTGAGGCTGATCAAATCTGTCTTAATACCTCTTACTGTGCGCAAGAAGAAAAATGTTTTCTTTAGATTAACTGAGTTATAAGACAAAAAACTTGAATAGATAGATCAACAACTTATCAAAATAATAGTTTATGGCTGCTTCTGTTACCTGTTCCTATTCCCGATCGTCTTTCTGATTATGGATTATAGAACTGGCCAAAAATCTCGGAAATGTCAAAAAGATGAATTTTCCTTCAATTTTTATGTGTCATCACATAAGAAAAAATAAGTTACGAACTATGTAAAACCTTTTATTGGCAAAAAGATACTCGTATATAATTTTATATTACAAAATAATAAATTAGGGCGAAGACTCATATTTCATCTGGGGAAGATGTGAAGGTCCTCAAGTGCTCCTCCGTAATACTGTTTAGCGTTTCTTGTCTGAAAAGTAAAATATATTGAATATTCTATCGAAACTTAACCACCACATATAATAATAATAATAAATCGGTGCCATAATACAAAAAAATAGAAACAAATAATAATTGGTGATTATCCCCTGAAGAGTTGATAAATCAATATGATATGTTGCTTCATTCATTATTGATTTGTCAAATAAGCAAAAATTGAGATTACTGGCTATCAAAGACGTAATTTTTATATTTGTGTTTGAAGTTCCTGATCGCAATGATGGCAGACTACAAACGAAAATATACCAAAAGGAATTTCATTGAGAAAAGTGTTTATTGCTTACTAGAGAACGTATCTTAGATAAAAAATTAGTTTTTGGTAAATTTTCGTTTTGTGGACACCCGCCAATTTTGAAAAAAAATTTGACTGTACTTACGTATTTTGATGCGTAGATTACGAATCCGAAAGAAAAAAGCGGCGCTCTCCCCTATTTAGAAAGTTACGGCCCTTCAAAGTTCAGAAAAGGACGACTTTTCAGCCTTCTTTTTCACAAAATAAACTATTTAAAAAAACACCACCATTTATTCACTAGGTCATCTTTACACCTTATTCCTCCTTCTTTAACACTTTTCAAATTCAATAATCAACATTTTTCTTATAAAAATATTAAAAAATGTACGGAGCTGCTTTTTGGTTACATATCACTGTATTTTACGTTCTTAAGGTTAATGATATGGTTGGTACGACTGATGCAGTCAGTATTCCTAAAGTAATTCAAATGTTTTTTGCCTTCATTCTTTAGCTCGTAAATTGGTTTTTGGCACTTTTCTTAAAATTACAACAAATGTACTGAGCTTTTTTATTCGGTATTTTCATAATCCACTTTTTATTGCATCTATATCTTAATTTAAAGTGTCATAATTTAATTTGTATTCTTCATTGCAATTAGTACAACGTATTGTTGCTGCAAACACTCCTACTTGAACCAAATATAGAATTAAATTATTTCTTACTTCCTCTAGATTATGAATATCGTTCAAATTCATTTTGTATTTTTCTCTCACGTCAAACTAAAAATTCAAATCTACGAATTCAAAATAGTAGGTGACGACAAATACCCACCGCTGTTTTCTGAAATGTCACTAGTATCTACTAACCTACAAATATAAGAGTGTCACCAGGAGAAGCATTCGTTTTTAAATTAAGTTTTTTATAAGAAAAATATTGATTATTGAAGTGAAAAGTGTCAAAGAAGGAGGAATAAGGTGTAAAGGTGACCTAGTGAGTAAATGCTTGTGTTTTTAAATAGTTTATTTGGTGAAAAAGAAGGCTGGAAAGTTGTCCTTTTCTGAACTTTGAAGGGCCGTAACTTTTTGAATAAGGAGGGAGAGCGCCGCTTTTTTCTTTCGGATTCGTAATCTACGCATCAAAATACGTAAGTATACTCAAACATTTTTTCAAAATCGCCGGGTGTCCACAAAACGAAAATTTACCGCATAAATACCAACCACGTAGTTAACGGCTACATCCATCAATTTATTAGCTCTGAATTTTTTGTTGGCAAACTTGTGCTATTATCTGGAAATTATTACGTCCTAATCATTGTTTGAATAATTCTGGTAATAATTACATATATAACTTTGAAACTGATTATAAGTGTGCAAAGGGTAAGTTTTGTCACAATGTATTATTGGTAACCCTATTAAAAAAATACACTTAGTTGCTTCCATTGCATCTATATCAACTTACTTCTTCCTCTCTTTGTGGATGAAGAAAACAACAACTGCATTCACTACAAACAGGACTAGTATAACCATAATAGGTACTATCAACTCTGAAAATAAATAAGAAATCATTAAAAATCAGCGTCTTTTTTTGTTCAATAAATGAATGTGTATAAAAATATGTCTGACGAGAAATTATTGTTATAAATCATTCCCTGAAAAAAATAACGTCGGCCACCGGTGGTCGACGTCAATCGACTTCCATTGGTATTATATAAACACTACTGATATGCAAGTCTAGGTAGTCTAGTTAACAGTGCGATGCGAAGTGTTCTAATAAGGCGATAAACATTTGAATATTACTTTGAAGTTTTAGTCAAAGCGTTTCGTTGTAGTGACAGTAAAATAAAGTGTCAATTAGTGACAAACCCACGGGGAAAACATAATAATATTGATTGTTACGTGTCTTACTATACTTTTTCTTTAATTGACCTCAGTAATATAATAAAGTTTCCTCAATGAAAGCAGGGCCCAGAAATATTCTAGTTTTCTGTTTAAGTATAAATCACTTGAAAAAGTGAAGTTTAAGTATAAATCACTTGAAAAAACATCGAACATTAGCCTTTTCAAGCGATTTAAGTATAAATCACTTGAAAAGTGAAGTTTAAATATAAATCACTTGAAAAAGCTAATGTTTCAGCGAAACATGTTGTGATATATTTTTGAAATAAAGTTTGTGGGGATCAAATCGTTAGTTGTAGTTTTTGAAATTACTATGGATCTTCATCAACTAACGGCCGAATCAATAAGAAAATTAAATATAACGGTTGGTGTTGACTGACATGTGTCGAGGTAAGGGTATTTTTCGCGAAAACCGGCTTTCAAAACAAAAAAACAGAAAGCTCTATCGATACTTTACCTGAACTCATGTTGCGAAAGTTTCCTGGTTTGATATTTTCTAGATTTCTCGTTAAATTCCAATGGAGCGGGGATGACGATTCTGTAAAAAATAATGAACGGAGTCAATAAAGAAAACAAAGAATACATATTACGAAGTGTAGTACTTTTTTTTGTAATTGTAGATGTGTAATAAGACATGATTTTCAAATATGCCAATTGGGGCGTCAGCCGCGGGGAAAAAAAAGGAGCGTTCATGAAATAAAGTTACCTTTTCATCACTGTTTGTATAAGCCCTTAAATTTCCGGTGGGTGAATTTATATTTAGTATCAGCATTGCACGTAATACACAAGAACAACATCAATTAACAAACGCCCTTTAATCCACTTGATGATTATTGATTGGTGATTAGTTTTACCACGGCGAGAGTTAGGAAATACGTTAAAAAAGTACGTTTCGTTTGAGAGTTATGCTAGAATTTCAATCAGTACCTGTTAGTATCAGTTGAACCCACTTTCCTGTTGACTTATAGGCAATGAAACAACTTGGACGACATTAAAGGCATGCAGAGTATTACTGACTTTAATCAACAAAATGCTAGTAACTTCCGAGGTCGTAGGTGTATGCAGTATGTAATATAACTCGAATTCAATTTAAATTATGGCCAATGAGTGCAAGGAAAGCATTAACGTAGAATACAGGGTGTTCCAAAATTGCTGTGAAAAAATACAAGGTCGTGTTCAGGAGTTAATTATGTTGAAAAAAGTTCATATGAACATGGGCCCGGAAATTCAGACTTTCCGAGATACAGAGGGTGTTGATTTTCCCTTAAAAACCTTTTTTTTTGTATTAATATTGGCGCTGGTTTTCATTTCCACTAATTTTTGTAGACTGACTTAATTTTAAAATTGGTAACTTCATAAATATAGATTAATGTGACAAATGTGCAAAAAAGGTTTTTTTTTTCTGGAATCAAATCAAGGGATGGAAAACTTCAATTTTTGGATGTTTTACACAAAAACAAACAACAAAAACTATAATAATCAGTTAGCTAACAGTTTTTTCTACTAGTACAGATACGTAGATGATATCTTAGTATGTTTTACTGGTACAGATAGGAATGGGGAATGTTCCTCCTGACGAAAATCAAGTAGTTTTCATGAAAGAGCCCTAAAACAACGAATTTTAAACTTATTATTTCGACCGTTTTCTTTAAAAAATTATTTAAATACTTAAAAAGATGAATGAAATAATGAAGGGATTGGTTTCTATTTTACATAGAAGTAGTTTTGTAAATATAAAGACCAATTCCACATTTGCAAACCACCTATTAGCAGAAGGACATGAGTTCAATCATGAATACGATGTGTTACATTTAGAAGAGAAGAGTTTGAAACTCAATCTACTAGAATGTTTAGAAATCAATAGATTTAGGAATTCGGGTAATTTACCGAATGATCAATTAGAATTAAATAACTCTCCGTTACTGAATATATTTTCAAATGTGGAAAATGGAACATAAGCTCAGGTAATTTAGTTCATTACAAACTTAGGTAAAAAATCAGGTACTTGAAATTTAGGTACTTCAAATTGTAGAAAGAGGTATATATGTATATAGTATTGAATGTATAGAATAAGTTATTAAGACACGCCCGAGGAAGCCATTGTATGGCGAAACACGTGTTGCGTTTTTGTTAAACTGTCTAGTGAAAATCACACAATGAAGTGTTTTTAGAATACGTTAACAAAAACTAAAATGTTACAAGAAGCGTCAGTGGCGTAAATTTTTTGGTAAATATGTCGGTTGAACTGTGTCCCGAGCCGCCACTGTACTCAATAATTTGTATCTAATTGAAGCTAAACGTAGGTACTCTTGTGACTAAAAATAACATCGCCAAATTTCACCTGAATAATGAGTAGTGATATTTACAATATTAATACCGAAAAGGATTTGTATCTTTGCAAGCATTTCCGAACTTACGTACACGTGATTTTTTTTCTTAAAACATGTTCTCACATGTCCTTACATTTTTTACCGCAATAGAAAGTGCCCTGTATGATTCAAGTTGATACAATCAAACTATCGTCATGATATTTCTGAAAACGATTTACAAACTATAGAAGAAGCCATCATCCTAATTTTTCTTGAAATCATTCAAATCAAATGAATTAATTATAATGTTGAACGAATATAAAATCGCTCAGTTTGTGCCTATACATGATTTACACACCTTTGTGAAGAGTTTATTTTAATATTAATCGTATTCTTTCTTTGCTTGGAAGATTCCCATATTTTCCGCATAAAGATGGAGAAGCAGAAAACCAAAACCTTTTTTTTCCAAAAGTATAAATAATGTTCCAATCGCTTTTTCGTTGAAGTCAATACTAAGGGTTTTCATATAATTCACAATCTATTTAGAACTAGGGGTAAGAATAAACTGGCTGTAAGGAAACGCAGGTAATGAAAACATAGACCCGGATTATAATTTCAGTTTAGGATTAAATAATACCATATTCAAACTAAAATAATGCTATTAACTGTAAACAACACTGTTTTAACCTGGATATTTCTGTGAAACCGCTACAATAAAACTTGTACAATCTACATGAAAAATTTAACAGAAAGTTATACACATATTTCATTGTATATTATTTGTATCTGATGAAAATTATATTTATTATTACTACTATTTCCACATAGGGTCCTAAATAAGCTTATTTAATCTTTTATTACATATGTTTTCATCTCTATAACCTATATTACCTACCAAAAAGTTAAACATACAATTTTTTTTCGGTAGCTTCTCAAGTAGGTTTTGTAGTTATCTTAACATGATTAGAAAAATCGAATTTTAAAAATAAAGCATGAATATCGTACAATCTTTCGTAAAAATCATAGTGAAATGTGGTGTTCATATCTGTGGAGATAAGAATATTGAAAGCAAATAAATAAAAAATGTGACTGTGTGGAATATTTCATATTTTCCAGTATATTATTGAATTATAAAAAAAAATTGTGGGGAAGGATAAATAATATGATTCATTCACGGTTTTTGCAGCTCATACCAAATAATGACTTTTATAGGCAAATTGTTGATACTTTGATATACATAATTGAATTTTCGTAAATATTCCTGATCAAAAAAAAGAAATATAGCCTCTGTCAATGGATAGAGTAGAATCAGATATTTTCCTTTTATAATCTAAAAGTATTTGCCCCTCTACACTTTGGTCTTCTCCACCATTGTTTAATAATAGTAAGTGAAAGGATTCAAAATAATATATTTCTGAGGCACATGACCTTAACCGCTCGACTTTGTAGACACAAAAAAAGAAAAAAAACATTTTTGACTCAGTAGAAACTAAACAAACATTCATCGGAAATCAAATACTTTCCTAGCCACAGAAATTCGTCTCAGTTACTTATAAAAATGTAAGCCAATTTCAGATCAATTTTGAATTCACTTTGCAGCCTTCTTGATTCGTTTTTCATCATTGAAAACTTTTCCAAACTTGTAATGCTCAATTTTCTTCAAACCAGACCCTTTCCCGGAAAAGGGGCCAAGTTCGCTACCCTGTAGCACCCCATCCCCTATCACGTGCGTCCGGCTTGTCGTTCCCACCACTTTAGAACGTAAACCCCGCCAAACCACGAACTGCCGGAGTTTCACTATCAAAATCGCGACTACAAAGCCACACAACAACAACCGTCTAGAAACAACAGCGTACACTCACCTAGTTTCGCATGTTTTTCGCTAGTTTGCACCAACCGAAACGTTGTTTCTCGCTCAGCTGCCGGAATCGTATTGTAAGAAGTTTTCGTATTATTTCGTTGTTCAGCTTATCAGCTGTACACTCAACGTCAAGCGTTGTGAGTCAGTTTGGATATTTGAATTAACAACCCCCTGTGTCTGGGGAAGCAGACGCGAGCGGAGCGACCGACAGGGTTAGGGGGTATTACGCTTGGGGTTTGTTGAATACTGTGCGTGTTACGAGGCCTAAATTCCTCTCTATCGGATGTCTTCAATGTCATCTATCAATGTCATGTGTTTTTGAAGCTTCAGATCTCAATGAATAGTTATCCTACTGATCGATAGAGAATTTTCTACCCTGTTCATTTTAATTTTAATTTTTTGTATCTTTTCAGCTCATTAATAAATGATGTCGTTGAGAAATTTTTGTCCAATTCTTCTGTACGAATTCAAATTGAACCAAAGCCTTGCCGAAACGGCTCTATTTATCAATTTATACATACATTACCATTAGTGATGGCCCAAGAATGGATCCCAGAGGGCCACCATGTATTATTATTTATCTGCCTTTCACAGCTGTTCCTCCCCTCCGTAACGTTGCATTTTCAGGCATGGAAGTTTATGATTCACACAATCAAAAACTCTGGAGAAGTTGATGAACAAGGCACAAATTTGGAGTTGTTCTGTGTTCGTGATTCTGTTTTGTGTGAAACCAGAGAGATGCTTAATTGCTGTTAACGTAGTTGTTTCCTAAAGTTAAGCTTGAATAATTTGGATTTGCTTGAAAGTAGGCTTCTTCCCTTATAATTTTCATAAAACTTTAAATGGCCTTCAGATGCATTTTTATGCGGAGTAGTTCTGTCATATCTCGTCACAATCAGTAAATGTTCCATAAATTATAAATCAGTCTTTCCATATTGTTACTTTCAAAGGCAAAAATAATGGAAACAGATAAAACGAAATCGAATCTCTAAATCTATTCGAAAACATGTCTCAGTTATAGTTTTTAAATGTTCTTCTCCGAAAAAAATCGTACCTGAATTATGAGTTTCAGTCATATAAATATTTTTGTTGGGTATTACGTGTGAAGTGAATGTGAATGTAGAAGCTGAAAGCTATAAAATTTTGGATGTATAATTCTTACAAATTATGCTGACTTGTATAAGCAAGCACCGTCAGTTATTGGGTAATAGTGGGATGTTCGGTGTAGAAAAGCAATAAAAATAACAGTTCATGATATTGCTGTTGAAAAATTCGGAAAAATAAAAAAAAACCGTTTCTGAGTAAACGCCAGATTGAATAGTCCTGTCGAGGGATAACGCTAATTTGAAACCGCTGAGTAAACTAGATCGATTTGATCATTTAACAGGTTACACCCGCAATGTTTATGCCTATGAGTTTCCAAGGATTCCAAATAATTGAGTTTGCAACCCTTCCTTGCATAGTGCAAAATTTCCGTATCGTTTAGATTGGGAAACTTGTGGTTGCATTTCAAGGAATGGTTTGAAACCGTCGAATTATTTTTACGTAGACTGAAGGACCTTTCATGTTCAGCATACCGTTTTGACAAATTTCGGCCACATTGTCCCACATAAACACTATAACACTTAAGCTTACAAACTGCAGATTTTTCCATCTTGTCCATTTTATTTTTGGCATTAAAAAGGAAATTAGATAACCTGACATGTGGTCTGAATGTCACTTCCACATTGTTTTTTCTGTGTCACTCGGGATGTTAATGTCTGTATAGCTCGGTTTTCTATATACATTGAACTCGAATTTATTCTGATTATTTGTAATGGTCAGGTCTAACAAATGTATCTGTTTCTCTATCTCTGTTTCGAGTGCGAACTGAATATTTTTATTGAGATTATTCATGAATGTCATAAATTGGTTCAGCTGTTGTATAGTACCTCTGAAACAGGCGAATCCTCTACATATCTGTATCAAAAATGAATATGTTTTTTACCCAGTTCGGAATTTACTATGAATGTGTGCCTAAATCCAGAGCTCTGATCAAAGCACACATCGAAAGCTGTTGAAACTCCAAAGGAAGTGATATGGTCTACTTCGGCTTGATCTACACCGAAATTGGTAATATTTTTGAACAACTTGTTAAGACGTATTCCTAGTTCTCTTACCGGACTATTTGTATACGAAACTACTGGTCTTATGTAGTTATCCTCTTTATGTGTTTTTATCAGGCCATATAGTTTAGAGCAAGAGGGGTTCCCGAGGTTCCCGAATCTAAACGATACGGAAATTTTGCACTATGCAAGGAAGGGTTCCAAACTCAATTATTTAGAATCCTTGGAAATTCACAAGTATAAATTCACCGGTTTTCAAATTAGCATATCCGCATTGAAACTAATAAAAAAAAAATCAGGTACTCAATCAAACCGAATACCTCTATTATTCGTTTGTTTGAAGGTGATTGACAATGTTTCATGATGAATTTCACTAGTTCGGACTTCCATTGTCTACTATATAAAATGATTTCAAATCCCTTAAACAACTAAAAAAGAAGCATTAAAAATGAATAGCTGAAAATAACAATTATATTGAGCATTCCACGTTCCACTTAGACCGATCATCAGCTCCAGAGATTCGGCTACTCAAAACTTGTCTAGATTTTTAATTCCCTTAATACAACCATTACAAGGAAAAACATCGTCTTTTGTGAAGAATTCAAGGCATTTTGTCGAACTACTAGGGTCAATTGAGGTCACACAGGAAGATCAACTAATTAGTTTCGACGTGGAAAGCCTTTACACCAACGTTCCGGTCGAAGAAGCACTCCAAATCATACAGAAAAAGCTATCCGAAGACGGGAACCTGGAAGAGAGAACGAATCTACCTATAGAAGTAATCATGGAATTACTAGGATTCTGTGTACGAAACTGTTATTTCCAACTGAAGGACGAATTCTTTACACAAGATGAGGGACTGCCAATGGGATCGCCACTTTCACCAGTCATAGCCAACATATATATGGAGTGGTTTGAAACTCTGGCCATTGAAGAAGCCCACAAGAAACCTCGAGTCTGATTGAGATATGTTGACGACATACCATGGGAATACTGAACTAGACGCCTTACTGAAACACATAAACAGCGTGAGACCTTCCATCAGTTTCACAATGGAGCAGGAAATCCACAACGAATTGCCATTCTTAGACGTTTTGGTGAAGAGGACCGACACTAAGTGGGAAACATCTGTATACCGAAACCCCACTCATACGGGACAGTATCTGAACCACGAATCCAACCACCATCAATCGATTAAAAGAGGAATCATCAAGACTCTATTGGACCGTGCTTTTGGGCTCTGTAATACGAAGGAAGGTCTCGAGAAGGAACTAGACATCATCAAAAATGATCTTCAACGGAATGGCTACTCCAAAGTGATGGTAGAAAAGACTTTAGCTAAAAGACAGCAGGAGCCTCGCAAGGAATAGAAGCCGTCACAACCAGTGCTTGCACTTCCCTACATCAGAGGATTATCGGAGAGGATAAAAAGAATTGGTTCCAAGTACAACATCAGAACCTGCTTCAGATCCGGTAACACTATCCGTAGCAGCCTCACGAAAACCAGGCCACCAAACGCGGACTGCGATTCCAAGAATTGCATTTACCGGATACCCTGTGAGTGCGGAAAATCCTATATTGGTGAAACTAAGAGGCCATTGAATGTTCGCATTGCCGAGCACAAGACACATAGCAAGGAGAAACCAGCAAAGCAGGAATAGCAGACCATGTTTGGAACCATCAACACAACATCGAGTGCCCAAGCTGAGATCTTGCACAGAGAGGAACATTGGTTTAGGAGATAGTTTAAGGAAGCCGCTTACATGTTGTCTAATAACGTATTCAGCCAAGCCAGCGTAGAAATACGCAACATATGGAAACCCATCATCAAGCGAAAAATGGCCAACTCCCGCTAAACGGAACCAGTGAAGCGGAAAATGGAAAGCGGGGATAAGTGAAAGTACTCGAACGACCTATAAATAGTCATCTCTCGGAGGAATCAATCCAGTCATCACCCGAAGACGATTGTAGATACTAACAAGCGAAACGTCGTGAACTAACGTGACTTGGAATCTCTCAACTTTTTATATTTATTTTCTTTTTTCATTTCTTTATTTTATTTATTTTTGTTCAATTGTTCTATTTTACTTGTATTTTATTTCACTATTATTTCATTTCAGGCTTATTTTGCTTAATATAATTGTTATTTTCAGCTGTTCATTTTTAATTCTTCTTTTTTAGTTGTTTCAGGGATTTCAAATCATTTTATATAATAGACAATGGAAGTCCGAACTAGTGAAATTCACCTCTATTATTACCTACAGGGGTGCTATAATAATTTAATAAACCATTGTTAGTTTAATGTAAAAGTGTGAAAATGTCCTTCTAGGACGAAACTGTGGTTACGTTAGTTACAAATAAAAGTGGTAAAAACATAGAAAGTTTTCAATTCTCTTTTTTTCATTATGATTTCCTACCACGTAGTAACGGCTACATCCACCAATTTATTATTTCCAATGTAATCCATACTAATAAATTCTTAAATAAATAAAAAAAGAGAGAAATAAATAATTTCTTAATAAATGTTTCTATTATGATTGTGGAAATTAGATAAATCATTTTAATCTAAATGTTGCGACTGGGGGTAATAAAACTTTTGGACCAGGTATTATTCCTCTCTAGAGTTTGTACCTGCAGATGTACAAGCGATATTTCTCCCCAGGTAGTCGGAAAGCTTGCGCTGGAAAATCCTATTTTCCCAGGCAATTTCTCTTGTTTCCAATTGCGTTATTCAATCCCTTCGCCCGAATGTACAGGCATTTCTCAGCCATAACGGAGAATGGTGTGTACATTATTTATAATGGAGGCCAGTTCAAATCTGTGTAACGTAATCCACAGAGAGGTCAACTTCTATCTACAGGGGTTAGAGGCCGCATCGAGATAAAGAAACTCCCTAATGGGTTCATTCAATTGAATTATTCAATGATGTTTAGGTACACAGGGACGACTCGTGATGGAGGGGTAATTCATCGAATGTAGTGGAATATGAAAATTATGGAATCAGAGATCGAAGTTTTGGCTAATTTTAGTCTTTTGAGGCGTCAAACTAGTTTGTGAGCACATTCTCAATGACGATGTACAAGCTTTGCACATCAGCATGACATATCAATATGGATAACTAAAGATGTACGGAAGCGCAGAAGGGCCACATATTTTTATTATTTGTTCCTTGGAAATTACGACTTTGAATCTCGAAATTTCGATTTTCATCTCGAAATTTCGACTTTCATCTCGAAATTTCGACTTTAATCTCAAAATTTTGACTTTAATCTCGAAATTTCGATTTTTATCTCGAAATTTCGACTTTAATCTCGAAATTTTGATTTTAATCTCGAAATTTCGACTTTTATCTCGAAATTTCGACTTTAATCCGGTAATTTCGAAATTCGACTTTTATCCGATAATTTCTAAATTCGACTTTTATCCGATAATTTCTAAATTCGACTTTAAAGTCGAAATTTCGAGATTAAAGTCGAAATTTCGAGATTAAACTCTAAATTTCGAGTTCGAAGTCGAAATTTCGAGATTATAGTCGAAATTTCGAGATAAAAGTCGAAATTTTGAGATTAAAGTCGAAATTTCGAGTTTAAAGTTGAAATTTCGAGATTAAAATCGAAATTTCGACTTTAAACTCGAAATTTCGACTTTCATCTCGAAATTTCGACTTTCATCTCGAAATTTCGACTTTAAACTCAAAATTTTGACTTTAATCTCGTAATTTTAAAATTACGACTTAAATCTCGAAATTTCGATTTTAATCTCGAAATTTCGACTTTAATCTCGAAATTTCGACTTTAATCTCGAAATTTTGATTTTAATCTCGAAATTTCGATTTTAATCTCGAAATTTTGACTTGAATCTCGAAATTTCGATTTTAATCTCGAAATTTCGACTTTCATCTCGAAATTTCGACTTTAAACTCAAAATTTTGACTTTAATCTCGTAATTTTAAAATTACGACTTAAATCTCGAAATTTCGATTTTAATCTCGAAATTTCGACTTTAATCTCGAAATTTCGACTTTAATCTCGAAATTTTGATTTTAATCTCGAAATTTCGATTTTAATCTCGAAATTTTGACTTGAATCTCGAAATTTCGATTTTAATCTCGAAATTTCGACTTGAATCTCGAAATTTCGATTTTAATCTCGAAATTTCGACTTTAATCTCGAAATTTCGATTTTAATCTCGAAATTTCGATTTTAATCTCGAAATTTCGACTTTAATCTCGAAATTTCGATTTTAATCTTGAAATTTCGACTTTAATCTCGAAATTTCGATTTTAATCTCGAAATTTCGACTTTAATCTCGAAATTTCGACTTTAATCCGATAATTTCTAAACTCGACTTTAAAGTCGAAATTTCGAGATTAAAATCGAAATTTCGAGATTGAAGTCGAAATTTCGAGATTAAAGTCGAAATTTCGAGATTAAAATCGAAATTTCGAGATAAAAGTCGTAATTTTGAAATTACGAGATTAAAGTCAAAATTTCGATTTCAATCTCGAAATTTCGATTTTAATCTCGAAATTTCGACTTGAATCTCGAAATTTCGATTTTAATCTCGAAATTTCGACTTGAATCTCGAAATTTCGACTTTTATCTCGAAATTTCGACTTCAATCCGGTAATTTCAAGATTCGACTTTTATCCGGTAATTTCTAAATTCGACTTTAAAGTCGAAATTTCGAGATTAAAGTCGAAATTTCGAGATTAAAATCGAAATTTCGAGATTGAAGTCGAAATTTCGAGATTAAACTCTAAATTTCGAGTTCAAAGTCGAAATTTCGAGATTAAAGTCGAAATTTCGAGATAGAAGTCCAAATTTTGAGATTAAAGTCGAAATTTTGAGATTAAAGTCAAAATTTCGAGATTGAAGTCGAAAATTCGAGATTCAAAGTCGTAATTTCCATGAAACAAATAATAAAAATATGTGGCCCTTCTGCGCTTCCGTAAAGATGTCCTTATTGATAAAATAATTAGTATTTGCAGCGCTAGAATGGTGTAAATAAATTCAAATCTTTTTCAATATAACAAAAGTTAATTTTTTTTATTACGAGTTACCAGATGTGATATTTTTTTAAATAATAATAATAATTTCATGAAATTCCAATCATTTACAGATTTGCAAATGAAATGGTTCAGTCATTTAGATTCTAGCGTCTTTGACAACTACTTACAAGCAGAACGATTATAATTAATGAATTTAATTAATGAATACTGCTAGCGAAACAAGTTTCGAAAATAAAAATGGAAATATTAGTATTCAGTTCGAACCGCTGTTCTATCTGAGATATATGTTGATTGCATTAACTTAATTTTTTTCTCTACTAAAGATCAATTATCACACGAGAACAGGTTTTATTCGTCTTGAGAACCCACTAATGTTCTTCTTATAGGTTTGCTATAAATAATTTTTATACTTTCTGGCAATGTATTGTATATTTTAGGTATTAGGTAGGTAAAAGTACGTTGCCTACTGCTTCGTGCTCTTGGAATTTTGAGAAAATCTGAAACTAATGCCAATATCAAATCATCTAGAAATCTAGAGGAACAATTCGTTCAGGCCAGTCTCTCTACATTCAAGGCACCGTACATAGTGTTTACTTCTATACGGTGCTGTAGGTTAATGGACTGACGCCTATCAGAAAACAACTACTCCCCTGGCTAATACCACGAAGGGCTTTGGATTATATTCGACAGGTGTCGGCGCAGGATTCTTCACTGAAGTTATTCCTGCCGCAATATATTTTCAATTATTGAAACGCACTTGCAGATCGGTTTCGGGCTGTTTGACCACTCCTCAGTGCAAAGTGTCTATCATCAACATAAAGTCGATGATTTTCGATAATTGAAAATCGAATTCCTTCCAAAGTATCATTCCACGAACTAGGCTGAAGCGGACAACAAACAATAGGTTTGTCGTCGCCCCATCTGTCTGTAAACGAGGTAACCAACTAAATCCTTACACAGCTGATTAGTTGGGAAGCTTCTTTTTTTTTAAATAGTATTAGTTTAAGTATTATTTTTTGTACCACTTCTAATTGTTTTGGGTAAATTAGGTAAATTATAAATAGACCTGGACATTGGCTTCAGTTCTCTAATTATGCCAGAAACTCAAATAGATAGAAATATTCGGATAGAAATATAAAGCTTTTGATAAAATATAATTCCCTTCGAAAGCCATACAACGATTATAGCGGTCATATAATTATTAATTACCATTTTTAAAGTTCGATTTGTTTCAGCCTCAAAATAGGCCTAAGTTCCAACGATGACCTCTCCATGGCCGCTAAATTATTTCCAGCGCGCATTCTCTTGAGGTCAGAGAACAAAAAAAGTCACTGGAGGCCAGATCTGGCGAATACGGTGGACGCGGAAGTAATTCTAAGCCCAATTCATGCAATTTTGCCATCGATTTAATACTAGTAGCACCATCTATGTGTAAACTTACGAACTTTTCAACCCATCTAATACTTAGCACACAATACTCCAACTGAGTGCTTGTAAAACAATACAAAACTTCTGAGGAAATCAAAAGAGTTGCTATTTTATGTGTTAACCTTAGATTTCCAACTGATTTATAATTATTATTAATCGAGTTAACAAAATTTTGTGGGAGAATGGATTTGTCGTAGGCACCTGTATTATATTTTTGATTTAGTGATCAATAAGCTGGTTTTTACTACCGTAACTTTCGGCATAAAATTAACGAAATACTTCTGATACATCTCAAGCAATAATTGATAGTTACATACAGCGCCATCTGCCCGCTAGCCCGATGATTCTGTCGGATCTCGAGTTTGAGAGTTACAAACAAACAAACAAACAAACATACATACAGGTGAAGCTAATATAAAGCGCGTAAAAAACTGATTCCTCCTAAAAACAGGTATCCTCTTTGTGAATTCAAATATAAATATAATAATTTCAAAACTACAATACAATATGAAAGTTGATTTTAAAATTTTTTTCTAGTAACAAAACTGTTTTTTTTACTAACATTTTACCTTGTTCAGATAATTTGCGATTTACTTCTGTTGAGACAATCAATTACTATCATTAACAACGTTTTTACTTACTTTGACAATCGAGAAGCGGCAGTGAAGTGTTCCAAAAAGAACCAAGGCATCCGATACTTTTTATCCTAGTTCCTGTATCAGGAAAGTTATAACCGCGGCAGCAGCTGAACACCGTCAAAAAAGGAGTCCTGGAAAAAAAAACGAAACAAACTTCTTTAATCGAGAACGTCAAGAAGTGTGAGAGAAAGAAGAAAGAAAATGAAATTGTCAAAAGGATTAGGTAGAGCAGCCGCCTGAAATTTTGACGTTTTCATTTTGAAAATGGGTCAGGGATGAAACAGTATTAGTTTTTCTCCTGGACCACAAAAATTATTCATGCCATAGTCTATTTCACATGTACTTTTTTTTGTAACATTTTTCAGCCCTGTCCAAAAATTACGACCAAGGTGTCATTCGATTCGTATTTTTGCCTAGAAAGTTTAAGGAAAGGTCCGAAATCGCGCCGATAAAAATTACAAAAGTTATAAACAATTAAGTGAAAAAAAATGGGGCTTTAGTTTTTTCTTAATATCTCGGAAAATTTTCAAAATTTTGGAAATTTGAAAAAAGATTTGAAAAGATCAATGAATTTGCGTAAAAAAAGTCCTGACTCCCAAAACTGTATCTCGATTATTTATAATTTTCACAGAGCCCTGAAAATAGAGCCAAAAGCTGGCTTCCGCGCGCCTTTCGTCACTCTGACATAAAAACAAAAAAAAATTATTTAAACATATTAAATGTAAATATTAAGGAATGAAAAAATTCAGGTAATGTTGGGATAATGTTGTCATTCCAATGTGTGAAGTGTACCTCATCCTATTCTTTCGGAAAAATATAATTCTATGATGGCGTCGCAAACTCATCTTTCATTGATATGGAAAAATAAAATCATGTAGCAGAAGAAACAACTTTCTTTCTTGATTTTCAACAAATCACAGATACCATTTGCCATTCTGCAGTTTTGTGGATGAATATATTTCTCAACTGAACCTAAGAAACCTAAAAAACAAAGTATTTTTGCTCTGACACAAAATACATTCAATGTATTGAGTTTTCTATCGATCGATAGATGGCGTCTTTACAAAGGAAAATGTCAAAGTTTTCATTCATACTTTTAATGATTGTCAATTCTTATATTATAATACTTAGTTATTTTTGTACAAGAACATATAGTTAGTTGATGCTGTTCTTCAAGAAGATATTGAGTGATTTTTATGAAAATTTGTTTGTTGGAACAATGAATGGATGAATTTCCAAACATATGTCTAAATTTTAGCATGGTGATTCAATGAAGCTCACTATAAGTTTCAGTGGGAGTAGTAGGTATTTCCGGAATACCGTATAAGTACAGTAATTTGCATTTAAGTAAAAGAGATGACTTCTAATTTCAAATGTCTCTATTGTATAATAATTCTGATGTCTCACCTGTGGACTATGTAAGCGCCTTGAGGGGTAGGCAGCTCAGAACAGCCAACGACGCTGTAGTAAATCAGAAATCCCCTACGGGGATTGAACTCCTGTCGCGAACTTAAAACTACTTCAATTGACTCACTTCCTGAAACAATTTCTGTGGGAGGATGTTGCTGCCTACAAGCCGAGTGTATAACCTGTCCAGTGTCTCTTAT
Organism: Leptinotarsa decemlineata; assembly: GCF_025532065.1. Lineage (NCBI taxonomy): Eukaryota > Metazoa > Arthropoda > Insecta > Coleoptera > Chrysomelidae > Leptinotarsa > Leptinotarsa decemlineata. The sequence continues at coordinate 5,208,296 of NW_027412523.1, forward strand.
TTCGAGGACATCCGTGCATTCCACGTTGTCGACTGAAAATAACGGTTGTCTAAAGTGAGTCTAATTTTCTCGGACTATTTCCAAAAAAATTCTAATTTTCCCCGACTATTAATATTAACTTACAATTTCTTACCGATAAGGGAAATGTCCAGGATCGTGACTCGAATCCTTTGTTCAGCGTTTCCGGTGATCCTCCACCGACAGTCCTTGTGTCCGGAGTAGAATCTCGGATAGCCAGGATTGTGGATGAATCCTTCCGAACCGTCCTTTGTGTATTCGCTCGGCAGGACTATGTCGCTGTTGCAGTACTTCTTGATCCTGTCTTCTGGAACGGTTATTTTCATCTGTTAGCTTTGATTAGAATCAACACGCTCGTAAAAAGGTGAATTTTAAGAGCGATAAGCTGAAGAGAATCATACAGAGAGAGTGTACAGGCTAATTCAGATCAGATGAACAGCTGCAGATGAACATATAATGAAAAACTGTTCGTATTGAATGAACAGCTGCATATGAACATCTGTTTAAATTGAATGAACAGCTGTAGACAAACAAATGACTCGCTACAGATGAACAGCTACATATGAACATATGAATCGTCACAGATGAATAGCTGTTCAAATTAAATTAACAGCTACAAGTGAATAGATAAGTCATTACCTATGAATAGCTATTCAAATTAGATAGACAGCTACATATAAACATATACATATGAAAAGCTGCTCAAAATTACATCTACATATGAAAAGCTGCTCAAATTAGATGAACAGATACACAAGAACAGCTGTTCAAATTAGATGAATAGTTACAGATGAATCGCTACAGACGAACAGCTACATATGAACAGCTGTTCAAATTAGATGAACAGCTAAAGAAGAATCGCTCCAGATGAAGAGATACATATGAGCAGATGCATCGCTACAGATGAACATCTTGTCGAATTAAATGAACAGAAGAATGTCTACAGATGAACAGCTCCATCACATGAACAGCTGTTTAAATTGATTTAATCGCAACAGATGAACAGTTTTCCAAATTGGATGCACATATACGTATGAATCGAAGCATCGCTACAGATAAACAGCTGTTCAAAGTGAATGAACATCTACATAGGAACAGCTACATATGATCAGCTGTTCAAATTGAATGAACAGCTACATATGAACAGAAGAATAGCTACATATGAACAGCTTTATATGAACAGCTATTCAAATTAGATGAACAAAAACATTTGAACTGTTGTTCAAATTAGATGAACAGATACATATGAGCAGATGCATCGCTACAGATGAACATCTTGTCGAATTAAATGAACAGAAGAATGTCTACAGATGAACAGCTCCATCACATGAACAGCTGTTTAAATTGATTTAACCGCAAGAGATGAACAGTTTTCCAAATTAGATGCACATATACGTATGAACCGAAGCATCGCTACAGATAAACAGCTGTTCAAAGTGAATGAACATCTACAGAGGAACAGCTACATATGATCAGCTGTTCAAATTGAATGAACAGCTACATATGAACAGAAGAATAGCTACATATGAACAGCTTTATATGAACAACTGTTCAAATTAGATGAACAGAAACATTTGAACTGTTGTTCAAATTAGATGAACAGATACATATGAGCAGATGCATCGCTACAGATGAACATCTTGTCGAATTAAATGAACAGATGAACAGCTCCATCATATGAACAGCTGTTTAAATTGAATTAACCGCAACAGATGAACAGTTTCCAAATTAGATGCACAGATACGTATGAACAGATGCCTGGCTACATATGAACAGCTGTTCAAAGTGAATGACCATCTACATATGAACAGCTACATATGAACAATTGTTCGAATTGAATAAACAGCTACATATGAACAGAATAATAATTACCAATGAACAGCTTCATATAAACAACTGTTCAAATTAGATGAACAGAAACATTTGAACTGTTGTTCAAATTAGATGAACAGATACATACGAGCAGATGCATCGCTACAGATGAACAGCAACATATAACAGCTGTTCAAATTGAAAGAACAGCTACAGATGATAGCAGGTAATTCCATCCTGCTGAAAATACTTGTTTCTGTAGATTTTTCAAAAAAAGAGACCCAATTATGAGAGTACATTTTAATAAAAAATTTCCTAGTCACTTATCCTAACTCTTTTATTATCAAATAATAATCTAATTTTCTTCATTTCCACTGCAGTATCTCGACACTCGAAAATGCAAATATCTCCATGTTCAATATATATTTGTAACTACCTCCTTTTTGGAGTCGTATTTTCATGGTGAAACGCTCCTCGAGGATAGTACTACTGTTCTAGTGTTTAGAGGAAATATTTTTGTTGGACACCGGATTTTTGTTTTATATTCGTTACCTAATCCAGTTATTGGTACTCCAACTTACGCAACTACAATTTCGGCATTTCAGGGGAAAATATTACTCACCCCTCGTATATTTTATGTGCCGAATGACTTTCAATAAATAGGGCGTAAAATCGGCAAACCGTGAAAACTCGCCAATCTCGTGGATATTGAAAAACGCACACGAGCCGTCTTTTGTGTACGAAACCCTCCATTGTACTTACTAGAGAGGTTGATACTCTGACAATGAAAATGGTGAAATGCACGCTTATGCTGCATAGAGTGCATAATCAAAATGAATGATGGATCACCGTGGCCCAGGCGATTATTTGCAATCGTTTTGTTACAGAAGGGCATTCTGTTATTGCTTTTTTGTAGAGTGAATTTGAAAGGAATATTGTTATTGTCGTTGCGATTGCAAATTACGTACCACAATGGTTTTGCCCATCTAAAATTATACAGGTCCATTTTGTAGCTGATCTCACTATTGCTTTTTCGGAAACGGAAAGACATACATTGACATGTATTGTAATACAATACAATATTGTAATACAATACAGTATGCTACAAAGTTGCTACAAAAATCGATGAAAAAAACTAGAGGTCGTTTAAAAAAAGTTGATGAAATCTAATGAACGAAACGTCGCATTGCAAGCTGATTTATATCAAATTTGTGAAATGTCAGATAGTTTTTGAGATATTCGCAAAAAACCAAACCTAATTTTGTTCCAGGTAATTGTTTATAAGTTTTGCAATTTTTGCAAGCGGAACTTGATTTTTTCAAAAATCATCTACATGCTATTCCGCACAGAATGACACCTCGTTCATATTTATCAGAGAAGGAGAAAAAGTTTGAGCTAACTATCAGGAGTAGAGAAGCAAAATCTTAAATGGTATTCCAGAAAAATTCACAGCAAGTGAAATATTCCGTATTGACTAGAGTCAATTTCGTTTCGACCGACACTTCTGATGTCTATTTAAGGAAACGGAAATGCTTCTTCAATTCAATTTCAATAAAACATCTGTGCAGTCGATTCCGATTAATTATTTTCGAATAAGTTGAAGTTACATGTTACATCAGGCCAGACGTGGCTGTGGAATTGGAAAATGAAACCACGTGTTAGCATTGCGTGATCTTTCATAAAAACTCACTTAATATAAAGCAGGCCGAGTCATTGAGGGACGTATCTATTTTTACAGGTTGCTTCCTTCGTTTCTTCTAATATAGTCTGGGTCACAATATCCTTTTTTTGGAAATTCTGTACAAGGGCACCGAAAATTACGATCTCATTCGATTCGGAATGACCTCTAGCAACTTTTTGAGAAATTTCAAGGGGGCTAGAAAACGTTTCAAAAGTTATGAATAATTTAGTAAAACAAAAAGGGGGGTTTGATTTTTTGCAAGTATCTCGGAAAATATTGAAGATATCCGAAATTTGAAAAAAAATCCTTAAAGAGGAGGAAATTTACTGAAAAAAAGTCCCACCTTCCGGAACTCTATCACCAATATTTATAATTTTAATTTAGAGTTTTAAATTTTTAAATTTACAGAAAAACCCAGATAATTTTTAAACTGAAAACCTCATTTTTTTTTCACTTCTTGGAGCGTTTGTTGAAAGCCTTTAAAAAAGACTCCCGTTGGAAAAATAAAAAAGTTTTCATTTTCCACTTTGTTATTATTAATCGAAGACGTTAAAAAGTGAAAAATTCAATTAAAGCAATGAATTTTTTTCGATATTCAAATTTATTTGTATTCTTATTATTTGAAGTAACATTTAAATGATTTTTTATAATTTTCAGCTCCATTTGTTAAAAAATGTTTAAAAAATTAAATCATTTCCTAAACATTTTTTTTATTGCTTGAATACGCATTTGTTGATTAACAATTTTTTTTTGCTACTAAATATGGATATTGAGGAACGATTTTATTAAAATCATTATTTCTATTTTTCTTTTATATTCTGAAAAAAAAATCATTATTTATATTTTCTTTATTCATTTAATAAACAATTTATTTTAAACACATTAATTTTTACGACAAATATTTTTTAAATACTACAAAAGAAACAAAAGCAACCATGTGTCACCAAACGCAAAAATATTAAAAAAATTGTAAAAAATAGAGAAAAATTTGTTTACACAAAAGTGATACATGGTTGTTTTTGTTTGGAAGTATTAAAAAAAATAATTGTTTGATTTGTTTGAAACAAATAATAACCTTCAATATAAAATAATATATTTATTTGTTCCTTTTGAAATTGTGACATTTGTATATTATATGCCGTGGTTTTTGTATCTTTTTATTTTTATATCTTTATTCTTTGATTTTTTATTCAAGTATGACTAACTATTGTTTTCATCCTCCTATGTATACAGAGTGACTCACGGTCGATGGTAGGTTAGACGTTTCTGGAAAACGCAAAGCATGATTTTTTTGAAAATTTCACCTCTCACATTTCCTTACCTGTTTTATCGATCTAAAATATTTTCAGCATTGCGTATGATACATTTGTTAAAAGTGATTTTATTTTGCTCGTGAGTTTGCTCCACTTGCTGACGCTCGTTTTGCACTCACAAAATAAAATGCCACTTTCACCACTTGTAGGTAAAACGCGAATAACTATTTTTACACAAAAACGGCTTTTTTAAGAAAACTTGACGATTTAGGTATAGGGACATGTATATCATCTTGAAGCATTTTTCACCATCTTTCAATTCACCGAGTAATATACAGGGGGTTTCATTTGAAAAAATGAACTTTTGAGTACTTTTATGCACAATGGAAATAATAGTAATTTTAGCACGCCTTGTATGATATGGAGTCGATTTCTTGGTGTTATTTGAATATTTCAAGTTTGTCCAAACTATCATCAAAATATCAGCTTTTCATGAATTGAGAGTACTGATGTACTTAATTTCAAATAAATGTTTTGGACCATATTTAGCATAATTTATTTTTTATCTCGAAAACAGATAGAAATAGGTATAGGACAAAAAATATTAAAATACCAGAGCGATTCCAAAAATGTATTAATATACGGGGTGTTCCATTTAAAAAAATTAAGTTGCTTGGACTTTTTGATGGAAGTGGCAACGCCGCAATGCTAAAAATATTTTAGATCGATAGAACAGGTAAGGAAATGTGAGAGGTGAAATTTTCAGAAAAATCATGCTTTGCGTTTTCCAGAAACGTCTAACCTACCATCGACCGTGAGTCACGCTGTATATTATGTAGAACAATTTTTGACTCACCATTTGTACATTACGTTCCGAAAATGGTTGAAAAATGTTTTATTATTATTATAAGCTGGGAAAATCATTGTACTCACCAGTAACACAGGCATACTTTATTGTTATATTTCCTGGGCCGAAAATATCCGAACCAGGGCAGTCTTCTGATAATATAAAACTACAAAGGTTTAAACCGGAACATCTGAAACAAAGATATACAGATATACATATATCCGAAATATTTATGAAACTAAGGAATGTGTGTTCGTTTTTTCTGAAAGACCTCAGTGGTTGCGATATGAAGAGAAATCATCTTTTTTGACCTGTACATCAATACTATTTATATGAATAAACCAATGGTTCCATATTGGAACTATTCGAAGTAAATATTTCATGATTGATCAATTTATAGAAAATGTTCGAAAGGTCCAACATCTATATTGTGAGAATAGCCAAACGCAATTTAGGGGTTGTTATATCTACCCCTGAAATCGCTGTTCATTTCCATTTTGTGTCACTGACCTAACATATGGTTAATCGTGAAAGCCGCATATGCCGCAGGGGAAGAGAGACATTTCTGTCATGTGATGATTTTCTGTTCGATTTTACAGAATTGAAGAAAAAGCTGTCTCAAAAGGTATCATCGAAACTTTTTATCGGTTTGAAAGACCATTATGCCATTATGTATCGATTTGACTATAACTTTAATAGATATAACAAGAGTTGGCAGCACAACGTCGAGTTGCATAGATAATATTTCAATAGACCTTCCCAAAAACATGTATACAGGGTAATTCAAAAGTACTTTAACAAACTTCAGGAGGTGATTCCTCACAATATTCTAATATGAATTGTCCAAATAAATAAATGTCCGGAAACGCTTCGTTTCCAAGATACAGGATGTTGAAGTTTTATTTTTACTTTCGTTTCTTTCAAATAACTTTTGAAATACTGAACTTGATTAAACGAAACTTGGTAATAGGAGGTTTTTGAGGTGTCGAATTCGAACCTGATGTTCTTATTGCTCTTACTCGTAGGGGGCGCCACCTACACGTCTTTTTCTTTTTTAAAGATTCATAACTTTTTTGGGCGTACTTCTAGCACATTTTTCAGTAAAAAAATCGATTCCTCTATCATATCTACGTAAATAAGCTACCCTTGTTACTAGTCGCTGTAAGCAACCGTTTTCTAAATATTTGGACTTGAAAACTTCAAGTCGATTATTTGATAATCGATGCATGTTGAAGTTATTACGAATATTTTGCATTTTTCACAAGAATGCTTTGGAAATAAATTTGACGTTTTACTCGTTTGAAGAGGTCATTACTGTTGGGTACGTTCCTTTATGACATCCTTAAGCGAAATAGTTATTTTTGTATCAAGGGTGCATAATCAGTATTTGTTTTAATAAAATTTGCAAGAAATGTCAACATTTTATTTCAGGAAATTTTGAATATGTAGAATAAACTAAAATAAACGAAACTAAATTGTATTCAAATAAATTGTTAGAAGTGTCCACCTTCAGCGAAGATACAGGCAGTCAATCGTCTAGTCATTGAATCTCGTACCCACTCAAAAATTATTGGTGTGTTTCTTATTGTTTCACAGGCGTCTACTATTCGGTTTCTTAGATCTTCCTTGTTCACTACTGGAGTCTTATAAACCAGTGACTTCAAATGTCTCCAAAAATAAAAATCTATCGGGTTTAGATCTGGGGACCTTGGTGCCCACGCCTGGTTAGGTTCTTCTACACCCCTACCGATCCATCGATTTGGATAGACAAGATTCAATTCTGTCAATTACTTTTCATAAGTTGTTAAGTCATTGAATGAAGGCGTGGCACTACTAAGAATTTTTGAAACAAATCACTTCTTCAGCCATTCTCCACAACAAAAAGACTTCTCCCCCTCCTCGACTCCCACCGACGCCAACTACGCAAATTCCGTAAATAATTGATTCAAGCTCGCAACAACAGATCGATAAACGTTTCTCTTCGAATCTCCCGAATTTCGTCCTCCGGCAGACCTTACCCTCGACCTTGCCCGAGAGACAACCCCCGAACGGAGCGTGGCCTACTGAAATTCGGGTGTGGGAATTGTTCCAATCTCCGAAAACGACCTGGTTTTGTTTTCGGTGACCCGGCTGCGACCTAGAAACAGGCCGAGGACACGACTCGGAGGTCCTTGCGTAAGGATACGGCGAAGGAGAACGGGTGTAATCGACGAGGGTGGAATCTTGTTGAACGGGGGATGCTTGAAGTTGGTTTAAGCGAAAGGAAGGCTTAAGAGGGACAAGAGGAATACGGTTTATTTCTAGGGTAGATTTGTGAAGCGTTTTGAAGGCGAAAAATTGAAGGCGGATGGTAATGTTGATACTTTTGTCAAGGTGGCCTTGAAAAGTTTCAATCTAACGCCGAAAATAGGCCTCCGCGGGTGTATTGGGGATGCGGACGCGGCATCTAAAGCGAGTACCCCGACAAACATGTCGCTACATCAAAATAAGTAACATAGTCGTCTCAAGCGAATATCACTGCAATTCACCCACAAAATCATTGAGATATGTCTACCCTCTATATCTCTTGAGGACGCCGCTAACGAGCCATTAAAATAGGGATATGTGACAAAGAACGCGAAAACTTCGACAAAGAATGCGAAAATACCGCCAAAAGAACCGTTCGATGTTTTTTCTCATATTACGTTTGAGATATTATTAATAGGCGTCGGACTGGGGGTATTGATATAAATTCTCCATTGATAAAAATGGGAGATGAAATGATTGAAAATCCCTCTGAGTTGGCAACACTTCTCAACAACTGTTTTGTTACTGCTCCAAATGATCTGGTTTCTCAATTAGACAAAAAAAGCATAGAAACAATAGAAAATACGGATTTTAATCTCAATTCTATTTTTCTGAGTCCATTTCAGGAAAATGAGTTACTCAGCATATTAAATAATAGACTAAAAAATAAATGTTCGACAGATCCAGATGATGTTCCTCCTTTTTTATTGAAAAAAGTTATCGAATCGATATTAACACCTCTCACTTTCATGGTCAATTTGTCTTTCTCTAATGGCGCTTTCCCAAAAGGACTAAAATGTGGGAAAGTGATTCCAGTTCACAAAAAAAAATATCGAAATAATTTGGAAAATTATAGACCAGTAATGATACCTTTCGGTTTTCAAAAAGTAGTCGAATACTCTTTTCTGGACCGTCTTATAACATTTATTGAAAAATTTGAAATTATAACCGAAAACCAACATGGTTTCCGAGAAGCAAGGTCGACGATAACGGCTTTAGTTTCCTTTTATAGCACTTTCATAGAAAATCGTACGCAGTATGTTACTATAGCCCATGTGTGATGATTTCTATTAGACAATATATGTCCAAACCAATGAAATTCACCATGAATCATTATCAACCACCTTCAAACCAATATTTATTTGTTCTTTGAACAGTTCAACATCCCTGAATATCTAACTGTGTATCGTGCAACCTTTTATCAAAATTTCCACACACCATCCCCACACCCTTGGATGAAATCAACTTGTATCATGTTTGTGCGAACAACAGCAAGCACGTGGCCAAGTAAAAGCAATACAAAGCCTCCCCTAACGAACCTACCCCAACTCTCGATCGTCAATGCCATACAGGATCGTAATTCATGCACGTCATTAAGTGTTCCATTAAAATGTCCATGACGAAATCAAGATCGGAAAAAATTGACAGCGGTTATCTGATCGCTTTCTCTGATTAATTTTCATTTCGAATAGCTTTTCACGATGCTGAGGGGTTGAATAAATTAGGTAAACGGCCGTCTCGGTGCCCGATCACTAGATTCAGACGCTGATAAGGTGTGCATATGTTTTGTATTGTAATATGGTTTCTAATTTGCATTTAGTGGTTTTTTTGTACAAGGTGGTGGGGCGTTTGTATGTTTTGTTGGGCTTAATAGAGAATAGTTTGATGAAATGGTTAACCTTCTGATGTTTATCTATTTTTTACATCAAATTACAATTAGTTTGAATATAATTCGAGAGTCGATGTGGAACGACGATACAACAAATATTCAACTGGTCGACTGCGCCGAATGGAAGCGAAAACCATAAAAAAAGAGAAGAAAAAGAAGAACAAACATTCATGAAAATCGCAGGATAACATAGAAATACTATTTATTCGTAATCTACTTCATTATTTATTTGATGAATTGCAATATTTTATATTATTAGCAGCAGCCCTAGCCAATTTCGCAATTTCTACCCCGCATTTTGCGTGTCTCAGCCTTGCTAACAATTCAATTCAATTCAAATATACTTTATTGTCTGAAGAATAAATTCGTATTGACAAAGCCTTGTGCGAAATATAAATAACATATAAATGAAATCACAAAAGTATCGCAGAAGTAAAATCACTAAAAGTAAGTGATAACATGAACTGAAAAGAGACATGTAAATAATAATAATACAAACGTTCAGGATATAAGAGCATGGACAATAAAATTGAATAAATCAATTTAAACCAAATTGAATCAAATCAATAAAATACCATAGATATTACTATGTGTTCCTTATATCTTACTTTAATAGATATTTTTGTCTGTCCATAATATTTTGCATCGCAGTTCTTACATTCAATTTCGTAAATTCCAGACTTTTCCGAATTCTCGACTTTGTCTTTTGGACTTCCCAAAAGGTTCTGTAGTGACTTGTTTTAAAAACCACCTTCATAACTAGTTCCTTGAAAATCTTTCCAAAGTTTGTCGTATATTGGTGGTATGGAACTGAGATGTATTTATCTTGGTTTTTGTACTTTCTGAAAGTCGAGATTTCGTTCATTCTTAACCTAAACTTCTTCTTGGTTTTAAAAACAAGTCATACACTACAGAGCCTTTTGGGAAGTCCAAAAGACAAAGTCGAGAATTTGGGAAAGTCTGGAATTTACGAAATTGAATATAAGAACTGCGATGCAAAATATTATGGACAGACAAAAAGATCTATTGAAGTAAGATATAAGGAACACATAGCACACTTAAAATATGGAAGACCTGAAAAATCAGCAGTCGCCCATCATATTTGGCAACAAAACCATTCCACAGACTTCAGTTCATTAAGATTAGTTAGACAAGTTAACAACAACAGGCAACTAGATACCTATGAGAGTGTAGAAATGAGTAAACACAATAATATTATGAATAACGATGACGGACCTATACCAAAGAGCCTTACTATATAGCTTGTTGAAATAAAATAAAATAATGTTGTTGGGTTTACTGATTACTACATAAGGACACATTGCAAAAATAAATTTGGATTGGCAATATTGTGAAATTAATTTTTATATAGCTGAAAATTGTTTTATACAAACATATATTGTAAAATGATAGGTCAGGCAAAATTGTAAAATTAATTTAGGTTGGTATACCTGTATGGGTGGTACGCCTGGATGGTTTATCTGTATGGGATATATAGCATAAATAGGGCTAGCTCGCATCAGTTTCTAGTTTTAATCTTCCTCTTTGAAGATGATCACTTGGTGATCGAAACACTTGTCGAGGTGTCGAGGTGGGAGAAAACTCCAGTATTCATTCATTACTACACCAAAGGTTCCATACAGTTCATCATAAATGGAATTTTTAACTAGGGTCGAAGAAGGCAGCGGTAATTTAAACCAGGCAAAATTCATCTTTGCCTGGTTTGATACATTGGCTCATCCAAGTTGTTGAACAAGACCCTATTTTTGAAGAGAAGGAAGATTGTCTCATATATAAATAAGGAGACCACAGTTAGGATTCTGTTAGAGGCAAAACGAGGCCGACAAGAGTCCCTAGACTAGGCTTTGCATATGCATCATATTGCACGTTTTTGTATTAGTAAAACTCATTGAAGGCATGTTGTAGAGCACACACCCCAAAAGCAAATACCATAACGAAGATGGGATTCAAAAAGGGGATGATAAACTATTCTAGCTTCTGCAGATCCGAGCTCAAATGCAGTTACTCGTATTGCATAACATCCTGAAGAGAGCTTCGATTTCAAAGTATCTACATGTTTGTTGAATTTTAAATTACTGTCAATGAACAAGCCAAGGAATTTAGAAGTTGGTACGTTGTCAATTTGAATATGATTTAGATGTACGGCTGGAATCTGGCAACGATAGGACACTACTTTTGTTTTTGATAAATTCAAGCTCAAAAGATTTGAGTCAAACCAGTTTTTCATTTTCGTGGTATTATTCTCAATGACTTCATACAACGTACGGTTGTTAGGAGCATGCCATAAAATTATAGTATCATCAGCAAATAAAGTAAACCTTCCTTGGATGTTTATAGACGATAGGTCATTAATGTAAATTAGGAATAAAAGTGGGCCAAGTACCGAACCTTGTGGGACGCCGCAAGTAATTTTATCTTCATTTGAGTATGAAGTGATTTTGACCATCTGGGTGCGATCTGCTAAGTATGACTCAAACCACTTAGGACTTATACCGTATCTACTGAGTGCGCTGAGGCAGCTTCCCAACAGTCTTGAGAAGACTTGAGATGACCTGAGCGCCTTAATTTTTTTAGTAAAAATTCAGCTCAGCTTCACTAGTCACTAGTTATTTTTTCTGTGACATGCAACAAAAATATATTTCATTGATGCGCAATTCACCAACCAAGTTGTCTTGAAATTATTTTAGCATATAAGGCATGGACATCTGTGTAGTTTAAAGCTGCAGAGGACAGAAAGCGATTTCTCATTCGATGGTCGAAGTTTGGCTTTTTCACAGTCCATCGTGGGGTCCTTTTCTCTTGATCCCATATATGTTTTTTTTTCGTAAACGAGAGTACATGCTCACTTATTAGGTTTGTCTTTCAAAGACACCTCTGATGTGACCTATGGCAGTCCGAAACAGAGCTGCCTGGTGTTAGATGACGAACGTTTCCTAAGTGTGGAAAGTCATCTTCATGTCTTAGGACTGATTACCTAAGTGTGGTTTTTATTTAACATCGTACTTGTCGTCATTTTCTCAATCATCTTAATTTTCTCATATTTGTCTTCCAACTTCCTTATTCATTAGGAAATATTCTCTGTATAGTTTTTCTGAGGTTTTTAGCTTTTTCTTCTCAACATTTCTCTTTTATAGAATTTTATTTACCACTCTTTTTGTTTTCAGCTATACCGGGTGTCCCACATTTTATGTGACAGGCAATATCTGGTTTGTTGAAGGAGATACACAAAAATGTTTCATACAAAAGTTTTAGGAGTTCATGAGAGCTATATTTTGATATAATTTTTAAATATACAGGGTGTTTGGTGTAGGTGCTACAGACCAAAATTCCATTTTTTAAAATAGAACGCCCTGTATATCATTACATATTCAGATGCTACGTTAAATTCTGATATCATTTCATGTTTGGTTTTTGAAATTCGGTTACGGCGTTGTTGAGTTATTGCTTAAAATGTAAAGTCTTGAGAACGACTATTATTTTTAAAAATATCTCATACAATTATTCTCTCTGCATCAGATCACATGAAAATTAGTCAAAATTTTGGGTGTTCGAAGTAATGGTTTCAATTTTGAGTTGTGGAATTCAGTCAGGAATCATTTTGAATATGAAACAATTGCGAAATTGAAAGAGGTGTATTCGAAAACAAATCTTTAATTAATAACAATGTAAATAATATAACTTGATAAATCATTTCATAAGAATGGTAGGTACCTAGAAATAAGTCATAAAAATTGTTCAAAGTGATGCCCATTAGATATTATACAGGCTTCGAAACGTCGAATCACTTCTCTCGTACAAGTCGCTCTTATAATATCAGGCGTAATATCACTGCACGCTAGTCGAATTTTCATTTTCAGATCATCCACATTCAAAGGGGGAGTAGTGAAAACAATATCTTTTAAATAACCCCATAGGAAAAAATCAAGCGGTGATAAATCTGGGGAACGAGCCGGCCACCGAATTGGACCCTTACTACCAATCCATCTATTTGGGTACGTTCTATCCAGATATTCAGTAACAACCTGTGAATTGTGAGGAGGAGCACCATCTTGTTGCCACCAAATTCCTTGTCGTTCTGCTATGGGAATATCTTCCATCAACTGGATCAAATCATTTTCTAGAAAATGTAAATATCACAATCCATTGAGATTTTCATTGAAAAAGTAAGGTCCTATGATGCGGCCATTGAACAATCCACACCATACATTAATGGTCAAGTAGTTTGAAAATTACTTTCGCGGACCCAGTGGGGATTTTCTTGAGACCAATAGTGACTGTTATGTCGATTCACAACTCCATTATTGTGGAATCGCGATTCATCGCTCCACAAAATTTGACTGAATATATTAGGACTTTCATGTAATATTACCTGAATACAAGCAATGAATTCAAGTCGTCGTTCAAAGTCCGTGGGTTTCAAACCTTGTACCAACTGAATTTTGAATGGGTGGTATTTAATTTCTTTCAGAATTCTCTGTACATTAGATTTACTCACACCGACTTCTTCTGCAAGAGTACGGATAGAAACATGTGGATGAATAATAATATAAGCCAACACATTGATTTCTAAATCTTCGGTTCTAACAGATCTCGTATGATGACGATGCTTTATAGTAGAAGGAAATGACCCAGTTCGCAATTTTTCTACAACTCTCGAAAAAGTCATTCGTGACGGAATGGGTCTGTCTGGAATACGTTCTTGGTATAGACGTTGTGCTTGACGGCAGTTTTTCTGACATTCCCCAAAAATTAATAACATATCAATGCAATCACTTGGACTAAACGCGAAAGGCATACTGGAGTTTTCGCACAAAGAACACAGTTACTGTTTTGCAAAGAATCACTGAATCGAACTGACAAGTAGATACAATTCAACAACATTTGTTACTATGGCATCAACAAGCATAAGCTACTTGATGAAATTGTGCAATACAAAAGCAATTCACCCTCAAGTTAGTCACATTCTCAAGAATTTCAATATTATATTCAACTGATATCGAAATCGTATCGTAGAAGTGAGAATAATGGTTTGTATTCAGTAGTAGTCTAGTTCAATTTAATAAAAGATATAGACTGGATTCGTGTACGAGTAAATAAGTTTTTTTGAAACTTTATATTTAAGGAAAAGTGCAATAACTCAACAACGCCGTAACCGAATTTCAAAAACCAAACATGAAATGATATCAGAATTTAACGTAGCATCTGAATATGTAATGATATACAGGGCGTTCTATTTTAAAAAATGGAATTTTGGTCTGTAGCACCTACACCAAACACCCTGTATATTTAAAAATTATATCAAAATATAGCTCTCATGAACTCCTAAAACTTTTGTATGAAATATTTTTGTGTACCTCCTTCAACAAACCAGATATTGCCTGTCACATAAAATGTGGGACACCCGGTATACTTTTTGAAATATACCTAACTGAAAAGTACTTTGTAATATTTCAAACAAACTTTTTTCTCACAGAATCAAGGATGAGTTAGTAATTTTCAGAGTAGAACAGTTTATTAATTTAATGCCTCAATTCTGGTGCCAGTCGCCATTCATGAATTCTACTGCTTTTATTGATTTTTTTATTCACCATGTCGATATATTTTGCAGGCCCTTTAGATATATTTACCGCTGGATCGGTTTTGAATGATAAACGACTATTTTTAGAGTGTTTGATCGAAACACTCGCCATATGAGAAAGTTTTATTTACTTCTAAAGCCACACATGGCTGAGAGCACTCTAAATTATTAACGAAGTGAATGGAACATTTTAATGTTCTAGATATCCTAGATTTAGTTTTTGCCGAAAAGTAATTATCTTAATTGGAAATGAGGAAAGTTATCTGTGGATGAATTCCAGTTCCTTGCTTGAGTTAAAACTATTTCCATCCATAATCACAACTAAGTCAATGTAATAACAAGAAGAATATCTGGAAAAAAATTTCGGGCGTTCTACTTTTCCATCTTTACACAAAAAATGTGGAAAACATCCGAAGGAAGGAAAATAGCAATCAAGTATCTGAATGTAACATCTAACCTTTCTTGGGAGTTGAACCACGATGGCTACAAATATTCCTTGAAGGTGTTATCCTTGATTATACAATTTTAACCTGTCTTTTCGATTCCTCATATTGCAATGTTTGTTATTTTTTTAATATGTATCTAATATGTCTGATGGTTTTTATTATAGTAATATTATCCACACGAAGAAACCACTTTTCTGGCCCTGAAGAAACATTTAATTAAATTCGAAACATCGGCAAGAAAACAATTGTTTTTTTAAGAAAAAATTGATCCTGTTATCCAACCAACCCCTTTTTCAGAAAAATTATTGGACCACTGAACTAGTTAAGTCAATAATAATGATAATAAACAGCTTTATTTCAGAGTACATTACAAACTTTTATTACAAAAGGTCGGTAACAAAGAATGAAATGGCGTTAAACAAGGAGGTTCAAGATTTTTGTTGTTCTATTCTTTGAGTCTCGGACAAATGAGCCATAATTAAATTTAATACACCCACAAATATTATACTGACGTCTTTTAGTAACTTCAAATACCTAAATGACAGCAGCCTACTAGATTCATATTAATTGTTTATTTGGCTTTTTGTCTAATATTTCAGTATCTTCAAAGATTTTTTCCAGGATTCAAGGTTGGTAAGGAGCGTGTTACAGGGATGGTCTGTTTAATAGGTCAGGTTATTGTCAATAAGTGAATAATGGTGGTCATTTTGAACACTTAATTTAATTGTAAAAATTAATTTTCTCAGTTATGATTGCACCAAACTTAAAAAACTTTATATTGCTGAACAGAGGACTGAAATCCCTTTCCAACAAGGTGCCACACGACCCCCTTTGCTATTTAAAATTTTTGAGGAGGTGCTTATAATTCAGAAGGGGTGTATTGTCAGTGGAGAGGTGTGAATTTTTATAAATGAACTTTAGGCATTTATAGATATAAATCGCGTAGATTGTCATTATATTGGTGGATTTGAATACTGTTCTGCCAGTTTGGTTATAATTGAAGTTGCTGATTCCCCTTATTATTCTTTTTTGAACTATGAAGATTTTTTCGATAGCTACCTGCTAGATGCAATGAATTCATGTAGAAAGAACTTCATTTCATCTTTTATCTACAAAATAATAAATACAAGCGTTTCCTCCTCACAACTTTGAAGAGACAACCTGCTTTCAGACAACATACTGTACTGTACTGTACTGTACTGACCTTTGATTCAGTATATCCCTGGGGTAAGCAGGAGCGAAACTAATGCTGCTGTTTCCTGCAAGGTCTCCTGCATTCGCAGATTCGTCAACGATGTCTTCGACAAAATTGTAATCGAGAATGGCGATGATGGAGTTCAAACTTCGACAGGTTAACATCAATCTGCAGGTGTGGCAGCCTGTTATTTCAACTATTTCTGGAACAGAGAGGTTATTTTGCTTATAGTGGTAACTTTAAAGACGATTGCTGATTTAGAACGATTATTTCTACTTTCTGATAAGTTAATGTTCCATAGTAACGTGTGAATTACGCCAAGTATCATGAACGTTTGCTTGAAAATGTGTCGCTCATTAGAACACAGTTTTTGATCATGATATTCTTCTGCAAGAGTTAACAGCTACTTGTAAACAGGAAAAAATCATTTGAAAACCATCAAGTGTGGCGTTCCACAAGGTTATGTTTCAGGTCCGACTCTATTCTTGATTCACATCAATTCTATTATAGAACTGAATTTATGTGGTTCTATCAGTCTTTTTGCTGATGATCTAACCCGCATTTACTTTTCTAAAAATACCAATATCATTGAAAAATCAATTTTGGAAGACTTTAAACTAATAACCCTTTGGTTGGGATCTTATGAGTTACATTTGAATTTCGCTACAGCTTGCTATACAATTATATCCGGAAAAAATTCAGATTACAAAAAGTTTTTTCTTAATTTCAATAATAATCCGGTAGAATTTGAGAAAGAAGTAAAAATTTTGGGTTTATATCTAGAATTTATCTTGGAATTTACATATCAGTCGACTCAGGAGGAAAATTGCTCCTCTTGTAGGTATATTTTATAAAATAAGAAATATTGTTCCTTTGAAATATTTGAAAACAATTTATTTTTATTCAATTTATTTGAATCTTCAATACCTAACATCAGTTTGGGCAACAGCTAATTCCTCTCAATTGAAACTTTCACAATGTTTTTTTTTTTGTTTTTTTTTGTACCTTGGGAGCTGTACCATTTAGTCCAAGTCTCCAGAAAACACTGCCTCTTGGGGTTAATGCGTTTATTCTCCCATCTTCTCATGACACCCATTCCATCAGTCTCTTTCCCCGTACTAGTTTGTACAGGTTCCGTGTTAGATGTTCGTCATATTCTTCTGGACGTAATTTTGTACGTCCATATATTGCCTGCCTTCTGTAATTCAGTGCCTCACATTCGCATAAGATGTGTAGAGCTGTTTCTATCCCTTCGTTGCATAATCTGCAGCTGAGGTCTCCGTTGTACAGCCCCATTTCATTCAGGTGTCCTCTAGGCGGACAATGACCGGTTAGTAACCCTGTAATTATTCTGAGCCGATCCCTACTATATTGAAGTAGTTCTTCAGTTCTTTTCTCGGGCGCTTCCCTAATGAAGGTTCTACTGTGTTTGTTGCCAGGTACTTTTTTCCAGTATTCTGTGTGCTTCTTATTGGTCCTGTTTGCAAGTTCATTCAGTTCTTCATGGCATTCCCAGACCAGTTTTGACGTCACCTTCGGGTTTTTCAGATCCCCTAGTGCGCTCTTGCTCTGTAAAAATATTGATCCGCTCATTTCTTTGAGGTCTCAATTAAATGAGCCTTGCACACTGCAAGATAGCATACACTTCCGCCTGAAAAACGGATGTGTATAGTCCTAGCGGATAGCTGTAGTTTAGATTTCTATCCGCTCGGTATATTCCAGCTCCCGTTCCATGTTTGGTCTTCGATCCATCTGTATACCAGGTGTTTTTTTCCAAATATGTTTTTGGAATGACTAATAGTCTTCCACTCGTCACGGCTTATGATTTTGGCCGTGAAATTTGTGTTAAAGTTGTACTTCTGAATTGGCTCATCCTGGCCTCCCCCATTATCACAAAGTGTAAAGGAAGTAGATTCAGGAGTGTCTCCAATGCAGCAGTTGGGGTAGTTTTCATTGCTCCCGTCATTCCCAAACATGCAAGTCTTTGCACCTTGCCTAGTTTGTTGATGGCGGTCACCTGCTTCATCTTTGGCCACCAGACCAGAGATGTTTATGTTATCATGGGTTTATCCACCATCGTGTATAGCCAATATACCATGTCTGGTTTTAGCCCCATGTTTTTCCATAGGTGCGTCTGGCGAGCATCAGTGCTACCTCCGCTTTCCTCTTTATCCTGTCCAAATGTTGGTCCAAGGCAGTTTGGAATCTAGAATTACTCCCAGATATTTAACCTCCCCCGACACTTGTATTTCTTCACCTCGAAGTTTTAGAGGTCCGAGACCTTCCGTTTTAGTCCTCTTGGTGAATGCTACTATGATCGATTTGGGTGGGCTTATGTTAAGCCCTTCTTTTTCGGTCCATATTGTTATAATGTTTAGGACCTGCTGCATGCATCCCTTCACTACATTATGGTATTTACCCTGGACTAAGATGACTAAGTTGTCAGCATATCCCACTGCTTTATACCCATTGTGGTCCAAGAGACATAGTAGCTCATCCATTACAAGGTTCCATAACAGAGGGGATAGAACCCACCTGAGGACAGCCTCTTGCTATCCGTGCTAAGACTGTTCCCCTAAGCATGCAGTCTATCCACCTACAGCTTGTCTTGTCGATCCCTCTTCTCCCCGCCCCCTGGATGATTGATTCTAATGACGTATTATCAAATGCGCCCTCAATATCCAAGAAAGCAGCTAAGAGTACTTCCTTGTTTTTGTAAGTATATTCTACTTTTTCTGTTACCCGACATAGAGCCGTTTCTGTTGACATACCTGATCTGTATGCATATTGGTCTCGATGTAATGGTCTGATAGCCAATGATACGTCCCTGATATGCCTGCCAAGTAGCTTTTCTAGCGTTTTCAACGCAAATGACATGAGACTAATTGGTCTCAAAGCCTTCGACGAGTCCTGTCCGATTTTCCCAGGTTTCGGAATGAAGGTGGCCCTGATCAGTCTCCAAGTTTTTGGTATGTGTCCCAGTGCTAAGCTTGCCCTGAGAATTATACACAATTTTTTGAAAAGTGCTTCCGGTCCCTTTTGAAGCATTACTGGGTATATGCCATCAGGTCCCGGCGACTTATAGGGTTGAAATGAGGTTACAGCCCATTTAATTTTCTCCATATCTATCACCTTCTTTGCCAGTCCTCTCTGGATGCCCTTTTCGAGGTCTCCAGTTCTGAATTCGCCCAGGACTCCGGTGTTAGATTTGTTATTTCTGACCCGGAAAAGTGTACTCGGAAAAGGTCTCTGATAGTCTCTTCTCCGGTTTTTGTATACTCCCCCGTATTTGTTTTCAGATTATTTATTCAGACCTGAGGTTCCTTCGAGAGTATTTTGTAGAGCCTGGCACATGCTTGGGTCTGTTCGACCTCCTCACATTTTGCCTTCTCCACGTATCTCTCTTGGATTTTCTCAGGACTATGTCATACTCAGTTAGGGACCTTCTGTATTGGTCCCATGAACCTGATTTCCTTGCACATTGAAAGGCTTTTCTAGTTTTTTGTCTCATCCTCGCCAGATCTTCATTTCACCAGGGTACATTCCTGTTTGATTTCTGATTTACTATGGGACAATGTTCGTTGTACGTAGAGATGATGCTCCCCTGTACAACGGTTACAACATAAAATCATAAAATGTATATAATAAGCTGAGTCACAAAAGTAAATTTGGTAAAATACTTAACAATATAAAAAAATTGAATTACACGAAATTCCAAACACAACTAAAAGAATATATCCTGAAATAGATTGGGTTTGTTTTTTTTTTGTTTATTTTATTTGTTGTATTTCTTAATATGTTTTTTTTAATTGTATGTTACATTGTCCCTACTATAAACATGTAATGAAATTACTCGTCTGGTAATTGAGCTACTAATCTACTTAGTGAAGCTGATTCTAATCTATAGTCAAATATCAACCAAATGAATTTTCTTGTGAAAGTAAATACAAAGCATTTTTTGACATTGAGATTCAAATTATTGCTGCGGTACCATTCAAATATACTTTTGACATTTCTTCGGATGTTTCGGCAATCTTCAAGATTTCGAAATTCTTGAAAAATGTTTAGATCATCGCGTCTTTTGCGATGGTTTTTTCATCGTCCCTAATAGACTAACTATTGCCTACCTACGTCACGTCCAGTATCTAAAATTATCTCACCTACGTATCCAGAAACCGTGTATCGAAAATAACCCAAAACGAGAATCGATAAAAAAACGAACATGTCCCTCTTCTTTAACTTTCTTCTTCCTTTTCGGGATTGTCACGAACATCACTGCGACACTTACTAGCAACCGTCCAGTGGAAAACCATCTAACTTTTTTATCGTCGTCGCACTGCTCTCTATCTGTGTTGTTTATTTTCCAAATTTTACATTCATCGGGCATTCGTTTACACGATCGCCGTGTAAATAAACTAAGTGGTTGCCGGTGGCATCGAGTTGGCTAACTGGAAAAAAAAGTTGATCGATTGATTATGTCGGTAAACATTTTTGTTGTACATCTTTCGGGTTTATTTGAGTGTTTAGATCAATTGTAAGACATGCAGGTAATTTTACTGCTAGTTGCAGTTATTGCGATTCAATTTATTGTGTAGGAGTTTGTCTAGCCTACTTTTGGGTTTGTGATGCACTGTTTGGGACCTTTGGTGTAGTAATGGATATTACTGGAGTTTTTTCCCAACACCAAATCGTTATTTTTAACCCCTCGACACGTGTTGCGATCACCAAGTGATCATCTTCAAGAGGTATGTGATTTCTATCGATATGTGATTGAAATTCACTTTAACGCCTGCTCAACGATGTTATATCCCGCCGGGCGATAAAGTAGTCCGCGAGCGCTAAAGTACTACTTTACGCCCGCAAATCCCGTAGATGAAGTGATACTTTACGCCCGGTCGTGCATAAAAACATTTATCTTGCAAATATTCGTTTAAGGTTGATTTGAAGGAGTTTTTATTCCGTGGCTCTCTCAGGTTTGCGGGAAGATGATTGAAACACTATGCGCAGAGCTTTTTTCATAAAATGAGAACTATGAGCAGGAATTCTGATGAGGTCTCCTTTTCTAGTGGGGTAATCATGACACTGATGAACTGTCAATATGTTGCGTAAATAACATTACGCATTTGAAAATTTAAATACATGGAATTGTTAAAATTTTATATATTTGAAAATGTCTTCGACACGATTCGTCTGGTTTTAGGTTGAAACCTGTATTTCATCAGTTCGGACTTCCATTGTCGATATATATATATATATATATATATATATATATATATATATATATATATATATATATATATATATATATATATATATATATATTAATTTCGATTAAATTGGTACACTCGACCACCCTGTAGATTTCTATGGGTTGAACAAAGCCTGCAAAAACGGTAACTAATCTTTTATCAAGTTTTTTACAAACTGTAGGTTTTCGGCTAAAATGAATAATCTGAAAGTATCGAGTTTGTACATTCTATGCAGTTCTTGCGCTGCAATTAAACTGGAATTATTGTGCTTTAACATGGAACGCCATCACTTACCATTGGCTGAGATGAATAGAGCTGTAGGGCTTCTTCAAGGTGGCATGCGACAAAACGATGTAGCTCTTCGTTTGGGGGTCTCCCAAAGTGTTATCAGTCGATTGTGGCGGCGTTTCCGTGAAACTAGGAGTCCAGCTGAACAACATCCAGGGCGAGGACGCGCTACAACTGCAGTTCAAGACCGATTTTTGGTCTTAACCGCAAGAAGACAACCGACAATCACAGCACCTGAGTTGGTTAACGTGTTGCAGCAGACGCACCAGGTAACCATTGGTCGTGATACTGTCAGAAATCGACTGCATGAAGCAGATCTCCACAACAGAAGGCCACTTAGATGTCCACCTTTGTCGAGAGGCAATCGCG
Organism: Leptinotarsa decemlineata; assembly: GCF_025532065.1. Classification (NCBI taxonomy): domain Eukaryota; kingdom Metazoa; phylum Arthropoda; class Insecta; order Coleoptera; family Chrysomelidae; genus Leptinotarsa; species Leptinotarsa decemlineata. The sequence continues at coordinate 5,231,008 of NW_027412523.1, forward strand.
GTAGAAGATTAGAGTGGTGTCAAGAACATCAAAACTGGTATGCATATGATTGGGCCACAGTTTTGTTCACAGACGAATCTAGATTTGGATTTCATCCAGATTCTCGTCGAGTAAGACTGTGGAGACGACCTGGAAATAATGAACATTTGAGACACGTCCAGGAAGTCCACACATACAGAGGTGGTACAGTAATGCTATGGGGCGGAATCATGATCGGCGGCAGAACCGATCTCGTTTTTCCAAATCGCTCCCTCATAGCTCGACAGTACCTCGACACCATTTTTCTACCTATCGTCCGTCCGTTTGCTGGTGCTGCTGGTGAAAACTTCCACCTAATGCACGATAATGCTCGTCCACATGTCGCGCGTCTAGTGACTGACTGGCTTACCAACAAAGGAGTTGATGTATTGCCATGGCCAGCACAATCACCGGACCTGAATCCCATCGAGCATGCGTGGGACATGCTTCAACGCAGAATTACTCCGCATATGGGGAACATTCACACAACGATTCAATTGAGAGAGCTTTTAATCGCTGAATGGGCAAATGTACCTCAACAAGACATTGACAATCTCATTTTGTCGATGCACGATAGATGTAGGGCCGTAATAAACCCGCGTGGAGAACATACTTTGTACTGATTCCAATTTTTTTTGTATTATGATTTTTTTTCGGGGTGCCAAAGAAGAGCCATATTTTTTTTAGTTTTGCTTATATGCGCACTCAGTATTTTTGACCACTTAATAAATTTTGTTGTAAGTTACATTCGTTTAATAATCACCCGTCAACTTTTTTTCCCGAAAGCGATCTAAAAAAAATATTGCCATTTTTAAAAATATCCCTAGACTTTTCCGATGTGTCAATATTTCAATATTAAATTCTACAAAAAGGATTTGAAGCTTTATATCTTCTATAAATTATCTGCGAGCGCTTTCGACAGTTGGTAGTACTGTCATCTTCTAGGCCTAGAACCATGAACCATGGAACCATGGAACCATGGGAATGCAGAACTAGACACTTTCCTGAAGCACATCAACAACGTAAGTACTTCCATCACTTTCACAATGGGGAAGGTTTTCCACAACGAATTGCCATTCTTAGACGTATTAGTGAAGAGGACCGACACTAAATAGGAAACATCTGTATATCGAAAACCCACTCATACAGGACAGTATCTGAACCAGAAATCCAACCACCATCAATCGACTAAGAGAGGAATCATCAAGACTCTACTAGACCGCGCTTTTTGGGCTCTGTAATACAAAGGAAGGTCTCGAAAAGGAACTAGGCATCATCAAAAATGACCTTCAACGGAATGGTTACTCCAGAGCGATGGTAGAACAGGCTTTAGCTAGAAGACAGCAAGAGCTCCACAAGGAAGAGAAGCCGCCACAACCAGTACTTGTACTTACCTACATAAGAGGATTATCGGAAAGGATAAGAAGGATTGGGTCCAGGTATAACATCAAGACCTGCTTCAGATCTGGGAACACTATCCGTAGCAGCCTCACGAAAACCTCACGAAAAACGACCAACTCCCGCCAAATGATCATCTCCCGTTAAAACCAATGAAGCGGAGAGAGGGAAGATGGGATAGGTGAAAGCACTCGAATGACATATAAATACTCAGATCACAGAGGAATTAGTCCAGTTATCACCCGAAGACGATTGTGGATACTAACAATCAAAACGTTGTTACGTAACTTGGTTTGGAATCTTTTAATTTGAATTTTTCATTTTTTGTTTATAATATTTTCTAATTTTCAGCTTCTACTAATATTTCAATTGTTGATATTTTTGGTTGTTGCTTGTATGTATGTAATTCCAATTTTTTGTTCAATAAAATTGTTATTTTCGGTTAATATTTTTTAATATTTTTTTTCAGGGATTTCAAATCAATTTATATTATAATAAACAATGGAAGTCCGAACTGATGAAATACACCACGAAATATGTTCACTTTTTTGCTTATGGCGTCAATACTATTTTCACAACTGATTTCAATGTCTACATACGTTCCAAGAAGTTTCGTAACTTCAGAAAGATGAAGACAGTAACTACCAACCATGGCACTTGTTCACAATATCAGTAATGGGAAGCTTCAAAAGAAGAAATCATATTGTGTCCACCAGAAACGGTTTCAACCTCAATCGAGATTCCGAATTTCAAATGCTAACTCTTACTCACTCTGTATATTCTATTTCTCTGATCTGAAAAACAGTGAAGGTAACACGACATTGCATTATTTGAAATTGAAGGTAATACGTCATTTCTAAAAGCTTTTCTAATCATTGGATTCGAATAGAACAGGAAGTCTATTGTGGATTTGAATAGATTTATTACGGACCAAGAAACAAAAAAAAGGTATGGACTTGGGGTTGTGAATGTGGATCGTACCAGTGCGTGAATTTTTCTCCATGTCCGTCTTTTTCTTCAGAGACTGAATGTACCTATTATCAATAAAACAATTAGTTTATGGAGTTTCAAACTCGATTAGATCGGAGTGTGTTTTACTCGTAAATTCGGTTGAAGAAACAAATTTGAACTATTAGTAACCTGACATTTCAACAGAGAAAAATACTCTTAAACCTTGAATATTTCTAACGACGTAAAATTTACAACATTCTGTAATTTAGAGTTTCGTTTACCAGAGCTTCAATCACTATTTACATTTCAGTCGTTTGAAATGTCATATCAGGAGCAATTTACAACTTCTTTATTACATTTCAGAGACGTATAACGAACTGATGAAGTTATGTAACATTTTCACGTACTGTCTTGCAGTCTTCATAGATAGAAATTCTTAGACGCGCTTTCAGAAATGTACTTGTTCGGGAAAACATTTCACGTCTCAGAAAATAAAGTTCGATCTATAATTCTGTTTCATTCTTCGCAAGCACGCTATGGCTTTTCAACAGTCGGGTCAGGTCGCCGAGATGAGTTTTTGAGCGAATGTCCCAATAAAATAGACATTGATCAATGATACAGGGTCTTTTAGGAAATCCAAACGACAAAGTCGAGAATTCGGAAATGTCTGGAATTTACGAAATTGAATGTAAGGACTGCGATGCAAAATATTGTGGACAGACAAAAAGATCTATTAAAGTAAGATATAAGGAACACATAGCACACACTTAAAATATGGAAGGCCTGAAAAATCAGCAGTCGCCCATCATATTTTGCAACAAAATCATCCCATAGACTTCAGTTTATTAAGACTGACTATTACTGGAGGTTTTTCCCAACACCAAACCGTTATTTTAACACCTCGACACGTGTTTCGATCACCAAGTGATTATCTTCAAGAGGAAGATCGAACAGTTTAATCTTCCTCCACAATGCACAATGATTAGTCGCGATCCTTTGTTTGGTTTGCAGGCATGTTAGGCGTACACATTATCGAACCATCAGTTCACCCTTTCGTAGTTGTGTCGTGAGTGTCATACCAAGTTTCGTCCAAATAGAAAATTTGCCGTTGTTCTTGTCTATATTTGGTTATTTGTTTTAAGTATTTGTTACGGAATTCCACTATTCTTCTGCTTTCCATAACTGATTGACGTTTGTTTATTATTTCTAATCTAAATCCTAGTTTCTTTATCCAATTCTGAAGAGTTTTGTCAGAACAGCTCACGTTATGGCCGGAAGTATACAATTTCTTCCTTAAGATTTCAGTTGTAGGAATCTCATTGCTTTTTTAACAGTCGTATATTGTTTTTTTCAATGATTTTATTAGATGAACATCTAAAGGTTTTCGTAATCCCGTATCACATCGCGTCTTGCGTTCATAAGGTTTGTTTTTGACTATTTTACGTACAGTTGAGAAAGGAATTTCTGTCAAATCTGATGTTGCTTGTAATATTTTTTTTTGCCTCGAAACCAAACTTGATATGTAGATTCTTATATACATTGAAACATACTCTCTGTGTTTCAGTATTCAAATGCATACGAATCTTATTCACTGGTATCTCTTTTTCGCATTGTTCACCATCGCTATTGGAATCACTACACAGGAAAAAGCCTGCGTTGTTATCACACTTGTTATTACTATTACTTAGTACTCGTCTAAGGACGCCACATTTTAAAAAGATTACAAAAATTTCAAGTAATTATATCTGCACCAATATCGAATTTCAACACTCAAATCGCGATCAGTTCCTGAACTGAACATTAATGACACAACGGCCATACTCATCCCCACATTTTATTCGTCATCATGACTTCAAATTTAATTTTATGACTCTTCAGCCAATCATAAAACTCGGTTAGTAGAAATTATCCAATGTGAAACGCCAAGTCTACACTACACGTAGACTAATTCGCAGCAGCATTATTTCTCTGTATTGGTTTTTTGGGCCTTTGAGATGCCGATAGCTTTAAGTATTCACAATAAAGGTTACTTCGACTATACCTAGAAGAGGTATCTATGGTATAAATAAGAATAACATTATAAGTATGTTTAATTTGGTCTTCCTCTTGAAGATGATCACAATTTTTCAACACCATTTTTATGGTACGATTTGTTTTCAGCCTCTTGGGGTTTGAGAACAGGAAAAAGTCGCTGGGGGCCAGATCGGGAGAATACGATGGATGTGAAAGCAATTAGAAGCCGATTTGTGCAATTTTGCCAGCGTTTTCATTTATTTGTGACAAATTGCTTTGTTTTGCTGAAACAGCACTTTCTTTTTCTTTAAACGGGGCTGTCTCTTCACGATTTCATCCTTCGAGCGCTCCAATAACGCTATGCCATAGTCGCTGTTGATGGGTTTTCCCTTTACAAGATAGTCGTGAGGGCAGAGCGCCACGGCAATTCCATTAGGTCGGAAACTTGGAAAAACAACCGGCGCGATGTACAATATTCCAGCGTTTATTACATCAGGAATTAATGAGCGTTTCGAACCAGACAGAGCTTTTAACACAGTCAATTAGTTCTCCAATCGAATTTACAAATAGGGCTTTCGAATTCCGAATATATTCAGGATCGGACTGACTTAACAAACACTATTGCAGCAAACTTTTCATGAAATATTGTACGAAGATTCCTTCAATCGTCTTGTTTCAGCATTTACTATTGCTGAAATTTTCTACACCACACATTTTATGATGTAACCACTGATTTTGAACTGTCTCGAAGTCTACATATCCTTTATAGCAATTATAAGGTTGTTGTATATTAATTGCGTGTTTTATTTTTTCTGTAATAAGAAACTGCAGTTTTCCATCTCCTGTGTATACATTTCACGAATATAGAGGCTACCCATTCTTATCCAATATGTAGTAGAATGTTGAACTATCCTAATGTTCTATCGTAATTGTTGAATCTAATACACTTGCTGTCATCTGTTATCATAACATGCAAATTGTTTTAAGTTAATTTGTGTTCTGTCATATTTCTAAAATGGGAATAAGCACAGAAATAGGTTTTTGCTTTGGTTTGAGTGCTTTGGAAACATGAATAAAGTAGTATGGACTTGTATTGCATGGCTGTCAGTCAAAGTTTGATTTCTTGTTCTATTTCGTTTCATTTTCAATGAAACAATCACATTTTGAAACTGTGTATATTTAAAAGTAAAAACCAAACACAGAAAATTACAATTTTTCACTCAAGTGATATTATATGACCTGGTCTTAGTTCACAACATATTTCCTAGTAGAAGTAAGCACAGCTACTGTTGAGCGTAATGAGAAAACTCATTACTTTTACCCATCACAAATAATAGAATAGTATAGCATAGAATAGAATAGCATAAAATAGAACAGCATAGAATAGTATAGCATAGCATGAAATAGAATGGAAAAGAATAGAATACAATAGGATAAAATATAATAAATAATGAGAAACAAAACTTTCTGTTTTTTTTCATATTGATCTCCTACCACGTAGTAACTACATCCATCAATTCATTAGAATAGAATACAATAGTACAGAATAGAATGAAATACAATATGATAGAGTAGAGGAGTGTACAATAGAATAGCATAGTATGAAATCGACTAGCATAAAAAATATAGAATAGCATAGAACAGAATGGTAAAGAATATAATATAGTAGCATAGAATATAATACAATAGAATGGCATATAATAGAGTAGAATTGCATAAAAAAGAATGAAATAGCATAGCATATCGTAGAATAGCATAGAAAAGAATAGAATAGAATATGTTTATTGGCTTAGGTAAGGCAATATAAAAATTGTAGCATGTCAAAATAGGAATACACTATGACGGTGAAAGTACGGTACTGGTTGTAATCGATGATTCGGAAAATCGGAAAAACTCGCCGGGACACATGACACGGGCGATGCATTGATGCATTAATGCGACTTATTCGAATAAATCAACAATCGTGCATGTGCCATCCTCGAATCGATAGGGTTCACATTTCAAGGGAATATTGACCAATGATTTATAATGCATCGTTGTATAAAACGGATTGTGAATTTATACAGTGCGGACGTGAATCCCCCCACTTACTACTTTTTGGTAGACATTAGTGTTGACAATCATCGCAGAGATGGCGCTACAAACTGGTTTTTTTCAAATAAAAAGGGAGTCTTGTGATATCTCGTTCAATTGGTAATTTAATTCTCGATCCAATACTGTTTCACTTTCGAAAATCGGTTAAGATGTTCTAAAGTAATTAGCAGCTATATATTCGTTTCAACAATCAACAAACCAACGTTAAATATAATAATTTCAAGAGAAAATACATTGATTATTCACTCCAGTTTATTCCAATAAATGTTCACTTTCTCACAATAACAATGTCTGTTTACAAATTTATTTCGTACATTATGAAATGTTCCTGGTGTAACTTAGTTGCAAACACCTCTTTTTCTACCCAAAAGTTCTGAAATGAGCTGTGGTTGTATATTTGTCATGTCACGTATCCCCTCGCGAATATCTAGAGGTGCCATATCAGGTGCTCCAGTGGGTCATTTTGAGAGACCACGTGTGGTTACCTACCGGTTAGGAAATCTGACAAATCCTAACGAGTTTTCAACTGATGTTACGTTTCAGCAAGATGAGCTACTTTTTCTCTATATGAGAATTATCCAAACCGGTCGATAGGCAAACGTGGTCCCTCAGAAAGGCCTCGTGGATTACCTGATACGAAGCTTCTAGATGCTTTTGATGAGCTTTGTGACAACTGAAATGTACGGTATATAAAGGCAGTTCGTTAAAAAACTAGTGAATTGAAAAACAGGTGTTCATAATGTTGGAAATAGATTTGTAAACAGACCCCATGATTGTAAGAAAGTGAATGGTGAACATATTGAACATTCATTGGAATACCTCCGCACTGTATATCAGATCATAATACCCCAGTTGGTAAAGTATTCAAAATTAATAAAACTTTGTATGATTGCTAATGTTCTGAACGTATGAACAATACAAAAATACTTCATCGATATTGATGGTAAGACGCGATTTGCTTGCAAAAGTACAACTTCTGAAATATCTCACACAAGTGTTCTTTTTCAATTTAGAGAACTTCAACCCTAAATATTGGATTCACCAAATTTTCTTTGCGAAAACTAAGACTCTGTCGGTCTTGAATCTCCACCACCCGGGATAAATCAACAATTAACAGTCTAGACTCGATGACACCTGATTATTTTCTCACAGTCACTCGAAATATCAATTCTCACCTGTTCTAGAATATTTTCTTCGGTCAGGAGTCAAGTGGAAGTACGGATTTTCATCTTTCGTAACACGTAGTTTTCCAGAAAACAGCGTGTTCACGTCACCACCACTGTTGGTTCACGTTTGATACCGATTGCGCTGCATTTACAATATTCTCGCGCGGTTTTCGAACAACGTTGCCAAGTTTTCATTCGTTTTTCCAAACCATGTTAGAGAAAATTCTCTATCAGCCTTCCATCTTGACTGACATCACTCCAAAAAAGAATTTTCAACAAAATTATTGATAATTGAATAGAACTGGCCGATCCTTGAGAAAATCCATATCAAAAAACTAATCGATACAGTTTATTGTATGATTTTCACTATAAAAGGGTTTTTGTAAAACCCTGTTATAGTGAAAATCATACAATAAACTGTATTGATTAGTTTTTTTTTAATTATTGATATAGTTTTCGCTAGTTGAATAATCTGATGATCCAAATGACATTTAGAAATGTTTGTTGGATTATAGAATCAAATTATATCAGGAAAACAATTGTTTTCTTGCCAACGTTTCGAATTCAATTAAAATCCTCTTCGGGGCTCTGAAATAATGGATTTTATAGAACATACCTGCCACAAACTTCATAACTGTTGTCGTTTTTTTCATGTTGTGAGAGGTAATAATAAAACTAAAATCAAATCACTTACCGAAAAGGAGTTTCTCTATGTCAAAACTATGACTAAGTTTAAAAATTGTTAGACGTGTTAGATATATAGGGTCTTCCAACAGTTGACAGTTGTTAACGGCCATCTTAATGAAGATACATCTGTCAAATTAGTTGTCACTTATTCAGTCTTTCTTGCCAAATCACCATGGACGGATATAGCATTCAACAACATGTGGAAATAATAAAATTCTTTTATATGATGAATAAAAAACACTGTAGCAAACAAATATTCGAATCCTACACAACACAGTGACATGAAGCAAACGAATGGTTTTATCTTCAATTTTGATAAAGTGGCACCTGTTTTTAGTTTTGTAACAAAGAATTAGAATGGGGCAGAGAAATTATTTCGAATTCTTTCAAATAAATATGAGCGGACATCTAAAATTGTCGGATGTTCAAAATAAAAACTGTGCGAATGTTCTCTTTCATGATCAACCAGGTCTGTGGGGTTCTTGATATTGAATTTCTTAGAGCCTCCTATGTGTTCCAAAACTCGTGTTTTGAGATGAGGTGCGGTTTGGCCAACGTAGTATTCGAGACAGTTTCCACAGTATTTGTAAACTATGTTAGATTGTATATGTGTGTTTCAGGTTTCTGTTCAGAGAGAAATATTTTCCAACAGTATTATAATTTGAAAAGGCCGCTTTCATTTGTTTGTCACTAAATAACAGGCTTAGTTTTACAGGTTGATTTTTCACGTATTGAATTTGTGAAGGACAACTTTTTTCTTAAGCAAATGGAACTTCAAACGTTCAAGCCAGTCTCTATATACCTACACAGTAGGTTTAATGGACATACGCCTATCAGAAAACAACTACTCCCCTGGCAAATACCACGAAGGGCGTTGGATTATATCAGACAGGCGTCAGTGCAGGAATCTTCACAGAAAATGTCCTGCATATGCAATTGGCAATACAACTGAAAGAGTCGCCAATTGCATATGCAAGACATTTTCTGTGAAGATTCCTGCACTGACGCCTGTCTGATATAATCCAACGTCCTTCGTGGTATTTGCCAGGGGAGTAGTTGTTTTCTGATAGGCGTCAGTCCATTAAACCTACTGTGTAGGTATATAGAGACTGGCTTGAACGTTTGAAGTTCCATTTGCTTTAGATTTGTTTACTGCCAGTCTTCAAGCATAGCCCATTGACTAATAAGAACTTAATGGCTCTTGGATAATGGCTCTTGATTTCAAGTTTCTTGTAATACTAATTTTACTGTGAAAATTGTGTTTTGTGTAATAATTGAAAAAAAAAGGTTGGTTTATGATACCAATGCAGATGCATCTACAAAGAATCTGCATTATAAAGTTGTTATTTCCATTGCCATTTTATTGAATTATATAAAAATAATTTTTTCCATTGATATTCAGGTGTTTCGTATTACTCGTTATATTGATGACTTGAATTTGCAAGATTGTGGATTTTGGAATTTCCATTTCACCATCTATCTTTAATTAATGCTTTGCCACTTCGTCATTTGCAAAATAAGTAAATTAGCAAGAACGTCGGCTGAACGTTGGATTTGGCAACGCTGCTTGCCATCCCCTCTGCAGATGCAGTTGTAAATAAGGTCTTTCGATACACTAATCCACCCACCCTCGCGAAGAGGGATTCCCCACTTTCCAGTGCCCCAATGAGCTAGATATTATTAATCGCGAAAAGGAAGTCGTATTGGCTATCGCTGTCCGCTATAGGGTGGCTCCCACCAGAAATTTTTTCGGTAATACAGATTTCACAGGTGGATATGTAACAACATGGTTTCATAATCAACCACAAACCAACTCATTCAGACACAAGTGTCAACAACCAAATCACCCTTTTCAATATAAATTACTAGTGTGTCACTATTTTTATTTGGGTTTGAAGGCCGTTGATCCTTCCTAAGTTATCTCCGATGTCATTCGTGAATTTCCGAGATCGCTTATCAATGATATGCCTGAAGGAAGAAATAGAAAGCATGATTACGATCCTATTTGCAACTAGTATTTTCAAGTTTGATAGTCTTTTATAATGTTGTTTTCCATTAATGATATATTGTGTGTGTGTGTACATGTGACTGTATATACAGGCTGATTCACGGTGGATGGCACATTAGACGTTTCTGGTGAACCAGACAACGGATCACTTTGAAAATTTAATGGAGGGCATATTCGGACATTCTCTAGCCAACTAAAATATTTTCGACAATGCGGTGTTGCCGCTTCTATTAGAAAGCAGTAGCAACTTTGATTTTTCAAATGGAACACTCTGTATATAATATTATTTTTGGAATCTCCAACAATTGCCCGACAACTTTTCTTGATATTTCCCTATACCTATCTGTTACCGTTTTCGAAATAAAAATTAATTACAATTTTTTTCTTCGAAAATCATGACTTCTAAAAATGCCGATATCTTTTAGTTAAGAAGTACTATGATATCGAAATTTGGTTTGGAGTTAGGTGATACTTGGACACTTCCCACACGTCAGCCTAATCTCCGTTACTTCAATACAGGGTGGTAAAAAAATACAGTTTTTTCGTTTGCTTGAAAAAGTTGCTGAAATTTGATTATTTTAAATGGAACACCCTGTATTCGGAAAGCTGCTGAAATTTGCTTTCTTTCTATGTATATCATACCTATACCTAACTAGTCAAGTTTCGGACTTATGAACATTTATTTGTGAAAATGTCCCTTCAGAATGGTATTTCCATTCGGTATTTGGTAAGCAGGCCATGATTACTATTTGACAGTAGCGTTGTGACATTCTCCTAATAATATCGACATTTTCGTCACTTCAGAAGTTGCAAATACCTTCAAAACGATGGAACAAAACTATTCAAACGAAGTTCTTATGAATTTGTTTATTATTTTTGGACAGTGTGACAAAATTATCAGCAGAACATGTAGAAAGTTCAATGAAATGTATCCGAATCTACCGCCAATGAACCTCAAGAAATTTATACGAATTCAGAACAATTTCAATGCATTTGGATCAACTTTAAAAGCACCAAGAAACTTGCCTCGACCCGTAACTTTCGAAGACAACCAGATTAATGTCTTAGCATATTTTCACGCATTTCCCGAGTCATCGATAAGAAGTGCTGAAGAAGATTTGGGTATAAAATATTCATCGGTTCAAAGAATCTTGCGAAGACATAAAATGCATGATTATAAATTCACCAAAATTCAAGCAATGAAGCCTCAAGATCCTCAACAGAGAGTAGAATTTTGTGAAATGTTGTTGACACGCATTCAAGAAGATCCACTTTTTTTAAATAAAATTATTTGGACTGATGAATCGAAATTTTCGAGAGAAGGGATTTTCAATAGAAAAAATCGTCATTATTGGTCAAGTGAAAATCCTCACGTCACAAAAGAAGCCGGATTTCAAAAAAAATTTAGTTTTAATGTCTTCTGCATGTTGATGGACAACAAATTGAGGTACGTGATATACGAGGAGTCATTAACATCCAGAAGCTACCTGAATATTTTGGAGAATACTGTAGACAGTTTCGTAGATAATCTGCCACTCGAAGATTATCGAAACTGTTGGTACCAACTAGACGGAGCTCCTGCACATTGCACAAGAGAAGTGAGCGCAGAACTGGATAGACTATTTGACGATCGGTGGATGAGGCGCTTGGGACCATGGAATTGGCCAGCGAGATCACCCGATCTTAATCCATTAGATTTTTATTTGTGGGGAATGTTTAAAGAAAAAGTTTACAAAATACCCTTGCGTTCGAGAGATGAATTGTTATAAAGGATTGCCCAAACATTTGAAGATTTGGATCCCAATGAAATCAGATCTGCCACCACGAAAGCAGTCAACACCCGCATTTTAAAGTGCTTGGAAGTGAACGGCCAGCGATTCGAACATATTTTGAAATATTCCACATGATTGTTTTACTTTTTTATAATTATTCATATCAATATTTCCAATTTCAAGTTTCTTGGTGCTTTTTTAAAGTTTATCCAAACATATTGAAATTGTTCTGAATTCGTATAAATTTCTTGAGGTTCATTGGCGGTAGATTCGGATACATTTCATTGAACTTTCTACATGTTCTGCTGATAATTTTGTCACACTGTCCAAAAATAATAAACAAATTCATAAGAACTTCGTTTGAATAGTTTTGTTCCATCGTTTTGAAGGTATTTGCAACTTCTGAAGTGACGAAAATGTCGATATTATTAGGAGAATGTCACAACGCTACTGTCAAATAGTAATCATGGCCTGCTTACCAAATACCGAATGGAAATACCATTCTGAAGGGACATTTTCACAAATAAATGTTCATAAGTCCGAAACTTGACTAGTTAGGTATAGGTATGATATATATAGAAAGAAAGCAAATTTCAGCAGCTTTCCGAATTTTCAATAATATACAGGGTGTTCCATTTAAAATTATCAAATTTCAGCAACTTTTTCAAGCAACCTGTATTGAAGTAACGGAGATTAGGCTGACGTGTGGGAAGTGTCCAAGTATCACCTAACTCCAAACCAAATTTCGATATCATAGTACTTCTTAACTAAAAGATATCGGCATTTTTAGAAGTCATGATTTTCGAAGAAAAAAATTGTAATTAATTTTTATTTCGAAAACGGTAACAGATAGGTATAGGGAAATATCAAGAAAAGTTGTCGGGCAATTGTTGGAGATTCCAAAAATAATATTATATACAAAGTGTTCCATTTGAAAAATCAAAGTTGCTACTGCTTTCTAATAGAAGCGGCAACACCGCATTGTCGAAAATATTTTAGTTGGCTAGAGAATGTCCGAATATGCCCTCCATTAAATTTTCAAAGTGATCCGTTGTCTGGTTCACCAGAAACGTCTAATGTGCCATCCACCGTGAATCAGCCTGTATGTGTGTACATATATCTAATCGCCGGGACCTGATGGCATATACCCAGTAATGCTTCAAAAGGGACCTGAAGTTCTTTTCAAAAAAATTGTGTATAATTCTCAGGACAAGTTTAGCACTGGGACACATACGAAAAATTTGGAGACTGATCAGGGCCACCTTCATTCCGAAACCTGGGAAAATCGGACAGAACTCGGCGAAGGCCTTGAGATCAATCAGTCTCATGCCATTTGCGTTGAAAACTCATATCAGGGACGTATCACTGGCTATCAGATCATTACATCGAGACCAATATGCTCACAGGTCAGGTATGTCAACAGAAACGGCTCTGGGGGACCAAAATCATTGGTACGAAACCAGATTAGGACATGGACCAATAAGAAGCACACAGAGTACTGGACAAAAGTACCTGGCAACAAACACAGTAGACCCTTCATTAGGGAACCGTCCGCGGGTTGCTAACAGTCTTGTTACTAACCAGTCAGGGTTACTAACCGGTCATTGTCCGCTCATTGACACAGCTGCAGATTATGCAACGAAGGCATAGAAACAGTTCTACACATCTTTTGCGAATATGAGGCACTGACTTACAGGAGGCAGGCAATATATGGACGTACAAAATTACGTCCAGAAGAATATGAGGAACATCCAACACCGAACCTGTACAAACTAGTACAGGGAACGAAACTGATGGAATGGATGTCATGAGATGGTGCAGTGTTTTCTGGAGACTTGGACTAAATGGACAAATCAGACAGTCCCCAAGGTACAAAAAAAAGTGTGTACACATGTATACAATGTATGTATACACATGTACGTGTGCGTGTTTATGTGTATATGTGTATATACGAGTATATATACATATAAAGGATTTTAAAATTAAATTTTTTCTCTCTGAGTCACATCAAATCTGTGTCCTTTATCTTTACTTTTATATTCATCTCAGAACAAGTCTTGATTCACTTATCGTAATAGTTTTTGTATTCTATATTATTTGATAAATGGAAATAAATGGTATATAAAACATACGGACCGTGACTGAACTTTTATATAGAAACGACTTTAATAAATTTCAAGACGAAAATCTTGGAGATACATTAAAGAAGTAATGAAGGAAAGAAAACCAAAGTATTTAATTTAAATATTAAGAGAAAAAAGATGTAATATTTATTTAAACTTATAAGATCGATATTCTTAGTAGACTGATAAGTTTTGACTACATAAATTAATATATTCTTTTTGAATTATTTGCATAAACACATTATACAACCGAAAGAAATTAATTTATTGAGTTCAATAAAAATATTTTATAATGAAATTAATATTACTCAGACCAAGAAAATAAATTTAAAAAAAAAATCAAAATACTCAATTAATACAATTTTTTCTGTGTATATCATCAACATTATCCCAATTCATTTTGAATATGTGGATGTCTGAAATAAAGGGGAGCACATTTATTCTGATTTCATATAAACTTCTACAAAAATTTAAATCAAATCTATTCATATATTATCAGCTTAACATGTCAACATACTTTGTATATCTCTTGCCCGCGACTTTCATCGTGTCTAATTCAGATTTTGGAAATTCCCAAGCTTTCTAACAGCAACAAATTCTCATGTTTGCCTACCTTCGATCCATAAGAATATTATTTCATAAACTATTATCCAAAATTTTAGCCTAATCGACTGAACAGTATTTTTTCAATAAATATTTGACGTGGTTCCTTGAATTGACATAACTTTTTTATTCATGAACTGATTCAAATAAATCGAACACTGAATGTTAAGTAAAACTTATAACTGTACATTATTGAAAACTGCATAGATGATGATATTCTGAACAAATGACCCGCTGAAGACACTTTATATTTCATGATTGAATAAACTCATCGTAAAATTTTGGTCGAATTATTATCATTGGAGGAAGCGCTTCCTGAGGAAGATCCGTCTTCCGGAATGCTGATCTGGAACTGAAGCAGCACCACCAGGTACGTCACCATTGTGGCAATTAACTGAAAATAGAAATTCAATTAGCGATGGGTGATGGAACGGGAATACTCGAGTGGATAATTACATTCGAGGATGGAAATGGATTAACGTGATGGCCGGTTATGATGGAACATATATCCTCGTGAACAACAGCTATAAACGAAGAGCGCTTTGCCGGATAATTCCTTCTTCAATTATTTACTTCCATTTCATTTCCTACTATTGGGTGATATATTGCGCAACATGCATGTGTGTATACAGGATACAGCGCGATGACTATCGGTTAGCCGTATTTTGGAAATTAATAAGACTCATATCCTGACAATTGGCATCGAATGAAAATTATGTCGTTCTTCCAACACGTCCTGTTATACCGGAAGTTGGTATCAACTTCCTTGATTCAAATGTAACACCCTGTATATTTTCACATTTTTGAATACCTGGTATAATTCTAATTCACCTCCTCTCCACATTTTTCTGGAGAGAGAGGCTAGATGGACTGCATACAGACTTGTACACATTGCCAATTGCACAAATCAATTTAATGCAACAGATACACCAGTCATTTAAGCTTAAATTAGGTAAGAATCTTGGAATTGGAGATACCCAGCTGTAAGTCTGTAAATACTTGTATATTGTCACCCTAAAAGTTGTCTCAAAACCTGCATATGGTAGGGTGTACGCAACTATTAAATTTCAAGGTCAATGGTCACAAAAATCGGTTTTTTGCGCTTTTTTTTGTAAATATCTCATTTCCCATGGGTTTTTTGCTATTTGTTTTCATTATCAATATTGTAGAATACAAAATTTTCTACAAATTCTGTTGAAAAAAAATTTTCATACGGTGAACCGTTTTCGAGATAGAGCAAGGAGAGCGCGCGGTCACAGGATCACTTTAGGTTAACCGGTGCCTTCGGTCGAAAACGCGTGGATCCATTGTTACTCTTGCAAAGAATTACTGTCAGCAAACAATTTGAAAGTAATTTTGAAGAATATCTTCAATATGAATTGAGTCCGTATCCAACAGCTCTATTTGATAATGATGGCATGAGAAAAACAACAAAATTGTCATTGTATGACAACATGAGCTCAGTTGATTTTGTTCCCAATGAAAATAATGTGACGTTCATTATTGATGGCGGATTTCTTCTTCATCATGTTGTAAGGAGCAGAGAAGATACTTTTTCTATTATTTGTGATAAATACATGAATTATTTACAAAGGCATTACAGTTCCAAAATAATTGTTGTATTTGACGGATATTCAGACTACATTGAGAACGTAAGAAGCTATGGAGCAGCAGAGAAGAACTGCTGCACTTTCAAAAACGTATGAAGTCTGTTTCGATGAAACAATGGTTGTACCAGTTACTCAAGAAAAATTCTTATCAAATCGAAATAACAAAGATATGCTCATTAATATGTTAATTGAAAAATTACAAGCTGCAAATATTACTACTAAACAAGCCAGAGATGATGCGGATGTTATAGTTGAAACTGCAATTGAAGAATCAAAGTCTGAAAAAACTGCAGTTATAATAGGACAAGATATTGATTTACTTGTCATTTTAATTGGGCGTACACTGTCTTACGAACAAGAAATTTTCTTAAAAAAAGTTGGGAAAGGAAATGTAAAAACGGAGATATACTTGACTAAAAGTTTTGATAATTATCCTCATCCCAAAACACATATTTTATTTCTGCACGCATTAAGTGGCTGTGACACAATTTCTGCGCTTTTTAAAAAGGGAAAAAAATAATTTTTAAAAGTTTTTGAGAAACTGACAAATTTGGATGAACTAGCTGCAGCATTTGAAGAAGAAAACTGTTCGGCCCAGAGATTATTAGAGAGTGGAACGCAAACCTTAATGGCAGTCTATTATGCTCCGAAATCTGTGAAAAATCTCGATCATCTTCGTTATATGCATTACGTCAAGTCTACAAAACTTTAGTCCATTTTTTTACTTTTAATGAAAATAAATGTATTGAATGATATTTTTTAATAAAAAGATTAATTCATAATTTATTTGTTTTTTTCATCATGTAAGAAGTTATTAATTAGTTTGAAATTCAAATATAATTGCTATATTTTCATTAACAATTCTGTAATTACATGAGCAGGTAAGTGTTGTTAAATAAATTAATACTGAATAAAAAGTGGGTAGGTTAGGAAAAAAATTATAAAATATAATATAATAGTTTATAAAAATTGATAAACATTTATAATCATTGATTTATTGATAGTTCATCAACTATATATGGCGCGTTTTCGACCGGAGGCACCGGTTGACCTGAAGTGATCCTGTGACCGCGCGCTCTCCGCCCTCAATCTCGAAAACGGTTCACCGTATGAAAAAACTTTTTCAACAAAATTTGTAGAGAATTTTATATTCTACTACATAGATGAAATACAAATAGCAAAAAACCCATAGGAAGTGAGATATTTACAAAAAAAGCGCAAAAAACCGATTTTTGTGACCTTTGACCTTGAAATTTAATAGTTGCGTACACCCTACCATATGTACGTTTTGAGACAACTTTCAGGGTGTCAATATACAAGTATTTACAGACTTACAGCTGGGTATCCCGAATTCCGAGGTGAACTTACTATAATGACTGGACTAAGACTGTTGGTTGACACTGGAAGTCACAGCATTCTGAAAACGACTTCTGATTTTATGCCTCCAACTGTAAACTACGAATTGCCTTATAAAGTATCTACTGTTCCCGACAAAAGAGGACTGGAGTAGACGAACAACGTATGTACGAACTCAAAATCCCATGTATTTTCTTATGGAGCTAAACTTTTTGCAATTTTTGGTTCAAACAGGAGTGGGGGAAACGTGTGACGTCATCGACGCAGGACGGAACGAGTATCGTAGCGATTCAAGCGTGGAACTCCGCCCCTCGGCCCCCTTGGTACTCCACCTAACCTATCAGCTCCCTTAGTACTCCGCCCTCGGTCCCCTTGGGATTCCGCATCAGCGCTGAGGCCCCCTTGTCACGTGATTTTAATTAAAAAAAGTTTATAGCTATGAGATTCGAACCCACGACATCCGCGCGGTAGACACTGTCCTTAGCCTCTACACCAACGTAAGATATTGAAGGTAACTGCGAATGTTGGGTATTTATAGCGTTAGTTTTGTCCTCCGGGAGAAGGAAATATTAAAAGCAGATAGTTATTGGTTCACAGGTGGATCAAAAACACCTTCAGGTAAACTCATTGATACAGTTTATTGTATGATTTTCACTATTAAGGGTTTTACAAAAACCGCGACACATGTTTCGCTATACAATAGCTTTCACAAGCGTTAATAATAAGTTACTTTTGAATTAACTTATGTTTTTACTCGTTTTCTAGACATTTTGTTGGTCAAATTTGCCTGTCTTATATCTGAGGGCAAGTGATCAAAGGTCTTGACTCCATTGTAATAAACAGAATTCCTTACCAAATTTGTTAAAGGAATTGGCAACGCGGTGGAACGGGTGCTATAAGAATGGCATGAAGTCTTAAACAGTGACATATTTTTGTAAATGAGGCAAACCGGTTCCAAAATGAACAAAGCAATCACTGTTAAAATATTTTACTCAACGAATTTGTGTCTGCATGAATCACGAGGTTTTATCTTACACATAAACGTGATATCCCGTTTCTGCAGTACTAATACAGACAGAAGTGCTATTTTCCAGAAATGCTCAAATTTGCAATGTCATTGACATATAATAAGAATAATATGGGTCCTAAAACTGATCCTTGTGGAATACCACACCAATTTTTTTTTTAATGAAAGTCCTGTTGTTTTTACCATTTGATTCCTTCCTGAAAGGTAAAATTCAAACCATTTGAGCGCCATTTCTCTGCAGCCGTATTGGTGAATTTTTGTTTACAAGATCTTATGATCAACGCAATCAAACGCCTTAGAAAGATCACAAAAGACCGCAGCTGCTACATTACTAGAATTGAACTTTGAGAAAAATTAAAATTCACCTTATTTTTCAGGTGAGTATCTAGTATATCATTTTCTTTTGTTTCTTAAAGCTTCTAATGTAACAAACTAGATTCGTGATCTGTGAATGGGTTACTTACATGATCTCGAATTTATTTTCATTCAGAAAGATAATTGGTATCGATTTCAAAATCATCGGTGAATGGAAATATAGATTTTTCTTTATAGTAAACAATAAATCTAGTTCACGAATAGGATTACCATACCGTAAAGAAATTCGACACTGAAAATGGGGAACCAGAATCCTTATCGATGCGATGCCAATATAAGACGATAAAGACACTTCTGAGGATAGGAAATGTGTAACCACATTAATTACACAATGTATCGAACTAAAAAGAATATAAATAGTGTTTCGGTTGATGAACTCACAACAAAATACACTAAGAAAAATGTGACAAAAGTATATACAGTCGTTTCAATTGGATTTCCTGGAAGGCCATACAGCACAATTTTCTGCGATATATTGCCTTCAAGATGCGTGTATACTATGACTATACTGCATTGGAATGCATTTTGAGCATACCTTCTCTTTAGGCTCGCAGAAAACGTAGAGATTTAATACTTCTATTCAAAATTATCAACGGACTGAGTATCAGACCCGAGTTTCTCTCCAAAATATCTTTACATGTTCCCAGTCGTTCAACTAGACAGGTGCAAACGTTTTACGTTTCTTTCCACAGATTCAATAATTCATATAACAGCTTTATTCCCAGAACTCTTCGATTGGCTGACTCTTTAAATAACCTTCAAATCTTTAATATATCAAATTCCCGGTTTGAAAACCATATTCTATATTAGACCGATCACCAGCTCCAGAGATTCGGCTACTCAAAACTTGTCTAGATTTTTACGTCCCTTAATACAACCATTACAAGGAAAAAGATCGCCTTTTGTGAAGAATTAAAGGCATTTTGTCGAACTACTAGGGTCAATTGAGGTCACACAGGAAGATCAACTAATTAGTTTCGACGTGGAAAGCCTTTACACCAACGTTCCGGTCGAAGAAGCACTCCAAATCATACAGAGAAAGCTATCCGAAGACGGGAACCTAAAAGAGAGAACGAATCTACCTATAGAAGTAATTATGGAATTACTAGGATGCTGTGTACGAAACTGTTATTTCCAACTGAAGGACGAATTCTTTACACAAGATGAGGGACTGCCAATGGGATCGCCACTTTCACCAGTCATAGCCAACATATATATGGAGTGGTTTGAAACTCTGGCCATTGAAGAAGCCCACAAGAAACCCCGAGTCTGGTTGAGATATGTTGACGACACCTTCATAATATGGAACCATGGGAATACTGAACTAGACGCCTTCCTGAAACACATCAACAGCGTGAGACCTTCCACCACTTTCACAATGGAGCAGGAAATCCACAACGAATTGCCATTCTTAGACGTTTTGGTGAAGAGGACCGACACTAAGTGGGAAACATCTGTATACCGAAAACCCACTCATACGGGACAGTATCTGAACCACGAATCCAACCACCATCAATCGACTAAAAGAGGAATCATCAAGACTCTATTGGACCGTGCTTTTGGGCTCTGTAATACGAAGGAAGGTCTCGAGAAGGAACTAGACATCATCAAAAATGATCTTCAACGGAATGGCTACTCCAAAGCGATGGTAGAAAAGACTTTGGCTAAAAGACAGCAGGAGCCTCGCAAGGAAGAGAAGCCGTCACAACCAGTGCTTGCACTTCCCTACATCAGAGGATTATCGGAGAGGATAAAAAGAATTGGTTCCAAGTACAACATCAGAACCTGCTTCAGATCCGGTAACACTATCCGTAGCAGCCTCACGAAAACCAGGCCACCAAACGCGGACTGCGATTCCAAGAATTGCATTCACCAGATACCCTGTGAGTGCGGAAAATCCTATATTGGTGAAACTAAGAGGCCATTGAATGTTCGCATTGCCGAGCACAAGAAACACACACAGCGAGGGGAAACCAGCAAATCAGGAATAGCAGACCATGTTTGGACCCATCAACACAACATCGAGTGGTCCCAAGCTGAGATATTGCACAGAGAGGAACATTGGTTTAGGAGAAAATTCAAGGAAGCCGCATACATGTTGTCCAAAAACGTATTCAGCCAGGCCAGCGTAGAAATACGCAACATATGGAAACCCATCATCAAGCGAAAAATGGCCAACTCCCACCAAAACGGTCATCTCCCACGGAACCAGTGAAGCGGAAAATGGAAAGCGGGGATAAGTGAAAGTATTTGAACGACCTATAAATAGTCATCTCTCGGAGGAATCAGTCCAGTCTTCACCCGAAGACGATTCTTCACCTAGCTATCTAATACTCTCTGCTTGTGTTGTTCAAATCAAATCAAATCAAAATATGCTTTATAACCCAAGACCTGAACATGCTATTGGCAAAGTCTAGTAAAGTAAAACGTGTATATGGGACATTAAATCAACAAACATAAACTATAAAATAATGCTTAGAGACACGAGCAGAGTATATGGACACAACAATATTAAGCCCAGCTGAACAGATACAAATATAAGTACATGAATATATGAATATTGAATTAATGTAAATATATAATGATACGTAATAAATATATTGATAGCCATTTCGTGTTGATTTCAATAACATACCAATTACTCAATAGAACCTTGGTAGAATTCGTCTACACTATAATAGGGCCTCCCAACAAGGAATTCCTTTACTTTCTTTCTGAATGTCTTTTCATTATATAGTCGCCTTAAATTAATGGAAAGGTGATTAAATAACTTCTTGCTATTGAAAATAATAGAATTTTGTGTAAGGGCTAGAGTAGGTGTTGAAGAAAATGAAGTAAGACTGACGTGTACTGTAAGTTGAGGTGGTATTACATTGATTTTTATATTTTTTGTGGATAAGACACACTGTTTCCAAAATAAGACATACTAAGATCATAATTTTTTGCTTCACAAATAATAGGCGGCATGAATTCCTGTAGCTAGCCTTGCATAAATATCTGATGGATCTTTTTTGTACATATTAAAACGAAATTGTGCACAATTTCGACATAGTATTGCATCAAGTACGACATAGCACTGTACTACTCATATTTGAATTGGTCTTGCAAGTTGTTTATACATAATTAAATAAATATTTACTCACAGATTTGAATAAATTTCTGTTCACATCGAAAAAGCCACCCAAACTCATATCCGTAGGATTCATCTCAGTTGCTCTCAGAAACATGTTGATCTGAAAATTTCAGACAAGTAACTTTATGGAAAACAATTCGAAAGGCTCACCTCTTGCTGGGCATCATCGTTCATCCAGTTTAATTCGACGAGCAGCAGTCTTTTCTGGAATTGAACTTTCACCTGGAAATATACAATGTTTTATAGTTTGAAAACAGTTCCACAACAAATCCCGCGACTCAAACTGTTTCGAATTTGTTCTCGAAACTGTTTTTGAAAACGAAACTAGTCGCAAACGAGTCCGTTTGGTGGAAATTCGTCTTAGACAGCAACTAAATAAAGGAATCAATACCTGGTAACATGCTAATACTTAGAGAGGTTATTTTAAGGGACCATTTTAAGAAAAAACATTTATTATTTCTGACCGGGATATTATAAGCTTATATCGTCATAGTTACGCTATCAATAAAGAGGGTCATAACTCCCTTGGGACATTATAGATTTTATAATTCCCTCTACCTTCCACAAGTAAAAATAAATAGAAATGAAAACTGAACCATATTTTATTTATTCACGTCATTACAAATAATAAATGTACAATTTTGAAATGTACCCTGAAAATTACTTCCGCCACTGGAAACAATTTCTTCTTTTGTATGGCTGGAGCTTCTGTTCACTACAGTCGAGGTACCTGCCTCTTCTGATGACAAAGTAGACAACATACGCGCCGTTTTATTTCTCAATTCGATGCTATCTTCCAAATACCCCTCCGCTACCGTGGAACTTTTCCAACCTCCGTGTCTTTTTAAGTTAGTCATAGTTGCTCCTGCATTGGCTAGAGCAGTAGCAGAAGTGCGACGAAGGCAATGTCCCGTATAGGAAGATGAGTTTGGCAATCCTAAATACATTGCGATTTTGCTGGGGATTTTCCCAAACATGTTTTTTCCAATTGGCTGAGATGTACATTTATTTTGTCGGAAGCTCAAAAAAAATCGTTCAATACCTTTCGGACGCAAAGACATATAAAGTCTTAATGAAGGCAAAGCGGAGAACTCTTTTTCATCCACAACTGTAAATTTCTTCGATACACCAGTTTTACTTTCCGGTACGTTCACTACCATAACGGAATCCCGGTCCTCTATATCCGATATCTTCATATTCAAAAGTTCCTGACTTCTGCATCCTCCAAAATAACCCATAATCAAAACAACCTATAACAAAAAAAAGGAAATAAATACACACAAAAAGGAAAATAAGAAAAAAATTACCTTATGCAATAAATGAATATCATTAGGAGCGTCCTTTAGGAATCTGATAACATCTTTAGGAGATAAAACAGCAGACTTTTTCGGCTTATAACTCTTACTCTTCCGTTTCAAAAAAGCCTGTAGTTCATTGAACTTGGTGATATCTCGTTTCTCATGTATAGTCACCATCGATTTTAGCATTGACCATTTAGTCCATAAAGAATTCGGACTATACGTTTCTGACTGAAACGAATAAACACAATTACTACCAAATCTACCGAAAAACATAGAAAATTCCTTACCAGTTCTTGAAAATATGCCAGAAATACAGTTTCAGTGACATCTTTTGGCATAACATTTTTCCGTGTCAGCCAGTCCAGATATATCTTGTATTCTTTTTGGTATACGGCTTCACTTTTCGATGGAATTAATGATTCTCTTGCTTGTTCAGCTTTTTTCAAAATATCCTCCATTATATTTGGGGTAGAAAACACGTTTTCACCGCAAACACAGCTTGATAACAAAGTTCTGTTTATAAACAAGTAACATAGCAACAACCTAGCAACAAGAAAACTCTACTATAATCAACGGTACCTGATTCAAATATACCGGGAAGGTAATGAATTGGTACATTTTTCCGTTTCAAAAATGAACAAAATTTTATAGAAATCGGTCAGAAATAAAATTATCTATGTACCACGGGAATTAATGAGCCTTAATAACCTCAGGCAATTGCTGTCCCTCGGGCCAGAGGCCCTCGGGACGCAAACTTTGCCATCGGTAATTAAGGCCCTCCTAATTCCCTTGATACATAAATAACTATAATAACACATATCCCAAGGGTTTTTTTAAACTACAGACTGCTAAAATTTAAAAAAAACTGTTTTTATGATAACCTTATTATGAATATAAATATTTTTGTGGCACAGTACAATTTTTCCAAAAATCAAAAGGCATTTTCTGCTATAGAACATGATTTTTTAATGAAAAAACCGATTTTCGTGGAGGGACCATATTTTTCGTAGGCCTTTTCCTGGGAAGTTTCATATCCCACAATTTAATACAAATAACTTTGTCATACTGGTTGCTTTGGCTCTTTCAAAATCACATTAACAAACTATTTTCAATAAACCTTGCCTATCTGATCTGAAACCTTCAATCTCAGGCGCCCCAGTATTGGGCCCCCTTTCATTCATTAGTTATATTGATGATTTGTAGAGCATGACGAATCTAGCTGTGCTTCTAAATATTGGATACGCGACTTACATCGAGGAACTCGTGTATTGAACATCTTGTTAGTACAGTAAGTTGGGAAATTATTCTATGTGAGATCACTAATCCTGCAGAGAACAGTGCCTAATGCTTACATTGGATGGAAGTATGGAAATAAAATTGTTATACAGGCGATTATAACAACGAGAAGAATTTTGATATTTATAGGAAATGGGTGTTGGAACAACTAAGTCCAAATTTTCCAATAAGAAGCGTTGTGTTTATCGATAATGCACCATATCACAATAAACAAATCGACAAAATGCTAACGAAATTGACCAAAAAATCAGTATGCAATCATGGTTATCAGGCAGGGATATTCCATTTGGAAAAATATGCTGAAACCTGAATTACATGCCCTCATACACTATAAGCCAAAATTCAAGCAGTATGAACTCGTACAGTCTTTGGGAAACAGACAGCCACTGCAATGTACTTAACATGTTTGATATACTAGAATACCTATTCACTTGTAAAATAATCCTCGTTTCACGATTCTGTAACTTTTGTAAAGCCGATACCTTATTTTGGTCAAATGAGTATAACAGACTAGCACAATAATCAAAATGGGGTCGGATTATACACAATATATAGTATAATTTTTGAGTACATCGAAAGCTGAGATGAAATTCTTGAGAAAAAATATATTTTTTTAGTAATTTTTCTATATATATAATCAAAATGAGCATGAAGAGATATACGATTATCCACCATGAAACCTAAGTATTTGAATTCACTTACGAACTCTATTACATCACCTGCAATTTGTAATTTTATGTTGAGATTGTTGATGAGTGATAACTTATAACCAGTTGATAAGATCATATATTTTGTTTTGGATGTGTTGAGTGTTTCAGTTTATTGCTATTCATGTACTTGAAAACATTTCTTAGTTCATTATTCATTTGATCAGCTACTGTTTCTATATTATCTCCTGAAATTGATAACAAAGTGTCGTCTGCAAAAAGGTTCATGAAATCACAACCATGGATGGTATCTATATCATTCAGGTAGATTAAAAATAATATAGGTCCCAAAACACTCCCCTGAGGTACCCCGAAAATGACATCGCGAGATGATGACACTGAATCCTTTATTTTGGTTACCTGTTTGCGTTGTGATAAATGAGCAGTCAGCCATAACAAAACAATCTCCCTGATACCAATACTTTGCGGTTTATTTAGTAATATGTGGCGATCAATTGTCTCAAAAGCTCTTTTAAGATCTAAAAATACGGCTGTGATATAATGTCCCTTATCTATTGATTCTTTCCATTTTGATATTGTGACTTGTAATGCAGACTCAAATGAATGATGTTTTCTGAAACCTGACTGATATTTTAGTAAAATATCATTATTTTCTAGATTATCAATGAGTTGATTATAAACTGCGAGTTCTAATATTTATTCAATACAAGGCAAAGTGTTGGATTTGTTTGTGTTAGGGACTTTCTGAATTGGCACAAGGACACTTGTCTTGAGCTCCTTCGGGAATCTGCCAGTGCTCAAATATGTATTTATAAAATGCAACAATGCATGTCCTATAACACCAAACTTTTTTTTTAATAAGTTTGCAATTGAGTATTTCACTGCTGTATTTCATTTCCACTCCGTTGATCAATTTAGACAGAACTGCTAACTCCAACACTTTGAATTTCTCGAAGGAGTTGTTAATCGATACAACATTGTTCTCATGAAGTGAATCAGATTGATCAATAGTGTGTTCACAATTTCTTGTACGCTATCAATAAAATAATTGTTAAATGATTCTGCAATATCCAGATTATTTTTATGAAAGACTGTAATATGGCTGTATGGTAAAATGGAATGTTAAATACAATTTGTTATAATATGAATTGGTTTTCATTATATTAGTCATCACCCGAAAACGATTGTAGATACTAACAATCGAAACGTCGTGAACTAACGTGACTTGGAATCTCTACACTTTTTATTTTATTTTCTTTTTTCATTCCTTTATTTTTATTTTGTTTTTTATTTATTCAATTGTTCTATTTTTACTTGTAGTTTATTTCACTATTATTTCATTTCAGGTTTATTTTGCTTAATATAATTGTTATTTTCAGCTATTCATTTTTAATTATTCTTTTTTAGTTGTTTCAGGGATTTCAAATCATTTTATATAGTAGACAATGGAAGTCCGAACTAGTGAAACTCATCACGAAACATTGTCAATCACCTTCAAACAAACGTGGTTTTCATTACTTTTTCCACTCATTTCGGATGCACAAATCGGTGACGCACGTCTAAAAATCAGTTGACCGTACTGTAGTAAATTTGCTCTGATACATATATCTTTTAATATTGTTCAAAGGAACTTACACAGTTGGATCCGTAATGAGCCTCATCGCATATGAAAAACAGAGTAGCCGTAGCAAAGACCGCCGTGATAGTAAGCCCTACGTCCTTGATTCCCAGTCCCTCCTGCATCTGTGACATCAGCCCGTAAATGGTCAGCGTTATGATGAGGAAGAGGTACAGACAGAGGAACGTGACGGTGTATCCAAAGGCGTTTCCAACGTCTCTTATCAGTCTGCTGAGCATCATCCACAGCGAGCGATAATCCGCTATCCGGCTCGAAGGACCAATGTTCTTAAGCGCCTGCTTGAAGTCCTTCGCCACCGTTAGCGCTATGTTGCCGAGGAGGTCGCAGTAGAGGTACCAGGCGCCGCCTACTAGGTATGTGATCATGTTGATGTAGCAGTACGGAACGACCTTGAAATTGAATATTTTGTAGTATATAGGCAAGGTGAAGTGTGGAAGTACTTCTATTCAACTCTCGAAGAGTACGAAGTGGATTCCAAGAAGTCTAAAAGGAAATTCAGGATGTTGCTGGTGTAATTCACTAAAAGTATTTTTTGTCCTCCATAAAAAGTTTGACATTATTTCACGATGGTTAAATAAACTTTCTACTGCTATTAGAGAAATCCCCACTAATTTTTCCGGAAATGATTCCAGGAAACTGATTCTGAGTTGTTTTACAAATCGTTCTCTATTCCGCTTCTTGATGCGAAAGTTTTTCCATTGAAAAAAGTTTTTATGGCTCATTTAGTTAAGCCACTATTCTTTCTGTCGCAATCTTCGTTACTAATTTAATTAATTCCAGCTTCTTGACTTTTATGTTCATGTCTTCCAGGTCATCTAACTCTTGTAACTCACAAGAAACTTTTCGGTTGTCTGTAAAGAACGACTCCAAACTCTTTTCATTACATAATCCAGTTTCGTTAAGAATATTGATACGAAAAGAAACGATTTCATATAATTTCCTCGTATGACGGAGTTTCTGTGTTAGGTTATTAGTTAGTTATTCGTAAATATCTCAAATATCCTTCACCCAATTTTGTTGTAATTTGGCAATGGTATTTATAACATCAAGGAGCTAATTTAGCCCGAACGTGATTCAATTTATTAAGTCCAGTGGCGTCTCGAGCGCGATTTGAACGAATATTTTTGACTTAAAAGGTACGCCACTGACTTTTGTGCAATTTTTATTATTTCTTTGGATTAGAAATACAACTTTTTTGTCTCTTGAGTTTTTTTCGTAGCTTGCTTAGTTTTTAAGTCGACCTAATTGCATATCCCTAGACCTCGCAAGGAATAATATGGGGAATTGAATGTTTCTTTTGGAAATTATTATTTTTACAATTTTTCATTACTAATTATGTAAAAACGACAACAAATATTCAATAACACTAACATCTAGACTAACGAATTGCACTAAAAGTGTTGGAAATGGCCTTCTTCGGCTTCAATACAACTGTCTAACACCCTGTGTCTGTACTAGGTCTGCGACTGAAAACACCTGCACCAGAACCGAAAGGTGTTTTTGATCCATCTTCTCCTGGAGATTCCAGTCCTCTTTACTCGGGAACCGTACTTTATAAGGCAGTTCGTGGTTGACAGTTGGAAGCATAAAGTCAGAGGTCATTTCCAGTATCCTGTGACTTCCAGTGTCAACCAACAGTCTGTTGCACTCGGCATTATATTGATTTGTGCAATTGGCAATGTGCACAAGTCTACAGGCTGATTCACGGTGGATGGCACATTAGACGTTTCTGGTGAACCAGACAACGGATCACTTTGAAAATTTAATGGAGGGCATATTCGGACATTCTCTAGCCAACTAAAATATTTTCGACAATGCGGTGTTGCCGCTTCTATTAGAAAGCAGTAGCAACTTTGAGTTTTCAAATGGAACACTCTGTATATAATATTATTTTTGGAATCTCCAACAATTGCCCGACAACTTTTCTTGATATTTCCCTATACCTATCTGTTACCGTTTTCGAAATAAAAATTAATTTCAATTTTTTTCTTCGAAAATCATGACTTCTAAAAATGCCGATATCTCTTAGTTAAGAAGTACTATAACATCGAAATTTGGTTTGGAGTTACGTGATACTTGGACACTTCCCACACGTCAGCCTAATCTCCGTTACTTCAATACAGGGTGGTAAAAAAATACAGTTTTTTCGTTTGCTTGACAAAGTTGCTGAAATTTGATTATTTTAAATGGAACACCCTGTATATTATTGAAAATTCGGAAAGCTGCTGAAATTTGCTTTCTTTCTATGTATATCATACCTATACCTAACTAGTCAAGTTTCGGATTTATGAACATTTATTTGTGAAAATGTCCCTTCAGAATGGTATTTCCATTCGGTATTTGGTAAGCAGGCCATGATTACTATTTGACAGTAGCGTTGTGACATTCTCCTAATAATATCGACATTTTCGTCACTTCAGAAGTTGCAAATACCTTCAAAACGATGGAACAAAACTATTCAAACGAAGTTCTTATGAATTTGTTTATTATTTTTGGACAGTGTGACAAAATTATCAGCAGAACATGTAGAAAGTTCAATGAAATGTATCCGAATCTACCGCCAATGAACCTCAAGAAATTTATACGAATTCAGAACAATTTCAATGCATTTGGATCAACTTTAAAAGCACCAAGAAACTTGCCTCGACCCGTAACTTTCGAAGACAACCAGATTAATGTCTTAGCATATTTTCACGCATTTCCCGAGTCATCGATAAGAAGTGCTGAAGAAGATTTGGGTATAAAATATTCATCGGTTCAAAGAATCTTGCGAAGACATAAAATGCATGATTATAAATTCACCAAAATTCAAGCAATGAAGCCTCAAGATCCTCAACAGAGAGTAGAATTTTGTGAAATGTTGTTGACACGCATTCAAGAAGATCCCCTTTTTTTAAATAAAATTATTTGGACTGATGAATCGAAATTTTCGAGAGAAGGGATTTTCAATAGAAAAAATCGTCATTATTGGTCCAGTGAAAATCCTCACGTCACAAAAGAAGCCGGATTTCAAGAAAAATTTAGTTTTAATGTCTTCTGCATGTTGATGGACAACAAATTGAGGTACGTGATATACGAGGAGTCATTAACATCCAGAAGCTACCTGAATATTTTGGAGAATACTGTAGACAGTTTCGTGGATAATCTGCCACTCGAAGATTATCGAAACTGTTGGTACCAACTAGACGGAGCTCCTGCACATTGCACAAGAGAAGTGAGCGCAGAACTGGATAGACTATTTGACGATCGGTGGATGAGGCGCTTGGGACCATGGAATTGGCCAGCGAGATCACCCGATCTTAATCCATTAGATTTTTATTTGTGGGGAATGTTTAAAGAAAAAGTTTACAAAATACCCGTGCGTTCGAGAGATGAATTGTTAGAAAGGATTGCCCAAACATTTGAAGATTTGGATCCCAATGAAATCAGATCTGCCACCACGAAAGCAGTCAACACCCGCATTTTAAAGTGCTTGGAAGTGAACGGCCAGCGATTCGAACATATTTTGAAATATTCCACATGATTGTTTTACTTTTTTATAACTATTCATATCAATATTTCCAATTTCAAGTTTCTTGGTGCTTTTTTAAAGTTTATCCAAACATATTGAAATTGTTCTGAATTCGTATACATTTCTTGAGGTTCATTGGCGGTAGATTCGGATACATTTCATTGAACTTTCTACATGTTCTGCTGATAATTTTGTCACACTGTCCAAAAATAATAAACAAATTCATAAGAACTTCGTTTGAATAGTTTTGTTCCATCGTTTTGAAGGTATTTGCAACTTCTGAAGTGACGAAAATGTCGATATTATTAGGAGAATGTCACAACGCTACTGTCAAATAGTAATCATGGCCTGCTTACCAAATACCGAATGGAAATACCATTCTGAAGGGACATTTTCACAAATAAATGTTCATAAGTCCGAAACTTGACTAGTTAGGTATAGGTATGATATACATAGAAAGAAAGCAAATTTCAGCAGCTTTCCGAATTTGCAATAATATACAGGGTGTTCCATTTAAAATAATCAAATTTCAGCAACTTTTTCAAGCAAACGAAAAAACTGTATTTTTTTACCACCCTGTATTGAAGTAACGGAGATAAGGCTGACGTGTGGGAAGTGTCCAAGTATCACCTAACTCCAAACCAAATTTCGATATCATAGTACTTCTTAACTAAAAGATATCGGCATTTTTAGAAGTCATGATTTTCGAAGAAAAAAATTGAAATTAATTTTTATTTCGAAAACGGTAACAGATAGGTATAGGAAAATATGAAGAAAAGTTGTCGGGCAATTGTTGGAGATTCCAAAAATAATATTATATACAGAGTGTTCCATTTGAAAAATCAAAGTTGCCACTGCTTTCTAATAGAAGCGGCAACACCGCATTGTCGAAAATATTTTAGTTGGCTAGAGAATGTCCGAATATGTCCTCCATTAAATTTTCAATGTGATCCGTTGTCTGCTTCACCAGAAACGTCTAATGTGCCATCCACCGTGAATCAGCCTGTATATGCAGTCCATTTAGCCTCTCTCTCCAGAAAAAATGTGGAGAGGAGGTAGATGTAGAAGGATCTCCATGACCGCTGACGGTGTGGTACTGATGGCACCACTGATAGCCAGACAAGCCTGTGTCTGTAAGCAAGAGAGCGTCGCTTGTATAGGCAGCATGCCTCAGTTAAAAAATTTCTGTTCGAAAAACAAACTATTTTTCGTAGTTCAATAGAAATCTTACCTGCAGAAATTTGAAATGGACCATCGTCAAATGCGTGACGACCATCGTGACGGTGGCCAAAACTGGCAAACCTATGGCGATAATGAGAGATTTGTTTCCGAGAAGAAGCGGGAATTTGTTCTTCGTCACCTTCTGGTATAATTTCTCGAAGGCCACCAAGTTGGTCAGAACTCTGGCTTGTTTCTTCGCCTCGTACCACGCTATCGGGTTGATCACTATGGGCACCAAATAAACCGTGAAGAGGTAGTCAATGACAGCTTCTTCGAAGCGGCCTTCGGCAGAACGAACCATTTCCACCTTGTCCCATCTGATATAGCAAATGTAGGCGAAGATGACGACGAATACAGCGATGGAGTAAATCAGAAGTTGGGGTGTGGTCTGCAAAATGAGACACTTCAGTTCCATTTATGGTACAATGGTACAATAATTCTAACTGTTTTTCTCCTATGCCACTGAAAGATTACTTTCATACCTAAAAGAGAAAGAAAAAAATAAAATTCCACGCCTCACCTGGAAAACGCAGCCAGTATTTCCTATAGGAAAAATTCCTACCGCCTTCAGAAGGTAAACCATCGGTTTGATGGAGTTGAAGAAGACGCTGTCAAGTTCTCTTGAATCGTGGAAGGCCCTGACAGGGCCTCCAGGCCCGCTTGGATCGTAGGGAGCCACCTTGATGACGGGGTTCGGATTTTTCCCAGACTTCTGGTAGAACGGTTGGGTTCCTTCCAAGTAGACGCTTCTTCTTCTTGAGTTTTTTCTGGGTATTCCGTCGATGAGGCTGATGTTAAAGTTTTCACTGTTCATGATCATCGATAGTCTTCAGCCGGACGAATAGCAGATTTGTTTTTTTACCAGCCCAGAGGTAATACGGCTTCTTTTGGAATAACGATTCTGCTCCGTTTTGACATGAATAAACTTTCACATTATATTTGACGGAACTTTTTCTGTGTTTCTTCGAGATGGTCCGGACAAATTTGAAATATAGTCTCACTTTTTGTGACCTACACCTTTACTGTGTCACCAATTATACGTTCCTGAAAGCGGTCAAGTTTCCAGAAAATTACAGTTTTTTCCAGAAGTGTAAATAAAGGTATCGATCTCCGTAATTTATGATTAATTGCCCAATTCCAATACAAACGTTCGTACATTGCATGGTCGACCTTGAGTTCAGGTTTTCTCCATTATGATAGGCGTTAAAACCAAGGATATCTACTGCAGCTAACAAAATTATTCAAAAAAGGTACCTATAATTCAAAATTTTCAAGCATTTTACGAATGAATATTAATTTTCAAATGATTTGATAGGTAGAAGCAAAGAAAGATACGACAGCGTGAAAAAATTATCAAGGAAATATATAATAAAGACTATCTTTCGAACATAATATAGAAGTCAATTAGGAAACGAGATTAAGAAAATGGTTTCGTAAATTTTCGACTTTCCATTACTCAGAATTTATAGTTCTTCAATATGAATCTATTACTAGAGCTATTACTAGGCAAGAAAATGCTGTTTTAAAGAACTGATTCCCCGCCCAACACAAACACCGCCCTCACTTATGAACAAACTTGTATTTAAATTGAAAATAAGTCAAATAACTGAATTATTTGAATAATTGTTTCTACACGTGACATCTATGTTCGAAAAGAGTTAACGTCGATAATTTCAGGCCCTGACTGATAGATGACGCTTATTTCGTTTGTCAGAAATCATGAAATTACTAAAAAAATAATTTCCTGTATTGAAAGGCAACAAATATTTTTTATACACATACCAAACTTTATTTAACGATGAAAAAATGCTTGCATGAGTCTGAAGCCGAAACGCGTTTTTGTTGCTAAAAGTAGCCGCAGATAACCCACCATTGTAATCTGTGACCTCCAGAAACGTGACATTTACTTTTCCCCGTTATATTTATTTATCATGAACAATCATCGAAGTACGTTAATGTGTAGGAAGAACAAATCGAATTGTCTCGCGACAGTAAAAGTAAAGGACAGATACATTACAACTGTCCTAGAAACTGAACGTCTTTCCTAATTAAAAAGAGTATTTACTATTAGGCAACCTTCTAGTCAGTAATAATCATAGGCGTCCAGATCAAATGTTTTTATAGTGATAAAACGATTTTTGCAATATTCTATCGACTAATTTCGACATCACTAATCCTGTAGGGGGCGCTACCAACCATTTCAGAGCTTGTATTTGAGAAAGAGGCGTCAGATGTCGTCATCGGCGTTGACTCAGTTTTCGTGTTCGTGGATACCGAGTGGTAACATAACCTTGTAATGAGCTTGTTGTTTTTCGTTTAATTTCATTACGATGAAGAAAAATGCGTGCATCGTATCAGAATGCGATTCTACGGATGCAACAAAACCTCCCCTAACGTTCCACCTGATCCCGAAGGATGATGTGCTGCGAAAAAAGTGGTTGAAAGCGATAAACAGAACTGAAGATGAAGTCAACAAACGGAGCAAAGTGTGCTCAGAACATTTCAAAAACTCGGATTATTCAGTTACTAGGCTGAACTACACGACAGGCAATAAGAATACTCCCACAGGAAGTAAGAGCACCTGTATGATTTGGTTTGAATAATTTTTTTGATTTTTTACTGATCACCCTGTACATTCCAGGCGAATTCAAAGTGTTGAAAAACGAGGCGGTGCCATCCTTGAACTTACCACCGAAATCGACATTCAAAATCAAAATCAGCAAAAAAGATAATAATAGTAAGGAGATAAAAGTCGAAGAGGTTAAAGTTAAAGAAGAGAAGGATAAAGAAAAGGAGAAGGTAATAACAAGTGTCTTTTGTTTGTATCCTACTATACGAGAGGTACCAAAACTTTCGAAGTTAACTGTCGTGTTGAGGGTTGCAGGAACGATGCGTATTTCATTATTTATATTCCAGTTTTCTCCCCTCCACATACGTCATTTTAATGACGCATCGTCAATTGATAAAACGTTTTCCAGTCCCATTGTGAATATCACAAACATGTAATTATTATTTATACGAGGGCTACACGAATGTCAGTAAACACGTTCCTGTCAGTTGAAATGTTTTCATAATAGATCTGTCGTGCTCTATTCAAACTTCCCGCCAACATTTTGTCCCCGCCCACTGCGTGAGGTTTTTGACATAATCCAAATAAAAATGGATGCCGAGTGATGCAAAAGTCGGGGAGTCAGTGATTTTTGTGAAAATTTCGTGAAACTTCGAAAGTAAGGTTTCAATAGTTCGTTGGAAATAGTGAAAGGTGTCCCTATATGTGATTACTGTTGCGAGGAATTCGATAGTTTGTCATATTTTTTTGATAATATCAAAACTTCTTAGATGTCAAAAGTAGAGTTACATTTACCGCCATTACTGTATATTTCCGTCACGATTTTCAAAAAATACAATACAACTTTCCTGCAAACATTCGATTCTTTATTATATTTCTATAACCATTAACTTGTCTTATTGAAGCTCAAATCTCTCGCTGAGGCCCTTCCTGTTTTCTAGCCTCACTTGGAATCTGTGGCATTATTTTTCGGTACCACCTTGTTTTATTGATGAAATCTATTGTTTTGAATGAACCAACCATGTAACATTTAGGTTATCTAGTAAAGTTATATGTTTGTGGGATGATTTTTATTAGTTGGTGAATGTTTCTGTATTATTTTAGTCCAGAATGCCTAAGAAGCACCACATTGAGTTGAGTCCTCCAAGGGCAAGGACCCAAAGCAGAAGAGCTGCTAGTAAAGAGGCCCTCAAACAGATGCAGCTACTACTGGATGATGAGAATGATGCTGTAGAGATTCCAGATGATGATGTGAGTTGAATTATTTTATTAGATAGTTACCAAGGGGTTTTTTGTGAATATTTTGAGTTTTGTGAAATATCAACTTAGAATTGGAATACTTTTTAGGAGATATCAGTTTTTAGGAAAAACTTTTTGGCTTTCTACTTTTTCAACAACATATTGAAATTTTCAAATAGGGAAAAAGTTATATATATTCGAATACCCCTTTTGAATATATGAACACAGAGAAGTCACTTTCTGTCATTCAGTTTGTACTCCAAACTTTCGTAATTGAATTTTGAGTTAACCACATTGATATCAATACCCAATTGATTTGCCTGATTCTGGTAACAATGAAAATGAAGTATCTGGGTTTAACAAATTGTGCAGATTCCAGGTTTATTCTACAAAACATGATCAGCAAACCAATCATTCTTATTATTCATAACTGGTTGACATTTAGATTCTAAATTATTTACTAATTCAGCAGATATTTTCACTGTTCACGCAATGAAAGTAGCTGCTACATTCTAATGGCAAAATATTGTCAATATAAATAATTTTGGCCCCAAAATCGACCCTTGTGGGATCCCTATATTCATGTCATCTGCTCAGAATTCTTGCGATAATATTTTTTCCTTGAATAATTGTTACATATTGGTCTCTGGATAACAAAAAAGATTCATCCAATTGAAAAATGAGTTATTGATAGTTGGTAGATTGACCTAATAGAGTAGTAACTCACATTTCCAGTCATTGCAGAGTTTCTCGAAATGATTGTTCCTTTTATAATTATTAAAATTAATTTCACCACACAAAATATCTTTATTATACTTCTTTTTTACTAATAAGTTGAGCTTTGTGACAAGAATATGTGTTTTCAAACAATAAAGCAGTCAATCAATAATATTTGCTTTTGGAATTTATTTGTAAAGTTATCATTAATGTATTTCATTTTTTTAAATCTTTTTTTTTAACAAGGCCAATCTCTATATAGTCATGAGAAGTGAAATGCCAAAAAGTTTCTTACCAAAAATTGACTGAAAACTAGTTCATTTATATTGTTAACGAATTTTCTCTATTTTCGTTCATGCTTGCCTACCCCTGTCACTTCTACAGTACTTTGACGTAAGTTACATTTTTATTATATAAATATGCGATAAGTAGCAATTTTAGTACAGAAACTAGGCTTCAAAAATCTGATGGTACCTGGTATAATTATTTGAATAGTTTCCGCAAGTGTTCTGTAAGAAAATTGTGAATTTTTTAGTAATGAGCTTCATGTGGAACTTTTTGTTTGCATTTGTAGGCATCACTAACAAAATGTACGTATCCAATGAAACCACTTTTCCCCACTTATTTCACCAACCAAATTGACCTCATCTGGAGTTGAATAACAGGTTAGATCATCTCCCAATGAGATGAATGTTGAGAACAATTCGGAATGAGGGGAAAGTGTTTTTCTCAGATCAATTCTGAGTCAAAAAAGCAACCCAATCTTTTGAAAATGTATGTACACTATTATACAGTGTGAATATAAAAATTCCCTCTTAACTTTTGAACAGGACAAGAAGTCAACAATATGTATGTAAATAGATATTATTTTTAACTTACTTGTTACTTGATTCATGATAATAAATATAGAATTTTCATAATAAATATTATTTGAAATGAAACTACATGGTAGCTTCATAAGTTGTATACACACATACGAGAATGACAATTTTTTGGCAATAAACAATGTGAGAATACTCTTTTAAAAATCTTGTTGATCATGGTGATTTCTATTGTTTCAGTATTACAGGATGTATTCAGGGTTTTTTGTTAGTAGAAATGAATAAATTTTTCTAAGATTTTAACGATGTCTGTCTTTTTGTTAATATTGTTTTGTTCAACTTTTATTTCAGCCATCTCCTGATGGCTCCAAGCTCACTTCAGTTTGTCCCAATAAATTTTCAAAATATTTATTACTTTCTTTCGATAATAATAATGATAATAATAATATATAAAATCAAATACAGTCACTTCAAAAAATCTTTGGTGGATACTCTCTTGGAAAATGCCATTTACAATGTGGGAAGAATTTAAAGAGACTTGAATGTATAAGCTGTCTTTTTCTTCTGTTTTCTTCTGTTGGTGTTAACTAGTCTGATGAATGTTGTACCAGTAATGTATATCGAGTGGTCCAACGAAAAGTATGCACCTTGCTTTTCTACTTTTTTTGTAACTTAACGCAAAAATGCTCGGACAGGTCAATTTTGCTTTTGAGGGGGTCACATTTTAGATGTATTTTTCTACCTGTGCCTTCAACCCCCTTGCGAGGGTGAGTAACAACCCTAAAATTTTAAATGGAAAGTGGGGTTGAGTGATATATCATTTGAAAGGGCACAAAATTCTCTTTCCAACGATACCTGATTTGTTGTATTTACTTGAATAGTTATAAAAAAAGCAAGAACATTTACTCGATAGTTTTGGTGTTGATGAAAATGCGGAAAAAACGGCATTTTTATCACTACTACATTCCTCAATTTCTCTCGGGCGTTTTTTTGTTCAAATAACAACAGCAGATGAGTGTACAAAAAGAATTTAGGCAAACGTTCATTGATTCAGTTCGGTTGCTTTTGAAATTATTTCAACTTCACTGTAAAAATGGTTTATTCCATTCCTGAACGAGTTGAAATTGTTAAACTTTATTATCAACATAATAGTTGTGCTAGACTTACTGCTCGCCTCTTTAATAACAGTCATCCCGGGAAAAATGTGAATGATTCGTACGTTGCCAAGTTAGTCCAAAAGTTTTTCGATACCGGATCTGTCTGTAATGTGAAACACCAGCCACGGAAACCGATCAGAAATGAAGCAGTGGAAGTCGCCGTTTTGGGACATGTTGAATTGGATCATACTCAAAGTACCCGTTAGCTTGCTGCAGCCTCAGGTGTCTCCCGTTCGTCCATAATATGGATAGTAAAAGCCTATAAATTTGATCCGCACAAAATTAAATTAGTACAGGAACTCAATGAGGATGATCCTGATAGAAGGCTGCAATTTTGTGAACAACTGAGCCAGCTACTAATTGATGATCCGCACCTATCATTCAACACGTGCTTTTCCGATGAGAGTACATTTTTTAAATGGAGCTGTGAATAGGCATAATTGCCGTTACTGGGATGACAGTAACCCACACTTATTCCGAGAGGTCCATACCCAGTACCCTCAAAAAATCAATGTCTGGTGTGGCATATTAGGTAGTCATATCGTAGGGCCACTTTTTATTCCTGGGAATTTAACTGGTGAGGTCTACCTGAACATGCTTGAAGATACAATTGATCCTCTCATAATAGAAATAATTGAAAATGACCAAAATCATAATGATGATCGGCTTCATTTCCAGCAAGATGGAGCACCTCCTCACATGTTGCTCCGGTAAGAGAGTTTTTAGATGACCGGTTTCCTGGACGGTGGATTGGAAGGAGAGGCCCCATCGAATGGCCTGCCAGATCACCTGATTTATCGCCTTTAGACTTTTTCTTTTGGGGACACTTGAAAAATGAATGTTTTGCTACGCAGCCCGAGTCCATAGAAGATCTTCGCCAACGAATTACAGCAGAGTGCAGAAGTATAACACCTGATATGCTACAGAATGTTAGGAATAGATTTGAACAAAATCTGTATTATTGTATGGAAGCAAATGGGTCACATTTTCAGCACTTGCTGAAGTAGGATTCTTCTAAGTCAATTACACATTTCAAAGTACTGGGTTGTAGTTGTTTTTTTTTCATAATACCTACATGTTTGAGTGAAATACAACAAATTAGGTATCATTGGAAAGATAATTTTGTGCCCTTTCAAATGATATATCACTCGACCCCATTTTCCATTTAAGGCACAGGTAGAAAAATACATCTAAAATGTGTCCCCCTCAAAAGCAAAATTGACCTGTCCGAGCATTTATGCGTTAAGTTACAAAAAAAGGAGAAAAGCAAGGTGCATACTTTTCGTTGGACCACTCTGTATGTGTATGATATTTTAATGATGAATAAATTCTATTCTATTCTTTATTAGAACAGCACGGAAAACAGAACAAGAAGTCTGTTCACGAATACATTTCACGCCATATGGAATATTTCGGGGTAGATTTTACATCCGCACTTATAATTAATTAACAGCGGATGGTTATAAGTATGTGGTTTTTATGAAAGCAAATGTTTTCCTCAGTTTGGAATAATTTGTATGTGAAGTTTGAAATCTTTTGAAAGTGGTTTTCCATTTTATTCTTTATATGCTTTTTTCATAAATTTTGGTCATTCATTTTCACTGTTTTGCTTAGCATTCATTTTGATCGGCTTTATATGGGCTAGTTCCTGTAGAATAATATTTCTTTGAAAATTTGAAGGGGAGTTCCTGTATCTCAATGTGTTTGTTAATTTGTGGAAGTTTGGTGTTGCCCCAACTTCAGAAATTGAGCTGTGTTATTGAAATAAAACGCACAGCAGAAATGTTTCCCTACAAATACGCTACTGCTGAGCAATTAGCAATTCGTACAGTTGAGGCAATTTTTTAATTACATCTGCAACTCAGTAAATTAATTAGATGCATTCATTTGTTGATCCCATTATATAATGTCTGCAGAAAACTTGCTAATTTCCGAAAAAATAGAAATACTGACTTATTATCTTTAAAGAAACCATTTGTTTCGTCAACTGTATTGATTTGATGGTAGATGTTTTACTGGAGTTTTATCCCAACACCAAACCAAGTGATCATCTTCATCGAGGTGTTAAAAATAACGAATTGGTGTTGGATTAAACTCCTGTAATATTTATTACTGTACCAAAAGTTCCAAACAGATTCCAATAGTTTCTATAAATTGGATCTATATTACAGACGGCTACGACCACAAAAGCTTCACTAAATTAGTAAATACTCATATGTTATTAATAATAACAAAGAAAGAAGAAGTGTTGAGTGTCAGGTGAACCAGGAGAGTTCTTGAATTGGTCATGGAATAGATCATGTCTGATTTTTTACGTAGGACAAACTGGAAGACTATTCAAAGTGCACATAAATGAACATTGAAAAGATTCCAGAATGGAAAATTGTTACTCGCTTACTCTTACAGGGTCATGAATTCAATCACGAATTCGAAACCCTTCTTTAAAAAAAAACATGCTCAATACTTCATTTTTCAAAATTCCCAATATTTCATGAATAATCAAATTGATTTGAATAACACGTCTCTGTTGAATTCTTTCTCACCAGTTAATCATTCTAAGTCCTATCCTGAAACAGCTACTACGTAATGATTTACCATTCCTGCTTGACAAAAGAAAATGTTTTATATTGAAAAACATACGGTGAATTGTATTTCCATTTGAAAAAATATATATTTGAGATGCAGAAACTCTTTTTTTCTCAACACTGGGATTTTGTCTTACGCATTCATGATGGCGTTTCAGATTATTCCTCCTGCACCGTCGCCCCCTCCACCACCCCCTCCGAAGAAAAAATATAAATTGAGCCACAGGAAGTCATCTGATGGGAACGGTAAATAGCACTATATGTATTATTATTCATAGGTATTTGTACGATAAAAACCGACATATAATGTCTTCAAAGTTGCTCAATATAATTTATTGACTCTTGAAAAAGTTTTTCAGAATTTTTTTTTGTTGGCAGATCGTGACGTGATTGTTTTGAAAAGTATCACGAACCGCAATGCGGAAAACACTCTTGAATTAGAGTGTTTTGTTGAGCAACTGGAGGAAGTGCAAAAAAATCGGATTCAGAAGATGAAAGACGAAGAGAAGGAGTTGCAAGCAAAACTGGATTCGTTGGTGAGTCAAGCCAACGCGAAAGTAATACACAAGGGAGATCTGGCTTCCATCATCGAAGTGACGGAGCAAGTACAAAGCGCAATCGCAGGTAATGCAAGTTTTTGAATGATTTGAAGATGTCAGGTATACAAGGGTGGTTTCGGAAGTACCAGGCCCAACAAAGAAAACTAAAGTTTGGGGATAAAATGTAATCACTTTTCAATCTAATCTTGCATCAAAGGTACATCTTGATAGAATATTTGTCATTGAAAAATCTGCAGTAAGAAGCATAATCTCTGCCAATTATGATGAAAAGTGTTG
Organism: Leptinotarsa decemlineata; assembly: GCF_025532065.1. Taxonomy (NCBI): domain Eukaryota; kingdom Metazoa; phylum Arthropoda; class Insecta; order Coleoptera; family Chrysomelidae; genus Leptinotarsa; species Leptinotarsa decemlineata. The sequence continues at coordinate 5,272,902 of NW_027412523.1, forward strand.
ACTATTATTTGTAAAACTTAAAATAATGACCCTGTATTCAGTTATTGTCTATGAAAATCTGCTTCTTGTTCAACAAAACTTGTTGAATAAAGTTGCTCACAAGGATATACGTCAACATGATACAAGAAATAAATTAAACCTTGTTCCTATAGCTAATAGGTTGAAAAGAACAGATAATATAGGAATTAAGCTATGCAATGCCTTATCTGTTGAATTTCGTAACTTGCCATTTAGAAGATTCAAAAACTTATTGAAGAAAATATTAACCAAAACATCTTTTTATATGAAATTGAACAATTTTCGAAGTTATTTAAGAAGAAAGACACTTTTGTGATCACCTCCCGAACTTTTACTCAACTTTGAATACATATAATATGTTAGCTATGTGATTTATAATTTGTAAAAGCTCATTGCTTTACATTTTAGTCAATTTTTATAAGATTGGAATTTTATCTTGTTAATTTGTATTATTTTGTAAATCTAATTTATCTACAGTGGGACCCATTTTTAATGGAAACACCCCCTTAAAATTTGAAGTTGTAAATCGATTTCAATAATTTTTTTTTTAAATGTCAAGTACTAAAAGGTCTACCTTGGAACAAAATTTGAAATGTTTATTGAAGTTTCAGGGCATACTACGATATTTTTTCTTAGTCGAAAATCGGGATTTTTTATTAGCGATTTTTTTGTTGAAAAAATCACTACGCCACTGGATTCAGAGTGCCTCTAATAAGGTTGACCAAAATTTCATGAAAAAATATTCATTATTAACAAATTCATGACAACTCAAAATTTCGAAAACTCACACAGCTAACAGTCACAATTTATCATTTTTTTTATGAGTTCAACAATAAAGTGCCGCCAGATGAAAAAAAAAACAAATAGCGTAAATATTTTCAATGAAAATAACGGAATTACATTCACACAATTCAACTAACAATGAAGCAAAAAATTTTAATAAACGTAACCATTAACTAATTATTGAAATGTTTCGATTCAGTGCAACAATTAATTCTAACTCATATTCTAGTAGCCTCTACTAATCCACCACGTATTTCGATACATGTGTCGTAGCGCTTACGAATGTTTCTGATTACGTTGCTTAGTTCTTGAAAGCTAATATCTGCACATACCTGTCGAATTCTTGCACAAAGTTCATTTCTATCTCTTGAGCGGTTTTTGTAAACCTTTTGTGTAAGAAGTCCCCAGAGAAAAAAGTCCAAAACTGTGAGGTCTGGAGATCTGGGTGGTCACTCTATAAACGGACTACCACGGCCTATCCATCGGTTTGAAAAATGTTCGTTAAGCCATTGCCTCACAGCTCTGGCATAATGAACTGAACACCCATGTAACTGGACAATTAAATTTGATCGTTCATTGATTGGCAGCTCGTGAATAGCATCCCAAAACTCTGTAAATAAAAATTCTAGAAACCTCTGCACATTAATGTTTTCCTCAAAAAAGAAAGGACCAATAAATAATTCGTTCCTTCAATATCCCCCACCAGACGTTGATTATTTGGGAATACTGGCTTTTACAGTTAATTACCCAGTTAGGATTTTCCGCTGCTAAATAGCGACAATTCTGTGATGACACTTCTCCATTTGTAGTGAAAGTGGCTTCGTCGGTATATAAAATATTTTTTAGGAAATTTCTATTGTTTAAATATTTCCCTTGGGCCCATAAACAATATTCCAGGCGTTTTGCTTCGTCGCCTTCTTGAAGTGTGTGTAAAAATTTTGGCTTGAAAGGTTTAATATTCTTCGCCTTGAGACATCTCCGAATAGTTTCTCGTGGAATATTCAAATCTAAAGTGGCATTCCTTATACTGGCATTAGGATTATTTCCGAAATAATCTAAAATGATTTGATCATTCCTGTCATTCCTGTTTCGTTTTTGTATAGGATTACTTTTTAACATCATTTTTGATGCTGCACCAGTTTCATTGAATATTTTATTTATTTTATTTACCGTACCGCAGCTAATACGAGGACGATCTGGATGTCTCTCATTAAATACTCTACAAACCTCTCTAGCACTTCTAACGTCATCTCCCGAAAGGCGTACAATTTCAATTTTGTCTCTTACGCTCAATTTTGCAGTCATGACACAAAATAATTCGAAGAACTGTAAGGTGAATATTGTTGACAATAGTACACTTAAATCTTTCACAAGTGTCAAAGTGTAATATCATTTCCATGGCAACTAAGATTTAAAATGAAATATTAGGTCTTAGTTTTAGTTAATTTGCGTGAAAACTTGAATGTAATTCGGTTATTTTCATTAAAAATATTTACGCTATTCGTTTTTTTTTTTCATCTGGCAGCACTTTATTGTTGAAATCATAAAAAAAATATTCTCATGGCTATATCTGTTGATATAGGGTGTTTTTTTTTGACTGTTAGCTGTGTGAGTTTTCGAATTTTTGAGTTGTCATAACTTTGTTAATAATGAATATTTTTTCATGAAATTTTGGTCACACCTGTTTAGAGGCACTCTGAATCCAGTGGCGTAGTGATTTTTTCAATAAAAAAATTGCTAATAAAAAATCCCGATTTTCGACTAAGAAAACATATCGTAGTATGCCCTGAAACTTTAATAAACATTTCAAATTTTGTAGTACTTGACATTTCAAAAAAAAAGAAATAAAATCGATTCACAACTTCAAATTTTAGGGGGGTGTTTCCATTAAAAATGGGTCACACTGTACAAGCATTTATTAGAAACTATATTGACGAATCATATCCTCTCAGACATATTTTAGAAATTGTACTGACGTGTCTAAAAACTGTGTGTTTCTTGACACTAACGAAAATTATTATTATTTCTAGCGACGTTTAATAAGTTTGATGACGTTTATATAATAAAAACTGTCTTGCTCCTCAAAATAGCCATTAAATGCCAATTTATGCTATGTTGCTATGAAACTTTGCTAAACACTCAATTGAAACATCATCACGGCACTGTTTTTGCTCGAGTGAGCAAACGCGGCACCCTTCTTGAACACAGCTTTCTCATGTCCAAATTTTCAGATAATACACTATGTACCGCACTTTTTGAAACGCCTATTAAGTCTGCTAGCTCGCGCACTTCCAGTCGACGATCATTCAGTAGCACTTTGTGGACTTTCTTTACCGTTTCTGGAGTAGTCACCTCATTTGGTCGTAGACTGTGATGCTCATCTTGGTAGCTCATACAGTCTCGTTTAAACTCTGCTACCCAAAATTTTACTGTTGTAAACGAAGCAGCAGACTCACCCAGAGTAGAATCCAGTTCAGCTTTTATATTGGTTGGACTGAGGCCTTTCAAATAAAAGTATACCACATATGATGACCAGTTTTCTCCATTTTCACAAATTCACTGCTGTTTATGGCTGCCAAACGAATACTAAACAACGCAGCGTCTTCAAACTTGAAACATATGCTTTATAGATTGTGTACTTTCCAACACAGTGATTTTTTCAAACAACCACCGCCATCTCTAGGTCAGATTGGGTACTTCTGGGACCACCCTCTTATTTCTTCATGCGTTGCTTATTTCCAAAATTACTTGCATAACTCTTTTCTGACAGAGTTCAAAATATGCCTGAAAAAATTGCTGATTTAAATTTTTTGTTCTCTTGAGAATGAATTAATTTTCAACAATGCCTTTGAGATTCTCAAAAACGACGATTATTTTCTGTCGTTCAAAGAAAACATGTTTCCAGTTCAATTTTTCCTTACTTTAATTATGAATTTTAGGTGCTAAAGCTCCCCCAACAAACTTGGTGCTAAACAACATCAGCAGCGGTCAACAGAATTATCAATTGGTTATGGATCCGAGACTGGGCCTGATAGTGGGGGCCCTGAATCCTCCGTCTCCTGCCCAACCTGCTTCGCAACCTAAGGTTTATCAAGGCAAAGTGCAGGTGAGAAACGAATCTTTTCAATAGTGACAAGTGACAAGTATTTAAAACCTTTCTTTTGTCTCTCTCTCTCAGGTCGCCCAGAACCTACAACAAACTCCCACCACATCCAGTCAGAATTTGAGCGGAAGAGGCGTGAGGACTCGAAGAGGAGCTGCAGCTAAGCTTACGCCTCCTCCGTCTCCCGTTCCCATGCAGGCACCGCAAACTAGATCGCTTGCTACCAACCAGCAGACGAGGACGAACGCTAATCAAACGAGATCTGTAGCGGTTTCTAATCAGGTGAGTTTGCTTCTAGATTTCCCAACTTGACAGTTGAAAAAAAATTGTTTAATGTCTAAATAGGAACAAATCCCAATAAAAAGACATCAATTTTAACAGCCTCACAGTCATGTATCACTGCTAACATCTTCTCGGTTGTAGTTTTTTTTTTTTTTTTTTTTTTTTCTCTCTCAAGTTAAGAGTCCTTGAAAAAAGTCGATTCCGAAAAATGTTATAAAATACTTTCCTTGGATTCATCTGATGATAACAGACCATAACTTTTGCTTACGCCTAAAATCTTCTCGAACGAGAAAGACAAATAACTCTCAACAATTCCCCAGACACGGCCTGTCCCCACCATTCAAACAAGGTCCGTGCCGTCAAGCCAAACCAGATCGATGGCAGCTCATCAAACGAGGTCCGTCATGACTCCCCCGCAAACCAGATCCATCCAACAGACCAGGTCCATTGCTCAGGCCCAATCCAAGGCTACGCCCCCGGCCAAGCCCGTTCAGCCACCGGCGAAGGCCACTCCGTCGCCGAAAACGGCGCCGCCTCCCAAGGCCGCGCCATCGCCCAAGGCAGCTCCCCCACCTAAGGCGGGGCCTCTTTCCAAGACTACTCCGCCGCCTACAAGGAGTTTGATAACGGCCAAGAAGTCTACTGTTTCGACGCCTCAACCTTCCACCCCCAGTATCGCTACCAGGCAGAGAGGGGTGAGTTGTACAGTGAAATCCGCAGTATATGGGATGTTTTTTCAATAATATATATTATATAATTGAAATTTGACTTTGCGGTTGGTTTTTACTTGAAAGATGACATCGCTTCAGTTGTCATGTTCTAAACCTATCAAATTTCACATTTTTCAATTGAATTTTCAGAAAATTTGGTTGCCTCCAAAAATTTATCAATAACAATAGAGAATAAACTTTAATTGTCGGGTAGATCACCATAAGTTGACTTGAGGTTCTTTTACAAAACTTTATATTGGCCAAACAAGAAGAACTTTTTCCCGAAGAGTAAAATAACACAAAAGTCGTTTTTTAAATGTTGAAACCAATTCCACATTTGCGAATCATTTTTAATGGAGAGGCGAGAGTTCAACCACGAATATGAATTATAATATTTGTAAATGAAAGGTTTGAAAGTCAATCTTTTGGAATCGATAGGTTTAGGGATAAGGAAAATTCACTAAATGACTTGATAGAATTTAATTCGTCTCCTCTACTGAATCCGTTATCTAAAGTGGAAATTACTATTTGAACTCTGTGTTGGGAATCACACGTTAAAAGGTAAGACCTCGTTATTCTTTAGCTCGCACAAGTTTCTCACCTTCTGAGAGTTGTCGTTCGTACGAGAGCGACAGCTAGTTAACGGAAAAACCTATAAGTCTGACTCTGATGATAATTTTCCATGAAAAAAATGTTGAGAAATACATATAACCGAATCTATTATAATGGGGAATGTTCCTCATGACGAAAATCAAGTAGTTTTCATAAAAGAGCTCTAAAACAACGCATTTTAAACTTATCATTTCAACCTTTTTCTTTAAAAAATTATTTGAATACTTGAAAAAGAGGAATGAAATAATGCACTCAACATTTAACGGGATTCGTTTCTATTTCACCATTTGGCTACATCGGTTATAGCTAATAAAGGATAATGAGACAAACAAAGATGACATATTTCAGAGGCGTGCTGTTCTGTTCACTTATGTTCCGAGTTCCGAGACATTCTGTGACATATGACATTTTGTGCACCTAACCTATCTTCCTCCATATAAATAAATAACAAAACAACTGTTGTTTATGTGGCTTGTGGAGGTGGTATTGAACTATAATTTATATTTTGCCTCAATTGTTGATTTATAAAGATAATTTTCCTTTTCTTAAAGTAGAATATCTAGGAACGTATAAGTTATTTCAACTTGATATAGGCGCTGTTGCCAATATGTGAATTAGAAACAAATCCCTTTAAAAATTAAAACCCAACATTTGAAACATCAATTTGAAACTCAACTTTATTTTGTTCAAACTTGCATTTGGTGTAATAACCCAAATTGAGGAACATTCCCCATTGTAGCTACTGAAATTGATGGCAAAAGTAGATGTTCATATGGAAAAAATAATTGATGGTGGAATGCAAGGAATGAAACGTCGCTTTGAAAATTGGTTCACACCAGATCTTAACATGTGTTTCATTTTCATATTATTTGAAACGAAGGTGGTAGAACCAACAAATAAGAACTTGCAATTTTAATTTTTTTGGGGAATGTGTCAAAAACGTACATTGATAGTCTCAATCTAAAAAAAGATTTTCATTGTTTCCCTAAATAGGCAACTTCTTCTAATTTCATCAACTTTCTGAATATCACCTTTTCGGGTATAGTAATAGTGGTATTTGCTAGGAAAATGGTTTATATAACTGTTGGCTCAAATTCAAGAACTGTCAAGGTAATAACCAGGATTTTATTTTTTTTTTTAGCAAGCGACACCCAACGCGTTTTCTAACGTTCGTCCTTCGGAAAGCAATGTTCAAGGGGGCCTGAGTGCCGGAGGTGCTGCGGCAGGTAAAAAGATAATCGTGGATCTTACATCGGAAGAGAACAAAGGGGGAGGAATGCTGCCCGATAGTAAAGAAATATCTTTCAATAAAGTAAGTTGGTTTGTTTATCCGACAGGAGAATCAATTGATTTTTTTTTTCAGCTCCAAGGTAAGACGTACCCATCTCTTGTTGTGGTCGCTAGACCGCATCTCAGGGTGCAAGACCTCTCCGTGGATAGACCCAAGCTGGATGCGAAGGTCAAGTCGGTGCTAATGCACGCTCCCACTAAGTTCACGGAATGGTGAGTTTGTGATTATTTTCTATTTGTTTCATATGAAAAGTGTTACAAACTGAATTGAATATAAATTTCACTAGTTCGGACTTCTAGAAAATAATGATAGTTTACTAAAATATCAGTCAGGTTTCAGAAAACATCATTCATGTGAGTCTGCATTACAAGTCACAATATCAAAATGAAAAAAATCAATAGATAAGGGACATTATATCATAGCCGTATTTTTAGATCTTGAAAGAGCTTTTGAGACAATTGATCGCCACATATTACTAAATAAACTGCAAAGTATTGGTATCAGGGAAACTGTTTTGTTATGGCTGGCTTATTATTTATCACAACGCAAACAGGTAACCAAAATAAAGGATTCAGTGTCATCATCTCGCGATGTAATTTTCGGGATACCTCAGGGGAGTGTTTTGGGGCCTATATTATTTTTAATCTACCTGAATGATATAGATACCATCCATGGTTGTGATTTCATGAACCTTTTTGCAGACGGCACTTTGTTATCAATTTCAGGAGATAATATAGAAACAGTAGCTGATCAAATGAATAATGAACTAAGAAATGTTTTCAAGTACATGAATAGTAATAAATTAAAACTCAACACCTCCAAAACAAAATATATGTTCTTATCAACTGGTTATAAGCTATCACTCATCAACAATCTCAACATAAGATTACAAATTGCAGGTGATGTAATAGAGTTCGTAAGTGAAATCGAATACTTAGGTTTCATGGTGGATAATCGGTTATCTCTTCATGCTCATTTTGATTATATATATAGAAAAATTACTAAAAAATATATTTTTTCTCAAGAATTTCATCTCAGCTTTCGATGTACTCAAAAATTACATTATTTAATTGCATAATCCAACCCCATTTTGATTATTGTGCTACTCCATTATACTCATTTGACCAAAATAAGGTATCGGCTTTACAAAATTTACAGAATCGTGGAATGAGGATTATTTTAAAAGTGAATAGATATTCTGGTATATCAAACATGTTAAGTACATTGCAGTGGCTGTCTGTTTCCCACAGACTGTACGAGTTAGCAATGATATTCATTTTCAAACTAACACATAACTTGCTTCTAACTTATTTTGAAGAATTCTGTATATATTAATCTCAAATCCATAACCACTAAACAAGAGCGAGTATCTCCCAAAAATTCCATCTTCCTCGAACTAATTTGACTAGTACGATGAAGTCTTTATTTTATAAAGGTTTCAATAAGTATAACAAACTTCCACTTTCGTTGAAAGATTCAATAAATGTTTTCCAATCCAAAGAAAAACTCATGAACTATATAAAATATCATACTTGATTTTCTTTTTTCTGTTTGGTAATATATTTATTATGTATATCCTCATGTTGAAACCATTCTGGAATTATTGAAAAATGTTTTTTTTTTTTTCTATCATATCATCATTTTTGTTTGTCATTTATTTATATATTTTTAAAATAATGTATGTATATTAGGATTTTCTAAAAAAATCAATAAACATTATTATCAATATATAAAATGATTTGAAATCCCTGACAACTAAAAAAGAAGAATTGAAAATGAATAGCTGAAAATAACAATTATATTAAGCAAAAATAACCTGAAATGCAATGTTGAAATAAAGTACAAGTAAAAATAAAACGATTGAACAAAAAATAAAGAAATAAAAATGAAAATAAAACAAATGAATTGAATATCATTCACTTTGAGTTTGAATTTTTACTTGGAATTCTATAATAATAATCCTGAAATATTAATGAAAATGATAATATTTATAACAAGTACATGTTGGTGTCTGGAATAATTATTGATAAAGGTCTAATATGGGAAAAAAACATTATTCAACTATCGTCTGAGCTCTCAAAAATTACATATATGATAAGATCACTTCTTAAAACTGTATCTAGAGAAACTATAATGTCAGCTTATTATGATTACTTTTATTCAAACATGACATATGCTGTGCTGAGTTGGGGTCACTCTTCCCATTCGGAAAAAATGTTTAGGCTACAGAGGAGATGCATCCGTATTATTATGAATCTCAAATATCGCCAGTGCTGCAGACATTGTTTTGCTGAGCTTAAAACACTAACATTTCCTTGTGCATATATACTGAACTGCATTAAATATGTCTATAATAATAAACAAAAAAATTTAACACATAGCCAACTCCATAATTATGAAACACGGTGTAACCAGGACTTTATTCCTGAATATCACAGACTGCATAGAACCAGAAAAGGAACTGACTACTATGGTACATTTCTTTAATTGCTTGCCAGTGACCATAAGACTCCTTGAGGAGAGATTATTTTTCAAAAAAAACAAAGATTATTTGGTGAACAAAGCCTTTTATTCAATTCAGGAATTTTTGGATAATAACTTCGATGACCTAATTTGATTGTTTAAATTGTATTCAACTCAATGGAGAAAAAAAAATTATTTCACTCATTTTAGTTTTTAAACTGTAATTTTATAATTGTATGTATTCTTGAATTGTATTCTTGACTTGTAAAAGCACGATGTGTATTATTACCAATAAAATTGATTGATTCATTGAAATCACACAAATGCAAACATAGATAAATTATTTACAGGGAACTCATGGCTGTAAAATGAATGGGAAGCATAACATACCTTCGTGGTTTTATATATGTATTAATGAAAGTCAAAATTGATATAAATTGAATGTTTTAACAAATCGAAACAAAGAAATTGCCGGGATATTTTTTCGATTAAATTTCCGCTAATGTTTAACAGAATTGCTATTTACGGACTTTCAAGAACATCAAAAAGTCTAGTGAACAGTTGTTCATTTATTTTATGGCTGTTCTCTGTCACTTAGATTTTCAGCTCTCCGAAATTGGATATATGATGTGTGTTCTCTGAAACTAGTTTCAATAGCTCGCTTTCTCTGCCCAATATATTTTTTGTGACGTTCCTCGCAGTTCATAATCATATATTCCCGATTTAAACTTTCAAATAGCTCATCTTTATGGTTGCCTAAAATTTGTTTAAGAGGGCAAGCAGACTGCAGTATTTAATCTACGCCAGAGATTCCAGTCTCGCCTTTCGCTGCCGTCCATATCATTTGAAATTGCTAGAAAGTTTTGAATAATCAACGACTTCAAAAAGTTGATTCCTTCTAGGTTGATTCAACAAGGGTTAGTAAGAGCTGAACAAAAATGTACGGTGCATACCGCGACGCCCCTCAAACTGGGCATGTACAGCGACGTTTCCAAATTTCCCTATTCTGGAGGATATGTATGGATATCCGAGTGCTGTCCCCAAAGGTTCGTTTCTGTGTTTAGCGGATCCCTCTTCGAAGGTTCTCCGCACCCGCCGATGGTGATTCTGAAGTTGCTGTACCATTGGGCGTGTCAAACCAATATCCAGAACGTAACTCAGTGGGTAAGTCATTTTCTTATAATAAATACTATCGTGACTAGAAAAATGTCAACTGCCATGTAACTAATCGTTGTGGAATAAGAATCAGATATTATTCACATGAGTTCTACTTTTAATGAATGGTAACAAATTGCACTTACATGGAACACTGTCATCCTCACTGGTATACATCGATGTTTCGCCTTAAGACACTTGCCCCAAGGCTCTTCAGTACCAAAAATTAATCACTCCTAAAAATATAAACCCATCAATTCAGTATGATAACATTTTGTCCCAGATTTCTTGACAAGTTTTTCTTGCAAGTGTAAGAGAAGCTTTGATATCTTAATGGATAAATTGGGAGTGCAAAACTCATACAAAAAACAAAGAGAAATAAATCAATCAATAACTTGCTTTATTTGTCCAATTCTCAAATACGAATATGGAATAATTTTTTTCCATAAGTGCAATGGCACTTGTTTTAAAAGAACATCAGGTTAATATAAAATACACACATTGGAAAAGTCTAGGGATATTTTTAAAAATGGCAATAATTTTTTTTAGATCGCTTTAGGGAAAAAAAAGTTGATGGGTGATTATTAAACGAATGTAACTTACAACAAAATTTATTAAATGGTCAAAAATACTGAGTGTGCATATAAGCAAAACTAAAAAAAAATATGGCTCTTCTTTGGCACCCCGAAAAAAAATCATAATACAAAAAAAATTGGAATCAGTACAAAATATGGCCTCCACACTGGTTTATTACGGCCCTACATCTATCGTGCATCGACAAAATGAGATTATCAATGTCTTGTTGAGGTACATTTGCCCATTCAGCGATTAAAAGCTCTCTCAATTACTCCCCATATGCGGAGTAATTCTTCGTTGAAGCATGTCCCACACATGCTCGATGGGATTCAGGTCCGGTGATTGTGCTGGCCATGGCAATACATCAACTCCTTCGTTGGTGAGCCAGTCAGTCACTAGACGCGCGACATGTGGACGAGCATTATCGTGCATTAGGTGGAAGTTTTCACCAACAGCACCAGCAAACGGACGGACGATAGGTAGAAGAATGGTGTCGAGGTACTGTCGAGCTGTGAGGGAGCGATTTGGAAAAACGAGATCGGTTCTGCCGCCGATCATGATTCCGCCCCGTAGCATTACTGTACCACCTCTGTATGTGTGGACTTCCTGGACGTGTCTCAAACGTTCATTATTTCCAGGTCGTCTCCACAGTCTTACTCGACGAGAATCTGGATGAAATCCAAATCTGGATTCGTCTGTAAACAAAACTGTGGCCCAATCATTTGCATCCCAGTTTTGATGTTCTTGACACCACTCTAATCTTCTACCGCGATTGCCTCTCGGCAAAGGTGGACATCTAAGTGGCCTTCTGTTGTGGAGATCTGCTTCATGCAGTCGATTTCTGACAGTATCACGACCAATGGTTACCTGGTGCGTCTGCTGCAACACGTTAACCAACTCAGGTGCTGTGATTGTCGGTTGTCTTCTTGCGGTTAAGACCAAAAATCGGTCTTGAACTGCAGTTGTAGCGCGTCCTCGCCCTGGATGTTGTTCGGCTGGACTGCCAGTTTCACGGAAACGCCACCACAATCGACTGATAACACTTTGGGAGACCCCCAAACGAAGAGCTACATCATTTTGTCGCATGCCACCTTGAAGAAGCCCTACAGCTCTATTCATCTCAGCCAATGGTAAGTGATGGCGTTCCATGTTAAAGCACAATATTTCCAGTTCAATTGCTGAGCAAGAACTGCATAGAATGTACAAACTCGACACTTTCAGATTATTCATTTTAGCCGAAAACGTACAGTTTGTAAAAAACTTGATAAAAGATTAGTTACCGTTTTTGCAGGCTTCGTTTAACCCATAGAAATCTACAGGGTGGTCGAGTGTACCAATTTAATCGAAATTAAACGACCTCATGCATTTATTTTTATGATATTTAGTATGTTATAAAAATATCCCTAGACTTTTCCGATGTGTGTACTATACATATACACACATATATGCCATTCATACACATACCACACACAAATTTATAATATACAAGTGATAATACAAATAAAGTATAATATATGAATAAAAGAGAAGTGGGTATTGATTTAAAAAAAGGGATTTTATTTAACAAAAAACTGATAAAAAGAACTGCTTGAAATTTTTTTTATTTAGGCATACAAGTTACCGAGTGGTCTGTCTAATGTATTATTAACATGGCATTTTTAACTTCAAATTATCTCGAAAACTAATCGTTACAAAATTTTTTTTTCAAACATAGTTGTAAAGGTATTCAAAAGACCTTTAAAACAAGGTGCCACTCGACCTACTTTCCTTATCAAAATAAGGGTCGTCGGACGCACCCCTCCGAGGGGGTGCGTACTACAAAAAATCTGATTAGTCTGAAAGGTGTCCCCCTTTAATTAGAAATCGACGTGTCCGAGCTTTTTTTTTTAAATCTTACTTTTTATATTCAAAAATGGCTCTGTTAAGTTTTCGTTGTTACACCCTGTATATTACTGAAGAAATTAGCCAGCGAAACGTCAGGAAGAAATTCCAAAAATCCACAGCCTCAGAACCCGGAAAATAGTGACACTGGAAACCTCGGCCGCAAATGCCTTGACCATTTTGTCAACTATCTACCTATCAAGTGTTATCATAGTGGCTCGATATGATTGAATATGAGAGATTATACAGTTTGATTATTAATTGACGAAAAGAAATTTGTCGCTGTACTTTCAGCCATCATTGATGATGATGATGATGAAAAGTATTACTTTGATTTCAAGAAGTTTGAGAAAGGGTAAAGATATTTTTTCACTTAACTAACAAATCACTAAAGAATCTGATGTATGGAATTGAGGAATATGTCTTGATCACACAGGTGAAGGTGGACAACCTGTACGTGAAGGGAATGTTCACGTGGTTGCGTTCAATATGCACGGTTGCCATCCAGACGCACATCCGGCAGCTGGGCGGCCCCGGCGTCAAGGTGGAAGTGGGCGTCATCTCCTTGGGCACGACCTCGCAGGACGGCAACCAGCGCCAGGTCAAGGTGGAGGTTTTGGGCGTGCTGGAGACCACGTCGAAACTCATCCGTCTTCGCGCCGTCGAGCCCCAAGCCGAAGGCGACAGGAACTACAAGAAGCGCTTCTCGAAGATCCTCGAGCCGATTTTCCAGTGGGTCCACCCGCAGAGTATGCTCGTGGCCGATTTGACGGTCGACAAGCAGACGCTGATTGGCATGGGGTTCACGAACGTCGTGCAGTCCTCCGCCAATGAGTTCGGCAGCAACAAGCAGATAATGGAGTACTTGAGGAGGATAGTGCCGAGGATGTTTCAGAATACGTTGTCGTTGCTGTCCAGGCAGATCATCCAGCAGGTGAGTGAGACAGTTTTTTGCAGAGAAGAGAAAATGAACTTTCTATGTTTCTTACCACTTTTATTTGTAACTAATGTTACTGAAGTTTCGTCCTATACGGACATTTTCAAACTTATACAATATACCTGCACCCTGAGTCCAACTATAGACTTCATTGCTTCTTTACTGGATAATAATAATAATAATAATATTTATTAGTCTCAAGAAACACACAGTTTTTAGACACGTCAATACAATTTCTAAAATAGGTTTGAGAGGGTAAGATTTGTCAATATAGTTTTAAAAAAAATGCTTGTAGATAAATTAGATTTACAGAAAAAAAAATACAAGTTAACAAGATAAAATTCCAATCTTATTAGACTTGAATATTACTGGAGTTTTTTCCCAACACCAAATCGTTATTTTTACACCTCGACACGTGTTTCGATCACCAAGTGATCATCTTCAAGAGGAAGATAAAATCTTCCTCTTGAAGATGATCACTTTGTCATCAAAACACGTGTCGAGGTGTAAAAATAACGATTTGGTGTTGGGAAAAAACTCCAGTAATATTCATTACTACACCAAAGGTTCCAAACAGTATATCACAAGTACTTATAAGACTTGACTAAAATGTAAAGCCATGAGCTTTTACAAATTATAAACACATAGCTAACGTATTATATATATTCAAAGTTGAGTTAAAGTTCGGGAGGTGACCACAAAAGTGTCTTTCTTCTTGGATAACTTCGAAAAATTGATCAATTTCATATAAAGAATGTTTGGTTAATATTTTCTTCAATAAGTTGTTAAATCTTCTAAATGGCAAGTTACGAAATTCGGCAGATAAGACATTGTATAGCTTAATTCCTATATTATCTGTTCTTTTCAACCTATTAGCTGTAGGAACAAGGTTTGATTTATTTCTTGTATCATGTTGATGTATATCCTTGTGAGCAACTTCATTCAACAAGTTTTGTTGAACAAGAAGCAGATTTTCATAGACAATAACTGAATACAGGGTCGTTATTTTAAGTTTTACAAGTAATAGTCGACACTTTTCATCATAATTGGCAGAGATTATGCTTCTTACTGCAGATTTTTGAATGACAAATATTCTATTAAGATGTACCTTTGATGCATTATTCCAATTGATTATACCATACCTAAGGACTGAATGAAAAAGAGAATGATATGTTGCAAGTGCCACACTTTGATTTACAATTTTTTTAATTCTTCTGATAGCAAAAACCGTCTTACTAAGTTTACTACACATGTTATTTATGTGGTCTATCCATTTCAGGTTGGAATCTATTTGTACTCCCAAAAATTTGGTAGAATTTTTGTTATCTCGATTTAAGCAAATTGTTTCAAAAGTTACGAGTTTCTGTTCATTGAGAATCAAGTCATTTAGTGTGAACCATGATCGAGCTTTCTCTAATATGTCAGTATGGATCATATGAGGATCATCTATTTTATATATATTTATATCTATTTTATATGTTTCTGCATACAATATAGTTTCTATGCCTGATGAGTTCATCACATGAGGTCGGTGATATAGATTAGAAACAGAAGTGGCCCCAATATTGACCCTTGTGGCACCCCTCTTAAAATTTTTCTTTTTTCACTTTTGGTATTTCCTAGATCAACAATTTGATATCTTTCGTTAAGGTATGACTTCATCATGTCCAGGCAGACACCTCTCACTCCGTAGAAATCTAATTTGGCCAATAAAATCGAGTGATTTACCGAGTCGAATGCTGAAGTAAGATCTGTAAAAACGCTCACATATTTTTCTTGGTTATCAAAGGCGTCTTTTATACTATTTGTGAGAAAGTTTATTGCTTCAGACGTCGATTTTCCTTTCCGAAATTTTTTGGTTCAGATGTAACACCTTTTTTATGAATCGGCAGGATTCTACCAATTTTTAATTGCCTTCACTTAGACAGGTATTGATAATATCTGTTAAGGGTTGAGTTATACATTCAACGGCACTTTTTATGACTAAAACATTCACACCGTTTATATCTTCCGTTTTTTTATTTTTTAATTTGGTTATGATTATTCTCACCTCATCTGTCATTACAGGCCTAAAGAACATCCACTTATTTGTGTTCATTTTTTATCCATAAAAGCAATAGGGTCAACATCAGATTTGGGGTAGTGCAGTAGAGTTGTGTTTATGTTATGATAAATACTACACTATTGCTGTATTTGTTGATCTACGAAAAGCATTTGATGTTGTTGATTTCTCTATATTACTTGAAAAAATGGGAATAAGAGGAAATGTTCTCTCTTTACTGAAAACATACCTTCTAGATCGCAAACAATTCACAATGGTTGATGGCATTTCAAGCCAAACTGAAACTACCAAAGCAGGTGTGCCCCAAGGCTCAGTCCTTGGACCCCTACTCTATACATTACATGTTCTGTCATTGAAAACTGCTAACATTATAAGTAGATGTATTGCTATATATTTTACCTTATTTAAGCTAAATAGATTTTTAATATTCACTTTGGAATTTATAACCTTTGTTTTTTCTTAGTCTCACAAAGATTCATGAACTACTCACTTACCGATGTATACTAGGTAATTATTTTTATATTTCTATATATAACGTGCTATCCCACAGGTTAAGTTGTAAAACAGCCTTGGCTGAACTTCGCCCTTTCATTGATTCTTGTATTCACTTCTTTATAAACAATGTATGTCAGTGAATAAAGCCCATTTATTATTATTATTATTGTTATAACTGTATAAGTTTGAAAATGTCTTTGTGGGACGAAACTGCAGTAACGTTAGTTACAATTGAAAGTGGTAAAAAACATAGAAATTTTCATTTATCTTTTCGTTATGATCTCCTACCAGGTAGTAACGGCTACATCCATCAATTTATATATTTTTTGCTGTATTTTCCTCTGTTTATTGGTAAGAGGGTAGTAAAAATTATAGAAAAAAATATCTGCTGTCATCAAGCCCTATATTTTACAAGTAATGAAAATTATCTCCATCATCATGAAAAATGGTAATTAAAAACATGGAAGTTTTAATTCTCACTTTTAAACTCCTTCCAGCTAAGGATTAAGGAGATCTTATCTATCAAGGGACATTCCTCATTATCAAACTTCCAGTGTTACTTAAATAGGAATTTATTTTTAATAGCTCCTCTGTCCAAATAATACTGACATGAAAAATACTACAAAAAAATAGGGGACAATTTTAATAAGTCATAATTTGGTAACTATGCCTTCAAATTAATTTTTAACATATTATCAAATGTTAAGATCTATTTTAGCTAGTCTTTGTACTTAACAAATTACTTCCAGTAATTTTCAATTCTAATGGGGAAACAATCCCCTGGGTCCTCTCTTAACTACATTTTTTTTACTTGACGGCCCCATAAAAGTATAGGGGCGCCTCCAAAAATTGCACTCTTTCAAAATCTTTTGAATGGGTGCGGGCAATTTAAAGGGTTTCAGCAAAGATGGCCTCGCTATACGCTCATTGACTCATCAAGCTCCCCTTGACAAAGAAGGCAGAATGAAATTCATGCTGCTTATATCTAGTAGTTCACCTCTAAGTTAGTCAAGGGTGTGGATGTGGCGTCATCTAGTGGAGGGAGGACAAAGATCTAGCGCTTTTTAAATGAAGGATTCCTTTCTTTTACATAATTTGCAGTCCGCTACGGGGGGCAACAAAATGTAGGGTTATATGTTTAGATTATTATGAACAACCATGTACACAAATCTAAAGAAATGAACTTTAAACGTTCAAGCCAGAAAAAAAAGTTACACAAATATTGTGCATTCAACTTTGATGGCTCAAGTGAAGCAAAATTATGAATACATTCTAAATTCCATGTGTTTGAAAAGCCCATAGGGGTTGGAAATTTGAACTGGGATTTTTGATAAGGAGCATTATATCATAGCCGTATTTTTAGATCTTAAAAGAGCTTTTGAGACAATTGATCGCCACATATTACTAAATAAACTGCAAAGTATTGGTATCAGGGAAACTGGTTTGTTATGGCTGGTAAACAAAATAAAGGATTCAGTGTCATCATCTCGCGATGTCATTTTCAGGGTACCTCAGGGGAGTGTTTTTTGGGACCTATATTATTTTTAATCTACCTGAATGATATAGATACCAACCATGGTTGTGATTTCATGAACCTTTTTGCAGACGACACTTTGTTATCAATTTCAGGAGATAATATAGAAACAGTAGCTGATCAAATGAATAATGAACTAAGAAATGTTTTCAAGTACATGAATAGCAATAAATTAAAACTCAACACATCCAAAACAAAATATATGATCTTATCAACTGGTTATAAGCTATCACTCATCAACAATCTCAACATAAGATTACAAATTGCAGGTGATGTAATAGAGTTCATTGATTGATTGAAGTATCTGTGATTTATAAATCATTCCCTCACTTTTAATGGAAACTCTCTGAGTTCGACCATTTAGGTATGAACTAGCCCATTTCAAAGCGTTTCCTCTAATTCCATACTTCTCTAATTTATACATCAGAAGAGATCTGTCCAAACAGTCATGTGCTTTAGAAAGATCTAAAAACATTCCTAAAGATAAATATTTTTTTTCAATGAAATTCGATACATGTTGAGTGAATTGAATAGTATAATAAGGTACAGTACAATAATAAATAAGACGGTTGAATAATAATATAGTAACAATAATAATAGTAATATTAATATCCTTCCTATAAATCTACATTGACGTCAATGGGTTAAGATTTGCAATAGGTGATATTTATTACAACTACAGTTCCCATATCACAATTTTTATAATTGGTCAACATTACATGTTGAATAATTTAAGAAGGACTATTAAAAGAATGTTTAAAAGAATTTTGTCCAGTACTCAGTTATGGTGCAATCGCATAGAGACCCATCACCAACTGTTGAAACTATAATAAACTTTGGTTTTTAGATAATCAATGACTGAGAGTCTGAATTTGTTGTGGTTTTCTGTATTTCTAATTTCTCTTGGGAGAGATTGATAAGCTTTTATGGCTTTGTAATGCGGTCCTTTTTCAAAAAATGATAAATTATGTCTCGGTATGCTTAGTTCGTTCTTGTGTCTGGTATTTATAGTCATTTGGTTTGAGTAAAGGTCGCAGTTTCTCATGAAGATACTATGTTTTTTGACAAACATGACTAATTGCAGAAAATAGATTGAAGGAACTGTTAATATGTCTAGCATCTTGAAGTGTGGTCTACATGTTGATCTATGAGGTAGTTTTGACATACAGCGAATTATCCTTTTTTGAGTTTTGAAGGTTTTATATGACTGTGTGGATGATCCCCAGAAAATAATTCCGTATTGAATAATAGATTGAATATGCGCATAATAGTATATCTTCAGACTATCTAATGATACTTGATCTCTTAGTGCACGGATTAGACCTACTGTAGTACCCAGTCTAGATTTAAGTTTGTTTAGATGGATGTCCCATGTAAGATTATTTTCCACTGTGACCCCTAAGAATTTAATATCACTTCTTTCAGGAATAGATTTGTTAAGCAATTTGGCATATATCGATTGGGATTTGCTGAATGTTATAAGCCCTGTTTTTCCTGTATTCAATTTTAGGTCATTTTCCTTGCACCAATCAATCATTTTTTGAGCTGCTTGGGATAATTGTCTGGAGAGGGTAGACGGGGCTTCGGCTGACACTATAACCGATGTATCATCTGCAAACTGGTATACTAGTCCAGGGTCGAGTGGAATTTGAGAGATCATTTGCATATACTAGGAAAAGAACTGGGCTCAGGATAGACCCCTGTGGTACTCCTTGTGTAATGGGGTTTTTAGTGGAAAGAGCCGACGAATTATTTTGAGAAACGTCCACTATTTGTGATCTCCCGGATAAGTAAGAAGTGATGAAGTCATGTGCTTTGCCTCTAATACCATATCCTTCTAGTTTATTTAGTGGAATCCTGTGATTCACCATAATTTGTAGATTTTGTAAATACATTTTAATTTGTTTTTTAACCTGACGCTGACGTTTCCTGTTCTGTGTTGATCGTTTTGCAATACAAGTATTATTATTGTTAATTAAATTTTTATTAAATTGATTATAGTACGCATCTCATTTTTACGTATGGGGGAGGTTTAAATGACCGCCAGATTTGATTGAAGAAAACGTTTTCCATTGTTCCAAAATGTTCAAAATCAAAATGAATTTTCAAATAGGTACGTTAAATGTTTTTATTGTAGTTTTTGGACGAGCTGGTGTGGCGTGAATGGTTCGGCACTTCTTCGCTGCAAGCTTTCGACAATTTAGTCATCCACATGTCCGAACAAACTCGGCACGACAGCAATCAATCGCTCATAGTCCGTCTGAACAAAGTAGCTCAAAACCCGTTCAAAAACTGGAGCATACCACTGACCAATTCCACCAAAGTGGTCGAGAACGTCTCGAATGCCAACAAGAAACAGAGGACGAGGTGAGTGAGTGTGAAATGCTAAAAGTTTTGTTCTACTGGAATTTTTATGATCTCTGTAGGAAACCTGACCCACCGAAAGTGACCCAAAACGTAGTGACGGACATCAACCGTCCCCCCAAGAGCATCTCGCCAGACGTTCCGGAGCAGATGGTTCCTCTGGAGAACTACTACTACGGCACGATAGATACGTATTCGAAAACGCCTTCGATAGTCCTCAACATGAAGTGTCCGTTCTGCAAAGCGACGTTCGACAACAATATCCAACTGATGAATCATTTGTTCAAGCACGCGCACAACGTGTCACAGGACGCGCAGCTCTGCAGGTACTGCTTGACGAGTGTTACGACAGCCAACGATCTTCTCAAACATATATGTAAGTACTGTTTTTTTTTTTTTTTTTTTCGAGAGAACGATTTTTGCCGGTATGTAAGAGTTTCGCAAGTATGGGAGTGATCAAATGAAGGGTGTAGTTGGTGCAAGTGTTTCAATAAATTATATTAACGGTGAGAGGTCTAAAGCAGTATGGAATCTAGTAAAGAACTATACTGGTGGTGGAAAGAAGCAGCTTGATTCTGTAATAGATAATGTTTTTCCGAAGGAAAATGACAAAACAAAAGCACTTTGCAAAGTCTTCAATTTTTTCATACATAATTGTACAAATATTACAAATCAAAATCGTGGAAGTGGTTTTCTAACCTCTCCCATTTTACAAACAAAGCATATTTTTCAAACCTGTTGATTCGAAAGAAATATATGACATTATCAAAAACCTTAACAATGCTGAATCAGTAGACGAAGATGGAATCCCTGTCAAATTACTGAAACATATAACACATGAGATTCGTGAGCCTTTATCAAATATAATTAATCTATATTTTTCAACGGGTATTTTTCCAGATAATTTAAAAATAGCATATGTGAGACCTATATATAAAAAAGGCGAAAAAAGTGAGCTCAACAACTACAGACCTATTGCACTTCTTCCCAATATCAGTAAAGTTTTAAAAAAATGTATATACATGAAATTAATAACCTTTCTGGAAGGTAATAATCTTCTGTCTGATACCCAGAATGGTTTCAGGAAAAAGAAATCAACCATTAGAGCAACCTATCAGGCTTTATGTAACATAATAAATTCCATCAACAAAAATAAAATTACAACAGCTGTTAATTTGGACCTGTCAAAAGCCTTCGATAACGTTGAGTATGAAATATTGGGTGTCAAGTTGTCAAATTATGGTATACGAGGTTTGCCTCTCAAATTAATAAAATCATATCTGGAAAATAGAAGGCAGTGCGTGATTCAAAGGGATCAAATAAACGGCGAACTAATAACATCAATTAAAGAGAAAATAATCAGAGGGGTACCCCAAGGGTCAATCTTGGGTCCTTTACTCTATATATTATATACTAATAACATATCAGACGCTGTGAATGAATTTATGGTGCAATATGCTGATGATTGCTTTGTGATTTTTAGTTCAGATGATGCTTCTTCTGAAAAACCAATATCTTTTCCTCCCTGAACCTGCTAGAAAACTACTTTTCAGCCCATAATCTGAAATTGAATACCAATAAAACGCATGCCATAACGTTTACACGAACAGAACTAAATGTAGTTAATCTGATAATTCCAATTTGAAGGCCCTAAAAAGTCTTACAAAATTCTTTACTTTAGATTAACTCTTTTTGAAGCGATAACTTCTTATGGGAGGATAAACCGCTTCTTTACATAACGCGTAATGGCGCCAGTTTGTATGGCTTTCCTTTCTCTCACGCATACGTCAGCGGAAGGCAGGTTCCTCCTCTCTCGTCGGGCAGACGTTCAGTGTTTAGTGTGCGATAGACATATACTGTTGACAGTATTATAAAAATCTAATCAGCAAGCACGTAATATTTTTTTATTATGCGTAACGTGTCTTGAAAATGATAATACTAATTTTGTGTATGTACATTATTAGTATCATTATTTAATCCTACAAAAGTAACAATTGGCTTATGGTGGCTATAATATATGTACATACACAAAATAATCAATAAAAGATTTTATTAATAAATAACCTTTCCTTACATTATCATACATAAAATTTAAGTAGTAACCTAAGCTTTTCTCAAGTTGAACAATTTCAATATTAAATAGTTCAACTTGAATTAGTTTAAGTTATCACTTCTGTCGAGCGTCCCGAGAAGCACAGGTTTTTTTTCAATTATACATATACACATATATACATTGAAAATCATAAATCCATCATTATACTTCTTTGATACATTGTTGATTTGAAAAAAATTTTTTATTGGTAAATAGTTTGTTGTGAGCTATAGAAATTTTTTTTTTTTTAGTTAACGAATTTTTTTTTTTTTTTTAGTAAATGTTATTTTGATTATTGTTCTAGCGACTTCCCATCCAGCAGAAACAAAATTCGACAATGGTTTCGTTTGCCTGATTTGCGAAACGCAGTACATGAACCCGTTCGTGCTCGGTAAGCACATGTCCAAAGAGCACTGTCCCTCCGAACTGCCGTACCAATGCGGCACATGCGGATACAAGTGCTCCAACCACAAACAGGCCATCGATCACTTCTACAGGACGCACGATAACGGACCAACCATCCAGTGTCCATTCTGCCTCAAATCGACCACCGTCTTCTCGTCCAGCAGGAATATCGTGCAGAATATGAACTATTTCATCCAGCATTTACAGGTGAGTTTGTATAAAATTTCACTACAAATAATCTTGATGTTGAGAACGAGGGTAGTATATCGACAAAAATTGAAAAATTAATGTGATTTGTTTGATTGTTGATCCCCAAAGACATGCATGATAATTGAGTGCATGAAAGAGAATAACAAATTATATGAAAACAGTAATTTAATACTGGATAGAGTCAGATGAAATCCAGAAGTGTTTCATATCAAGTGAGGGCGATGGTATCTTTCCGTAAGAAGACGCCATCTATGGGATTGATAGAGAACTATAGCCTCAGATATAAAAGATGAACGAGGCTTCCCAAGGCGGTCATTTGCAAAGCAAAGCTTCGACGTCGACCGCCGATGAGATTCGTCTTCTGCCTTTCACTGCAGCTCTCACTGAAGGGCAAGTAGCTGAAAATCCGAGACCAAGCTCATATTCGTCAAATCATTTTCTTCGATATACAGGGGTGTAACTGAATAAGTGTAAAACATTCAAGGAAGTGATTCCTCTTCGAAAAAAAGATAGGATCTTTCATATAAAGAAACTTCATTGGAGCATCCCTTGTTAAGATACAGCCCCTTAAAGGGGGCACATAAAATTTGTATAACAATTTTTTTTCACAAGCACTGAAAAAGTTACAATATTGAAATTAACCTGACGTTTTGTACTACCAAAAAGACACTTGGCCAGTAATTTATTTGGTTCACCCTATGGTTGTAAGGGGTGGAAAACGCAACCCCTAAAATTTATTTCCAATGTAACTTTTTGTCTTATTATTTGTTCACCATTTAAAAATTTATTTTCGATAGCCTAAGCAGCCTTCTAAACAAAAAATGTCTCTTGGGTTTTTTGCCCAAAATAAACCAGTTCCCAGCAAAAAATTATTTTACGAACAATTACATACAGGCATCGTCATGAATGTGAACTGGATTTATTGATATTTTGTAGTTAGTACCTGCATTCCTAATTAAAGCGTTTCCGTTTTCATCCTCTCAATCGTCGTAAAACGTCGTCCTATCATTGGTGTCTTCAATCTTGGGAACAGGAAAAAGTGGCAGGGGACCAAATCTAGTGATTGAGGTATTATTGTTTTGGATAAAAAATCATGAACAAACAAAAGCCCGTCTCGGATATACCTACATAGTAGGTTGGATGGATTGACGCCTATCAGAAAACAACTATTCCCCTGGCTAATACCACGAAGGGCGTTGGATTATATCCGACAGGCGTCAGTGCAGGAATCTTCACAGAAAATTTCCTGCATATGCAAATGGCAATACAACTGAAAGAGTCGACATTCAATTTTGGAACGGGCACACTTGCAGACCGGTTTCGGGCTCCTTAGCCACTCTTTCAGAGTATTTCATTCCAAGTCTCAAAATATATCGGATATAATATATCGCCGTTCGTGGTATTAGCCAGTGTAGTAGTTGTTTTCTGTTAGGCGTCAGTCCATTCAACCTACTGTGTAGGTAAGACTAATAAGAAAGTTTTTCTTCCTTATTCAGAGGAATCGGGCACATTTCGGATATGCAGTTGGTTGGTACCTCGCCCACTAGATGGAGTGACATTTTGTTGTTCGCTCCAACTTAGGAAGAGGAATGAAATACTCTGAAAGCTTGTACCACTTGTTAACCGTTAGTTAGGGAAGCCACAGATTATGCTGTAGACGACCCCTCCCGATATAGAAGGCCCCGACACTCTGTCGAATGAGGCCCTCATGTCCTCCGTTAATGGATGAACAACTTTCTCATCCATCCCACCCCAGCTAGGTAGGGGTATCCCGTGAAGGGCGGCACTGATATCTGAGGACTTCATGCCGCCATACCATCAGTCATGAACACATTGGTCATTCTCGAGACCAATAATCAGCCAAAAGGGTAGGGGAGCTGGACTCCAAGCCTGAATAACACGAAGATGACCTTCCACCACTTGTTAACATTTTTCTGACCCAAAGTACAATCACCATATGCCACTGTCAATATTTCAATTGTTTTTGGGCACTTATTTCCATTTTTTTATAGAAAATTCGGCTTATTTTTTTTAACAAGCCCTGGTATATCCCAGTGAAAAATTATGAATGAGGGTTTCAAAGTTGATTATGTGGTGGTGCCTCAAACAGAAATAAACTTGTGAATAAATTAAACGGAAGTAAAACAATATTGAATATTTCAAAGATGAAAAAGATCTTAAATGAAGAAATTCTTCATTATGATTTCCTACCACGTAGTTAACGGCTACATCCATCAATTTGTTGAAAAAAGGTCTTTACTTATATAAATGAAGTTTCTGTGACTGGTTGCCTATTTTAAAAAACCATTATTATTATTATTAGAAACATCAAAGGAAACAGTTTGCGAGACGTTGCGGCAAATGCAACCTATGGTTCGTGCAGAAGGACGTCCTCAAGGATCACCAGAATCGGATGCACGTCTCGCAGAGAGGCAAGACAGGCCTGATTCCTTGGAATGCGCCGCGGAACGGAGTCATGGTACCAAAATCGCGGATGGACAAGTACCCAGGAGATGGAGAGGTTATCAACTTTGGGACTCTGCACTTCAATTTATCCAAGAATTTGATGTGCAAGGAGTGCAATACTTCCATGGATACAGCCAAACATTTTCCGTAAGTGAATTTGGGATTATCTGTAGATGGTTCTCCGAAACCAGTTTTTGAAAGCTTCCATTTTAGGCATACAACTTTCGTTTTCCACTTGAAATTTCTGTTGTATACTTTTTTTTTTTTAATTCATCATTTTCTAGAATTGAACAGTTTTCGTTAAAAATCTATCTTTTTATTCATATTCCTTTTTCTACTTTTTACCTCATTAAAAAAAAAAAAAAAAAAAAAAAAAAACTTCAACACATCACCTCATTTCTTCCCATTTCATTTTTGCAGATCTTTCGAGAGCTGTCAAAACCCGAACTGTCAATACTCAACTTGTTGCACGAATGCCATGCAGGAACACAACGCCAAGTGCAGCAAGAGTCACAACCCTGTCGCCGAGGAGAAATTACCCTTCGAGATGTTCTGTATTTGTGGCTACAGCGATACAGATGGTACGTACTCTGATTGTACCTGTATTGTTACAATTCAGTTCTTCATTATTTTTTTCAGGAAATCAACTGGCGAGGCATTTGGCGATCTGCGAACGAAAGTCGGCGTATTCATCTAGGAACGAAGCCAAATCGGCCACTGTCACTCACAGCATGTTGGACGTGCTGGGTTTGATGAGGAAGCCAGAAGAAGCAGCTAAGGTGGTGAGCAACACCAAAAGAAAATCGGAAGCGGTGAATGAGGAAGAGCCCCCTGAAAGTTTGAGCAGCGTCAAGAAAAGGAAAGTAGAAAACTTGGAGAGCAAACCAATTGAGGAAGAAGAAGTCACTGAAGCTCCCAAAATGAAGAGAATAAAGATTGGTGATAAGGCGGCAAAGAAGGATGTCGAGAAGGAAAAAACCACAGAAGATGATGAGAAACATGTCATTGTCGATGAGGAGGAACCAACAAACAAAGAGGAGACTAGCCCCGAAACTGTTGATGACAGAGCATCAACTACTGAAGGACCCAAAGCAGTAGAAGAAATTGTTTCAGAAGAATCAAAAACTGTTGATGAAAAAGAGACTGAAAGTTTTGAGGAAGCACCTGAAATTGTTGAAGAAAAGCTTGAAGCTGTCGAAGAAGTGTCTGAAGCTGTTGAAGTAACGTCTGATGGTGTTGAAGAAGCTCCTGAAGCTGTTGATGGAGCATTTGAAGGTGCTACGACACCATCTGAGGTTGTTGAGGCAGAATCTAAAGCTGTTGAGAAAGAATCTGAAACTATGAAGGAATTATGTGAATCTGTTGAAGAAACGACTGAAACTCCTGAAGCTGTGGTAGAGGAAGAGTCTAGAACTATCGAGGAAGTGTCTGAAACTGTTCAAGAAGTCCCTGAAACTATTGAGAGAGTTCCTGAAACTGTTGAGGAAGTTCCTGAAACTGTTGAGGAAGTGCCTGAAACTGTTGAGGAAGTTCCTGAAACTGTTGAAGAAGAGAAACCAGTGGTTCTAGAAAACATAAAAGTTGCTGAAGAAGAGACACTTGAAACTACCGAAGACAGAGTGGAAGCTGTGGAGGAAGAAGATATAGTTACTGTTGAGGAAGACATTAAAATGGAGGAATCTGAAGTAGAGGAAGCGGCAAAAACTGCCGAAGAAGAGGCATCTGTACCAGTTGATGCAGCCAAAGCAGTTGAAAATGAACTCGAGAGTGTGATGAAATCTGAAAATGAGAAAGAAACACAAATTGCGGAACCTGAAGATAAGGATGATGAAGGGCCAGTTGTGGAAAGTTTTCCAGAGGAACAATCAGAAGACTCAAAGGGAAATGATGAGGTTATGAAGGTGGTGGAAGACGAAAGAACTGATATTTCTCGAAGAAGCCCGGAATTGGCCGAGGTGCAGAATCACGTATCGTCTTCCGAACCAGAACTCACTACAGACGATATCCAGAACCTCCTTTCAGATGTTGTCGGTGAGAAATTGAATGCCGAAGGGTGCGAAAAACCAACAGTCGCAGAGGCTGCAATTGTCGGCGGACTGAGCAACGGGGAGAGTCTTCAGGCGGAAGAGTCTATGGAAGTTGTCGAGAGCGAGGAAGTTTCCCCCATGGAAACGGACTAAGTCGGTGATGCGATCGATTGTGTTTTGTATGTAAGTAAAAAGAGTGTTTGTATCAAACATAGCGCGCGTATGGGGCGGTTTCAACGACCGCCGTTCGATATTGTAAATAGTAAATATTTAAGAGTTTTGTAAAAAGTTTGTGTTTATTGAATCCTAACCCCATATCCGCAAGACTACACGGCGCGTGCGGAAAGAGTAATATGCGCGTCTTTTTTGTTTATATTTTTATATAGATAAATATTTCTTTTTAGTATTCCCCTTATTTTCTCCTGTGTTGCACTATTTGTACGTTTAAATAAACATTGTTTTCTAGAGGTATTTTTTTATTTCGGCAATAAAATGATTACAAGTTCAGCTCGATATTTTCACTTTCTTGGGAATGCATCGTGTAACTTTTTTGGTTAAATTCTTCAAAGGCGGAGAACCTCAAGAATCTTCGGCTTGTTCGAGTCGATTTTACTCAAGGCAGATGAAATGAGGTGAAAAATTGATTAATACCTTATTTGGGACCGACATGTTTTAAATATCCCTGGAACCGGAAGGATGCTTCACTTCCCAGACCGAGAAGAATCTGTCAGTAGATTGTTGAATCAACAGGAAGTGGCTTGGAGATCCCCGCACTGTTGAATGAAAAATTTGACAGATATTCATTCGTTTGCTTTCTAGTCGAGAGATACTTGATGAGTGATAAATTCAAGTCATTATCAAGGTGTACTCCGAGTAATTTAACTGTATTTTCGTCTAATTATTCAGCAAGTGTGAAACTGAGACTCAGTTGAGGGAAAGACAATTACTCTCATTTTTCAAGACCGGATGAATCCATCATATTCCATCGTTTTGCCCCATAGTGTCCGACTATTTCTGTCACAGTGTATTACTGATACATCGTCGGCATATCTAACGGGGTGAGTAAAATCACTTAGGTTAAGTATATCAAACATCATGTCATCGACATAGATCAGGGGTCTCCAAACTTTGAAGCCTTCAGGCCATAATGATTATTTCAGTTTGTTCCAAGGGCCAATTTCTGCCCTTAACTATATTTCTAGACTAGGATAGTCGCAAAGTGCGTGACCAAAGCAAACTTACGCTTTTTTTGCATTTCAATTATTATTGTGTATTGTGACACACGGCATCTAGTGGCGAGTAGTGGTACTATGTACTATCTTTTTCAGCTACCCGCTAGGTGGCATTAGGCGTAATTAAATATTTGGAATTACCGCGTTGGTTCGAGAAAGTTCTCTAGCTAGTGTATTCCGATCACCTCGAGATGGCAGTAATAATTGCATATAAAAAAGGCTAGCGGCGCAACTGCGAGTTAGTCTGCGTAGCTGTTCTCAAAGACTATAACATTAAACGACACTATGAATCGAAACATCTTCAAAATTACTCCAAGTATACAGGAAGTTTGCGGAAGGAAAAATTTGAAGCTTTGAAACGCGGACTCAAATCGCAGCAATCTTTGTTCACCAAAGCGAATACTGAATAAGAGTCTGCAACTCGCGCCAGCTTTCGTGTGGCTCTTGAAATCGGAAAACGTGGCAAACCATTCACCGATGGAGAAATGATAAAAGAATGTTTGATTGCAGTAGCCGAATAAATATGCCCCGAAAAGGTAAATTTATTTAAAAGTGTCAGTTTGTCGGCAAACACCGTGGCTCGGAGGGTGCAAGACATCGCAGAAAATATATCATCTCAACTATCTGACAAAAATAGACATCATGAGTGGTTTTCTCTAGCATTGGATGAGTCAACGGATGTGTTAGATACTGCTCAGGTGTTGATTTTCATTCGCGGAGTAGATAAAAGCTATGAAGTGTATGAAGAACTTCTTGATATTGATAGTATTCGCGGCACGACAACTGGGGCAGATATTTTTAAGGGAGTTGAAAATGCCATTAATAAAAAGAACCTTCGATGGAGAAATTTGAAATCTATAACAACTGATGGAGGCAAATATATGTATGGTAAAAATAAAGGAGTGGTTGCACTTGTGTCAAATGCTGTAGAAAATGATAGTGGTTCAAAACCATTAGTCTTACATTGTATCATTCATCAACAGTCCTTGTGCGGAAAATGTTTGGATATGTCTGAAGTTCTAAAACCAGTCATATCAGTTGTTAACTTCATCAGATCCACTGGGCTGAATCACCGACAATTCCGCGAGTTTATTCAACAGATTGGAGAAAATGATTTACCATATCATACTGCCGTACGCTGCCTTAGTTGCGGAAAAGTCAAGCGCTTTTTTGAACTTTGAGCAGAGATCGAAATTTTTCTAAATGAGAAGCAGCGCCCTTTTGCCGATTTAGAAAATAGTGAATGGATGTGGAAGTTAGCCTTCTAAGTCGATTTGACAAATCATATGAACGAACTGAATTTGAGATTGCAAGGAGAAAAACAGCTTCTCCCTGATTTATACACCAATATCTAATCCTTCAGGCAGAAAATAATACTATTTCAATCGCAATTCCGTAAAAAATGTTTCACACATTTTGAAACATGTGAAATATTCAGCCACACTACAGAGACTGAATTTCCCGTCAATTTTGCAATCGAAACTTTGAGTGCTTTGAAGATAAATTTTGATACTCGTTTTTCAGATTTTGATGTCATTGCGAATGAAATTAAGCTTTTTCAAAATCCTTTTGATTCTGACATTGAAACCCTGGCTCCGGAAGTCCAAATGGAAATTATTGATTTACGATGCAGTGATATGCTTAAGAACAAATATCAAAATTCATCTTTGTTGGAATTTTATAAGAGTCTTCCACTGGAACAATTTGATAATTTGCATAAATCTTCTCGTGGGTTGTTTTCTGTTTTTGGTACTACTTACTTGTGAATTAAGTTTTCTTTGTCATCATTTCTGTCTTTAAGTTTTACCTTGCAAGTGAATAAAACCGAGTAATTATCATTCTGTGTTTTCTTCTTCAACTTATCACAGCAATAGTAACAACAATTAGGTAATCATTGGCTGCCGCGGGCCAGATTGATGACAGTAAGTCATTGCCTGTCGCGGGCCGGATTAATGACACTGGCGGGCCCTAGTTTGGAGACCCTTGACATAGATGATGAAAAACCTGGGATCTACAACCTGCCCTTGTAATACTCCGTGCTCCACATCCACAAAGTCGGATACATCATTTTCTAAGTTTACTCTGGCTTCCCTATCTTCAAAATATGATTTAAAAAACTTACTCTAGCTTTAATGTTCGAATAAAAACCAATTTTTAAACATGGTGCATAATGACATTATCCTCCATTTATATTTTAGAAACAATATCAGAATCGAGGTGGGAAACAAAGATTGTTTTTTAACAGTGAAGTTCAATAATAATAATGTTTATTCACTTAATATAGATAAAAGTTATACATAATTCTCAAATATAAAAGAGGGGTAAATAAATTATATTATCTGTATTTTTTTTTGTATTAATTTCAGTGATATACAAAAAGTCCAAGGAACTGTAAAAGCATTTATTTCAACATATACAATACACAAATTTTCCAGTAATCATTCAGTCTTATGTGATAATAAAAAATAATCTTAGGTCCTAAGTTCAACATCCAGTAAAAATATACAAAATTCATTTTTCCTCTTTTCAATTGACTAGTCGGAATTAACAGTTTAGTCGAGATTACTGATTATGGCAAAAAATAATAATTTTTTGTGTATGAAAAAAATGCAAAGTACAAACATTTAATATGGAAATTGCTAGACATGAATCCACACCAATTCAACATTATTTTTGTTTAAACTCATTTCCAACAAAAAATAACCCTTAAAAATGTTAAGGCTCATCACTTTGACAAAAATATCCTTGCTCTACATTTCAAAGCGGCTGAAAGCTCAATGAACATTATCCATAGTCCAACTTTATATGCTCATACATACACTTCACATAAACTATTTTACAAAAAACACTGGAAAACTTGTATGAAACATTTTTATAAGGAACATTATTCCAAAGAGCTTTAGCCAGCTAAAATCCTAAATGTGTATCCGACTTCTTCAAAAAGTATTAAAACAAGCTACATTTACCCAGCTTGATTCGTTATTACTGCGAACTACTAACTGTAAGTACTTGAAAATCGTTTAGTATGCTTTCAGACAGGAATCTCGGAAAAAGCGTAAACATTGGTACTCAGCAAGGCTGTACACTATCACCGATTTTTTTCGTTGCTATAAGAAAACTTCCTGATTCAGAATGATCTCAATCTTCATTATGAAAAGCAACAGTTGCTAAAGTCGTAATAATGACCGTGGAGTGGATCCGATCTACTATCTCATGTACCTAACGAGGATCTGCTGAAATTCTGGGGTTTGCTAGCTTTGCGACTTAAAACGAATGGTAACTATCATTATTTATGCCTTTACTTTGTGATGATACGAGTGGAAATCTTAGTAGAATGTCTTAAGCAAATATTAATAGAGCAGAATGTCGACATCTATTATTCTTCCTTCGCTTTGTTCTGTAGTTTGATTTCCTTCTCTATCCTCCTCTGTTCCCTGAGTTGAGCCAACTTCAGGTTTTTCATTAGCTGTGTTGATTGATACATCCAACTACCCTAAAGTAAAATATAATGAATGCAAAGATAAAGTTTCATTCATTTTGTCATCAACAAATTTTTCGTAAAAAAAATCTACTTACCACCATCAGAATGCAATTCAACAGTATCGGCATGGAAAAAACCACTGATATAAACAGTCCATTGCTATCGAAAAGCTGTTGTCTGGAAAATATGTTCCAATTTGTCGAAGCCAGCTTGTTTATACTCTCTGAGAAATAGACTAATAACACTAGAAAACGAAACATGATGAATACATTTTCAAAACTACAGAATAGGGTTTTTCTTACGTAGGCAGAAGAATAAGAGAGCTTGGAAATTTCCATAATTTCTCGTCAAAATAGCCATCATGAAAATGGAAATATGGAAGGTGAACAGGGCTATGATCCAAGGGTCCTTCCATTCAATCTGAAATTTAGTTAAAACAATAGGTATATATTGAAATCTGAGCCGAAATGATTGTTGAAATTGATTAATAAAATTAAAGTATTTTACATTCAATTAAGTACCTCATGTTGATGAAAATTCATAAGCTATTGCTACAATAGAAATGCTGTGCGTGAAATATGGGAATGCTTCCTCACTTAGGAGCTCAAAACTTGAAAGAAAAATACATTGTAATAATGATGCATACACAGAAATGGGTAAACTAAGATATACTAATGACGGTAAAAAAATATTAAGTAATAATTATCCACTTGAATTGCCATAGACAGTGAAAGTATCAACATGCCAGTATGTTACCAACAAATCACATTTTCTGGAAAAATTAAACAATTTGATCGATTTAGAATTGAGAAAAACATTGCATATCATTCCATACGTGGTACTTGTAATAACATGAATCTCCACTTATTTAATCATTGTTGAACTTACATGCATATTCATAGAAAGTAATATTGTTCTACGAAATTATGTTCAAAAAGTTTTTCAAAGGTTATAGTTCACTCCTAAAAGTGACAGAATATTGCCATCCAATGTATAATCAATTTCAAATCAACCGGTTCAATTTCAAAAGAAGAAAATACTCCACATTGAATTGATTAGGTGTGTTTTGGAAAAACATCTTGTTATTTATAGGTACTCACGTTCAATAAAAACCACAGAAAACTGTCCAATTTGTTCACTTCAGCAAATTCTTGGTCGATCATTTTAATTTATTATATTCTGTTAAATCACTTGTTAAAGTTGGTCAATAATTATTCACTCTCTACTTGAAGCACTATTTATTTTTTGACTTCAGATTAAAAATAGAAAACAAATGCCAATGGCCACTTTGTACCACCGTAACAGTGTTGGCAACCTATAAAAAGAAAAGAAATCAAACTACATATAAGGTATTCGAACAAAATAAAAGTGTATCCTCAATGAGTTGTCTGCGCATGCACATGAAGGAAAATAAGCGTGCATTGGTATTTGGTTATAATATATCACAACAAAATTAACATTATTATTGAAGGTGAACATCTTTTATTTGTTTATTGGGAGTTTCGAATGACGAAGAATCTGATACCAGATTGAATTCAATTAATGAAAAATCATTTAGGATTGAGATAACTGCAGATTTTGTTGTAATATTCATTATTCTAACCAAACACCCGCGAAATTAGCGCCGTAGTGTTTAGTCTTATTTTCTTATTTCTGTGAAATCAGTGGTGGATTTCATTTCAAATAACTAGCAAAATCAAAATAAAGGATTTCCTAAATTTGATGATATCAATGACTTCATAATAAGAAGTGGCCATTGAAGAAGAAAAATTGACTCCAATAACTAAAAACAGATGGAAAGATTTATGTATTGGCATTTACGTCACTTATAAGCTTAACGTTCGATGTTTCACGTGTTGCATATTTTCATTGAGAAAATTTTGAGATATCATTTGTTTACTTGTCATTTGCTGTGACGCAGTGGCCAAGACATTGTGTGATCCGCATATGAAGTATATATAAAAGTGACGTCACTGTCAGTCCATATTATCATGTCTATGGATGATATACAAACGTCAAAGGGAAGTTTTCTTTTTGCCGACCGAACTGTACAAATTTGATTTGTCAATTTCTTTTACTGAGAAAGTGATTGACACTATCGAATACTAGATGGCGCTGTTGGATTGAAAGTATGCAACTCTATATACTTCTGGTGGAAATTTGAAACATCTACTTTTTACTTTCACCAAGTGCAAGTTATTAGTAAAAATGTTAAGAAGGAATTTTGATTTGCTTCAAAATTATGAACATTGAAAATTTATCAAATCCAAGTTCAGACATCAAGAGGAAGAACTGGTTTTGTATCAGGATAACAGAAACTCGAGGAGATCTTTTTTATTCAATTCAGAAAGAAAAATTGCTTTTTAAACTTCGAACTTTCAAAATATGAGATTCACTCGTTTTGTATCAGGATAACAGAAACGCGAGGAGATCTTTTTTATTCAATTCAGAAAGAAAAATTGCTTTTTAAACTTCGAACTTTCAAAAAATGAGTTACACTGGTTTTGTATCAGGATAACAGAAACGCAAGGAGGTCTTTTTTATTCATTTCAGAAAGAAAAATTGCTTTTTAAACTTCGAACTTTCAAAATATGAGATTCACTCGTTTTGTATCAGGATAACAGAAACGCGAGGAGATCTTTTTTATTCAATTCAGAAAGAAAAATTGGTTTTGAAACTTCGAACTTTCAAAATATGAGATTCACTCATTTTGTATCAGGATAACAGAAACGCGAGGAGATCTTTTTTATTCAATTTAGAAGGAAAAATTGCTTTTTGAACTTCGAACTTTCAAAATATGAGATTCACTCGTTTTGTATCAGGATAACAGAAACGCGAGGAGATCTTTTTTATTCAATTCAGAAAGAAAAATTGCTTTTTAAACTTCGAACTTTCAAAATATGAGATTCACTCGTTTTGTATCAGGATAACAGAAACGCGAGGAGATCTTTTTATTCAATTCGGAAAGAAAAGTTGCTTTTGAAACTTCGAACTTTCAAAATATGAGATTCACTCGTTTTGTATCAGGATAACAGAAACGCGAGGAGATCTTTTTTATTCAATTCAGAAAGAAAAATTGCTTTTTAAACTTCGAACTTTCAAAATATGAGATTCACTCGTTTTGTATCAGGATAACAGAAACGCGAGGAGATCTTTTTTATTTAATTCAGAAAGGAAAATTGCTTTTTAAACTTCGAACTTTCAAAATATGAGATTCACTCGTTTTGTATCAGGATAACAGAAACGCGAGGAGATCTTTTTTATTCAATTCAGAAAGAAAAATTGGTTTTGAAACTTCGAACTTTCAAAATATGAGATTCACTCGTTTTGTATCAGGATAACAGAAACGCGAGGAGATCTTTTTTATTCAATTTAGAAGGAAAAATTGCTTTTTAAACTTCGAACTTTCAAAATATGAGATTCACTCGTTTTGTATCAGGATAACAGAAACGCGAGGAGATCTTTTTTATTTAATTCAGAAAGGAAAATTGCTTTTTAAACTTCGAACTTTCAAAATATGAGATTCACTCGTTTTGTATCAGGATAACAGAAACGCGAGGAGATCTTTTTTATTAAATTCAGAAAGAAAAATTGGTTTTGAAACTTCGAACTTTCAAAATACGAGATTCACTCGTTTTGTATCAGGATAACAGAAACGCGAGGAGATCTTTTTTATTTAATTCAGAAAGGAAAATTGCTTTTTAAACTTCGAACTTTCAAAATATGAGATTCACTCGTTTTGTATCAGGATAACAGAAACGCGAGGAGATCTTTTTTATTTAATTCAGAAAGGAAAATTGCTTTTTAAACTTCGAACTTTCAAAATATGAGATTCACTCGTTTTGTATCAGGATAACAGAAACGCGAGGAGATCTTTTTTATTCAATTCAGAAAGAAAAATTGGTTTTGAAACTTCGAACTTTCAAAATATGAGATTCACTCGTTTTGTATCAGGATAACAGAAACGCGAGGAGATCTTTTTTATTCAATTTAGAAGGAAAAATTGCTTTTTGAACTTCGAACTTTCAAAATATGAGATTCACTCGTTTTGTATCAGGATAACAGAAACGCGAGGAGATCTTTTTATTCAATTCGGAAAGAAAAGTTGCTTTTGAAACTTCGAACTTTCAAAATATGAGATTCACTCGTTTTGTATCAGGATAACAGAAACGCGAGGAGATCTTTTTATTCGATTCGGAAAGAAAAGTTGCTTTTGAAACTTCGAACTTTCAAAATATGAGATTCACTCGTTTTGTATCAGGATAACAGAAACGCGAGGAGATCTTTTTTATTTATTTCAGAAAGGAAAATTGCTTTTTAAACTTCGAACTTTCAAAATATGAGATTCACTCGTTTTGTATCAGGATAACAGAAACGCGAGGAGATCTTTTTTATTCAATTCAGAAAGAAAAATTGCTTTTTAAACTTCGAACTTTCAAAATATGAGATTCACTCGTTTCGTATCAGGATAACAGAAACGCGAGGAGATCTTTTTTATTTAATTCAGAAAGGAAAATTGCTTTTTAAACTTCGAACTTTCAAAATATGAGATTCACTCGTTTTGTATCAGGATAACAGAAACGCGAGGAGATCTTTTTTATTCAATTCAGAAAGAAAAATTGGTTTTGAAACTTCGAACTTTCAAAATATGAGATTCACTCGTTTTGTATCAGGATAACAGAAACGCGAGGAGATCTTTTTTATTCAATTTAGAAGGAAAAATTGCTTTTTGAACTTCGAACTTTCAAAATATGAGATTCACTCGTTTTGTATCAGGATAACAGAAACGCGAGGAGATCTTTTTATTCAATTCGGAAAGAAAAGTTGCTTTTGAAACTTCGAACTTTCAAAATATGAGATTCACTCGTTTTGTATCAGGATAACAGAAACGCGAGGAGATCTTTTTATTCAATTCGGAAAGAAAAGTTGCTTTTGAAACTTCGAACTTTCAAAATATGAGATTCACTCGTTTTGTATCAGGATAACAGAAACGCGAGGAGATCTTTTTTATTTAATTCAGAAAGGAAAATTGCTTTTTAAACTTCGAACTTTCAAAATATGAGATTCACTCGTTTTGTATCAGGATAACAGAAACGCGAGGAGATCTTTTTTATTCAATTCAGAAAGAAAAATTGCTTTTTAAACTTCGAACTTTCAAAAAATGAGTTTCACTGGTTTTGTATCAGGATAACAGAAACGCGAGGAGATCTTTTTTATTAAATTCAGAAAGAAAAATTGGTTTTGAAACTTCGAACTTTCAAAATACGAGATTCACTCGTTTTGTATCAGGATAACAGAAACGCGAGGAGATCTTTTTTATTTAATTCAGAAAGGAAAATTGCTTTTTAAACTTCGAACTTTCAAAATATGAGATTCACTCGTTTTGTATCAGGATAACAGAAACGCGAGGAGATCTTTTTTATTTAATTCAGAAAGGAAAATTGCTTTTTAAACTTCGAACTTTCAAAATATGAGATTCACTCGTTTTGTATCAGGATAACAGAAACGCGAGGAGATCTTTTTTATTTAATTCAGAAAGGAAAATTGCTTTTTAAACTTCGAACTTTCAAAATATGAGATTCACTCGTTTTGTATCAGGATAACAGAAACGCGAGGAGATCTTTTTTATTCAATTCAGAAAGAAAAATTGCTTTTTAAACTTCGAACTTTCAAAAAATGAGTTTCACTGGTTTTGTATCAGGATAACAGAAACGCGAGGAGATCTTTTTTATTAAATTCAGAAAGAAAAATTGGTTTTGAAACTTCGAACTTTCAAAATATGAGATTCACTCGTTTTGTATCAGGATAACAGAAACGCGAGGAGATCTTTTTTATTTAATTCAGAAAGGAAAATTGCTTTTTAAACTTCGAACTTTCAAAATATGAGATTCACTCGTTTTGTATCAGGATAACAGAAACGCGAGGAGATCTTTTTTATTTAATTCAGAAAGGAAAATTGCTTTTTAAACTTCGAACTTTCAAAATATGAGATTCACTCGTTTTGTATCAGGATAACAGAAACGCGAGGAGATCTTTTTTATTCATCAAAGGTAAAATTTATACTTTTATTTTTTTCTGCTTCCACTTCCCTTTTTATCTCGTTCATATTAAGAGGCGCCAAATTAGGCAACTTTCTTGAAACGAACGATCTCTTTTTCACTGAACTGAGGGTACCTCTGAAGGATATCATTTTCTGACAATTTTTATATTTCTGTGAAATCAGTAGTGGAATTCATTTCAAATAACTAGCAAAATCAAAATAACGGATTTCCTTTATTTGATGATATCAATGACTTTATAATAAGAACTGGCCATTGAGAGGGAAAATTTACTCCAACAACTAAAAAAAGATGGAAAGATTCATGTCTTGGCATTTACGTCAATTATAAGCTTAACGTTCGATGTTTTACGTGTTGCATATTTCCATTGTGAAAATTTTGGGTTATCATTTGTTACTTGATGCTGTGACGCAGTGGCCAAGACCTTGTGTGATCCGCATGTGGAATTTATGTAAAAGTGACTTACGGTCAGTCCATATTATCATGTCTATGGATGATATACAAACGTCAAAGGGAAGTTATCTTTTTTGCCGACCGAACTGTAAGAATTTGATTTGTAAATTTCTTTTACAGAGAAGGTGATTGACACTATTAGGTTGACTATCGAATACTAGATGGCGCTGTTAGATTGAAAGTATGCAACTCTATATACTTCTGATGGAAATTTGAAACATCTACTTTTGTCTTTCACCCAAGTGTAAGTTATTGGTAAAAATATTTAGAAGGAATTTTGATTTGCTTCAAAATTATGAACATTGAAAATTTATCAAATCCAAGTTCATACATCTCCTCACTTTGCAACTCTCCTGATGGATAATTAATATGTTTCATTATCATGGGTTCATCTGGGTACCAGAAGTCCAAACTTAAAGTACGAATGAATGATAAAAATAGTTCATGAATTATCATTTTCGATATCTGATTGTCAAGAGGAAAGACTGGTTTTGTATCAGGATAACAGAAACGCGAGGAGATATTTTTTTATTCAATTCAGAAAGAAAAGTTGCTTTCTAAACTTCGAACTTTCAAAATATGAGATTCACTGGTTTTGTATCAGGATAACAGAAACAGGAGGAGATCTTTTTTATTCAATTCAGAAAGAAAAATTGCTTTTTAAACTTCGAACTTTCAAAATATGAGATTCACTGGTTTCATATCAGGATAACAGAAACGCGAGGAGATCTTTTTTATTCAATTCAGAAAGAAAAATTGCTTTTTAAACTCCGAACTTTCAAAATATGAGATTCACTGGTTTTGTATCAGGATAACAGAAACACGAGGAGATCTTTTTTATTCAATTCAGAAAGAAAAATTGCTTTTTAAACTTCGAACTTTCAAAATATGAGATTCACTCGTTTTGTATCAGGATAACAGAAACGCGAGGAGATCTTTTTTATTCAATTCAGAAAGAAAAATTGCTTTTTAAACTTCGAACTTTCAAAAAAATGAGTTTCACTGGTTTGTATCAGGATAACAGAAACGCGAGGAGATCTTTTTTATTCAATTCAGAAAGAAAAATTGCTTTTTAAACTCCGAACTTTCAAAATATGAGATTCACTGGTTTTGTATCAGGATAACAGAAACACGAGGAGATCTTTTTTATTCAATTCAGAAAGAAAAATTGCTTTTTAAACTTCGAACTTTCAAAATATGAGATTCACTCGTTTTGTATCAGGATAACAGAAACGCGAGGAGATCTTTTTTATTTAATTCAGAAAGGAAAATTGCTTTTTAAACTTCGAACTTTCAAAATATGAGATTCACTCGTTTTGTATCAGGATAACAGAAACGCGAGGAGATCTTTTTTATTCAATTCAGAAAGAAAAATTGGTTTTGAAACTTCGAACTTTCAAAATATGAGATTCACTCGTTTTGTATCAGGATAACAGAAACGCGAGGAGATCTTTTTTATTTAATTCAGAAAGGAAAATTGCTTTTTAAACTCCGAACTTTCAAAATATGAGATTCACTCGTTTTGTATCAGGATAACAGAAACGCGAGGAGATCTTTTTTATTCAATTCAGAAAGGAAAATTGCTTCTTAAACTTCGAACTTTCAAAATATGAGATTCACTGGTTTGTATCAGGATAACAGAAACGCAAGGAGGTCTTTTTTATTCAATTCAGAAAGAAAAATTGCTTTTTAAACTTCGAACTTTCAAAATATGAGATTCACTCGTTTTGTATCAGGATAACAGAAACGCGAGGAGATCTTTTTTATTCAATTCAGAAAGAAAAATTGCTTTTTAAACTTCGAACTTTCAAAAAATGAGTTTCACTGGTTTGTATCAGGATAACAGAAACGCAAGGAGGTCTTTTTTATTCAATTCAGAAAGAAAAATTGCTTTTTAAACTTCGAACTTTCAAAATATGAGATTCACTCGTTTTGTATCAGGATAACAGAAACGCGAGGAGATCTTTTTTATTCCATTCAGATAGAAATAATTGTAAAAAATGAATAAAAATAAAAAAATGAAAATGGGAGAAAAGAAAGGGAGAGGTAATAAGAAAAGGGAAAGAACTAGGAGAAGCCCAACATGCATAACTTGGAGATTCCATACTTTGAAATTCTGATTTGTTTGAAAACTTCAAAAAAGTTTAATTTCTCGCAAGTGAGAGAATAGCCCTGAACAGTCCACAAAAATTTTGAAGTGACAATTTTACAAAATTCCTAAGCTTTCGCTGTTTTTTCTACTTGGAAAAGTTAGTCCTCCTCATGAAATGATGACAAGTGACAGAATTACAAGTTAGGGCGATATTTTCTTGTTCTGTCCTGTGACTTGACACCAGGGTCTCAACTACCTATCCCGCAGTTTTCGTCACTGGTTTCCGCCTGGGAGTAGACAGATTGAGACCTTTGCATAGACCAGTGACGAGACCTGGGAAGTAGGCAGATTGAGACACCGGCGTAAAATTACAAAACCCTCAAATGGTGTTACTAACTGGGGAGTAGACAGAGTGAGACCCCAGTGTAGTACCTCCTTGAAAATAGCTTGAAAGTCGAAGCCAACACGTCTCTCACGGCAAAGCAATTATCTGAAAACCAGAGCCTCCACACAACGCATTTATAATTCAACAAAAGCGCTGCTTCAACACGCCGCAGGTCTCATCAGTGGTGCTAGGCTGAACCACAAATGCATTGCTGAGTTCAACTGTTCTTGAAGGACAAGCGGGACAAAGACGTCATCTATAGAATCGACAGAGAGAATGATAATGATACCTATGATTGATTGGTTTCTCTCCGGGTTTTGCCGTGGTCTTCTTTGGTTAAAATCTCCAAACGTTTCAACTGAAACTGAGGTAGTCATCTTCTGTGACGTGGTGGAAGTACTCGTCTAGAGTTGAATCATAAATGCTTTGTGTTTGGGCCCTGGTTTTCAACAAATTTTTGAATGTTTGAAACTTTCGTTCGGAAATTAATATTGTTACATGTATGGTCCACTACTATATTACTTTGAACTAGCTAAAATGAAAGTACAGATGTAAAAAGTTAAAAAATATAATTAGGACCCTTTGACAATATTCGTAAATTTACCCTCTTACACATATCTATGGTGGTGGATCTTCTCATAAACCTTACAAGGATACATGTACAGTTTTTATATAAAAAAATATATTTTGTATATACTCTCTCTTCGAAATATTAAAAAAATATATTCCATCTTTGATGCATGATTCACAATTTAAGAAAATAAAATCATTCATCTATAATGCTTCTATCTATATGCTTTAGTCTGTTCAATGAACTAAAACATACATACAAGGTTATAAAGGGCTTACAGTTGAAAAATGGAAGATTATCTCTCAGGCTTCTTAATACTAGATAAATAAATATATAATACAAACGGGGCTATTTGTAATGCCCACTTTTTGGTAGTATAGCACTATTATTGTTTTAAAACTGTGTCAGTACAACTTTTTTACTCAATTGAAAATTAATTGATTCTGTCAATAAATTCAAATTAATTTATACATAATTCTGAATAAAAAGTAGGTATACATTACAAATTACCAGAATTTACAGCCATTCTGTGAAAAATTATTTCAGAAACAACCAGAACATTGAATACTCAATAAATTATTTAAATTTCATGTAATTTCGTCTCATACTCCTGTATTAATTCGTCCACAGATGGTCTAGATTTAACATTATATTGCAGACATTTCTTAATAGTATCCAAGATTCTCGGAGGCACCCAAGGTGCATCTGGATACTCGATTGTGTGATTCGGGTTCAAAATATATGCTAGTTTAGACCACAAATTGACCAGGTGGTTGAAAGGTGTCCTCCTATATACTAGTTGGTACAAAATACAACCTAAAGACCAAACGTCGGACTTATAGTGCAGCTTATACTTAGCTTTGCCAAAACTAGGGCTCGACGAATTTGTAGAAGTATCACTGTTCAAAGCTTCGGGGCTGATATAGTTGCACGAGCCTTCAGGGTTGGTTTTAATAACACTCGTCTCATCATTTTGCACGGAAGAGGCTATTCCAAAGTCGA
Organism: Leptinotarsa decemlineata; assembly: GCF_025532065.1. Classification (NCBI taxonomy): domain Eukaryota; kingdom Metazoa; phylum Arthropoda; class Insecta; order Coleoptera; family Chrysomelidae; genus Leptinotarsa; species Leptinotarsa decemlineata. The sequence continues at coordinate 5,315,643 of NW_027412523.1, forward strand.
TAAGCTTCAGTCCACCGTCGGCCTTGATGAAATTTGAAGGTTTCAAGTCGGAATGTATCACTCCATGCAAGTGTATCTGTCTGACCGCGTGGAGCATGTCCATCCAATAGAAGAGGAGCATGTAAATCGGGATGTGGGCACTTTGAGAAGCCAGTTTCTTCAGAATGGTTGACAAATCGTCTCCGCCTTTCTCAAGAACCATGTACAGCTTATTTTCTGATCTCAGAATTTCGTGGTCAAACATTTTAATTATTTTATCACAGTTCTGAAGTTGCTTCAGCAGATTAACTTCGTTTATGTAACCACTTGCTGAAGAGGAGTTTTGTAGAGAAACACATTTTATCGCTACAAGCTTTTTGCTTACCAGATTGTAGCACTGAAATACCTCGGAGCTGCCCCCTTTTCCTAACAAGCTGAGGATCAGGTATTCTACCTGATTGACCACAATCTTATTGAAAGTTTCGTCCTTAGGAGTAGTAGTCCTCGGCATAGAATACAAGACATTCTCACCTACGTTTTCTTTCTTGATGGCTTTACTTCCAAATGGAGTAACACGTTTAATTTGATAACTCTGCACAGGTTGTTTGGGGGTTACGAACAACGGTTTGTTGGAATTGCTTGACTGACGTTTGGCTGGTAAGGAATTCTGTACCTTAGGTGTAACAAAACTGTCGAATTTGGGTGCTTGTGCTGTATGACATACGGGTGGCTTGTTAACAGTAGGAGTTGTGAAAGCTGTGTCTCTTTTCCTCACAGGAGTTGATAAAGATAACGACGAAAAGTCCAAATCAAAACTATCGTCAGTTGGGTTTCTACAAGGGTTCAATTCACTTTTCCTCTCGGGTTCCTTGCACAAACTTTCAACATGAGCAGCACTGGACTCACAGTGACTCTCACTGAGACTTGATGCCAATTCAGCTTCTCGAATTTCAATGGAGTTCGATATATCTCTGAGGGTGTTTTCTGACGATTCGTTCTCTGTCGTAAATTCGTTATCATCAAAGGTAAAATTTATACTTTTATTTTTTTCTGCTTCCACTTCCCTTTTTATCTCGTTCAGATTAAGAGGCGCCAAATTAAGCAACTTTCTTGAAACGAACGGTCTCTTTTTCACTGAACTGAGGGTACTTCTCTGAGGGATATCATTTTCTGGTGATTTTCTTATTTCTGTGAAATCAGTAGTGGAATTCATTTCAAATAACTAGCAAATTCAAAATAACGGATTTACTTCATTTGATGATATCAGTGACTTCGTAATATAAACTGGCCATTGAAAAGAGATAAATTGACTCCATGAACTAAAAAAAAGATGAACAGATTTATGTCTTGGCATTACGTCAATTATAAGCTTAACGTTCGATGTTTTACGTGTTGCATATTTCCATAGTGAACATTTTGGGATATCATTTGTTGCTTGATGCTGTGACGCAGTGGCCAAGACCTTGTGTGATCCGCATGTGGAATACATGTAAAAGTGACTTACGGTTAGTCCATATTATCATGTCTATGGATGATATACAAACGTCAAACGGAAGTTATCTTTTTTGCCGACCGAACTGTACGAATTTGATTTGTCAATTTCTTTTACAGAAAAGGTGATTGACACTATTAGGTTGACTATCGAATAGTAGATGGCGTCGTTAGATTGAAAGTATGCAACTCTATATACTTCTGGTGGAAATTTGAAACATACTTTTTACTTTCACCCAAGTGCAAGTTATTTGTAGAAGGAATTTTGATTTGCTTCAAAATTATGAAACGTTATTTTCCAATCATTACAACTAAGACAAATAGTAATATTCCATCAAATTTGAGAGAACTAAGACTATACAAATAAACAGAATCCTTGAAATCTGCATTTCATTATTACGAGTGTGTATAATCCAGTCCCTCCGTTATGCAATCAAGAATTGAAGCAGATTATTTATATTTCTATGATCAATCATCTTTTTCTAACGATTGACAAGAATATGATTGAATGTTTCTTTCTAATTATAATCGAGTATTGAGATAAAACGTGGTGACCTCATTACTGTCAACAGTCTTCTCGTTGAACTTTATAACCAATGAAACTCAAAATATGGTTTATTTCTTCCAGAAATTCTACAGCTGGGCATGTTAAGACAGACGTACACATCAACTTATCCAAAACCAGCGTGATTCAAATGGAGGAGAACTGTTTCGAAAGGAAATTCCGACATTCCAAACCTTGTTATATTTTATGTAATGAACCTCCAATGAATTGATTTGAAAATTTGATACACATTTATCTTAATGCATTCAAGTGTTTTGATTATTTTTATATTGAGAGAAAAATTTCCACAAAAAATATGCTCTCGAACTTTTATCTATCCAGACTACTTAATCTAGAAAGATAAAGAATAACAGAAACAAAGGTTATTTGTTTCATTGTTTTTAATATATTTCAACAAATTCAATTCTTCAGAATATGTAAACCTAATATTTACAAAAATCAACTCCATTTGAAAAAATGTATTATTGTTTGTAGAGAAGAATCATCCAAAAACAAGCATTTTTCCCAATCACCAGAAATACACGTTTATTCAACCAAGTTAAGGTTTTCAGGAGATGAATAAAAGAGTTTTCGTCATCACGTGTTCGCCGAAAAAGTAGTTTTTCTGGTGATTGGGAAAAGTGCTTGTGGTAGATTGAAAAAACAACTGAGAGAGATTACTTTTTGTGAAAAAAACGTTTTGACTTTCTACTTTTCCATCTTTACGAAAGTATTTTTTGTTTCAATCTTAATTTTTTTGTATAAACATGGAGAAGTAGAAAGCCAAAACTTTTCTTTCCCTGAAGAAAATACTTTTTCAATATGTGTTGGAATTGATCGTTAATTCGATTTGAACACGCCAGAAGAAGTCATTAACACGTGTTGGGGTTTTGTAAACTGATTAGTGAAAATATTACGATGAAATGTTGGGCAGTTTCAAAAAGGTACCTACTATACAGGACTTTTCATGATGAGCGTTAATTAGCCATTTCTGACAAACTATTCAACGGATCAACCTGAAAATTTCACAGTATGCATAAATCAATATGACCTACACGCCTAAAATATTTCAGACGAAGCGGCGTTGTCGCTTCTACTATAAAGTAGCGGCTTCTTTGATTTTTCAAATGGAACACCCCGTATATAATATCATATTATGATTCATCATCACTTTGTCAACAAATTCATATACTATTTCTCTATACCTATCTATTACCGTTTAGAAGATATAAATTAATTTCGATATTTTTTTTTACCAAACATGAACTTTTATAAATGCTGATAATCTTGAACTCTCTTGCACTGAAACGATCAAATTTGAAATGGAGTGGAGTGATACTATGAGGATCTTCACTCCGAGTCATATTTTCATTTGCCTCATACAGGGTCTTCAAAAAATGCAGATACTTTGATCTCATGAAAAAATGAGTGGAACTCAATTTTTTCAAATGGAACACCCTGTATATTTCAACATTTTTGAGCTCTACATCCAATTTTAGATTAACGTTGTTCAGATAATAATATTTCTATTTTGAACCGTTTTCGAGATAAACTGTTTCAAACGGAAATTGACATGGTTTCCTTGTTCATCACTCATTTTTGTAAAACAGATTTCGTTTGATGTTTCTCAATCAGTCACAGATAATACAATGAAAAGATAATTATTAAAATACTCCTCAACCATCGAATGAAACTTCTCTTCAAACAATAGTTTTATTAACGCTGAAACACGAACTGAAAATAATAAACCCATAAATTAATGAGTTAATTTAATCGTCAGTGTATTTCAGAATATGTTTAAACACATCTCCACCTCTACTTAAACAAAAATGTAATGTCTTCAAAAGATTGTCATGTGTAGCGCTTCTGATCAAGTCTGGAGTCAAACTATTGAAAGCAGTTAACTCTCGATTTCATATCTTCCATTGTTGTTATTGGAGTAGAGTAAACCATATTTTTAATGAAACCCCACACAAAATAATCTAATGGATTGCCATCTGGTGTTCTAGGAGGCCAACGAAAAGGTCCATTATTACCAATCCATCTGTCTTCGAAGATTTCGGTTAAAGCTTCGCTGACTGAATGAGAATTATGGGGTGGAGCACTATCCATTTGGTACTATACACGTTCTCTTCCTGGTCTATTATTTAAAATCATTTGAATTCCATTCCTCAGTAAAACTTCATATTTTGATGCATTCAAATTATTATCATAAAACTCGATATAAAAATGTGACTCATTATGGCACAAAATACATTGAATTGCCATCTTTCTTGAAAACCCCTTTGGTGGACAACATGGGGATTTTCTGGCGCCCAATAATGACTGTTGTGTCTATTGAAAACTCCATTTTTTGTGAACTTGGCCTCATCTGCCCATATGATATTGTCAAGGAAATGTTCATCCTCTTGAGTTTTGACAAGTAACCATTCAAAGAATTCCACTCTACGAGGTAAATCAGTCTCTTTCAAATGTTGGACACAGTAGAACTTATAGGGATGCCATTTATGCTTATCAAGAATTCGACAAATTGTCACGTAGGGTATACCTATCTCCCTTTCAGCCTCGTGCAGAGAAGCATTCGGAAATGCATGAAAGTATCCCAAAACTGTTATACCATTGTCATCCTCATCCACTTCAATCTTCTTACGAATGATTTTTGGACGGAAGGTTCCATTCAACCTACAGTTTTTTAGTAGTCGATTTATTACATTATTATTCGGCTTCGGAAGTTGTGGATATCTTTCATGAAATACTCGGTATGTTCTACTTGCAATTCTATTGCACTCACTATAAATTATTAATAAATTTAAGAAATCTTCATTACTGTAACCTAATCTTGACATTATTCTATTATAATTGGTAGCTATCACAATCAGTCAAAACCACCAACGAAAGTCTAACGTTAAATAATTGGTTTATTTATTTTTTCCAAAGCACATTATTAAAAAATATTAATGTGTACTGTTGTACGTTAGAGACCAATATCTCAAAGTATACAAATTGTTACTTTTTCTAAGGTAGGTACATACCAATTTCGAATTGACTGATCTGAGACAGTTAAAAAACTGGATCAAAAAGAAATATTACTAAGTATAAAAAAAATGTTGACTATCCAAAATAAGTGATGAATTCCAAAAAACGAGCAAGAAAACCACGTCAGTTTCCGTTTGAAACAGTTTATCTCGAAAACGGTTCAAAATAGAAATAGTATTATCTGAACAAAGTTAATCTAAAATTGGATGCAGAGCTCAAAAATGTTGAAATATACAGGGTGTTCCATTTGAAAAAATTGAGTTCCACTCATTTTTTCATGAGATCATAGTATCTGCATTTTTCGAAGACCCTGTATGAGGCAAATGAAAATATGACTCGGAGTGAAGATCCTCATAGTATCACTCCACTCATTTCAAATTTGATCGTTTTAGTGCAAGAGAGTTCAAGATTAACAGCATTTATAAAAGTTCATGTTTGGTAAAAAAATTATCGAAATTAATTTATATCTTCTAAACGGTAATAGATAGGTATAGGGAAATAGTATATGAATTTGTTGACAAAGTGATAATGAATCATAATATGATATTATATACGGGGTGTTCCATTTGAAAAATCAAAGAAGCCGCTACTTTATTGTAGAAGCGACAACGCCGCTTCGTCTAAAATATTTTAGGCGTGTAGGTCATATTGACTTATTCATACTGTGGAATTTTCAGGTTGATCTGTTGAATAGTTTGTCAGAAATTGCTAATTAACGCTCATCATGAAAAGCCCTGTATTCATTTTGCTTGCGAAATCCCAGGTCAACAGATTATACATCAATAAACAATATACAATATTCATGTATATAAGGATATCTAACTCAATAAAGATCTACTCGTATTTAGAAGTACACCCTCTAATCCTTATGCATTACCTTTATTGGTGAAGTAACAAAGATCATAGGCCAAGCTTCACAAAGAAAGCCACATGGAAAGATACAAACTATCAGTATGAATACATGTGAATCATTCGAATGTGTTATCGAGAAAAGATAACTTTTAATTTATGATTTTTGTTTGTTACTATTACCATAACGATATCATGTTCAGATACCAGTGACGTGCAGGTCTGGAAATTAATTTTGCTTGGTCATCGACCTTTATTGAAGATAAGTTGAGAAAAATGCGCTCTGGAACACATTGTTTTCTCATTTCAACTCCGGCCATCCTGTATTCAACCGAAAACAACTTTTCCTTTGACTGATACTTTGGCGATCGCTAGATTGTTCAATGGCAGATAAAAAATTATTTCACTGGGCATTTAATTATGACACCGGAAAAAGGGTCATCTTGTTAACAGGCTTTTAATGCGTTTCTTCAATACTCGTATTTATTCTCGTATTAATTGACAACAATCATTACCCCAAAGCATAAAAAGTAAACAAAGCAATCGTTATATTTTGCAATCGCAATATTATTAATAATTTTTCTTACTGAACAGGTTGTCCATTAAAATTCATGCATATCTTTAAGTAACACTCCAGTTTATTTCGATTAATTTGCGTTTTTATCAATTGATATTAGAAAAGTGATTTTTATTTTGTATCACAACACATCATGGAACTTATAGAAGAAAATATATCCACAAAAAACACAAAATTTATTGAAATTCCAAAAGTTTTTACTGAAAAAATGACAACATAAAATTCGCCTAATCTTTTGAGAAATATTTTCAGGGCGTGTTGTATGCCGCAGTAGCAGACGAAACGTTTCGTGCTTCAGGCTCCATTCAGGTCGCCCTTAATTATTATCGAGACGTTCTGGTGTTAAATACAACAAAAGCAGCCCAAATATTCAGCGAAAAAAATAATGATACCCTTTCTTTACAATTTTCTCTGAGTTTTCATAGCCTCAAAAATGACAGGGGTTCAAAATTAGTAATTTCATTGATGAAAAAGTTTGGATTGTCTGAAAAATGTACTGAGCTCCGACACCGTGGATTTTGAACTCACTTTGTTTCAAAATCACCAACAAATCTGATATCGCTGAAAAATCTACTGTCAAAAATCCTTGAACCTTTCCTATATTATATAATACATGCCAAGTACTAATATGATCCCTATTTACTTTTCGCCTGCAAATCCGAAACAATAATGAATAAAACGATTTATAAACAAACAACACTTGAATCAACATTTCTAGGATTAACACAGCCAAAAGTCGATTTCCTCTGCATTTTTTTAATCATATGACACGCTGTATGAACAGGTGCGGGAATTATAAAAAAGAACGCTAAAAAAAAGTTTAGTTGTCTATTGCTTTATGCAGCAATAACAAAAAATCATCAATACATTATCTAGAACCAATCAAGCTTATCCAATTAATATATTCTATACTTTCGATTAATTGACGACGATTTTGCATTTTTCCATTATTTAAATAATCTGGAAAATATAAAAGATCTTAGTCGCGATAACAAACAGATCAAATAGTCTTGTGCTTCATAAACACCATATTTAGAGAAATATAATATTGTTGATAACTGTTATTTCAAGGGTTTGTGAAACTTGCTATGGATGATCGAATAAACATGGATTACTTGATACATGTACGTATTATAGAACAATATCAAAGTGCAATACAATATATTTATTTTTAGAAAATACATATACTGAATATTGAACAAAAAAAGCTCTGTGAAGGATGAAAAAAAAAGAAAAACTTTTCTACATGTCACATTCTGTGACAATTGAATTTTCGGAACTTCTTACTGGTTTTCCCGTTTCATATATCTTCATTGATCTCATAAAAAAACAAAACATACTTGTATAGAAGGATTATAACGTGCATTTTGCAAAACTTAATATTAGCTTGTTTCAAAAGTAGACTCATAAAACGGACAAAACTTTTGGAACAATCTAATATAGTTTCACGTAGTATGTGTTGAGTTTTTTGTGTAGTATGAAAACAATTATCATAAAAACATATGAAAACAAAAAGGAATACAGTAATTAACAATAAAAACTCTTTACAAAGACGTGCAGATTATTCACAGCAGTTTCTTTCCGGTACCAATTGCAGAAAAGTCCATCCAAAATAACTACTTTCGAATAATATGAACACGGAGTTGCAGAAAAATAACTTTTTCCTATTTAGTCAGCACTCCAAACATCCGTAACGAATTTGAAACAGAAATCATTCATAGGAAAGTTTTAGAACGAGCCACCAGGTGTAAAGAATTCTTCGGAAGCTTCATACATCTTTTGTACTGTTTCCAAAATCCCAAGAAACATTAAATTTTTATAAATCAAAATAACAATTGAACGAAATAATGAACATGATAATTTCTGATAACGTTTTTGTTTGATGTTATGATTTATGATCAAAATTTTTCATTTATTTGTTGTTGAATAGATGAAAAAACATTTTTCGTTTGTTTGTATACAGGGTGTGACTAAATAAGTGTAAAACATTCAAGTTGGTGATTCATCATCGAAAAAAAGATAGGATCTTTCATTTAAGAAATTTCATTGGAGCATCCCTTGTTAAGATACAGCTCCTTAAAGGGGAGGGGGAACATAAAATTTGTATAACAATTTTTTTCATGAGCACTAAAAAAGTTACAATATTGAAATTAACCTGACGTTTTATACTACCAAAAAGACACTTAGCCAGAAATTTATTTGGTTTACACCATGGTTGTGAGGGGTGGAAAACGCAACCCCTAAAATTTATTTCCAATGTAACTTTTTGTCTTATTATTTGTTTACTATTTGAAAATTGATTTCCGATAGCCTGTTTCATTCTAAACAAAAAAATTATCCTGGGTTTTTTGCCCGAAATAAACCAGTTCGCAGCAAAAAATTATTTTACGAACAACAACAGAGATACATCGTCATAAATGCGAAAATACGAAACTTATCTATCTAGTAGGTCTGTCGCAAGGAAATGGGTTAGAAGCTTCTAGAAGATATGCTGAAATGTATCCTCAACGGCAGCATCCTTCACATAGAATATTTGCTCGACTTCATCAACGATTACGAGAATATGGTTCATTCGACAAAAGAACGCAGGATTGTGGTCGCCATCGAGAAGTACGAACACCACAGCTTGAGGAAACAGTACTTAATTTGATTGAAGAACAACCTACTACCAGTACTAGAAAGATTGCTTTCCAGCTAAATGTTGATCATATGACGGTATTTCGAATATTAAAGGAACAACTCCTATACCCTTACCATCTGCAACGAGTACAGGCACTACGATGACGTATAGAATTCACAGACGAATGTAGTTTTTCTCGGGACAAGATTATTAGTTTTCACAATTACCACATATGGGCTGATGAAAACCCTCACGCGATTGTCGAAACTAACCATCAAGAACAGTTTTCTCTCAACGTGTGGCTCGGAGTTATTGGGGATGATTTAATTAGGCCTCATTTTCTACCTCCTCGATTAAATGGTGAGGCATATTCAATTTTTAAGAGAAGTGCATCCAGTACCGCTGGATAAAGTTCCTTTGGGCGTCAGAAGGGATATGTTTTTTATGCATGATGGGGCTGCCGCCCATTTTAGTCAGGTAGCACGTCAGCATTTATCTGAAACATATGCAAATCAGTGGATAGGTCGAGAAGGACCACAGAACTGGCCCGCTCGATCCCCGGATCTCAATCCTCTCGAGTTGTCTATTTGGGACCATTTACAGCACTTGGTTTATCGTACTCCTGTTCCCGATGTAGAGGACTTAAAAAACCGCATCATCGATGCGTGCAGGGTAATCAGAGACACTCCAGGAATATTTGAGCGAATACGTGGCTCAATGCACCGACGTCTAGACGCATGCGTAATGTCTGAAGGTAGACATATTGAACATTTACTATGATTTCTACTTGTTGTGTGTTTTGTTATTAATAAATTAGTTTTGATTATTACCCTTTAATCGTTAAATGCAGGTACTAACTACAAAATAAATCCAGTTCGCATTTATGACGATGTATCTCTGTAGTTGTTCGTAAAATATTTTTTTGCTGCGAACTGGTTTATTTTGGGCAAAAAACCCAAGAGACATTTTTTGTTAAGAATGAAACAGGCTATCAGAAATAAATTTTTAAATGGTAAACAAATAATAAGACAAAAAGTAACATTGGAAATAAATTTTAGAGGTGGCGTTTTCCACCCCTCACACCCATGGGGTGAACCAAATAAATTACTGGCCAAGTGTCTTTTTGGTAGTACAAAACGTCAGGTTAATTTCAATATTGTAACTTTTTCAGTGCTTGTGAAAAAAATTGTTGTACAAATTTTATGCACCCCCTTCAAGGGGCTGTATCCTAACAAGGGATGCTCCAATGAAGTTTCTTTATATGAAAGATCCTATCTTTTTTTCAATGAGGAATCACCTCCTTAAATGTTTTACACTTATTCAGTTACACCCTGTAGTGTATGAATATTACTGGAGTTATATCCCAACACTAAACCGTTATTTTAAACACCTCGACACGTGTTTCGATCACCAAGTGATCATCTTCAAGAGGAAGATTAATCTTCCTCTACCCAATATACTGACGGAGAAGTAGAAATCCAAAAAGCTCCTTCTCTGATAACCACTTTGATTTTTGCTGAAAGCAGTGAGATCAAATTTATAGGTCTTGATATTTTGTTTTGTTCTATAACGAGGCTTTTCCATGTTCATGTATATCAACAAACATGCGGAAACGAAGTCTATGCTATTATCATATTGTCTCGCTATCAACTCGAGCAAACGTTTAGTCACGATTTCAGTCCATGGCATCAAAAACAAAGGAGTTGAATTATCATTTGACAGGGAAGCATTCTATACTTTGTTGGAATCAGACATCGGGCAAAATTCAATTTATTCTTCCTCCCGCAATTTCACTTCTGTTGATCTACTTGAAAATAAAATCCCCGCCCATGTCATTCAGATAGAATGTCCGTGTACGTGATATCGAGATACTTGAAAATTGTTTAAATCATGAACTTTGATTCGAAACAAATAATGAGGATAAGATAAACAATCGCCTAAAAGAAGGGGTATTTTTGTTCATAAGAACACTCTTAATTTGGGCTCATATGTGCGCGGTAAGGGTTAACGTGAAGTAGCATTATCCGGCATCAAACGCAAGTGAAATAATTATCAACAACTGTAAGTAATACGGCCGATAAGTGCCACGATAAGCAATTCCATAAATAAGAATTGATCATTTGATACATTTATCATCGAAAAACCTTTTGTTTTCGAAACAGAAAAGAAAAGATGTTATAAAATAATGATAATTGAAAATTGGTTTAAGTATTTTGTTATCAAAAATATTAACAAATGCATTTATTGAATTAAAAATACTGAACTTTGGAATATTTTAAATTGCACTCAAAAAACAATTACTTCTAAACAGTTGAAATGATCGGAGCTGATAAAAACTCAGACGATTTATTTAAAAAAGGAGCCGTTTTTTAGGAATTAGCAGGAATTAACCTATGGAATTTGGTACATTGAATAGTTTCCCTTTTTAAACACTGAGAACATTGGAAAACATGTCCGGATATAGAAGAAACTGTTTTTTCCCTGCTGTTTCAGTTCCTTTAAAGGATTTGGGAGATTTTCAATCTGAATCCGTCCAAAACTTGGCCGTTGTTCATGTCAATTGAAATTTGAAAACGGCAGAAACTTCAATTTTTCTTTTCCACAAAATCGCATGTAAATTGATGAAAATGGCTTGAAAATAAGATTTTGTGCATTTTTTGTGAGAAATGGGGATTCATATCAATGAATTTTCCTCGTCAAAACTTGAATTTTATGACCTCTAAAACTAAACATCGTTTTTTTTTATTTTTCACCCCCAAAATGGCGCCCAAAAAAGCATGGTATTTGCATAGTTTCGAAAAGAAGGTAAAGTAAGAGTACCTACATCATTAATAATGATAATTTTCGAATTCACTGGTGATAACTTGAAAAAGAAATCAATTATGGGTCTTGCCACACTGTTTATATTGGGCAAAGCAGAAAAATTTGTCCTACAAGTATAAAAGAACACTCGGAAGCATTTTTGAAACGGGAAACCAACTCAACAATGCGACACATCTTTTGAAAATGCAATGAATGTAGTTAGATTCTTATAAAAGTCCGGGGCTTAATAATCACATCATATTTAGACGAGCATGATTTACCCTGAAGAAGCTTTGGTGTAGTGATATTTCTGATAATAAAAAAATCTTCACCCAAATATCAAGTGATTACGATTGAACCATAATCAAGTATGTTGTGCATTCAGTCAATCGTCAAATGTTGCAATCTCTGACCCTAAAAAAGGTTAATTAGTGTATAATTGCAAAACTTTTTCGTTTTAGACATCTTTATCTTCAACCATTATGAAATAAGTTGTATAATATCTTCACGAAAACAAATGGGAGTGTTTTCAAATCATTGTATTGAATTTCAAAAAGTTTTTATTGTTCTGTCTTCCGCAAATAGCGAACCGACAAAATATGTTCTGTCGAATCGAATTATATTCAAATTCATTCCTTTGTTCAATACAAAATCCACCGTTCATTCGTAAAAACAAAAGTAAACGGTCACACAAGTCGCCCATAACCGCTAGTCTGTTTCGCTGAGATTTTCCAAAGTCTCCTAAACGTTTCGTGTCTTCGTCCTCAGATGACATCTCCTTTCTTCATAAACACCTCTCCACCGGACGAAGCAACTCTCGCCATCGCCAGGGAAGAACTTCGGGAAACTCCTGAAGTCGTCGAGGCAGCTTTGAAGGAACTGCGGGAGCTACTAAAGAATGACAGCTCGATCTATTTCAAAGACGATGACGCCACCCTGACGATATACTTGAGGCCCTGCAAATGGTATGCTAAAAGTGCATACGAATTGGTAAGTGAAAAAACACCTAATACTCATTTCGAATCGGCTGTTTTAATTCATTCGAATAAATGAAATTCATTGTCATTTCTCCGATGAAACATTTATTGTTCAAAGGTTACGAATAAACAGTGCAAAAGTTTTAATATAATTCAATGGAAACCTTGCAATTCTTGGTCGCTACACGGTCATTAAAAAAACAGTTTGAAGTAAGAGTGTCTGAAAATTTTCAACTCTACGAAACGGCAATTTTTTTTTTGTATATTCAGGGGGTATTTTAATGAAATGTTAATCTTGAAAAAATGGTGATAAGTTGCTGTATAAAGTATATTACGAAAATATCCCATTTGAACTGAAGGGGTTATATTTTTAGAAGTGATTAATTTTTGGGAAAGAAAGCCAAAAACTTTCTTTCCCAAAAATTAATCACTCCTAAAAATATAATCCCTTCAATTCAAATAAGATTCCTCTTGGCTGGGACTAAATCAAACAGGTGAATGAATGTCATTACGATGTCATCGATGACATAAGCAGATCAAGCTTATTCCGTGACATTCAAAATCGTAATTCAGAATGAAGTGTGTGTATTTTCTATAATGTTATCCAATTTGGTACTGAAGAGCCTTTAAGGCAAGTGTCTTAAGGCGAAACATCGATGTATACCAGTGAGGATGACAGTGTTCCATGTAAGTGCAATTTGTTACCATTCATTCAAAGTAGAACTCATGTGAATGATATCTGATTTTTATTCCACAACGAATGTTTGAAATACAAACCGAGTATAGAAAAGTATCTTCTGTATAATTCAGTGTTCATGTAGAAGTATTTGTTTCGAAAGAATTTTTTCCTTTCGTGTAATTCAATGTTTATATGAAAATGGCTGTTTCAGGAGGACTTTCTTTCAGTTTGTGAAGTTACTTCTTTGCATGATCTACACATCCATGTATAGAGTCACTTCCTTCCTTTCTTTGGAAGATTCCTTCATCCTTTTTTTGTTCAAGATGGAGCAGTAGAAAGCCAAAAACTTTCTTTTCCAAAAAATATCCCGTTCCGAAAACTTGGGATATTTAGTAAGCAGTGGCAGCTGATGCAAGTTTATATTTTTCATTGAAAAAATAGTTAACTTCACCAGTCGCGTGGATTTTTGTGAAATAAAATTAATTCTTGAAACTCCTCTTTCAATTCTAGACACAAATTTTCTTTCAAGTTTTAGTCTTACGATATGTCGTTTTTGCGTAAGAAAATTGAGACCCTTGGTTTTGGTTGGTTTCCGTGTTTTACGGTGGTCTTCTTTCGTTATCTTCAAACGTTTCGACTGCAACTGGGCCAGTCATTTTCAGTGACGTTTGTCATCTCATTCGGAAAAAATATGTTTAAAAGACTTTTTCACGAAATGGTCCTTATTAAAAAAAAAATCCTAATAATATGAACAAAAAAACAGACATTGAAAATTTTAGTATAATTTACGATTATTTTATCAGTTCGGACTCCCATTGTTTAATATAATATAAATTGATTTGAAAACCCTGAAAAAAAATTGAACAGTTTAACCGAAAATAACAATTTTATTAAACAAAAAACTGAAATTACAAAGAAATAACATACAAGTAACAACCAAACAAATGAAAAAAAATTGAAATATTAATAAAAGCTGAAAAATAGAAATAAAAAATATTAACAAAAAATGAATAATAAAAATTAAAGGATTCCAAACCAAGTTACGTCACGACGTTTCGATTGTTAGTATCCACAATCGTCTTCGGGTGATAACTGGACTTATTCCTTCGAGATCTGACTATTTATAGGTCTTTCGAGTGCCTTCACTTAACCCCCCTTCCCTCTTTCCGCTTCATTGGTTTTAACGGGAGATGACCGTTTGGAGGGAGTTGGTCGTTTTTCGCTTGATTAGAGGTTTCCATATGTTACGTATCTCTACGATAGCTTGACTAAATGCGTTGTTGGACAACATATACGCAGCTTTATTGAAGTTTCACCTAAACCAGTGTTCCTCTTTGTGGTTGATTTCAACTTGAGCCCACTTGATGTTATGTTGATGAGTCCAAACATGCTCTGCTATTCCGGATTTGCTGGTTTCTCCTCGCTGTGTGTGTTTCTTGTGCTCAGCAATGGGAACTTTCAATGGCCTCTTAGTTTCACCGATGTATGATCCTCCGCACTCGCAGGGTATCCGGTAAATGCAATTCTTGGAATCGCAGTCCGCGTTTGGTGGCCTGGTTTTCGTGAGGCTACTACGGATAGTGTTCCCAGATCTGAAGCAGGTCCTGATGTTAATCTTGGACCCAATCCTTCTTATCCTTTACGACAATCCTCTGATGTAGGGAAGTACAAGTACTGGTTGTGGCGGCTTCTCTTCCTTGTGGAGTTCTTGCTGTCTTATAGCTAAGGCCTGTTCTACCGTCGCTCTGGAGTAACCATTCCGTTGAAGGTCATTTTTGATGATGCCTAATTCCTTTTCGAGACCTTCCTTTTTATTACAGAGCCCAAAAGCACGGTCTAGTAGAGTCTTGATGATTCCTCTCTTAGTCGATTGATGGTGGTTGGATTTCTGGTTCAGATACTGTCCTGTGTGAGTGGGTTTTCGATATACAGATGTTTCCCATTTTTTACTAGACATCGATAAGTCTCGGTAATGTTCTCAATTTGAAATAGTCACACGTTGTATAAAATTAATTCAATGAACATTTATGAAATAGAAATATTTTCAATGAAAATGTGTGGGTTTTACACCTCACAGACACGTCTAATCCATTGTATAGTAGGAAAAGGGATTTAATGAAATTTGATTTGATATCTATTACACATTTTATTTTTATTTATTCATCCTTGTTTTCAAGGATTACAATGAAATTATCACCGTATCTATAGGTTCAGCAGTTCAAACACTTGAACTCTGTCATTTTTTTCAATAAATATATTTCTTAATACTTCAAAAACAACATGATGTCAGGTACTCTATCATTATTTTTGAATTTCAAAATCGATATTAAAATGAGGCTCTTATCCTCTTCTCAAATACACAAAAAGGAGCAACAACAAAAAATCTAAAAAAGAAATATAAATCTGAACAGGTAAATTAGAACAGATTAAACGAGATTCGATATTTTTTTTTGCCATTTTCGAAACATATTGTTGAAATAATCTACATCAATTCAATTTCCGTTAGTCATTATATGTAATATTTTCAACTAATCTTTACAAAAGTATTGGATGATGTAACATTGAGACATGCAAAATAATGAACGTTGACAATTTAATTTGAATAATTCCCAACTAAATGCAAAACACATGAAACCAGCGCAATAATATTATAAGTAGACAATTTTTCAATTACGCAATTATCCATTTTTCATTTGTAGATGAAACGGATCGCAGACTTCAAGGAAAAGAACAAAAAAATTTTGGATGGCCTTCTTCCGCAAGATGAGAAAGTTGCATTTACAGAACACAATGTCGTCAATGTGATGACCAACAGGGATCACAAAGGGCGAAGGGTCCTCATAGTCAATGCTGGAGGTGAGACATATCCCAATTGTTAGGACTTATTGTTTGGACACAGCTCCATTGCACTAACCATCTTCATTATAAATCCTTACATCATATATCCATCACAACTCCTTACATCATATCTCCATTACAACTCCTTAAACACTATCTTCATTGTAACTCCTTACAGCCTATCTCCATTATAACTCCTTACATCCTAGCTCAATTATAACTTCTTGCATCCTATCTCCATCATAACTCCTTACATCCCAGCTCCATTATAACTCCTTACATCCATCTCCTTTATAACTCATTACATCATATATCCATCACAACTCCTTACATTATAACTCCTTAAACACTATCTTCATTGTAACTCCTTACATCCTATCTCCATTTTAACTACTTACATCCTAGCTCCATTATAACTCTTTACATCCAAGCTCCATTATAACCTTACATCCATCTCCTTTATAACTCCTCACATCATATCTCTAGTATAACTCCCTACATTATATCCCTAGTATAACTCCTTACATCCATCTCCATTATGACTCCTTACATCATATCTCTAGTATAACTCCTTACATCCTATCTCCATCATAACTCCTTACATCCTAGCTCCATTATAACCTTACATCCATCTCCTTTATAACTCCTCACATCATATCTCTAGTATAACTCCCTACATTATATCCCTAGTATAACTCCTTACATCCATCTCCATTATGACTCCTTACATCATATCTCTAGTATAACTCCTTACATCCTATCTCCATCATAACTCCTTACATCCTAGCTCCATTTATAACTCCTTTTATCCTATCTCCATAATAATTCCTTACATCCTAGCTCAATTATAACTCCTTACATCCTATCTCCATCATAACTCCTTACATCCTAGCTCCATTATAACTCTTTACATCCTAGCTCCATTATAACTCCTTACATCCATCTCCTTTATAACTCCTTACATCATATCTCTAGTATAACTCCCTACATTATATCTCTATTATAACTCCTTACATCCATCTCCATTATGACTCCTTACAGCATATCTCTAGTAAAACTCCTTACATCCTAGCTCCATTTATAACTCCTTAGATCCTATCTCCATAATAACTCCTTACATCCTAGCTCAATTATAACTCCTTACATCCTATCTCCATCATAACTCCTTACATCCTAGCTCCATTATAACTCTTTACATCCTAGCTCCATTATAACTCCTTACATCCATCTCCTTTATAACTCCTTACATCATATCTCTAGTATAACTCCCTACATTATATCTCTAGTATAACTCCTTACATCCATCTCCATTATGACTCCTTACAGCATATCTCTAGTATAACTCCTTACATCCTATCTCCATCATAACTCCTTACATCCTAGCTCCATTTATAACTCCTTAGATTCTATCTCCATTATAACTCCTTACATCCTAGCACCATTATAACTCCGTACATCCTATGTCCATCATAACTCCTTACATCCTACCTCCATTATGCGTTTTTTAGCGTTAAAATATGTTTTATAGAAAATTTCACGATATTTTTTCGATTTTTCGTGCCTTTAATGTGTCTGGGACCATATTTAAAATTTCAGAACTCTGGGACCCATCAAAAGTCACCTCAGATCAAATCTTCCGCATGTTCTACCTGATCCATGAACTGGCTGTTCTGGAGCCGGAAACCCAAATAAAAGGCGTGGTGGTCATTATGGATTACAATGGAATGGGAATGAAACAAGTGAAAGGTTAGTGGTCTAGACAAAGATGCACTGAAATCCTGGTGATTCACCCGTTATATAGCGTTTAGCGTCTGAACTCACTGGGAAGTGCATTATTGAGGACAACGGAATTATATATGAAACTTCGAGTGGTCCAAGAATTGATCCTTGAAGTTCTCCAGAACTAACTGGTGAAGCATCCGAACATCTACCATCTATACATACAATTTGCTTGCGATTCCGTGGTAACTCCCTAACAACTCCTCGATGTATGTATTGAAGTCAAAGTTTTAAATATTCTTACAGAAAAGTATACTGTATCAAATGCCTTACTGTAATCAAGCAATGGCGATTTCCATTCTTACTACTTAGCAACTATCTTTGTCAACCTTTCTCTAAAATTTACTATTCCTTTATCTACCCTAAGAAACAAAACTGTTTATAGTGAACAGTTCATCTGTCTGTCAGTTTTTTTATTCTTGAAGATGAAAAAATCTATTTGCAATTGGAGACGATATTGCCTCAAACACTAATTATAAAAGAAAATGATAGAATGAACGAACTAAGAAAACACACTGCTAATTATATTCTAGGTTTGGGTCCCGCCTTCAGCTTGCTGCTGCTCTCTTTCATCCAAGACGCCATGCCGTTGAGACTGAAAGAGGTCCACATGGTCAAAGAACCTTTCGTCTTCAACATGGTCTGGCAAATTTTCAAGCCCTTCATCAGGCAGAAGCTCAAGTCCAGGGTAGGTATTTTACAACAATATATTTATCTACTGATTGTCCGATGTTTCTGGGTTCATGAGCCGTGGTTTGCAGCTTTTTATATCCGACGTTCCGTCTGCTACTGCGGCAGACACTACCGAAAGCGATGGAAACATCGGATGATCTGTTAGACGAGGTTGTGAAAGCCTACACATCAATATCTCTACTTTTGGATATGAAATCAAAATACTTTTATTGACGGGCGTTACTTTATTTCACAATAGACAGTTTCGCTTCCTTCGCCTTTCCTACGCAGACTAACTCGCAGTTGCGCCGCTAGCCTTTTTATATGCAATTATTACTGCCATCTCGAGGTGGTCAGAATACACTAGCTAGAACCAGAACTTTCTCGAACCGACGCGGTAATTCCAAATATTTAATTACGCCTAATGCCACCTAGCGGGTAGCTGAAAAAGATAGTACATAGTACCACTACTCGCCACTAGATGTCGTTAAGTGTCACAATACACAATAATAATTGAAATGCAAAAAAAAACGTAAGTTTGCTTAGGTCACGCACTTTGCGACTATCTTAGTCTAGAAATATAGTTAAGAGCAGAAATTGGCCCTTGGAACAAAGTGAAAAAATAATTATGGTCCGAAGGCTTCAAAGTTTGGAGACCCCTGCTCTAGAGCATTGAGTGGTGAAGAATCTTAACGGAAATATCATCATATCCGGCAGTGTATTGAAGGTCAGTGTCATATAAAATAAGACTGTCATGATTTTTTTAAATTGTCTAAGTTGATCAATGGATCATATGTTGCATATTATATAAATACCGTTTCATTTCAACTCCAACGACCTGTATCTCAGAAACGATAGGTACTTTTTTCTTTAAGCGATCTAACGTATCACCTTCTGAATTTTTGTACCGTACTTAGGAAACACCCTGTATAAGGAACGAATCACGTCTCAGGAAAAAACTCCACGTTTTTTGCCCGAATCTTAATCTAGCCGGAACTGGGTGAGAGTATCTGATACTGTGGACTTCGTGCCACTATTTTTTCGAAATCCATCCTAATAAAAGAATTTTTACTTCTCAAGTTATTGAAACAATCTATAATGTGCTGGTATTTAAAATTCTTTAGATAAAACTGGTAAAACTGATATTAACAATTATTTCATAATCGATAGACTAGCTTTAGGATTTACATAAAAATAATAAACATATATTAATAAAAATGAAACCGCCACCATAACAACTAATTGAATGAACCTCCTGATGATAAATCAAATTCAAACAAATCATCCATATTCAGTGTGTTTGTAAGAGCCATATGCAAATAAATCAAAAAACATATACTAAACCACACCAACGACATAACCAAGGCAAACAGCAGGACAGCCATACGCACCACAGTATTTCCTATACCGTACATGTCATACTTGGAATCTGAAAGAAACATATAATAATAATAATAATAATAATAATAATAATAAAAGTATGTAAACAGAAATAACAGATTTACTTGAAATACCACGGGACAATTTTTTAAATAATTCACTGATGAAAATAGAAAGAAATCATTTAAGCTTATAAACACCGCCAAATGAGGAATCGTTTCCCACCTCTCTGCGGCTCTCACTGCAAATAGGCAAATGCCATTTGAAGCCAATACAGAATATAATCCAGGTTGCTTAGAGCTTAGAGCAAATCACTTATACTAGGCTGGGTAACGAAGTTATGTTTGATCTAGTCATGAATAATACTGAAAAGATGAGCATGTCGATTTTCCTACTGAGGAAGTATACGGCATGTCGGAGGCAGTGCTTCTGAGTTTTATATTTTTTATGCTTTCACTCGTTCATATGCAGTTTTTAGTTTTTCTCAAATGTATCCTGAACTGTATATAGTTTTTCGAAACAAAAATGTATCAAAAAATATATTCACTTTCATTACACCCTGTATAGTTTTGAGTAGGGCGAATTGGGGGTTTGAGAGATAATGGGAAATTGAATAAGGTGAACGACAGACTCAAGAATAAACTGATGAAATAATAGTTTGACAACAATTTACCAATAGTAGAGGGTTATTCTGATTAACATACATAAATGAAATATGTTTATACACTTACCACTTTTTTCAACAAATATCATTCCAAGCATTACATTAACTGGTATCCTAACAAAAAAGAAGCCAATGCACCAAAAGGTAAGGGAGCAACATAGTGAGAGAAACAAAGTTAACTCTAATCTTTTTGCTAAAGCAGTTTTCAACCAGGTTGGGAGATGCTTGTAACATCTGTTAGTCAGACCTGCAATGAAAACAATATTCATTATTGTAATTATTCATCATTTTTCAATTATTCAAGTATAACTTGAAAACTTGATAAATATTAGTGACTCCTTTTAAACAATAAACTATTTTTCGCCACTATTCAGAATTGTTTTCATATATGTTCAACCCTAGCAGTTTTTAGTAATAATTACTAGTAATTGCATCGATTTTTCCATGAATTTCACTACTTATTTTCATTATTAATATGATCTTATAGTTCAGTTGTTTAACTCACCGATAAACATTTCGAAAATCATCTTTCTGAAATCCATTTTTATTAACGAAAGGACAGTTGTTTATGAATTAATTTATCGCCACACCATTTGCTTCTACCACAGCCTGCTTCGAATTGTTCAGGAATTTGCGGCGACGGATGTTTTTGCAATAAAAACAGTTTTTTGTATTTGGATGTTTCTGTTAATTTCATACAGTACCATGTAAAAAAGCCGCAACACTGAAATTTACGAATTTCATAGATAAACTTTACGTGAATCTACTTAATCGAAATTTTCTTTTCTAGATTTTCTTCCACGGAAGCAAAATGGCGAGCCTACACAAAAAAATGAGTCCTTCCCATCTGCCGAAAGACTACGACGGGGACCTTCCTGCAATCAACTACAGTGGAAAAGAATGGTTTCCAGTTGTAGAAAATTATAAGGACCACATCAAAACGATGAATTCGTTCGGGCTAAAAAAATAATAGCTCGCTTTTGATATTTACTTCACGTTAAGTTTTTCTAGCTGCCAATTGAGGCTCATTGGAATTTTTGTGAGATGCCACTTTCTGCACGTTTATAGAAAAAGTACAACAACTAAAGTCGTGTTTTGTTTTTGTCTATTTCGCATCTCACGAAAACTTCATTTATTATTATCAAATTTTTATATGATTAAAATCAAGTCCCACATATTTGAATTGAAGTTTTATTTCGGGTTTATGAAATTCATTTAGTGTTCAGTAATGTACTGAAATAATTATAAAAAATACAGCGTGACTCACGGTCGATGGTATGTTAGACGTTTCTGGAAAACGCAAAGCATAATTTTTCCTAAAATTTCACCTCTCGCATTTCCTTACCTGTTCTATCGATCTAAAATATTTTTAGCATTGCGGCGTTGCCACTTCCATCAAAAAGTCCTAGCAACTTTATTTTTTTAAATGGAACACCCCGTATATTAATACATTTTTGGAATCGCTCTAGTATTTTAATATTTTTTTGTTGATAATGTCCTATACCTATCTCTATCTGTTTTCGAGATAAAAAATAAATTGTGCTCAATATAGTCCAAAACATAGCCTTAATTGAAATTAAGTACATCAGTACTCTCAGTTCATAAAAAGTTGATATTTTGATGATAGATTGGACAAACTCGAAATATTCAAAAAACACCAAGAAATCCACTCCATATCATACAGGGAGTGCTAAAATTACTATTATTTCCATTGTGCATAAAAGTAGTCAAAAGTTCATTTTTTCAAATGGAACCCCCCTGTATATTACTCGATAAATTGAAAGATTGTGAAAAATGCTTCAAGATGATATATCATGTCCTATACCTAAATCATCAAGTTTTCTAAAAAAAGTCGCTTCTTCTAGAAACATTATTTTTTTTTAGAATTTGGATTTAGGTAGCAGTGGAATTATCAAGCTTATAGCAGTTCGGTTACTTTTATAAGTAATTTACAAAGAGTTATCAACGGTGTTTCGAATCATCTTCCAAAATGAATGCAAATATCGATTAATCAAACGAAGTTCTTATGAAATTATTTATTATACACATGAACAAAGTGATCAAATCATTGTCAGAACGTGTAAAAAATTTAACCAAATGTATCCTGAATTAACACCAATGAATGAGAGGAAATTTGTAAGATTACAAAATAATTTCCTTAATTATGGCCCCATGTTAAAAGCGCCTTCAACATTACCAAAACCTGTTAATTCAAATGAGGACAATACTGTTAACGTTTTGGCATATTTTTATGCATATCCAGAAGCTTCAATTCGCAGTGCAGAAAAAGATTTAGGTGTATCACATGCTTCAGTACAACGAATTTTGAAAAATCACGGAATGCATCCGTATAAATTTACCAAAGTTCAAGCTCTAAAAGCAGAAGACTTCGAACGTAGAATGCATTTTTGTGAATCCCTTTTGATTCATACACAGGAAGATCGGGAATTTTTGTCAAAAATAATTTGGAGCGACGAATCAAAATTTACGAGGGATGGTATTTTCAATAGAAGGAATAAACATTTTTGGGCTGATCATAATCCTCATGTTACAAAAGAAAAATTTGACCTGAATGTTTTCTGTATTCTGAAGAACAATAAAATTACCTTTTTTATTTATGAAGACACACTGAATTCAGAGAGATATCTCCAAATATTGAGGACGACTGTAACCAATTTTCTTGAAATTTTGCCTTTAGAGGAATATAGAAATTCGTGGTTTCAACTGGACGGAGCGCCAGCTCATTCCACCCAGGAAGTTTCCAGGAAACTTGACGAACTCTTCGACGATCGGTGGTTTAGGCGTTTAGGGCCGTGGGATTGGCCACCGAGATCACCCGATCTCACGCCACTTGACTTTTTTTATGAGGTTTTTTAAAAGAAAGGGTATACAGTACTCCAGTGCCTACCAAAGAAGAATTGCGACGGCGAATACTGCGGAGTATTGAAGATCTGGATCCCCAGGAAATTGAAAAAGCAACCACAAGTCGCGTACAAAAAACATTTTGAAGTGTTTAGAATGTAATGGACAATATTTTCAGCATTTATTGTGAAAATGTGATATTTTGTTTACATTTTTGTTATTTTGAATCATCCTATTCTGTCATTGTCTGTACTTTCACATGTTTTAGCCCACAAAATCTTACTTTTTACCTAGAAATGACTGATTTTTGATACAGTTGTTCCCTGGAAACTTTGAGCCGTAGTTAAGGAAATTATTTTGTAACCTTACAAACTTCCTCTCGTTCATTGGTGTTAATTCAGGATACATTTGGTTGAATTTTTTACACGTTCTGACAATGATTTGATCACTTTGTTCATGTATATAATAAATAATTTCATAAGAACTTCGATTGAATAATCGATATTTGCATTAATTTCGGAAGATGATTCGAAACACCGTCGATAACTCTTTGTAAATTACTTATAAAAGTAACCGAACTGCTATAAGCTTGATAATTCCACTGCTATCTAAATCAAAATTCTAAAAAAAAATAATGTTTCTAGAAGAAGCGACTTTTTTGAGAAAACTTGATGATTTAGGTATAGGACATGATATATCATCTTGAAGCATTTTTCACAATCTTTCAATTTATCGAGTAATATACAGAGGGTTTCATTTGAAAAAATGAACTTTTGACTACTTTTATGCACAATGGAAATAATAGTAATTTTAGCACTCCCTGTATGATATGGAGTGGATTTCTTGGTGTTATTTGAATATTTCGAGTTTGTCCAAACTATCATCAAAATATCAACTTTTCATGAATTGAGAGTACTGATGTACTTAATTTCAATTAAGGCTATGTTTTGGACCATATTTAGCACAATTCATTGTTTATCTCGAAAACAGATAGAGATAGGTATAGAACATTACTAACAAAAAAGTATTAAAATACCAGAGCGATTCCAAAAATGTATCAATATACGGGGTGTTCCATTTAAAAAAATAAAATTGCTAGGACTTTTTGATGGAAGTGGCAACGCCGCAATGCTGAAAATATTTTAAATCGATAGAACAGGTAAGGCAATGTGAGAGGTGAAATTTTCAGAAAAATCATGCTTTGCGTTTTCCAGAAACGTCTAACCTGCCATCGACCGTGAGTCATGATCTATTATAGAAATATGCCCTTCATTCCTCTTTTTGATTTCATAACCAAATAATCATATTATAAGTTTCAGTTGTTTACAGCTGAATTTTTTCAGAAAACAATCGCGATATTATAATGATGTATCATTCGAGCGAATGGCCAAATATCGCGAGTAGAATACTATACTTTTTCTATGACTTATAACAGGAATACCTTGAATTACGTTTTATTTGTGCGGGATATTTCGAACGAGAGAAATACCAATAATTTTCATAACAACCTGAAAAAGCATTCAAAAATATTTCCTACTCTTGTTATTTCATTCAATATCAAATAGTTGGAACATTGAATGGAAAAAAATGTCGTAGATGTGATTGAACGCAGTACCACTGATACTCAAGTTTATTGTTTCTCAGTACAAAAAATGCGGATTGAAAAGGCTCTGCATGATTTGTATATAATTTTTCAATTCAATTTGACAACTTTCGGTCCCCTAGTACATTGCTATATGAAAATATTGAATCGATTTAGCTGGGAAGTCCATGTTGATATTACGAATATTGCTGTAAATATCCAAGGTACAAAGTTGGTTGAAAAATCTGCATCGTTAAAAACAGAGACAGTTTTTCCAGTATAGTCTGTATTGATGGAGAAGTAGAAAGCCACAGTCGTTTTTTCACAAAAATCAATCTTCCCTTTTCAATAAATCGTGTATTTCCTCTGGATCGAATGAAATACCCCATGTGATCGTTAAACGTGTTCTTAAACATATTGTGACACCACTAGTCTATCTCATAAATTTATCATTTGCAAATGGAACATTCCCGCAAGCTTTGAAAACTGGTAAAATTACACCTGTATATAAAAAAGGTGATTCCTCTCTAATAAGTAACTATCGACCAATTACGGTACCCTCCATCTTTTCCAAAATATTTGAATTATCATTCTTGGAGAGATTGTTATCTTATCTCAAGCATTTCAATATCATAACTGCGGATCAACATGGTTTTGTGCAAAATAAATCGACCACAACTGCAATACACTCAATGTTCTTGAAGTCATTAAATGCATTGATGCGGGTGAGTGCCCCATTGGGGTATTTTGCGACCTAAGCAGGACGTTCGATTGCATCAGACATACAATCTTATTGAATAAACTATCTCGGTACGGTATCCGAGGTGTCACTTATGAATGGATAAAAAGTTTTTTGAGTAAACGTAACAATCGTGTCACTATTGGTAACCATATGTCATCGTGCAATGATTATTCTGAAGTAGGTGTCCCTCAGGGTTCGGTCCTAGGACCTACCTTATTTATACTTTATATCAACGATATTGTGAAGATATGTGATAGCTCAATCATTGTTTATGCTGATGATACATCAATTATTGTATCAGATAGGGATGAATATACTGTATACGTCAGAAATGTAAAAAATTTCCTTTGATATGGCTCAGTGGTTTAGAGCCAACTCACTTCATCTAAATACAAATAAAACAAAATGTATACGCTTTCACAATAGACAAAAAGGAGCTAGTGTAGTTGATTTCGGAGACTTACAGTCAGTTGATAAGACCGTCCGATTTCTTGGATTATATATAGACGAACATATTTCCGGGAGAACACTGTAAAATCTTAATCAATAAATTGAATTCTATTTCCTATCAATTACGTAATTTGAGATCAGCTGCTGATGCTCTACTATGCCCAAGTGGACTCCAGACTTCGATATGCCATCTCTCTCTGGGGAAGGTCTTCGAGAGCTAATGATGTTTTTGTTGCACAAAAGAGAATACTCCGAATAATATTTAGTCTATCCTCTCGACAAAGCTGTGTTGATGTATTCAAAACATGTAAAATCATGACGCTACCATCACTCTTTATCTTTGAAGTTTGTGTGTATATACAGGCTGATTCACGGTGGATGGCACATTAGACGTTTCTGGTGAACCAGACAACGGATCACTTTGAAAATTTAATGGAGGGCATATTCGGACATTCTCTAGCCAACTAAAATATTTTCGACAATGCGGTGTTGCCGCTTCTATTAGAAAGCAGTAGCAACTTTGATTTTTCAAATGGAACACTCTGTATATAATATTATTTTTGGAATCTCCAATAATTGCCCGACAACTTTTCTTGATATTTCCATATACCTATCTGTTACCGTTTTCGAAATAAAAATTAATTTCAATTTTTTTCTTCGAAAATCATGACTTCTAAAAATGCCGATATCTTTTAGTTAAGAAGTACTATGATATCGAAATTTGGTTTGGAGTTAGGTGATACTTGGACACTTCCCACACGTCAGCTTAATCTCCGTTACTTCAATACAGGGTGGTAAAAAAATACAGTTTTTTCGTTTGCTTGAAAAAGTTGCTGAAATTTGATTATTTTAAATGGAACACCCTGTATATTATTGAAAATTCGGAAAGCTGCTGAAATTTGCTTTCTTTCTATGTATATCATACCTATACCTAACTAGTCAAGTTTCGGACTTATGAACATTTATTTGTGAAAATGTCCCTTCAGAATGGTATTTCCATTCGGTATTTGGTAAGCAGGCCATGATTACTATTTGACAGTAGCGTTGTGACATTCTCCTAATAATATCGACATTTTCGTCACTTCAGAAGTTGCAAATACCTTCAAAACGATGGAACAAAACTATTCAAACGAAGTTCTTATGAATTTGTTTATTATTTTTCGACAGTGTGACAAAATTATCAGCAGAACATGTAGAAAGTTCAATGAAATGTATCCGAATCTACCGCCAATGAACCTCAAGAAATTTATACGAATTCAGAACAATTTCAATGCATTTGGATCAACTTCAAAAGCACCAAGAAACTTGCCTCGACCCGTAACTTTCGAAGACAACCAGATTAATGTCTTAGCATTTTTTCACGCATTTCCCGAGTCATCGATAAGAAGTGCTGAAGAAGATTTGAGTATAAAATATTCATCGGTTCAAAGAATCTTGCGAAGACATAAAATGCATGATTATAAATTCACCAAAATTCAAGCAATGAAGCCTCAAGATCCTCAACAGAGAGTAGAATTTTGTGAAATGTTGTTGACACGCATTCAAGAAGATCCACTTTTTTTAAATAAAATTATTTGGACTGATGAATCGAAATTTTCGAGAGAAGGGATTTTCAATAGAAAAAATCGTCATTATTGGTCCAGTGAAAATCCTCACGTCACAAAAGAAGCCGGATTTCAAGAAAAATTTAGTTTTAATGTCTTCTGCATGTTGATGGACAACAAATTGAGGTACGTGATATACGAGGAGTCATTAACATCCAGAAGCTATCTGAATATTTTGTAGAATACTGTAGACAGTTTCGTGGATAATCTGCCACTCGAAGATTATCGAAACTGTTGGTACCAACTAGACGGAGCTCCTGCACATTGCACAAGAGAAGTGAGCGCAGAACTGGATAGACTATTTGATATTTGACGATCGGTGGATGAGGCGCTTGGGACCATGGAATTGGCCAGCGAGATCATCCGATCTTAATCCATTAGATTTTTATTTGTGGGGAATGTTTAAAGAAAAAGTTTACAAAATACCCGTGCGTTCGAGAGATGAATTGTTAGAAAGGATTGCCCAAACATTTGAAGATTTGGATCCCAATGAAATCAGATCTGCCACCACGGAAGCAGTCAACACCCGCATTTTAAAGTGCTTGGAAGTGAACGGCCAGCGATTCGAACATATTTTGAAATATACCACATGATTGTTTTACTTTTTTATAATTATTCATATCAATATTTCCAATTTCAAGTTTCTTGGTGCTTTTTTAAAGTTTATCCAAACATATTGAAATTGTTCTGAATTCGTATAAATTTCTTGAGGTTCATTGGCGGTAGATTCGGATACATTTCATTGAACTTTCTACATGTTCGGCTGATAATTTTGTCACACTGTCGAAAAATAATAAACAAATTCATAAGAACTTCGTTTGAATAGTTTTGTTCCATCGTTTTGAAGGTATTTGCAACTTCTGAAGTGACGAAAATGTCGATATTATTAGGAGAATGTCACAACGCTACTGTTAAATAGTAATCATGGCCTGCTTACCAAATACCGAATGGAAATACCATTCTGAAGGGACATTTTCACAAATAAATGTTCATAAGTCCGAAACTTGACTAGTTAGGTATAGGTATGATATACATAGAAAGAAAGCAAATTTCAGCAGCTTTCCGAATTTTCAATAATATACAGGGTGTTCCATTTAAAATAATCAAATTTCAGCAACTTTTTCAAGCAAACGAAAAAACTGTATTTTTTTACCACCCTGTATTGAAGTAACGGAGATTAGGCTGACGTGTGGGAAGTGTCCAAGTATCACCTAACTCCAAACCAAATTTCGATATCATAGTACTTCTTAACTAAAAGATATCGGCATTTTTAGAAGTCATGATTTTCGAAGAAAAAAATTGAAATTAATTTTTATTTCGAAAACGGTAACAGATAGGTATAGGGAAATATCAAGAAAAGTTGTCGGACAATTGTTGGAGATTCCAAAAATAATATTATATACAGAGTGTTCCATTTGAAAAATCAAAGTTGCTACTGCTTTCTAATAGAAGCGGCAACACCGCATTGTCGAAAATATTTTAGTTGGCTAGAGAATGTCCGAATATGCCCTCCATTAAATTTTCAAAGTGATTCGTTGTCTGGTTCACCAGAAACGTCTAATGTGCCATCCACCGTGAATCAGCCTGTATATGTATGTACTATAACAGTTTTTCAACCAGATCTAGCATTCATAAACATGACACAAGAATAAAAAATCAGCTGAATATACCCTTTTCTAGGGTCCAATTATCTAAAAATTCTCCAAACTCACTAGGTCATTCATTATTTAATAAATTACCAGACTATGTAATGGAGAATCGAACCTTAACATGTTTCAAAAAAAGTCTTAAACATTTTTTAATTGAAAGATGCTATTATAAAGTCGATCAGGCACTATAATAACTATTTGTAAATCCTTTATGATTTGTCTGTTATTTGTGTAAATATATGTATATATGTCTGTATATGTATATATGTGTTACACAATTATTCTATAGTATAGATGAACGACTATAATATATGCAAATTTACTGTTTTGTTGTATACAATTTAATTGAATGTTATCATGTTCTGTTAATTCTAGATGAACGGCTACTCCTATACAATACTTGTATTGTCCTTCTGGAGAATTATTATTATTACTATTATTATTTTAGTTTGTTCAGGAGAAGATATCCAAAGCAAAGAATACAAAGTCGATAGAAGCTCATACTGGCATTTTCGTGTATTTAAAATTTTCAGTATTTACCCTGACCACCAGACGGCGACGGCAGTACAATGACAATATTCAATGTGTTCACCAACAGATCTGGGTAGCATTCGCTGACAAAACAGTCAGCTTTTCAATTTAATTTAATTTTGACATACGTCTCGACTTGAATATGATCCGGCCGACTGTTTTTCTTGTCAGCGACGGCTAGCTAACCAATTCTGTTAATAATCACATTAGCTGACATCGTACTGCCATCGCCCTCTAGTGATCAGGGTAAGTACTAAAAAGTTTTCGACACATCGTTGTTTGAGTAGAAACGATACTATCACTCATAGATGGCGCCACAATGAACAACTTGCACGTTCATATCGATTTACCGAACATGTGTAACTGTTCTGTCACATAAGAATTGCTTTTTTAAATGTTTACATTTTGTAAATGATTTGAAATACGTGTGTGGAATCATTGTCCATGGGATAGTTGGGTGCATACTTTTTGGAATGTTTCTGTTTATAGAACCAGGTAACATTGGCTTTCATAAACATCAGAAGTGAATAAAGAATGACATTTTAGGTTTGCTGATTTTCGAGATTTGTTTACAACACTTCACAATAATGACATTTTCACCTCTGTGATCTACTTCTACCTCAAACTTCAAAAATGATTCTAAACATGAGATTTTTTTCTGAATTTGCTTAAGAGTTACATACATATTAATGAATTGTTTGCCTAGTAAAATGTTTATTGCAGTGAATAAATATCAAAACTGTCCAGGCGTCTGAACTTCCAAAATGTTTGCCAATATAGTGCAGTCATCTCGCTGGATACTCATGCAATGAATATGAATAATATTTATCTTTCTATATGACAATGCAACGGACATACTTTGCATAACTCTATTGTGAAATAAAGAAATGAATGCATTCAAAAATTGTCATGTTGCAAATGCATCATCAAGTCGATTGAATGTTACCGAAGTGAATTATTCAAATCGTTAATAATTGAATGAAAGTCATATCATGTCTGGACAAAATGGTATTTTAGTAGGGTTTGAAAGAGATTACTGAAAAAATATAAAAAAAATTCATGTGAGATTTCAAAAAATCATCTGATGATTTTTTTATGATGTGAGCGATTTTGAATTTTGATCATTAGTGAAAAAAGTAATACGTTGAACATTTTTATTGAAGAAAATATATACGAATAACAATAATGATAATATGAAAAACTAGAAATAAAACTTTCTATGCTTTTATACCACTTTTATTTGTAACTAACGTTACTGTAGTTTCGTAATACAAGGATATTTTCAATCGAATACAATAAATCTGTGAATCACTAAATAAAAACACTTTTATCTAATTTTCACTAGTTATTGATGGATGTAGCCGTTACTATATAAAATAAAAACAACAATTCGTCCTTGTATGTATGTATGTATGTATAGACATGTAGGTAGATCATTTTCAAACGAATACAATAACTTAATTGTATTCGTCATTGAATAAAAATACAATAAACTTTATTGTATTCGTTCTTGTATGTATGTATAGACATGTAAGTAGGTCATTTTCACTTATGATGCGCTGTATGGAACCTTTGGTGTAGTAATGAATATTACTGGAATTTTTTCCATACACCAAATCGTTACTTTTAACACCTCGACACGTGTTTCGATCACCAAGTGATCATCTTCAAAGAGGAAGATTAAACTAGAAACTAACGCGAAGCTAACGCTATTAATGCTATATATATGTCCCATACAGGTAAACCATCCAGGCGTACCAACCATAGAGGTATACCAACCTAAATTAATTTTACAATTTTGCCTCATCTATTATTTTACAATATATGTTTAACTGTTATAGCTGTATATAAAACAATTTTCAGCTATATAAAAATTAATTTCACAATATTGCCTATCTACGTGTCCTTATGTAGTAATCAGTAAACCCAACAATATTATTTTAACAAGCTATATAGTATGCTCTTTGTTATACGTCCGTCATCGTTATTCATAATATTATTGTGTTTACTTATTTCTACACTCTCATAGGCATCTAAAGTCTATCCAAATCCAAGATAGAGTAAAACAAAACAAAAGCGAAGCGTGATGTTCACGTGATCGCTCAGTGTCAGATGGATAGGGCAGCGTTCATTGGTGAATTCGCCTTCTTGGTACGAGTTCGGTACCAGCACAGGGTTGTAATCAGTCGTTTGCGTGTTTGTGTGGCGTGAGTTATAGTATATTGTTTAAAATTGTTTTCCAAGATGTCCAGTACAGACACTGCTGATGACACTGTGAGCTATCCTCTGAGTCCAGCCAGGAAACGATCCAAAAAAAGACATTTGAGTGTTGAGATGAAAAGAGTGATTTTGAATGTGTTCAAGAAAGAGATGGAAGAAATTGAGACATCGACTCTCGACGAAGTCGTATCGAAAGTTTCCGATAAAATTGGAGTGTGTTGCGCTTCGATTTACAATGTTTCACGGGAATATAAACAAAATCATACATTTTCCAAACCGAATACAAATCAGAATCGTCAAACCATTATTAAATCAATAGATGATGACGATAAACATGCAATCAGGAGGAAAGGGCATGAGTACTTTTTCAGAAATGAAATACCCACGATAGACAAAGTACTCGCAGAAATAAATGAAGATGTTTTATTGCCAAGTTTTAAGCGGTCAACATTCCATAAAGTATTGAAACATTTGAATTTTGTATGGGAAAAACGAGGGCGCAATAGTTTATTATTGGATAGAAAGGAAATTGTGTTATGAAGGAGAGAGTATTTGACCAAAATTAAATATTATAGGGAACAACAGAGAACAATTTATTATATGGATGAAACCTGGGTCAATGCTGGTCATACTACCCCTAAAGTATGGGTCGATGAAACTGTGACCTCATCTAGGAGGGCCTTTCTAGATGGACTATCCACCGGATTAACAAATCCATCAGGAAAACTTATATTTATATTAAGACCTGCCTCAATCTCAATATATAAAAAGTAACTAGTATTTGTTTTATTAACTTACATACCTCTTCATAATTTCAGGTAAAGGAAAACGGCTTATTATTAGTCACATCGGCAATGAGAATGGGTTTGTTGCTGAAGGGCTGTGGTGTTTCGAGTCGAAGAAAACTGGAGATTATCACGAAGAAATGAACGGTGAATCTTTCGAACAGTGGTTTTCCAAAGTTCTACCCCATCTGGAGGATGGGCATACTGCAAAACTTGTGCATTTCATTCGTTATTATAAAAAAGTTTTCCTAAGTATGATATAGCATTTGCGATCAACAAGATGTTGATTCTGAATACGACCCTGGCCAATTCTTGGGATTTTCAATATCACGTGCGAACGGCATGTCAATGTTTACATCCACTCTATCTTGGATTTGAATTTGCTTTAATTGCCTGTTATTGTTAACTTGTCTAACTAATCTTAATGAACTGAAATCTATGGAATGGTTTTGTTGCAAACTATGATGGGAGACTGCTGATTTTTGAAATATGGAAGACCTGAAAAATCAGCAGTTGCCCGTCATATTTTGCAACAAAACCATTCCATAGACTTCAGTTCATTAAGATTAGTTAGACAAGTTAACAACAACAGGCAACTAGATGCCTATGAGAGTGTAGAAATAAGTAAACACAATAATATTATGAATAACGATGACGGACCTATACCAAAGAGTATACTATATAGCTTGTTAAAATAATATTGTTGGGTTTACTGGTTACTACATAAGGACACATTGCAAAAATAAATTTAGATAGGCAATATTGTGAAATTAGCTTTTATATAGCTGAAAATTGTTTCATATACAGCTATAACAGTTAAACATATATTGTAAAATAATAGATAAGGCATAATTGTAAAATTAATTTATGTTGGTATACCTGTATGGGTGGTACACCTGGATGGTTTACCTGTATGGGATATCTATATAGCATCAATAGCGTTAGCTTCGCGTTAGTTTCTACTTTAATCTTCCTCTTTGGAGATGATCACTTGGTGATCGAAACACGTGTTGAGGTGTTAAAAATAACGATTTGGTGTTGGGAGAAAACTCCAGTAATAGGTCATTTTCAAACGAATACAATAACTTTTTTGTATTTGTCCTTGGTATATTTGGGTATGCGAAAATTCTGGTCAAAGAGAGTCCGCCCGAGCTCACAATCGACCAAAAACAACGAATTGACAACTCTGAGCTGTGTTTGAAGCTTTTTCACCACAAAAAACCCGAATTTATGCATCGATGTGTGACAATGGATGAAACATGGCTCCATCATTTCACACCAGAATCAAAAAGATCGTCATCTGAGTGGATTGCACGTTATGAACCGACTCTAAAAGGCGAAAAGACGCGACAAGTCGGCTGACAAGGATCCATTTGAAGAAAAAGAAAGTGCTGCTTCATCAAAACGATACACCTTATCACAAATTAATGGACACGATGATGAAATTACATAAATTGGGTTTCGAATGTTTCCGCATCCACCATATTCACCAGATCTAGTCCCCGGCGACTCTTTCCTGTTCTCAAACCTCAAGAGAATGCTCGCTGCGATGAAATTTAGCGTCGATAAAGAGGTAATCGTCAAAACTGAGGCCTATTTTGAGGCTAAAGACAAATCGTACTATAAAAACTGTATCGGAAAATTGTATGACCGATATAATTGCTGTGTCGCCTTCAAAGGCAACTATATTGAACGATGAAATCAAATTTTACCAAGTTTTTTTATGTCGGCCTACGAACTCTTCGACTCAAGTGTTACATTCATTTTTACTTCTTCTATTGTAATTGTTGAACCTTCCTCGTAAATATTTTTGGGGCGCTGCATATGTAATTATCATAATAAATATGAAAAAGATCAAAGGTGGGTCTGGCTTCAACAAAGGACTAATATACATTCGTAATTGATTGAATCTAAAGTCATTGTAGATCAAATCACTAACCAAACGGTCGATAACCGAGCAATTTATACTGGTAGTTCATTTGCCTTTTGTATTTTGTTTGATGCAGGAGTGACTGAAGTATGTTGTGATTAAAAAAATGTTTTAAAGGTAAGCTGAAAAATATTTTTTGCAGACAATGAGTTTTCTTAAAAATGTTCAAATTACAATTGGGATTTTACAGGATTTTCAAAAAATTATCGTAATTTTAGAAGTTAATGACAATTCAAATACGATTATGAAATACGATATCAGAACTATTAGAACTATCAAGGATAAACAGTTTTACCTAATACTAATTATTATATTATGACCAAAATCACACAAAACCTTTGTAAATTGTAGTATAAACAATGTGTCTCACTTCTCATGGAAACACCCCCGTATCTCGTGATACGGGAGTCTTTCCATAAGAAGTGAAACAAATTTGGATTTTTCAGGACTGAAATTTGTTCAGGAAAAAAGTATTTTCGAAGTTTGTAGTCCTGATCACGAATCTGAAGGAATTTTGAGCCTATTTTGCCCCCTAATATGTTTTACCGTGAAAATGGGGTGTTCCATCGTGAGTGGCGGACAGTGTATATCACTTTGGCCAACCTCATTCAGATGGTAGGTGCATTTTCAGCATTTACATCAGTCCAGAGAGTTTCATCGTTCTACCTCGAATATTACAGAAGATACGGGGGTGTTTCCATAAGAAGTGAGACAAATTCGGATTTTTCAGGACTGAAATTTGTTCAGGAAAAAAGTATTTTCGAAGTTTGTAGTCCTGATAACGAATCTGAAGGAATTTTGAGCCTATTTTGCCCCCTTATATGGTTTACCGTAAAAATGGGGTGTTCCATCGCGAGTGGCGGACAGTGTATATCACTTTGGCCAACCTCATTCAGATGGTAGGTGCATTTTCAGCATTTACATCAGTCCAGAGAGTTTCATCGTTCTACCTCGAATATTACAGAAGATACGGGGCTGTTTCCATGAGAAGTGAGACACAATGTATGTTAATCTAATGTATATGCTGTAAATAAAGTTTCATCTAAATCCGTTCAATCGTTTAGGCGTGAAAGATCCACAAACATACATTCAATTCAATTTATTAACTTATTTGATAACAATACATATATTTTGGTTACTGATATATAGAGGCATCTGGTTTCGGTACCGTTCCAGTTGTTTTTAAATTTAATCAATCAGAAAGAAGTTTATCGTCATAATGAGGAGTAACCAACGGAGAGAACAGGGATTGGTTTTCCTTTTATTCCGTTTAGATGCAGCACGGGATCGATAGAATAAATATACCATTACTAAATTTTATCTATTGGAAATTTATCGAAATTTATCGAGATTTAGTAATAATATACATTTATTACTTGTATTTCAAACTTTCACATTTATA
Organism: Leptinotarsa decemlineata; assembly: GCF_025532065.1. NCBI lineage: Eukaryota > Metazoa > Arthropoda > Insecta > Coleoptera > Chrysomelidae > Leptinotarsa > Leptinotarsa decemlineata. The sequence continues at coordinate 5,352,287 of NW_027412523.1, forward strand.
TTAATAAAGATTTCGATATATCTTGTGTCATAAAAATGTAAATAATTTTTGTTATATCCTACGGTTTGATAAATCCACCTTTTCAAATTCTGGTAAAACAATTTAAAGAACAAGGACAATAATGATTTATAGACACTAATCGATTCACCTGCATTTTTCTGTTTGGGTTGTTATTGTTGTTAAATAATTTTTATCGTTGATTCATTTTTAAATTAGCGCTCATCAAGTCGAATACCAAGTTTTCAAGGTTTTGAACAATTTTTACAGGTTTAACATGTTTTTGAAACATTTTACAGGCGTTCGTTCTCACTGAATCCTTGAAAATGTGTACTTACTCACAACTGTTTCATTTTTGAGTAAAAATAGTAAGTATTTCATTCACAAGCAAGGTTAAAACACGGCTGTCTCTTATTTGGACTCAGAAGTCTAATCAGGTACAGCTTGGCAAATCAAGATGAAGAGAGATGATAATTTTGCATGCAAACATGCCTTGGAAACTCAATTATTTGGAATTCAGGTACTCAGTTAAGTCTGTTATTACCTACAGTGGTAGGTAACTTTTGCCTAAAATTATAGGTGTCACACGTACGAATTGAAAAATTAAACAAATCATCAGCTGTGCGCCCAGATGAAACATCATGAAAACCCATAAAACGTTTTACCACATTACCATCTTTGACCTTTGACATATCTAAAAACGATTGAAAGTTGTGATGTACAGGTAATATAGGCAGTTTCATCAATTTCCCATGCAAAAAAGAAACACTTTCAATCTCCTTGCTTATACTTTCGTTAATAATATATGCCACACTGTCTATAAGCTCATTTTTGATGATTTTTGAGGTGCCCGAAGAAACGCTACCGTTTAAAAAAGTGCCAAATTGTGAATCATATTTGCCCCATAACATTAAAAGTTTCGTGCCTGAAGGATTTGATATTGGTGTATAAATCAGGGAGAAGCTGTTTTTCTCCTTGCAATCTCAAATTCAGTTCGTTCATATGATCTGTCAAATCGACATAGAAGGCTAACTTCCACATCCATTTACTATTTTCTAAATCGGCAAAAGGGCGCTGCTTCTCATTTAGAAAACTTTCGGTCTCTGCTCGAAGTTCAAAAAAGCGCTTAAGGACTTTTCCGCAACTAAGCCAGCGTACGGCAGTATGATATGGTAAATCATTTTCTCCAATCTGTTGAATAAACTCGCGGAATTGTCAGTGATTCAGCCCAGTGGATCTGATGAAGTTAACAACTGATATGACTGTGGTTTTAGAACTTCAGACATATCCAAACATTTTCCGCACAAGGACTGTTGATGAATGATACAATGTAAGACTAATGGTTTTGAACCACCATCATTTTCTACAGCCTTTGACACAAGTGCAACCACTCCTTTATTTTTACCATACATATTTTTGCCTCCATCAGTTATTATAGATTTCAAATTTCTCTATCGAAGGTTCTTTTAATTAATGGCATTTTCAACTCCCTTAAAAATATCTGCCCCAGTTGTCGTGCCGTGAATACTATCAATATCAAGAAGTTCTTCATACACTTCATAGCTTTTATCTACTCCGCGAATAAAAATAAACACCTGAGCAGTATCTGACACATCCGTTGACTCATCCATTGCTAGAGAAAACCACTAATGATGTCCATTTTTGTCAGACAGTTGAGATGATATTTTTTCTGCGATGTCCTGCACCCTCCGAGCCACGGTGTTTGCTGACAAACTGACACTTTTAAATAAATTTAGCTTTTCGGGGCATATTTCTTCGGCTACTGCAATCAAGCATTCTTTTATCATTTCTCCATCGGTGAATGGTTTGCCAAGTTTTCCGATTTTAAGAGCCACAAGAAAGCTGGCGCGAGTTGCAGACTCTTGTTCAGTATTCGCTTTGGTAAACAAAGATTGCTGCGATTTGAGTTCGCGTTTCAAAGCTTCAAATTTTTCCTTCCGCAAACTTCCTGTATACTTGGAGTAACTTTGAAGATGTTTCGATTCATAGTGTCGTTTAATAGTATAGTTTTTGGGAACAGCTATGGTTTCATTACAAATTAAACATAGCGCCTTATTACTGGACTCAATGACAAAATACTGAAAGTTCCATTCTTCTTGAAACGTTCTGCATTCACTGTCGATTTTTCGCTTCTTTTTCATACTAACAAATCACACATAAAAACAATAAGTGAAATCAAAATACTTTTATTGACGGGTGTTACTTTATTTCACAATAGACAGTTTCGCTTCCTTCGCCTTTCCTACGCAGACTAACTCGCAGTTGCGCCGCTAGCCTTTTATATGCAATTATTACTGGCATCTCGAGGTGATCGAAATACACTAGCTGGAATCAGAACTTTCTCGAACCAACGCGGTAATTCCAAATATTTAATTACGCCTAATACCACCTAGTGGGTAGCTGAAAAAGATAGTACATAGTACCACTACTCGCCACTAGATGTCGTTAAGCGTCACAATACACAATAATAATCGAAATGCAAAAAAGCATAAGTTTGCTTAGGTCACTCACTTTGCGACTATCCTAGTCTAGAAATATAGTTAAGGGCAGAAATTGGCCCTTGGAACAAACTGAAAAAATCATTATGGTCCGAAGGCTTCAAAGTATGAAGAAATGAAAATATGGCATCGGAAGTGTTTTTTTGCTTTTGGAAACCAAACTGGCAATCACTTATTATTTTGTTTTCATTCAGAAAGCAAAGGAGTCTTGTTTTGACTAGTACCGATAAAAATGCATGAAAAATAATTAAAACAAAAAATTGTCATCTATTCGAAATGTGGGTCAACCGGATACATGATGTTTGAACACAAAGAAACACTCTGTTTCATCCTTTCAGTAATATTTGAAGATCATTTTACATCACAAACATTTGTCATTCACAGGGACGAAGTTATTGCAAGAGTTGTTATTTCCAGTTTTCGTTTAAAAATCTCAGAAACGTAAAAATCTTCAGTGATTTTTAGGCGATATTTATGAAAAAAGAAGACCTCAATTTTGGTATTTCAAAAATAATTTGAGCGCATTATGCATGAACGAATTGGGAGTCATGAAAGGTAATTAGGTGTGTAGAATCCCGAAATATCATAATCTCTCTAGTGAATTTTGCATTGAAAAATATCGAGGAGTGAAAACTGTCGAGCCGAATAACTCTCAGAGATCGTAAAAATAATGTGTTATCATCTCTTTTGGAAAAGAATGTCCCAAATTATCGCGTAATCGTAAACAGAATAATTACTAGGTTCCCAATAATCGACAGTCGAAGAAAAATAAACAATCTAGCTTTCCGTCCCACCATCGAATGGGCTTCACTTTTTAAAATAATGTTCATGAAAACCGAAATGTTATTGTTGTCTGCGGAGCGGTCGTGAAAAGATTACAGTTCACTTCCTTTGTGTCGGCCTGATCCACATCAGAGAAGGCAAATCAAGTGAGTAAACTTACTATGAATTAATCACACTTTTATTGTTCAACAGAAATTTATAGATTAAAAATCTAGAACGAAAACCTAGAAGCAAAATATTGATGTCAGTTGAAAAGATGTAACAAAAAAATGTATACAAAACTATCAAACGTAGAAAAAAATCTTCCGAACAAATTTTTTATCATCTAATTATTCAACGTTTCTCGTATCTTACTTGGGATTGAGAACTTACCAACAATTCTAAAAATTCGGTTCTACTTTTTATAAAAATCGTCTCACATACTACACAAATTTAACATTTTATATACAATGACAACTAGTTATTGAATTTTGAGACTGAATTGTTTTATTTATCTCCTATATTAAGTTATTGTCTTCAATATTCGTGAGCCGGTGACATGAATTTGAATTAAATATCGAGATTTTGCGTCTGAAATAAACTCTCTAATTTTTCTGTGAAGTTCAAAATCTTGCGAAAGGAATCAAATACCTCTTTATGCTTCATTTAAGCCATCACGTCCTTTGCATATACATTGCATTTGTTAGAGGAAACACCTCTTTATGAAATATTTTTCAATATATAACGAAACTTTTAATAACAACCATATTTCTTAAATTGAAAGGGGTATATTTTTAGAAGAAGTTGATTTTTGTAAAAGAAAAGTTATGGATTCATTTTTTACATCTTTATACAAAAAAATTGGAAACCTTCCACAGTTTTTTTTGTATAAAGATGAATGTCAAAACCTCTCTTTTCCAAAAAAACCATGTTCCCTTGTAAAATTGAGCTCTTCTAATTGTTTTGTTTGTTCAAAATAGCTGTGTGAGCCTTTTATTAATACATAACATATGAAAATTCTAATATAGTGGATTTGAAATATATTTTTCACGAAATAATTGTAATTCAACTATCCCTGGTGGAAAAAATATAACTTTGTGAAAAACGATGTTTTCGAACTGAGTTCAAATAATTTCTCCCCTTTCTCTTAAATGAAACACTGATTCTTTCTACATTCAACGTCAAATTCGAATAAAATCAATTATTATACAGTGTGACCCATTTTCAGTGGAAACACCCCCCTAAAATTTGATGTTGTAAAACGATTTCAATAATTTTTTTTTGAAATGTCAAGTACTAAAAGGTCTACTTTGCGAAAAAATTTGAAATATTTATTAAAGTATCAGGGCATACTACGATATTTTTTCTTAGTCGAAAACCGGGATTTTTTATTAGCGATTTTTTTATTGAAAAAATCACTGTGCCACTGGATTCAGAGTGCCTCTAAACAGGTGTGACCAAAATTTCGGGAGATGACGTTAGAAGTGCTAGAGAGGTTTGTAGACTATTTAATGAGAGACATGCAGATCGTCCTCGTATTAGCTGCGGTACGGTAAACGAAATAAATAAAATATTCAATGAAACTGGTGCAGTATCAAAAATTATGTTAAAAAGTAATCCTGTACAAAGACGAAACAAGAATGACAGGAATGATCAAATCATTTTAGATTATTTCAGAAATAATCCTAATGCCAGTATAAGGAATGCCACTTTAGATTTGAATATTCCACGAGAAACTATTCGGAGATGTCTCAAGGCGAAGAATATTAAACCTCTCAAGCCAAAATTTTTACACACACTTCAAGAAGGCGATGAAGCAAGACGCCTGGAATATTGTTTATGGGCCCAAGGGGAATATTTAAACAATAGAAATTTCCTAAAAAATATTTTATATACCGACGAAGCCACTTTCACTACAAATGGAGTAGTGTCATCACAGAATTGTCGCTATTGGGCAGCAGATAATCCTAACTGGTAATAAACTGTAAAAGCCAGTATTCCCAAAAAATCAACGTCTGGCGTGGGATATTGAACGAACGAATTATTGGTCCTTTCTTTTTTGATGAAAACATTAATGCGCAGAGGTTTCTAGAATTTTTAAACACAGAGTTTTGGGATGCTATTCACGAGCTGCCAATCAATGAACGATCAAATTTAATTGTCCAGTTACATGGATGTTCAGTTCATTATGCCAGAGCTGTGAGGCAATGGCTTAACGAACATTTTTCAAACCGATGGATAGGCCGTGGTAGACCGTTTATAGAGTGGCCACCCAGATCTCCAGACCTCACAGTTTTGGACTTTTTTCTCTGGGGACTTCTCACACAAAAGGTTTACAAAAATCGCTCAAGAGATAGAAATTAACTTTGTGCAAGAATTCGACAGATATGTGCAGATATTAGCCCTCAAGAACTAAGGAACGTAATCAGAAACATTCGTAAGCGCTACGACACATGTATCGAAATACGTTGTGGATTAGTAGAGGCTACTAGAATATGAGTTAGAATTAATTGTTGCATTGAATCGAAACAATTCAATAATTAGTTATTAGTTGCGTTTATTAAAATTTTTTGCTTCATTGTTAGTTGAATTGTGTGAATGTAATTCCGTTATTTTCATTAAAAATATTTACGCTATTTGTTTTTTTTTTCATCTGGCGGCACTTTATTGTTGAAATCATAATAAAAATTATATATTGTGACTGTTAGGTGTGTGAGTTTTCGAATTTTTGAGTTGTCATAACTTTGTTAATAATGAATATTTTTTCATGAAATGAAATAAAAAATCCCGATTTTCGACTAAGAAAAAATATCGTAGTATGCCCTGAAACTTCAATAAACATTTCAAATTTTGCCCCAAGGTAGACACTTTAGTACTTGACATTCAAAAAACAAATTATTAAAATCGATTTACAACTTCAAATTTTAGGGGGGTGTTTCCATTAAAAATGGGTCACACTGTACATATAATATATAATTTTTATGAAAAGTGACATTACTGATATCTGATATATTTAAAATATTTCGCATCAACTCAGGATATACCGAAAAAATGGGGCATTTAGTCAAAAACAGGTTCAATTCAATATTTTCTTCACATTCTGAACTCAATATATTGTCTTTTTTTTAAGAACCAGAATGAGCAAATTAGAAAATTAACGCAAATAACATCAACATCATTAGAAACAAGTTCCACAGAACACAATAACAAATGCTATAAAAAATATCATAAACACATTAGCGAAACAAAATTGAAAAGTAATTATTTTGTTGTACTCTCGTTGGATATAATTAAGAACTATGATAGCAAAAAACTTTCGATTCGATTCGGCGAAATAATCAAGAACGACTCTATTGATGTTTGCAGCATCAGTACAACGCGATCTAAGAATTATTAGTCATAGTTATCATGTCATGTTATCAAACAGTAGATAGTATTATGCCCAAATGATACATCGATCACTACTTTAACAGTGGTAAATATGTTGTTAGTCACATCATTCAACATTTTTTTGAAGATTGTGAACTCTTATAATTTGTGTTGTGTCAACATTGAAAAAAAAAGTTTCGTCCATTGAAGAATCTTGCTACTTCATTTATGGTATCATTACAATTTTTTTTCCAAGGTTTTCGTATCTGAATCGGAAACGAATAATGAGAAATCATCTGCGTATGCAATATAATTCTTTGTTTCAATAATGTGATTCAGATAATTCATGTACAAAATAAAAAGTATGGGCCCCAATATTGAGCCTTGTGGCACGCCTCTAGTCATACTCCCAGTCTCAGCTTCGATAATTTTAGTTATTCCACAGTGTATAAATTTTAAGGTGACTATTTGTTGTACTGGAAAGTTAATCTAAGAATCGTTTTATTATTTCATCTATTTCAAACGTGGAAGGTAACGTTTTTGCTAAATTCATTGATAGCTAAATTTGAAACTGATTGATTTCAACGATACGTGGTGTCATTACCCTATGTACTGGTACATCAAAATTCGATTACCGGGACCAAACTTTGTTTTAGATAACGAATCATAATCGGTAGTATTTGGAAGATATCAAAGTCTGGTGACATACTTTAAGAACCATCAAGTAGGTATTTATTCAACAATACAACAACACAACAACACCTAAGAACTATGGAATATTTTTTAACGATATTGAATTCAAATTTTAAAATTTAACTTTGCCTTGTTCGAACGTGTTTTTTCTATTGCGACAAAATTTTATCAACGCATAATCTACTTAGGAATAATTGTTACAGAACTTCTCTCTCTCTATCTCTAGGTTTTCCTGTCCTTTTCTTCCGTAAGGCGCATTTAGCCATGTTACAGGACTTGAGGTGTCCTATTAAAAAAATTTCGACTTCTTCGTTTCGGTCACCCTGCATATAATCGAGTATATAAGTTATATAAATTTGATATATGTTTATTTCATATTCATATTTGAATATTCATAATTGAAAATTGATTTTTTAATCCTACCAACACTTCTTATTATTGTTATTATTACTGTATGAAGTTCCAATAATTATTGCAAATAGTACTCGTATTCCACAAACTCAAACAAAAGATTTAGGTCAAAATGTATCGAATAACTTATGAATCGAAAACTTTGATTTTCAGGTCGATAACACTGATATAAATTTTAAATTAGTTTCAGAATCAAAAAACCATTCATCAAGAAACAGCTATATTTGTTGAGTCTGTAAAGTTATATTAATTCATTCTTGGAAATGATTCATACGGGTTTTTGAGCACAGTTTACTGGTAAGTAGTTGAAAATCCTTCAGAATGAAGAAAGTGAGCTAGCATTTCTTAGAAATATTAAAATTATTTTTATATTATAAGCAAGATTTGTGAAATCGATTATTCCTAGTTTGGTTGTTCTGGTCAACGGTGAATATTTTTGCTATACTTCACTGGTTCTGCTTTTGGTAAGATCTGAATAAAAATTGTAATAAATGTCGAAAAATGTATCTATGTAATCGAGAAAGGTTAATGTAGTAAAGCTGCTGGAACATAATTCCATGAAAATCAAAAGATGAATACATTAGTACTATTCTGATCACTCCCATATGGATTTCAAGTTAAGAACCACCGGTAGATAGCTGTTTCGGCCTGTTGGGCATCGTCAGTACCGGGCAGGCAGTTCTCGATTGAAGACAAAGTGAGAAAAGTACTCAATAAAAATAACTGCGTAAACGCAAGCGAGGCATAAGTGGAACCATCTATTGGTGTGACACCCAAGTCAACTTGCCAAGTTTTTATGTTAGTGTTGGTGGTTCGACCAATCAACCGACAACTGCGGTAGCAGAAATTTGGGAAGTTATTCTGAAATGCCATCGGAAAACGAATCTACATGTTTCTAGATTCTCAAGAACAAAGTATGATGAACTGTTTTTTTGGGATTCGCTCCGTATTCTGTGTTTTTGATCCTTACAAGGATTATTTCCACAACGTTTCGGAAACATAATTGCAAGTTTTGAAACAAGTGACAAAAATTATAAGGCGGTATTTTTTCAACTATAGTTACGAGAGTTGTGAATTAAGTTAAGCATTTACGCCACAAAAGCTATATCATCATCATAATCATCCACGTCTAAAAAACATAAAATACGATTGATACACGATCACTTTCAGTAATTGTCCTAATATAACAATCAACCAGTACATACAACATCAATTGAAAATTAAGCGAATTATTCATATAAATGCCATTATGTGTATGTCTCTAATCTCACCTATAATTTTTTTAATGATAATTTGAAATGTTCGTGTTATGTATTGAGGTTCATAAATAATAAAATTACATGTTTCGTTTATTGAAAATGACGTAGTTGTGGACAAAGTATAGTCATATCCGAAAAAATAATTTTCTGTAGTTCTAGAACATTAACAATCTGAATTATCAAATCTAGTTTGTATAACTGTTCTATTTGTTGCTCTGTTGCAAAAATTTGTAACTCCGAGAAAACAGAAAAAAAAATAATACCGAAAACTTTTTTTGGGATAATGATCTTCAAATCCTTCGGAAATTCAATAATAAGGATTCAGGTAGGATGAACAAATTTTGTGACCCAATGACCCAAAAATAATAGACGATTTAAGACTTGGAAAAATATTTTGTTTTGGTGACAGGCCCTTTTGTTGACAAGGTAAATTTAAGAACAATAAGGAGTTCAATGGGGTATTCATTATTCTAATGAAATAAATGTCTGAACCAGAATTACTCTCCGGAACTAATTGATTGCTACAATCTACTGAGTGACCATCAAAATCACCAGATTTTAACCCTCTTCACCTTTTTCTTTGCGGACGTCAAAACGTAGAAAAACGGTTGAGATTTCAAACAAGATACTACCGATTTACAATTTCTGGGGGGATGGCAATAAAAACTCATATACCACTTTCCAAAAAATATATCTTTTGAATGAATATTGGTTTCGCTGGCTTTTGGTACTGAAAACATGAAGGATTAATTGAGGATTAATTGAAAATCATATTTTATAGGGTGATTCCTTACATTTCCTGGATTAACCAAGTAACCGTCCAAAAATACAAGCCTGCAATATGGTGATATGCATTGAAACGGGGTTGGACAACATCCCTTTTATCCAATTAGGAACTCATCAAATGCGGCTCGATCTGGAAGAGCTGAGGGGCAAAGATAAACAAAGGGCGGAAAAAGAACTGCGAGAAACTCCCGAGAATGTCGAATTTGGACTGACGAAGCTTCGCGAAATTCTGAAAGGTAAATTTTCAATGTGTAATCAAATATCTAAGAGGATTGCTGAAAGTTACTATTTCTTGAACAACTATTATTTTGATCTAATAATGGTTTTGAAGTCATTTTGGATTTCTTATTCGCTTCAAAACAAATCGCCACCGGTAGTTAGTCTGTTTTTCATGGTATGACAATTAATAAAACAGAGCATCTAACTACTTTTCTTCTGAGCGAACTTTTTATTTGGAAGAAAAAATATGAATGTTGGTATCACTTTGTAAGCATAATTTTTAAAACTATCCTCGAATGTATTTAGTTCGCCAATATGAACAATTTTTCGCCATTTTCCGAAATGAATCCAAACAATGTCACCACGTGTGGCCTACAAATATGCATACAATAACATTTTGAAACAACTTCCTAGAGTTGAATAATCATGTGACGTCCAAATCATTCACGGGTAAATTTTCGTTTTGAGGACACCCGGCGATTTTGAAAAAAATTTTGCGTGTACTCACGTATTTTGATGCGTAGACTACGATTCCGAAAGAAAAAAGCGGCGCTCTCCCTTATTTACAAAGTTATGGCCCTTCAAAGTTCTGAAAAGGGCAACTTTTCAGTCTTCTTTTTCACAAAACAAACTATTTGAAAACACAAGCATATTCACTAGGTCACCTTTACATCTTATTCTTCCTTCTTTGATACTTTTCACTTCAATAATGAACATTTTTCTTATAAAAAACTTAATTTAAAAACGAATGCTTCTCCCGGTGACATTATTCTATTTTTAGGTTAGTTACTAGTGACATTTCAGAAAAAAACGGTTGGTATTTGTCGTTGCCTACTATTTCAAATTCGTAATACACCATCAAAAACTAATTTACGATCTAAAGAATGAAGGTAAAAAACATTTGAATTACTTTAGGAATACGGACTGCATCAGTCGTACCAACCATGCCATTAACCTTAAAAACGTAAAATAAAGAGATATGTAACCAAAAAGCAGCTCCGTACATTTTTTAACATTTTTATTGGAAAAAATGTGTTTTTAAATAGTTTATTTTGTGAAAAAGAAGGCAGAAAAGTTGCCCTTTTCAGAACTTTGAAGGGCTGTAACTTTGTAAATAAGGGAGAGCGCCGCTTTTTTCTTTCGGATGCGTAATCTACGCATCAAAATACGTAAGAACACGCCGGCTGTCCTCAAAACAAAAATTTACCCCTATATTATCATCTAAAATGAAAAACGTTCCAATGGAATACGAAGTCTGTTGAAAAATAAGGTGAATAAGACCAAAAAACCGTCGCATGAGAATCGCTCAGGAATTGTTGAATAACGTCAAAAACAACACCGTTATCGTGTCTCAGCCACCTAATATCACTAGAGAGGATTCGCAGATATACCATCACTCGTAAAATATTTTGATTCCAGTAAAATAGGTAATCGAAAAAGCAAACTGAAAATATGGACTTGATGATAAACACCGCTGATTAGATTATTATAAATTCACGAAAGTGATTCAAAGAAATCAGAAAACTTTCATGCATTTGCTTACCTACCTACCATAAGATAATATTCTATGTCAGTGTCATCACAATTCACATCTACCTGTCAATATAAATAATCACTTTGTGGAATACGCAACACTATATCGACACACAAACGACGATATTGACGGTATCTAGCGTTTTTTCTTCTAAAGCGACCCGCGTATATATTGGCTGGCAGATTGGCATTAAAATTCTGAACGTATGAGTCGCTATAGTAGTGTAGGGGCATCTTGATTTTTTTAATTTATTGATGATACAATTGAGTCTCAGAATACCTCACAAAAGAAACACTTACCTGGCGGCACTTTGATGTGGAAATTGTCAGTTTACTGGGAACTATATTCTGTGTTGGGGGGTGTTCAGTGTCATATCTTATCAGATATATCATTCAAACGCAGTCGAAAAATTACCATACTGTCATTTCTTCAGGTTGTTAAGTCGTAATAACCAAACTAGATTTAACTTCTACCAAACTAGATTCAATTTTTACCATATTCACGTTCACAAATTCACAATTCGAAGACATTTCTAGGTTAACATTGTCGAAAGTTCATCGTTTCTGTTCCGTGCCATCCGTGCTGAGTATCTCTTCTTCTTCTTTTTTTTATGATCTCTCCTTCCCTCACGGCGCAGTAGGCCACGAGTATCTCTTCTGTGAGGTATTCTGTGATCCAGCTCTCCCTTCATAATTCTTGCGATGTTGCCACAGCGAAATAAATACCTTATTATTAATGCAACTGCTATCGTTTTCTAGCTGATGAAGGCCTCTACATACCGTTCGATGACGAATCTTTCCTGATCAAATTCCTGAGGCCGTGCCGATACAACCCAGAAACCGCGGCAAAAATCATCAGGAAATTCTACAGATTCAAAATCAAGCATCCCAAATACAGCGTCAACATAACGCCTCAGAGCATCAGACACGTTTTCGACTCAGAAGTGTACAAATTGATTCCGATCAGGACGACAGCCGGTTCCAGGGTGTTGGTGATAAACTGTGGAGCGAAATGGAACCCGAAGCAAGTAACCCTGGAAGACTTGTTCAAGGCCACGATGGTCACCATAGAAATCGCCATGTTGGAACCGAAAACTCAGCTGGGAGGTGTCCACGTCATCATCGACATGGACGGCTTCTCCCTGCTCCACGTCTGCCAATTCTCCCCTCAGACTGCTAAGCTCATTTTGGACTGGGTGCAGGTAGCTAATCAGTTTTAAACGGTTTTATTCAACTTGCCCTGTCTGCTTGTTTATTTGTCAAATTTAGAATTGAAGTTTCACGACCTTCCTGTTGACAGATTGATCTGAAATTTGGTACACACATTTAGTTTTGATGACAATGCAATTTAATAAATTCTTAATCATTGTAAATCCAAGATTGCTTCTAATTCTCCTCGACGGTGCTCCATAACAATTTTCTTTACTTCCTCAACATCGGTTGTTGACTACTGAGTTTCAGTTGACACGTTAAGAAGAGTACTTCGACTGCCGCAGTTGCAGTTGAAAAGTTTCAACTGTACTGGTACTGGTACTGGTACTATACTGGTCAAGTACTGTGCAGTGACATCACAGCAAAAAGCGTCCCGTTCATGTGTAATAATCATTTTCCTGTTTTCTAGGAATGTAACCCAACCAGACTGAAAGGCATCCACATTATCAATCAGTCGAACTTTTTCAGTATGGTGTTTACCATATTCAAACCATTTCTTGGGGAAAAACTGAAAAAATTGGTGAGCTTATACATATTTATTGATATTGAATATCTGCATCATTATTTGGAAATATCACATCACAAAAATCTTTTGGTTTTCAGTTATTCTTACACGGAACCAACAGGAAATCCCTCTTGGAGAAAATATCATCTGAAAGTTTACCGGCATATTACGGAGGAACAGCTGAATATCCGGAATATCCTGGTAGTCTTTTTGCAGATATGCTCTTTTATTATGAGAAAGATTTTGAAGGTGGGTAGATCAACAAGAAAATGTACTTCACGAAAAATTCGTTCAAGCTGTTACCAATTTAAGATTTCAGCAAAATTATTGTGATAGAGTATTTTATAAATATTTGTGTTGATGAAAGTTATCATTTAAAACAAAACTTGAGACCATTGAGGTTTTGAATTCTCAATTTTGATATTTATGTTGAGAAGAGATTGAAATAATTGATAATTTAAATTTGAATGTATTAAAAAACTTTTTTTTTCGAAAGCAGTGAATTGAGGCACCAAAAATTAGTTCAAAATTAAGACTTCTCTGTTGTCATCAAGAAGGTCGTGGAAAATTGTCAAAAGTTCAAGTAAAAGAAAGTATCCAGTTACTTTTGTTCCAGTGATGGAATGATCATTCAAACTGGTGAATTTTCATTCTGTTTATCGACAATGGGGAATGTTCCTTAATTTGGGTTATTAAAGCAAATGCAAGTTTGAACAAAATAAAGTTGAGTTTAATTCATGAGTATTTCAATGTCACTTTGAAATGTATTCAAATTGATGTTTCATATGTTGGGTTTTAATTTTTAAAGGGATTTGTTTCTAATTCACATATTGGCAACAGCGCCTATATCAAGTTGAAATAATTTGTACGTACCTAGATATTCTACTTTTAAAAAGGAAAATTATCTTGATAAATCAACAATTAAGGCAAAATATAAATTATAGTTCAATACCACCTCCACAAGCCACATAAACAACAGTTGTTTTGTTATTCATTTATATAGAGGAAGATAGGTTAGATGCACAAAATGTCATATGTCACAGAATGTCTCGGAACTCGGAACATAAGTAAACAGAACAGCACCCCTCTGAAATAAGTCATTTTTGTTTGTCTCATACAGGTAACAGATTCATTGTCTTTTATTAGCTATCACCGATGTTGCCAAATGGTGAAATAGAAACGAATCCCTTTAAATGTTGAATGCATTATTTCATTCCTCTTTTCCAAGTATTTAAATAATTTTTCAAAGAAAAAGGTTGAAATGATAAGTTTAAAATGCGTTGTTTTAGAGCTCTTTTATGAAAACTACTTAATTTTCGTCAGAAGCAACATTCCCCATTCATTTTAGATTTTGACTGTGAGGTATCAGAGTATTGTTTGATCTATTCATGAAGTTGCTTAATGGAACAGAAAGAAAATAATTTCGATGTCTGTTACGAACATATTTGTTCTAGAGCTTGCAGTTTCACTATAATTATACCGAGGAATTTTTGAATATCAACCATATTCGTGGACGTTAATTGTACTTTACATTCATATAATGATGTGTGGTTTATTATCGCTGTGATTTGTGGCTTATTATCGTACACAAGAAAAAGTCTAACGGGGTCAAATCACACGATCTCGGTGGCCAGTTCACGTGAGGTGATGTGAATGTTGAACATGTCTGTTTTAGCTTAGCTCTGAGCTGAGCATTGTCAGAAGTATTCTGGATTTTCATAAGAATGGTTTTTGCGCAATATCCACTTAATGCTACGAATAATAAATAGAATAATTAAACTCACTGTTCAACTAGTACAGGTACGTGCGTGTCAACGGCATAATATTTCTTTTACACAACTAATTATGTCAAGTTCAATTGCGGTGTTTATAGTCGAGGAGATTTGGGAATCTTCTTTTGAAAATATGAAGCGACCTCCAAGTATAATAAACTAATACTCTACTGACATTACTTGAATGTTTTCTTGGGCCTGATATTGAACACCATAAATAATATATGACAGTCATTCAATTCTGTTTCAGTGTATAACACGTACGGATACGTCACAACGAAGGTGAAAGCATAGACTTAATGATTTGGCAAGACCGACAGTCGAGGAGGTGATGACCTGCAGCAAATTTTTTGTTTGTTTTTATTTTATAGCATTTCTAGAGGATTTGAAACGTTTTTTTTTTTAGAAGCTTCACTTGTACAGCAGAGGAAAAAAATCTAAATTCTGAAAAGCTGCGAAATAAGAGTCTAGATACAAGACAAATGAAAATAAAAATGATTTGAAAATATAAACAAACAGATATTGGAAACAGTTCGTCACTTCTCAGAAGCGATCTTTGGGATTTTTTCCTTGCTTTCATTGTTATAATTAGATTTTTTAATTTTTTACTCGAAATAATCAGTTAGCTCTTACAATTTTGAATTTATTTATACAGTATTTATTATTTACCTTATTCATTCGAAAACATCTCCGTGAAAAAATAATGTATAAAACCTTTGGCTCGAAATAGTGGTGTTATTTTTATCAATTTCATAATGAGTTCATTTTAGATTATATATTATCATTTTTTAATCAATCCATGATAATAAACATACATTTTTCACACTGAATTTTTCGTATTCAAAAATCACACTTTGATTTGATATTTCTACTCAAAAGTTTACAAAACCGCAACACGTTTTTCTCTATACGAAAGCATGTATTGCGACGCCCCTGACACGTGTTTCGCTAGGCAATAGCATCTTCGGACGTCACAAACTATTGTGACATCACAATGTATGTATTGTGACGCCCACGACACGTGTTTTACTATACAATAGTATCTTCGGGCGTCACAAAGTGTTGTGACGGAACAAAGTATGTATTGTGACGCCCACGACCCGTGTTTTGCTATACAGTAGCATCGTTGTGCGTCACAAAATATTATGACGTCACAAAGTAGCTATTGTGACGCTCACGACACGTATTTTTTATATACAATAGCATCTTCGGGCGTCAGAAAGTATGCATTGTGACGCCCACAATGTGTTTCGTTATACAATAGCAGAATCGGACGTCATATACTATTGAAACATCAAAAAGTATGTGCTGTGACGCCGACACGTGTTTCTCTATACAATATCATCTTCTGGCGTCAGAAAGTATGTATTGTGACGCCCACGACACGTGTTTCGCTATAGACTAACATCTTCGTGCGTCACAAAATATTGCGACGTCACAAAGTAGGTATTGTGACGCTCACGACACTTGTTTCGTTATAGAATAGCAGAATCAGACGTCATATACTATTGAAACATCATAAAGTATGTGTTGTGACGCCGACACGTGTTTCTTTATACAATATCATCTTCTGGCGTCAGAAAGTAGGTATTGTTGCGCCCACGACACGTGTTTCGCTATACACTAGCATCTTCGTGCGTCACAAAATATTGCGACGTCACAAAGTAGGTATTGTGACGCTCACGACACGTGTTTCGTTATACAATAGTAGAATCGGACGTCATATACTATAGAAACATCATAAAGTATGTGTTGTGACGCCGACACGTGTTTCTTTATACAATAGCATCTTTTGGCGTCAGAAAGTATGTATTGTGACGCCCACGACACGTGTTTCGCTATACATTAGCATCTTCATGCGTCACAAAATATTACGACGTCACAAATTAGGTATTGTGACGCTCACGACACGTGTTTCGCTATACAAAAGTACCTTCGGGCGTTTGAAAGTATGTATTGTGACGCCCATGACACGTGTTTCGTTATACAATAGCAGATTCGGACGTCATAAACTATTGCGACCTCAAAAAGTATGTATTGTGACGCCCACGACACGTGTTTTGCTATACATTAGCATCTTCAGTCGTCACAAAATATTGAAAAACACCTGTGGCGGTTTTATGAATTTTCAAGAAGAAATCTCACATTAGAGTGTGTTTTTGAATACGGAGTTTCATCAAGTATCGATCAGTTTTATCAAATTTAACATTAAGTTTCGTTTGAAACGTGTTTGTCTACAGAATAACTTCCTCAGTTAGCCTGGTCATCAAATTATTCTGCAGTGTCTTCTATATATCAGAAACATTGTTGAATAGTTTGTAGAATACTGATGAAGCCACTGGGCAGCAAAACGTGTCTTTGATAAAATTTATTGTGAAATTTGTTTTATTATAATGTAGGATAGTGTTATTCATTTTCATCAAGTAAGAGGTCAGTGTATTTCCAATATTATTTCAATTTTTACATTTAATCATTCGAAAGATGAATAAATGTAATATATTTTGATTTTTTTGTTAAGGGCCAGTTTAATGTTATAGATAAAGTCGAAATATATTTATTGGATTCACATGTTTTCAAACATGCATGAAGATTACGCGAAGAAAAATATTAAGTATTATCAGTTTTTCTTTACATACATTTATATAACGATAGCTTTTTAATTCGTTTTATTATTTTTATATTTTATACCGGGAATATTTATTATATAAGTGCATGAATAGTATGAATAATAAAGTTTTGAATAAACTTAAACTACTGAAGCGTTTCATTTCAGGTGGGGTCCAAGGAAATACACAAAAATAAAACTAAAAAGTATATTTTTCGAAGCAGAATCACATCCCATGTATTGATTTTCCAGCAGATATAAATCCGTGCCTGAAGACTGGATTGAGTAGAGATATATACGTACTAGAAAATAAATATTTCAAAATAAAATCTCGAGATAAATACGAGGGAGTTCTGAAAACTTTGCTACCTCAACATGAAAATAGTACCACTCGTAAATAGAAGCTAGTGAATTTCGTTGTTCATCTGTTGACAGTTACAAACCAAAGTTTCAGCCATTTTGGATGCGCAGTTCTTATGTAACAGTCTTTTGAGTGTTTTTATAGAGACGGACAAAATTGACCACCGAGCTATCATTAAATATATATTTTTGAATGCTAATACGCCTACGCAAATCAAAGATGAGTTGGAATCTGTGTATGGGGACTCTGCACAATCATTCACCACAGTAAAATTTTGGGCAGCTGAATTTAAACATGTCCGTAAGAGCTTGGGAGACGACGAACGTTTGGGACGTCCAAAAATTGCAACTACCGACGAAAACGTCGCCAAATGGTGCTAAACGACCGCCGCATTAAAGTGAGAAATAGCAGAAGTTATGAATATGTCAAAAGAACGTGTTTGTCACATATTGAATCGACATTTCGGCTTTGGAAAGCTGCCGCGCGTTGGGTGTCGCGTTTGTTCACATTAGACCAAAAGCGTGAACATTTCCAATGCTCTGTTGTCGCAGTTTAGGCGCAATAAATCCGAATTTTGGCACCGATCAATGAAACTAGAATACCACCACCATTATACGCCGGAAACAAAAATATAGTTCAAACAGTGGACTACAAAGAGGAAACCGGTTCCAAAAGAAGCAAAAACGGTTTTTTCGGCAGGGAAAGTGATGGCGACTGTTTTTTGGGGAGAGTCATGAAATTATTTCAATTGATTATCTTCAAAAAGCAAAAACTACTACATGAGCATACTACGCATCATTACTTGACAAGCTGAAGGCAGAACTTGCGGAAAAACGGACACATTTGCAGAATAAAAAAGTGATGGTTCACCAAGACGACGTACCGTCTCACACCTCAGTGGTTGCCATGGCCAAAATCCACGAATTACGTTTTGGACGGCTTGTCCATCCGCCATACTCACCAGATCTAGTCCCAGGGACAAAGGAGGAGGCAATCACTTTCGTGAACACACTTATTTGGCAGCGAGAAACGCCGAGTACTATTTGGACGGGTTACAGAGATGGATCGAGATTTTGTTTTCAAATATTTATTTTCTAGTATGTATGTATCTTTCTTCGATATCGTCTTCAGACATGGTTTTATCACAAAAATAAAATCAGGTAAATTTTCGTTTTGAGGGCACCCGGCGATTTTAAAAAAATTTTTAAGTGTACTTACGTATTTTGATGCGTAGATTACGAATCCGAAAGAAAAAAGCGGCGCTCTCCCTTATTTACAAAGTTACGGCCTTTCCGAGTTCAGAAAAGGGCGACGTTTCAGTCTTCTTTTTCACAAAATAAACTATTTAAAAACACAAGCATCTATTCACTAGGTCACATTCACACCTTATTTCTCCTTCTTTGACACTTTCCACTTCAATAATCAACATTTTTCCAATAAAAATGTTAAAAAACGTACGGAGCTGCTTTTTGGTTACATAATTCTGTATTTTACATTTTTGAGGTTAATGACATGGTTGGTACGACTGATACAGTCAATATTCCTAAAGTAATTCAAATGTTTTTTACCTTCATTCAATAGTAGGCGACGGCAAATACCAACCGCTTTTTTCTGAAATGTCACCAGTAAATAACCTAGAAATAGAAGAATGTCACCAGAAGCATTCGTTTTTAAATTTAAGTTTTTTATAAGAAAAATGTTGATTATTGAAGTGAAAAGTGTCAAATAAACAGGAATAAGGTGTTAAGATGGCCTAGTGAATAAATTCTTGTGTTTTTAAATAGTTTATTTGGTGAAAAAGAAGGCTGAAAAGTCGCCCTTTTTCTTTGGGATTTGTATTCTACGCATCAAAATCGCCGGGTACCCTCAAAACGAAAATTTTAACACCCCCTCTTTGATCTATCATCAACCTGCAGAAAACTTCCTGGTTTTTGATATGTCGAAGACGAGTATCTTAAACATTAAGTAAAAAGGCATTTTAAAACAAAATTATAATGAATTCATCTGAAATATATAAGTACATTACAAATGCATGTATTATACAGTGATGGTAGTTGTATCACAAAATATATCATAAGTACACGGGCTTGTACGAAATATTGCGGCAAAGCAGTAGCTTCCGTCGATTATCTCCGAACCAACAAAATATCAAAACTGCTGCCGTCCAACTTACTCATCCAACTAAAAAACCGCTACTCATTACAAAAATAAATAATGTTTCCAATGTTTCTGACTACGAATAATTTGGGAATGTTCGATGGAAGACCTTTGTTTTTCTCTAAAGCTCCCTCTTCTTGTTGTATCCAAAGGAATTGATAGCTGAAAGAGAAAAAAATGATAATTAACGTTAAGGCGTTTATAAATAAATGAATAAATCTTCAAATTATTCTCACACTATTTCAATTGCCATGTTGAATGAATAATCCACCATCAAAGAAGATGTTTTATAAAAGAAAATTCAAATGCGGTTATTTAAACTTATTAATTTCAAAATATGCTGTAGAAAATTCAACGACTTTTTAATTTTATGTAATTTGGGATTTGAGTAATCATTCTCTGATTTATGATGTTAAAAAGGAAGGTGCAGAGCTCAAATTCATTAAATTTTGAGTTTGAAGATGGGATTTATTATTTTCAGAGATTAAACTCGAAATTTAGTGTTTTTTCAAAATAATTGTGCATTTCAAGACAATTTTCATGGACATGAACTGATATCCTGTCGAGAGTCTTTCAATCAAAGAATTCTCAATATATCTTGAAGACAAGTTACGTCAATTTTTAAAGTTTCTCAACTTTAGATGAATTCAACGGTTATTCTTCAAAAAAATAATGAAAATTGTTTCTGGCGAACATTTTATTTCTATACTCTGTCCATCTAAGCAACGGAGTGCTCCAAAACATTATCATGCATAGTGCTCGTGATCTCCCAGACAAGGCTGCCTGTACAGAGTCGTCCTAAGGAACGACCGATTTTTTTTCAACAATATGCGGCTAGGTTTGTTTGAAGGTGATTGACAATGTTTCATGATGAATTTCACTAGTTCGGACTTCCATTGTCTACTATATAAAATTATTTGAAATCCCTGAAACAACTAAAAAAGAAGAATTAAAAATGAAAAGCTGAAAATAAGAATTATATTATATAAGTAAAAATAGAACAATTGAATGAATAAAAACAAAGAAAAGAAAAAAGAAAATAAAAAGTGGAGAGATTCCAAGTCACGTTAGTTCACGACGTTTCGATTGTTAGTATCTACAATCGTCTTCGGGTGATGACTGGACTGATTCCTCCGAGAGATGAGTTCGAGTACTTTCACTTATCCCCGCTTTCCATTTTCCGCTTCACTGGTTCCGTGGGAGATGACCATTTTGGCGGGAGTTGGGCATTTTTCGCTTGATGATGGGTTTCCATATGTTGCGTATTTCTACGCTGGCTTGGCTGAATACGTTGTTGGACAACATGTATGCGGCTTCCTTGAATTTTCTCCTAAACCAATGTTCCTCTCTGTGCAAGATCTCAGCTTGGGACCACTCGATGTTGTGTTGATAGGTCCAAACATGGTCTGCTATTCCTGATTTGCTGGTTTCCCCTCGCTGTGTGTGCTTCTTGTGTTCGGCAATGCGAACATTCAATGGCCTCTTAGTTTCACCAATATAGGACTTTCCGCACTCACAGGGTATCCGGTAAATGCAATTCTTGGAATCGCAGTCCGCGTTTGGTGGCCAGGTTTTCGTGAGGCTGCTACGGATAGTGTTACCGGATCTGAAACAGGTTCTGATGTTGTACTTGGAACCAATTCTTCTCATCCTTTCCAATAATTCTCTGATGTAGGGAAGTGCAAGCACTGGTTGTGACGGCTTCTCTTCCTTGCGAGGCTCCTGCTGTCTTTTATCCAAAGTCTTTTCTACCATCGCTTTGGAGTAGCCATTCCGTTGAAGATCATTTTTGATGATGTCTAGTTCCTTCTCGAGACCTTCCTTCGTATTAGAGAGCCCAAAAGCACGGTCTAATAGAGTCTTGATGATTCCTCTTTTAGTCGATTGATGGTGGTTGGATTCGTGGTTCAGATACTGTCCCGTATGAGTGGGTTTTCGGTATACAGATGTTTCCCACTTAGTGTCGGTCCTCTTCACCAAAACGTCTAAGAATGGCAATTCGTTGTGGATTTCCTTCTCCATTGTGAAATTGATGGAAGGTCTCACGCTGTTGATGTGTTTCCAGAGATGAAATTCATGCGGCTAGGTATAGGAACATTTTTGGGAAGAGTGCAGGGCCACAAATTGACAGTTTCTTCAGCCGTATCAGAATATGACATTTTAAAAATTGAAACTTTAAAATACCGTATATGTACACACCACAACCGATACAACTAAGGCTAAGGGCTAAGAAGGCTAATTTACCGCCTGAGCGGTGATGTGGAGTACTAATAAGGGGGCCGTGAATGCTTGAATCGCTACGAAACTCGTTCCATCCTGCGTCGATGACGTCATACGCTTCCCCCACTCCTGTTTGAACCAAAAATTGCAGAAAGTTTAGCTCCATAAGAAAATACATGGGAGTTTGGTCCAAAATCCGCCTTGTTCATCTACTTACCCAATGGATGCAAATGTGCGAGGTGGGCATGCTTTGATCACGCATCTATCATTGTTGGGGTTACTTAGTTTGTTGGATGGACATAATTTAGTTGAAGTTGGATTAATTCTGCTACGTTACAGAGTTGAGAAATTGCGAATAGCACTAAGATAATGGTCATAGTTGTCGATGTCGTTGTAGGTCTCCAAGTAGCAAGAACTTCGTTAGCAAATTAGCCTTTCTCACAAAACCGGTTTGGTGTTAGGATAGACCTCCAGTAAAATTCATTACTACACCAAACGTTCCAAACTAGACGAATTGTATATACGTTAAAACTCACCGACATATTCCTTGTCGCACTTCTCAAGCAGTTCCAACCACTGCTTCCCGTCGATCCTGGGCAAATCGAGGGTGCCTCCGTAATTTTCGGGCAAGCACTTCGGGCTGACGTGTTGATGCAGGGATTTGCGGTCAGTGCCGTGGAAGTAGAGACGGCTCCTCAGTTTCTCTCTGAGGAACGGCTTGAAGAGAGCGAACACTATTTTGAAGACGTACGGCTGGTTCACGATATGGATGGCTTTCACTCTGAGCGGGACGCTGTCCTGGAAAATGATTGACGGAACATGAACTTTTGCAGAAGTATTATTTATTTATTTATTTATTACTGGGATCAAGACGCATTTGATTCAATACAATAAAAAAATTGAAAATAGCTACACGCAATACCCAATACAAAAGTACAGATAGAATAAAAAAATATAAATATACAGTTTGTCTCACTTCTCATGGAAACACCCCCGTATCTTCCGTAATATTGGAGGTAGAACGATGAAACTCTCTGGACTGATGGAAATGCTCAAAATGCACCCACCACCTGAATGGGGTTGGCCAAAGTGATATACACTGTCCGCCACTCGCGATGGAACAAGAACACCCCATTTTTACGGTAAAACATATTAGGGGGCAAAATAGGCTCAAAATTCCTTCAGATTCGTGATTAGGACTACCAATTTACTTCGAAAACACTTTTTTCCTGAAAAAATTTCAGTCCTGAAAAATTCGAATTCGTCTCACTTCTTATGGAAACACCCCCGTATCTTCCGTAATATTCAAGGTGGAACGATGAAACTCTCTGGACTGATGGAAATGCTCAAAATGCACCTACCACTTGAATGGGGTTGGCCAAAGTGATATACACTGTCCGCCACTCGCGATGGAACAAGAACACCCCATTTTTACGGTAAAACATATTAGGGGGCAAAATAGGCTCAAAATTCCTTCAGATTCGTGATTAGGACTACCAATTTACTTCGAAAACACTTTTTTCCTGAAAAAATTTCAGTCCTGAAAAATTCGAATTCGTCTCACTTCTTATGGAAACACCCCCGTATCTTCCGTAATATTCAAGGTGGAACGATGAAACTCTCTGGACTGATGGAAATGCTCAAAATGCACCTACCACTTGAATGGGGTTGGCCAAAGTGATATACACTGTCCGCCACTCGCGATGGAACAGGAACACCCCATTTTTACGGTAAAACATATTAGGGGCAAAATAGGCTCAAAATTCCTTCAGATTCGTCATCAGGACTACCAACTTACTACTAATACACTTTTTTCCTGAAAAAAAATCAGTCCTGAAAAATCCGAATTTGTTTCACTTCTTATGGAAACACCCCCGTAGTATCTTCCGTAATATTCCAGGTGGAACGATGAAACTCTCTGGACTGATAAAACGCACCTACCACCTGAATAGGGTTGGCCAAAGTGATATACACTGTCTGCCACTCGCGATGGAACACCCCATTTTTACGGTAAAACATATTAGGGGGCAAAATAGGCTCAAAATTCCTTCAGATTCGTCATCAGGACTACCAACTTACTACTAATACACTTTTTTCCTGAAAAAAAATCAGTCCTGAAAAATCCGAATTTGTTTCACTTCTTATGGAAACACCCCCGTAGTATCTTCCGTAATATTCCAGGTGGAACGATGAAACTCTCTGGACTGATGAAACGCACCTACCACCTGAATAGGGTTGGCCAAAGTGATATACACTGTCTGCCACTCGCGATGGAACACCCCATTTTTACGGTAAAACATATTAGGGGGCAAAATAGGCTCAAAATTCCTTCAGATTCGTGATTAGGACTACCAATTTACTTCGAAAACACTTTTTTCCTGAAAAAATTTCAGTCCTGAAAAATTCGAATTCGTCTCACTTCTTATGGAAACACCCCCGTATCTTCCGTAATATTCAAGGTGGAACGATGAAACTCTCTGGACTGATGGAAATGCTCAAAATGCACCTACCACTTGAATGGGGTTGGCCAAAGTGATATACACTGTCCGCCACTCGCGATGGAACAGGAACACCCCATTTTTACGGTAAAACATATTAGGGGCAAAATAGGCTCAAAATTCCTTCAGATTCGTCATCAGGACTACCAACTTACTACTAATACACTTTTTTCCTGAAAAAAAATCAGTCCTGAAAAATCCGAATTTGTTTCACTTCTTATGGAAACACCCCCGTAGTATCTTCCGTAATATTCCAGGTGGAACGATGAAACTCTCTGGACTGATAAAACGCACCTACCACCTGAATAGGGTTGGCCAAAGTGATATACACTGTCTGCCACTCGCGATGGAACACCCCATTTTTACGGTAAAACATATTAGGGGGCTAAATAGGCTCAAAATTCCTTCAGATTCGTGATCAGGACTACCAACTTACTTCGAAAACACTTTTTTCCTGAAAAAATTTCAGTCCTGAAAAATCCAAATTTGTCTCACTTCTTATGGAAACACCCCCGTATCTTCCGTAATATTCAAGTTGGACGATGAAACTCTCTGGACTGATGGAAATGCTCAAAATGCACCTACCACTTGAATGGGGTTGGCCAAAGTGATATACACTGTCCGCCACTCGCGATGGAACAGGAACACCCCATTTTTACGGTAAAACATATTAGGGGCAAAATAGGCTCAAAATTCCTTCAGATTCGTCATCAGGACTACCAACTTACTACTAATACACTTTTTCCTGAAAAAAAATCAGTCCTGAAAAATCCGAATTTGTCTCACTTCTTATGGAAACACCCCCGTAGTATCTTCCGTAATATTCCAGGTGGAACGATGAAACTCTCTGGACTGATAAAACGCACCTACCACCTGAATTGGGTTGGCCAAAGTGATATACACTGTCTGCCACTCGCGATGGAACACCCCATTTTTACGGTAAAACATATTAGGGGGCAAAATAGGCTCAAAATTCCTTCAGATTCATGATCAGGACTACCAACTTACTACGAATACACTTTTTTCCTGAAAATTGATTGTTTTCTTTTTCAATTTGAAAATGTGATTTTGAAAGTAGAACTTCTAAAAAATTTTGAACTAAGTACATCATAACATTTTTCGCCACAAAATATTCTTTTTTTTTCAAATAATAGGAAAATGAGAATATGAACTAACATTAATCATCCTAAAACCTCACTAATTACATGTTTCCATTCCTCTTACAAAATTACCATTTTCTCTCTTATTGAGAAGGAATAACTTTCCTGACAACAAAATAAAAAATTAATTATTTATGTGAAAACAAAAGTCGAGTTTCTCTTAAACAATTTCTTTCATGTTTTGATGTCAAAACAAAAAAAAAATCTACTTCAATTATTACGAAAGATACGGGGGTGTGTCCATAAGAAATGAGACTAATTCGAATTTTTCAGGACTGAAATTTTTTCAGGAAAAAAGAGTTTTCGCAGTAAGTTGGTAGTCCTGATCATGAATCTGAAGGAATTTTGAGCCTATTTTGCCCACCCCATTCAGGTGGTAGGTGCATTTTGAGCATTTCCATCAGTCTTGAGAGTTTCATCGTTCCACCTTGAATATTACGGAAGATATGGGGGTGTTTCCATGAGAAGTGAGACATACGTTGGTTGCCTTTTATATTTCGGGATAAGAAAACAAATATTAATCATCGAAAATCACTTTATTGTTTTTCAAAATATTCCCCATGAAAATCTATACACTTTTGCATGCGTTTGAACCAATTGTCGAAGCACTTTTGCCACTCTGATTGAGGCATTTCCAAAACATGCATCACAAATAGCGCGCATATGTCAAAACGGTCTGAGTACGTATAAGCTCAAAAATGTCCAACTTTACGATAGAGCTGTCAGTTGTCAGATTGCAACACCAGGGTTGCCAAATCCTGAAACTTAAAAGGCAACCTATCGTATACATTTCGGGACGGGAACAATTTCAAAATTTCGGGGAGGATAATATTTATGGGGACTAATTTATATATAAAAATATGTGATTGTTATAGGTGAGTGAATACCAATTCGCTGAATATTCATCAACGTTCAGCAGGATGAAAGATAACTTACTGAATACGTGTTTCAGTATGTAGATAGAGTATTTTAGTGGTGAAAGATACCGCGAATAATCAATCATATAACATGTGAGACCGTACAAAACCTATGTAAGGGAACGATTAATGGCCGACAAAAAGACAAAGACTAGCGATCTTTGGAAAGTAATGTCCAGTGTCTCGCGCGGAATACAAAACATGGAAATGACGACAAAGGTGATTTACCGCCTGAAATAGCGAAAGTGACGGCATTGAACGTACGTCACAAAATCGTCGGTATACAATCAGTTTGAATATAATGTCATCAATTATTTCGGCTGCAACAAACCTTGCCCGTTATACCGAAGGTTACCTGTTGCAACTGTATTGCCCCAACGAGCTTCTTAATGGAATATCGGAAATTACAGGCGAGTCACGACTGACTCTCTAGTAACAAAGCTCAGGGCTATCTGTACGGAACTAAGAAATACCAAGTTTCTCGCTATTCGCTCTCATGATTATGTCATATACGGAAGCATATATGAAGTGAAAATGAACGGTTTTGTTTTCTATTTGCTATGTCTAGAAAATGGTGACCGAAGAGTGAGCTATCACGAAATAAACTTCACATTTTTTTTTTGATCCTCAAATTTTGATTCTTGAGAAAATTCATAGTCGAATTGAATGGCGATTTAAAATATCGTGGTGGTTTTTGTAACCATACCTTTGTCCAATGAATAACATACATAGTATGTTATTCATACATAGTATGTGTAGTTCATGAAATTACTATGGATCGTCATCAAATAACAGTTTGTACTCATCATGACATTCCTGACACGAAGACAAAAAAATTACGCTCAGTTATTGTGGTGGAACCTTTAAACTTCTACAGAAAATATTAATATTGTAGACCTCCAGGCTGGCCATCTACTTTTTCAAAAACCCTAATGGTAAGGCATGCAAATAACGACTTGGTCTCAATGAATTTGGAAAATACCACAAGATATTGCAAATTCTCAAAATTACCAAACCAAAAATTCCACTACATTGTTAATGGACTCTGGAGCAGATATAACCACGTTGAAAGGCATGGGGGATGGAGATCATCAACAGTAGCCGAAGGTTATGTTGAAGACTTTATAGCCGCAAAAACAATACTAGTGACAAACTCTTCTCGTATCCCAAAAACCAAAAAACAAAATACCGTAGGTTGTAACAGTACTTCACAAATAAATAAAAATAATTTTACTAGAATTACCATAGTATACTATACACATATAGTATACTGTGGTTACGCTGCCAGTTTGTGAATTTTCGAAATTGAATTGATACTAATTGTGTGTTGTTGTTCTGTTCTCAATTTGTTACTTTATTAATTCACTTGTTATTAAAATGGCATACAAAAATGAGGAAATGGCTCATATGCATTACGTTTACGGTCTGTCGCAGGGGAATGGGTTGGTTAGAAGCTTCTAGAAGATATGCTGAAATGTATCCTCAACGGCAGCATCCTTCACATAGAATATTTGCTCGACTTCATCAACGATTACGAGAATATGGTTCATTCGAGAAAAGAACGCAGGATTGTGGTCGCTATCGAGAAGTACGAACACCACAGCTTGAGGAAGCAGTACTTAATTTGATTGAAGAACAACCTACTACCAGTACTAGAAAGATTGCTTTCCAGCTAAATGTTGATCATATGACGGTATTTCGAATTTTAAAGGAACAACTCCTATACCCTTACCATCTGCAACGAGTACAGGCACTGTTACCGCGAGACTTTCCGAACCGTCTTGAATTTTGCAATTGGATGCTGGTAATGATTAGAAGAAATTGTGACTTTCTGAAGACGATAGAATTCACAGACGAATGTAGTTTTTCTCGGGACAAGATTATTGATTTTCATAATAAGTACATATGGACTGATGAAAACCCTCACGCTATTGTCGAAACTAACCATCAAGAACAGTTTTCTCTTAACGTGTGGCTCGAAGTTATTGGGGATGATTTAATTAGGCCTCATTTTCTACCTCCTCGATTAAATGGTGAGGCATGCGTTCAATTTTTCAGAGAAGTGCATCCAGTACCGTTGGAGGAAGTTCCTTTGGGCGTCAGAAGGGATATGTTTTTTATGCATGATGGGGATCTCGCCCATTTTAGTCAAGTAGCACTTCAGCATTTAACTGAAACATATGCAAATCAGTGGATAGGTCGAGGAGGACCACAGAACTGGCCCGCTCGATCCCTGGATCTCAATCCTCTCGATTTCTATATTCGGGGCCATTTACAGCATTTGGTTTATCGTACTCCTGTTCGCGATGTAGAGATCTTAAGAAACCGCATCATCGATGCGTGCAGGGTAATCAGAGAGACTCCAGGAATATTTGAGCGAATACGTGGCTCAATGCGCCGACGTCTAGACGCATGCGTAATGTCTGAAGGTAGACATACTGAACATTTACTATGATTCCTACATGTTGTGTGTTTTGTTATTAATAAATTAGTTTAGTTTATTACCCTTTAATCGTTTAATGCAGGTACTAACTACAAAATAACAATAAATCAAGTTCGCATTTATGATGATGCATCTCTGTAGTTGTTCGTAAAATAATGTTTTGCTGCGAACTGGTTTATTTTGGGCAAAAAACCAAGAGACATTTTTTGTTTAGAATGAAACAGGCTATCGGAAATAAATTTTTAAATGGTACACAAATAATAAGACAAAAAGTTACATTGGAAATAAATTTTAGGGGTTGCGTTTTCCACCCCTTACAACCATGAGGTAAACCAAATAAACTAATGGCCAAGTGTCTTTTTGATAGTACAAAACGTCAGGTTAATTTCAATATTGTAACTTTTTTAGTGCTTGTGAAAAAAATTGTTTTACAATTCTTATGTACCCACTTTAAGGAGCTGTATCTTAACAAGGGATGCTCCAATGAAGTTTATTTATATGAAAGATCCTATCTTTTTTTCGACGAGGAATCACCTCCTTAAATGTTCTACACTTATTCAGTTACACCCTGTATAAGTATACTGTGGTATTACAGAGGACAAAATGGATCAAGCAACTGAAGTAAGGTTGAAAAATTGTTCGCACGTTGCTATAAATATGCTATCAATATTATAGATTTCAATCTAGTACATTTTTTTATGTTTCAATGTTATGTGCTGTGTTATGTTCTCTGTAACTATGTAAAAGTTGAAATCATAATCAAATTCTGAATTTAAACGTATCTACTTTCAACTATACTTTTCATAAAAATGTACTTACAGTACATGTTCTATTTATGTGTATGTGTATGTTCTATTGAGCAGGTATTAAAAATGCCACTTCTATAATCGATAAATGTTACTGAAATTGACGTTTAATGCCAATCGAAGAAACTATTTGTGATTATATTTTATAATCAATAGATATAACGTTCTTCCTATTTGGGCCTTTTCTACTACACAAATGCTTTTTTGCGGTCTTTGTAGTTCGAAGTGAACGTTTTTCTTCAGTTTGAGGAGATGAAGATAGTTTTTTTCGCAAGATTTCATTATCTTTTCGACCTAGATCTATGATAACCCCTCGACTATTTACTGTTATTATCTAATGGTAACTATGATGCGACGGAAGACAAGGTCGGAAATTGATAATTTGTTTCCTTGATATTAATTAAGTCTCATTAAAAAAAATACAAGTTTCATTCATGAGTGTAATTTTCTTGTTAGAGCTGAACACGTCATACTTCTCGAAAAATAACTGAAAATGCTCAAAAAATTTAATTTTTCATAATCAATTGATTAATTAATGGAGAAAATAAAATAAACACAACAATAAAAATTAATTGGCGCTCCGGGGCGACTTCATTGATTCCAGTGGCGCATTCGCTTTTTCAGCTGCAGGAAAACCCGGAAAAACCTGCAGCACTGAAAATTGGAATACTGACAATATTTTTATGACTCTATTATCGATTTTCCGTTGCGTTTTCTTCTTGCAAATGGAACTTTGACAAAATAATAATTAATACGAACAACGTTAAATATTTTTCCGATTATTACTGTGGTAGTCACTTAACAGAGTCGAATTAAGTACCCAATATTATATAATGATACCTGAAATACCTCCTCATTAAAATCACATATTCCATGAATGATAAATTGAAGGCCAATGTAATTGAAGATAACGTCAATTACTCATAATTCTTGGAACCATGTGTACATCAGATATTTAAAATCTATATCATCAGGATTCAAAGTCGTTTCGTTCTACGACAGTCATAATTTAGATGTATCTCGTTTTTTTTCTCAAATGTACCTTGCATATTAAACATGCCTAGTGAATAAATCTTTTGTGGTTTCAGAAAATCTTTTGTGGTTGGAAAATAACAAAAAACTGAACAGAGAAAACACTGTTTCTCCTGAAACATTCTCGATGAATATCAAATCCCACAAGAAGTCATCCTAACTGATACATTTTATTATGGATTTGAAAATTTTTTGAACTTCATGAGCGACTTATGTGAGGAATCTTACACAAATACACAAGAGTTGATTTCTTGTCGTTATTTTCTGAAAAACCTTCCACTGGATAACATTAAATGAAGAATAGATTAATTATAACATAAAAAAATTCGAAACGTTGTGAGATTTTCAAAATAAAAGCATATTTAGTGAATATTGGTCGAATCCATCAAAAAATTTGTATTGAATGGGGAATGTTCCTCCTGACGAAAATCAAGTAGTTTTCATAAAAGAGCTCTAAAACAACGCCTTTTAAACTTATCATTTCAAGCTTTTCCTTTAAAAAATTATTTAAATACTTGAAAAAGAGGAATGAAATAATGCATTCAACATTTAAAGGGATTCGTTTCTATTTCACTATTTGGCAACATCGATTATAGCTAATAAAGGACAATGAGTGCTGTTCTGTTTACTTATGTTCCGAGTTCCGAGACATTCTGTGACATATGACATTTTGTGCACCTAACCTATCTTCCTCTATATAAATAAATAACAAAACAACTGTTGTTTATGTGGCTTGTGGAGGTGGTATTGAACTATAATTTATATTTTGCCTTAATTGTTGATTTATAAAGATAATTTTCCTTTTTTAAAGTAGAATATCTAAGTACGTATAAATTATTTCAACTTGATATAGGCGCTGTTGCCAATATGTGAATTAGAAACGAATCCCTTTAAAAATTAAAACCCAACATTTGAAACATCAATTTGAATACTTTTCCAAGTGAATTTGAAAAACTCATGAATGAAACTCGACTTCATTTTATTCAAACTTGCATTTGCTGCAATAACCCAAATTGAGGAACATTCCCCATTCTATTATTATGTGATATCTCGATGAAAAGTGCTAATTTCTTATGATGACATAGCTACAAAATTCAATGTCCATACTTGAGAAATACTAGAGGTCCCGA
The DNA here is from genome assembly GCF_025532065.1 of Leptinotarsa decemlineata. Classification (NCBI taxonomy): domain Eukaryota; kingdom Metazoa; phylum Arthropoda; class Insecta; order Coleoptera; family Chrysomelidae; genus Leptinotarsa; species Leptinotarsa decemlineata. The sequence goes on from NW_027412523.1 coordinate 5,384,653, forward strand.
TACTGATCCCTGTGGGACAACAAAAATGATATTTCTCAATGAATTATTTTTCCGAATGATGTGTAAAGCATTATAACATGCTTATGAAGCTACAATAACGATATCCTTACCTGCAGCCACTCCAGCAATTTCATAGCGAAACTTGGCGTGAATTTGGTCGTTTGCGAAAGAGAGAGACCCTCCATATCCAAAAATACGACGGCGCCGCAAACCTGAGTTTCTGGTTCCAACATGGCCGCCTCAAGGAACAAAACGACGCCTTTGAATACTTCGTCTAAGGACACTTCGCTGCATTTCCATTTCTCTGTATACAAACAAATATAATTTAAGTCATTGCAATGATATTGTTTGGGGACTGATTATTGGTTTTATCGGCACATTGAAAATATTTTAGTAGCATGATTCTAAATAAATTGGGTTATGTGTCGTAGTTTTTATTTCTGTCACGACTTGCGGTATTTACATTTATTATATTTCACGATTTCTCAATCTTTTTCTCTCGTGCTTGTTTCAATTCTGGACGTTCACTTACTAATGCATCTACTCCGTGCTAGAAACATAATTACATGAGTATCAACTAAATGAGCTACAAAAACTTGACCGAATGGAATACGCTGGTTAGTATAGATCAGATAACGATTAGCGATGTTTCAATTTTTTTATGTTGGTCGAGATGTGAACGACGACTCTCGTCCTGGACCTAGAAGAGCCTAGAAGAGCCAAGGAAAAAAAGCACCGTTTTCTTCGTTTACCGTGGCGTCGTGCATCAAGAGTTCTTGCCAGATGGTCGTACGGTCAATGAGGAGTACTATTTTGGAGTTATTCGCCACTTGCGAGAAGCAAAACGAATACAAATCACGGTATTGTGAAAAAACAACTCATTGTTTGTTTGTAATCATGCCTCAGCCACCGTATTCACCAGATTTGGCCCCCTGCAACTTTTTCCTGTTTTCACAACTCCTCGGCCAACTTATTCACCAGGTTTGACCCCTGTGACTCTTTTCTGCTCCCATGATTGAAGACACCTATGGAAGGACGGCGTTTTGCGACGAATGAGGAGAAAAAAAACGAACGATGAGAGAGCTGAGGACATACCAAAAAAGTGCTTTGAGGATTGGAAAAATCGCTGGCACAAGTGCATCATATCTGAGGGGGACTACTATAAAGGGGACAAAATAGAAATTGAATAATAAATTAATATTTTATGAGAAAAATGAAAATTCACAAAAGCAAATAAGTACATGAATAGATGAGAAAAAAAATATATTCCCTCAGAAGTGGTGTTCTAAAAACTGTTCTATGAAGTAAAAGCAATTTTGCACTAAAAAATCTTTCAGATTTCGTTTGAAAATGAAAATGGAGCTACTATTTTTTATGTTTTCCGGGATTGAATTAAATATTTATGGAGCCCTGAAGTTTGGGGCATTTTGAGTTATTCTAAGTTTTTTAAAGGCACTATAAAGTTATTTTTGTGTCTAGTGTTATAGCCATGTTTAGAATCAATCTGGCGGAAAGACGATGAAGTTGATGTTGCCCAGAAGGTCAAGCCATATCGTAGTCCTACCTGTGCAGAATTTCTTTTATATTCCTAAATTGAAAGGAAACTGTGTGGAATTTGGAAACAAGATCCTCACAGTGAGTTTCCAACTGAGATGGTTATCAACATTTAATCCCAGAAATTTCGTTCTTGTGACATTAGTGCGGATCATAGGAAAACCAAATGAGATATATTCACAAGTTCTTTGCGGCATATGAAATCTAAGGCATTTTCTTTTATCAATATTCAGAAAAAGACGATTTGCCGAGAATCAATTATTAACTGCTGGTAAAGTTTCCGTTATAGAACTTTCTCTTCTCGGGTACTGGAAATTATAAGTGTGGTGTCATCTGCGTACATAGTGAAGGATGCTGGCCTGGCACAGAGAGCTTATCAATGTCGTTGATGTAAATTATGAATAGAAAAGGACCAAGTACTGACCCTTGTGGGACACCCAAGTCGTTTTCAGGTACCCAGATTACTCCTTTTCAATTGAGACATACTGCCATCTGCTACAAAGATATGACCGTATCCAATCCAGAGGTGTACCCCTCACACCATAGTGATAGAGTTTATCCAAAAGAATGTTGTGGTTCACACAGTCAAATAGAAGTACAGTCAATTACAATAAAAATAGAATTCTATTGTTAAACACCTTATATGATCTTATAGCTTCAGTTTATCATAACTAAAACTTTCTAAAAATGTAGCCGAGTAGTAATTTCGTTAGCAATCCAATAGTCACGATGTACAAAAAACGGTTGGATAACTAAAATGGAGAACTCAACTTTCTTTAAAGACTTTTTCACAGATTTTCGGAGATTGAAATTCTGAAAAAAGCACGTTTGTATTTTATTTAAAAATTGAAACAAAATTGTTCCAAATTTTTAGACTGAAAATTACGTTAAACTCAAAAGCACCAATGTTTATGTGAAATAATGTCTTCTCATACGAGAGAAGACAATGTTGCGAATTGGGCCAGTACGGTCCAATTCATCCCTGTCGTGAATATTCAGGAAGGATTTGAATTCCAGTTGATTCGATTGGTTGTATCCAAGCTGAACATTGTCACACTAAATGTGACTTTATCAGTTAGTTTTATTATCCACTTTTAAATTAGGAAAATATGACCAGTTCGTCAGTTCGTCAACTTATCAGTTCCAAATAACTTTGTTGTAAAACATTCCTTATTAATTACAAATTAATTAATTACAGTGTAACTGATATCGAAGCAATTAACGAGATAATCAATTTGTACACACTCACTTCTACATCATACATAATTAAATATTCGAATGAACACTGTAAATATACTCACTTCCTAGTTCTATTATCAACATTCTCCTGCCTAACTGATCTCTGTTCGGTTGTACGGTCAGGATGTCCTGCAGAAAGACGTTCCTCTCTTTACTAGGCATTAGACCGTCGTATATGTCTGCGTGTTTTACTTTGAAAGCGTAATACCTTTTAATCTGAAAATTGAAAACGCATCGATTTATACAAGGTCTTCGAAACACTACTATGATAAGCTTTATACAGGGCTTTTCATGATGAGCGTGAATTAGCCGTTTCTGACAAACTATTTAACGGATCAACCTGAAAATCAATATGTCCTACACGCCTAAAATATTTCAGACGAAGCGGCGTTGTCGCTTCTACTATAAAGTAGCGGCTTCTTTGATTTTTCAAATGGAACACCCCGTATATAATATCATATTATGATTCATTATCACTTTGTCAACAAATTCATATACTATTTCCCTATACCTATCTATTACCGTTTAGAAGATATAAATTAATTTCGATATTTTTTTTACCAAACATGAACTTTTATAAATGCTGATAATCTTGAACTCTCTTGCACTGAAACGATCAAATTTGAAATGGAGTGAAATAATATTATGAGGATCTTCACTCCGAGTCATATTTTCATTTGCCTCATATAGGGTCTTCAAAAAATGCAGATACTTTGATCTCATGAAAAAATGAGTGGAACTCAATTTTTTCAAATGGAACACCCTGTATATTTCAACATTTTTGAGCTCTACATCCAATTTTAGATTAACTTTGTTCGGATAATACTATTTCTATTTTGAACCGTTTTCGAGATAAACTGTTTCAAACGGAAATTGACATGGTTTCCTTGTTCATCATTCATATTTGTAAAACAGATTTCGTTTGATGTTTCTCAATTAGTCACAGATAATACAATGAAAAGATAATTATTAAAATACTCCTCAACTATCGAATGAAACTTCTCTTCAAGTTAATTTAATCGTCAGTGTATTTCAGAATATGTTCAAACACATCTCCACCTCTACTTAAACAAACATATAATTTCTTCAAAAGATTGTCATGTGTAGCGCTTCTGATCAAGTCTGGAGTCAAACTATTGAAAGCAGTTGTAACTTTCGATTTCATATCTTCCATTGTTGTTATTGGAGTAGAGTAAACCATATTTTTAATGAAACCCCACACGAAATAATCTAATGGATTGCCATCTGGTGTTCTAGGAGGCCAATGAAAAGGCCTCCTGTCTTCGAAGATTTCGGTTAAAGCTTCGCTGACTGAATGAGAATTATGGGGTGGAGCACCATCCATTTGGTACCATACACCTTCTCTTCCTGGTCTATTATTTGAAATCATTTGAATTCCATTCCTCAGTAAATCTTCATATTTTAATGCATTCAAATTATCATCATAAAACTCTATATAAAAAATTGACTCATTCTTTATGGCACAAAATACATTGAATTGCTATCTTTCTTGAAAACCCTTCTGGCGGTCAACATGGGGTTTTTCTGGCGCCCAATAATGACTGTTGTGTCTATTGAAAACTCCATTTTTTGTGAACTTGGCCTCATCTGCGAATATGATATTGTCAAGGAAATGTTCATCCTCTTGAGTCTTGACAAGTAACCATTCAAAGAATTCCACTCTACGAGGTAAATCAGTCTCTTTCAAATGTTGGACACAGTAGAACTTATAGGGATGCCATTTATGCTTATTGAGATTTCGACAAATTGTCACGTAGGGTATACCTATCTCCCTTTCAGCCTCGTGCAGAGAAGCATTTGGAAATGCATGAAAGTCTCCCAAAACTGTTATACCATTGTCATCATTATCCACTTTAGTCTTCTTACGAATGATTTTTGGACGGAAGGTTCCATTCAACCTACAGTTTTTTATTAGTCGATTTATCACATTATTATTCGGCTTCGGAAGTTGTGGATATATCTTGACATTATTCTATTATAATTGGTAGCTATCACAATCAGTCAAAACCACCAACGAAAGTCTGACGTTAAATAATTGGTTCATTTATTTTTCCAAAGCACACTATTGAAAAATATTAATGTGTACTGTTGTACGTTAGAGACCAATACCTCAATGTATACAAATTGTAACTTTTTCTAAGGTAGGTACATACCAATTTCGAATTGACTGATCTGAGACAGTTAAAAAACTGGATCAGAAAGAAATATTACAAAGTATTCAAAAAAACGAGCAAGAAAACCACGTCAGTTTCAGTTTGAAACAGTTTATCTCGAAAACGGTTCAAAATAGAAATAGTATTATCTGAACAAAGTTAATCTAAAATTGGATGTAGAGCTCAAAAATGTTGAAATATACAAGGTGTTCCATTTGAAAAAATTGAGTTCCACTCCTTTTTTCATGAGATCAAAGTATCTGCATTTTTTGAAGACCCTGTATGAGGCAAATGAAAATATGACTCGGAGTGAAGATCCTCATAGTATCACTCCACTCCATTTCAAATTTGATCGTTTTAGTGCAAGAGAATTTAAGATTATCAGCATTTATAAAAGTTCATGTTTGGTAAAAAAAATATCGAAATTAATTTATATCTTCTAAACGGTAATAGATAGGTATAGGAAAATAGTATATGAATTTGTTGACAAAGTGATAGTGAATCATAATATGATATTATATACGGGGTGTTCCATTTGAAAAATCAAAGAAGCCGCTACTTTATAGTAGAAGCGACAACGCCGCTTCGTCTGAAATATTTTAGGCGTGTAGGTCATATTGATTTATGCATACTGTGAAATTTTCAGGTTGATCCGTTGAATAGTTTGTCAGAAACGGCTAATTAACGCTCATCATGAAAAGCCCTGTATTAATAGATTTGTTCGAAATTTAATTCCGCAGGAAATTTGCGCTTGAGAAATCAGTAAAAAATATCCTCTTTTCTTTTGTCATTTGCACCTGTAATATTTTTTTTTGCAAATAGCCAAAAAACTTTTTTAAAAATTTTGAAAAATGCTAAAAAAACAGTTGCAATTTTATATCTTTTCTTCAAATTCAAACTCTTTATTGTCACTTCAATTTTTCCATTTTTTTTACGAGACTACAACTATAAAGGAAGGCAAGTGAAATTTGAAAAAAAATCAATTTAAAAGAAGAAATTAACATCAATAAAGTTTGGCTACCTGCACTAGATTACACTCATAAAAAGAGTGTAATCTAGTGCAATGAACAAAACCTCAGATAAAACCACCGACTAGTTAACCTGAGCATTTTGTCTAGCGCAACCGTAGATGAAACGTAAGTCATAAAAACCTGCAGATCACGGTCGACAAACCCGAAAAATGGTTCTGAAAAGAATGTTCTCATCAAGACAATCTCGCGTATATGTATTATTTTTATGTAAAATCTCAACTTGAGATAAGAGACATAAGCACCACAGGAACACGAGACAAAAACCTATACAGTAACGTTAAAAAAATTGCATTTCATACTCACACTTTCCAGTGCACTCTCTGGGTAGAATTTGCATGGCCTAAGAAACCTCACCAGCCATATATCATTATCCAATGGTATATGCAAGTCTTTCTCCTCTGAAACATTGATACAAATTAGAATAAAGAGAGAATAGCAGTGGGTTTCATTTTGAGCCGTGTGGAACTCCTGAGATATTTCAATTTTCTTAGTGGAGACGGCCAAAAAACTGCGAAACTATTTTGTGGAAACCCTCACCCTTCAAAAGATCCCTGAGGGCTACTATGGCGTCCCTTTTAACGTCTGGCGTTTCCCGGAGTTCTTTCCTGGCGATTTCCTGGACTTCGGGTTTCAAATCTTCCAATTCGATTTGTAGGGTGTAATCTCCCAGTTTGACGGTCGGCAGCTCGTCCATTTGGGACAGCAAAGTTGCAGCAACTAAAAAAAAAGAAATAAAACCATTGTAAAATAAAGTAAAATCAACTAAGGATCTATGAATTGTCAAAGCTATTAGGCGGGCTGATAGGATAGCACACAGTATTTAATCCATATGATTTTTAGTTGACCCTAACCTGCAAAAGATACGTGTACAAATTTCACAACGATCGGATTATTAATTTGTGGTATTAGCCAAGGGAGTAGTTGTTTTCTGATAGGCGTCAGTCCATTAAACCTACTGTGTAGGTATATAGAGACTGGCTTGAACGTTTGAAGTTGATTTGCTTTAGATTTGAAGCAACTTTTGTTAATTTGAAAAAATAAGCATTGCTTTTTAGCAAAAAAATACTGTTGATGCCTAGGCTTCGCTTGAAAACTGTATAGTTCAATTTTTTATAGTTTGTGAGTTAATGCCAAAACATGAAATTACAAATCTGAACGGCCTAAAGAGTATTTGTTTCAGTAACGAATGCACTTTTTTCTTAAACGGAAATGTTAACAGACAAAATATGGGATGTTGGTCAGACATAGTTTTCGAAAAGGTCAGACTCACCTGAGAAAATAAATGTCTGGGGAGGAATATTGGGAAATTATATTGTTGGTGTCATATATTAAGAGACCTCATTTATTATTATTATTATTATTTATTAACTTCAGGTACAATATAAAATATAGAATATAGACGTAGTAAAAACAAATTAAGTTAATAAACTAAGAAGTCACATAAACTGTTTCCAGTTTGTGTGTGACTGTGAAAATTACAATCAAAGTTAAAATCACTTAAAGAAAACTAATAAAATAATAAAAATACAACATTTATATTCAACTCATATATCCTTATTTACACTTACATTAGCTAAAATACATATATACACATATATACATATATATATATATATATATATATATATATATATATATATATACACATACACACATATATACATACATACACATATACACATACATATGGTCAGTTTGTTTTTCGATTTATCTATGGATTCAAAAAATTGTGGCCAACACCCAAGATGAATTCAAAAATCTTGTTGTTTTCTAACAAGACAGTGCTCTTTCACATCTATTTAGACCTATGAGGGATTCGTTGGGTCAGACATGTCCAGTCATGTGGATTAGTAGGCATGGTCTGTTGGAATGGCCTGCTCGTTCACGATTTGACCCCTCTAGTTTTTTTTCTTTGGGGATATGTCAAATTGAAAATTTGTGCTCCGCAACTTGGAGGCAAAATTACCGAAACTTAGCTAAACTCAGTCCATAACCGGTTATCAAATTCCAATAAATAGAAGTGATAGTATAGAAAATTGAAATACGAAATATCACAAGACACCCCCATTCCAGACTATTGGATTTTTCATTAAAAAGTACTAAACATGAATCGTTTTCACAAACATTTTGTCCGATTGTAATGTTCGATAAAATGTTAAACTAGTTTGTCAAATGGAAAAACACAAAAACAACTTAATGATGGCCTTCCAGAAGCCTTCAACTGGTAGATATGGCATACGATTTTGAAATCATTACACTACCATTAACAAAATGATATATTACGTGCATCTAATTACCCTTTGGGTCCACGTCTTTAAGAAAACTTCTTACGCAAGGCCGGTTCTTGAATACATAATGATATTCTCATGGCAATGTTTCGATTAATTTTTTAGGGTCCGTTTTAAGTTCAAGGTATTCTTCAAGTCTACAAGTCCAAAAATACTCATCATTGATGACAACAACTTAACTTGAAACCGATTGTGTTTTTTTTAATAAACTATATACAGTGTGACCCATTTTTAATGGAAACACCCCCCTAAAATTTGAAGTTGTAAATAGATTTTAATAGATTTTTTTTAATGTCAAGTACTAAAAGGTCTACCTTGGGACAAAATTTGAAATGTTTATTAAAGTTTCAGGGCATACTACGATACTTTTTCTTAGTCGAAAATCGGAATTTTTTTATTAGCGATTTTTTATTGAAAAAATCACTACGCCACTGGATTCAGAGTGCCTCTAAACAGGTGTGACCAAAATTTCATGAAAAAATATTCATTATTAACAAAGTTATGAGAACTCAAAAATTCGAAAACTCACACAGCTAACAGTCACAATATATCATTTTTTTTAAGATTTCAACAATAAAGTGCCGCCAGATGAAAAAAAAAACAAATAGCGTAAATATATTTAATGAAAATAACGAAATTACATTCACACAATTCAACTAACAATGAAGCAAAAAATTTTACTAAACGTAACTAATAACTAATTATTGAAATGTTTCGATTCAGTGCAACAATTAATTCTAACTCATATTCTAGTAGCCTCTACTAATCCATCACGTATTTCGATACAGGTGTCGTAGCGCTTACGAATGTTTCTGATTACGTTCCTTAGTTCTTGAGGGCTAAAATCTGCACATACCTGTCGAATTCTTGCACAAAGTTCATTTCTATCTCTGGAGCGATTTTTGTAAACCTTTTGTGTGAGAAGTCCCCAGAGAAAAAAGTCCAAAACTGTGAGGTCTGGAGATCTGGGTGGCCACTCTATAAACGGACTACCAAGGCCTATCTATCCATCGGTTTGGAAAATGTTCGTTAAGCCGTTGACTCACAGCTCTGGCATAATGAACTGAACACCCATCTAACTGGACAATTAAATTTGATCGTTCATTGATTGGCAGCTCGTGAATAGCATCCCAAAACTCTGTTTTTAAAAATTCTAGAAACCTCTGCGCATTAAAGTTTTCCTCAAAAAAAAAAGGACCAATAGTTCGTTCGTTCAATATCCCACACCAGACGTTGATTTTTTGGGAATACTGGCTTTTACAGTTTATTACCCAGTTAGGATTATCCGCTGCCCAATAGCGACAATTCTGTGATGACACTACTCCATTTGTAGTGATAGTGGCTTCGTCGGTATATAAAATATTTTATAGGAAATTTCTATTGTTTAAATATTCCTCTTGGGCCCATAAACAATATTCCAGGCGTCTTACTTTGTCGCCTTCTTGAAGTGTGTGTAAAAATTTTGGCTTGAAAGGTTTAATATTCTTATCCTTGAGACATCTCCGAATAGTTTCCCGTGGAATATTCAAATCTAAAGTGGCATTCCTTATATTGGCATTAGGATTCTTTCCGAAATAAACTAAAATGATTTGATCATTCCTGTCATTCCTGTTTCGTCTTTGTACAGGATTACTTTTTAACATCATTTTTGATACTGCACCAGTTTCATTGAATATTTTACTTATTTTATTTACCGTACCGCAGCTAATACGAGGACGATCTGCGAACTGGTTTATTTTGGGCAAAAAACCCAAGAGACATTTTTTGTTTCGAATTGAACAGGCTATCAGAAAAAATTTTTTAAATGGTAAACAAATAATAAGAAAAAAAGTTACATTGGAAATAAATTTAAGGGGTTGCGTTTTCCACCCCTTACAACCATGAGGTAAACCAAATAAATTTCTGGCTGAGTGTCTTTTTAGTAGTACAAAACGTCAGGTTAATTTCAATATTGTAACTTTTTTAGTGCTTGTGAAAAAAATTGTTATACAAATTTTATGTACCCCCTCTAAGGGGCTGTATCTTAACAAGAGATGCTCCAATGAAATTTCCTTATATGAAAGATCGTATCTTTTTTTCGATGAGGAATCACTTCCTTGAATGTTTTACACTTTTTTAGTTACACCTAGTCTTGATGGTATAGTAAATTTTTTGGCATCATAATATGAAAGATAGAAGTGTTAATTACTTAACGAATGAATGGCACTCTACGTTATTTATTGTATTCACTAGTAAAAGTAAAGTGCTAACAAATTATTTGTTTCTAGGAACTTCCCACGTTTTATTTTTTTGTGTGGCGACGGAGAAGTGGGAAACTAATTTCTTCCAAATAATATCCCCCTTTCGATTTTAACAAAATTCCTATGGATGGGCTTAAATCAAATAACCGTAGATTTATTTTTTCTGATAACATAAAGTTGTAAGGGAGACGCGCGTGTTTTCTGTCTTGAAGCATTCATTTTAAAATATCTGTATTTAGAACTGAGAGAAATTGAAATATAATGTTTTTTGAACGATGTGCCTCAATTGGAAACATTACAATTCCATAATTGTTTCACTGGTAATTAGTGCTGGTGTTGAACAATCCGATTAGATGTCCGTTTCTATAGTACACTGTCACGTAACGCATATTAACATAGAATGAAATCTAAACTTGTTAGAGGACTGATAATGCCAAATCTACGGGAAATACCCCAACATCCTGTGAAAAACGGTTCAAAAACCTTTATGTGATATCTGAAACTTGCTATTTTTGCCATTATATTGGTAATTTGATTAAATAACACTGATTTTTATAGTTATCCAGTACCTAGTTGCACATACTTCGGAAAATTTTAACTTTTCACAATAATAATATTTAATTGTACCGCAAAAATGCTTGTGTTGAGTTCAAATTCATCTTAGACATCATGAAGTATTTTCGATAATGCCTTAAAAAATTCTCGATCTTTCTGAACCCCCGTTGCTAGTAAAACGATGAAAAATTTTCGAAAAATGCGTAAACATCACGAGACAAACAGGCATATTTGTCGAACATGGTTATATTTTAATTTGTTACATAAAAATTAAGTAGTTTGAGTTTCAGGAAATATAATATCAACTAAAGGTCTAACAAATATACGAATAAACTTACTTTTCGGCATTGTTCCAAACGAATCTAGTAACAATCACGTAAGAAATGGGGCAAAATGCACTGATTTCGGAAAGTAGCAGAACCGTAAGTGCGGACTTTCTAAATAGCAGGTGTCGATCCACGTAAGGCGTGTGCAATCACCATACACCGTACCAAAATAATGTGAATCTCCTCAAAGAAACAACTGGTATATTATAGACACAGTCGACGGCGCTGTTGCCAGATTGAGTGAAATATAGGCAACCCAATGGAAATACCTTTGAATTTACAAATATACCCAGGCTTCGCTGATACATACTATTTCTTTCACAAACAGTTTGGAATGAACCGAATAGTCGATCCTATTTTTCAAAACTAACTAAAGGACTGAATTTTTCAAAAATTTCGAAAGCAACTTCATTGTCCCGTCATTAAACATTCACAAGTTGCTCTACAAAATTATTATCAGTTGGAAGACAGTTCCAAATCCAATTTTGAACAATCATGATAGACTTTTAACATACAACACAATTCCTGAAGACATTCAAAAATCCACAATTGTCTGAAATTCAAAAGTCACTTTAAAAAGTTAACGTATAGGATTATATATGACTCTTATCCTTTGAAAGACACTATTTGTAGGTTTTTGGTCTATACTATCTTCCACATTATGATTTTGCTTTGTTTATTTCTCTGATTGTGGAAGTTTATATAGTACCCATAAAACAGTAATAGCCCAGTCGAATTAGAATTTTATAACGCAAAAATTTTCACTAGCAATTTTTTTTCGACATTTTTTGGAGGGCGATATCTTCAATGAGAGAAATACCACTAAATTTCATGGATCATGACAAGATGGACTATTCTGGAACTTCAGATTTGAATGTTTCATTTCATTTTGATGTAGTGAATACAAAAAATATAAAAATTCCAAGGTTTCAATATATTTTCTAGATATAAAATGCAATCTACTGATTCATTTCGAAGAATTTTCAATGATTTCAATACAGATATTTTTGCTGTGGCCCGTATAGAAACAAGACAAAAATGAATTGGTGCAGAATACATATATTTTCTATATTTCAAAGATATTTAACTTCGCAATACCTCAACTACGTGTACTAACGATTGACCACGATACATTTTGATCAATATGACACACCAAAAATTCAATTTCAGTTGAATATTCATTAGGTTCGGTTTCAAATGCTGAAGGATGTTTGTAGGAATTTTATATATAATGCTTAGATTCTTTGGCAGAGTCAATCTACGATTTTCGAAATAGGAGGATCGAATTAAGCTATAAAAATGAACATTGAGGAGTCCCAACTCGTATAAATCTGTTGGAAACGTGGCAAATCAGCATGACGGTATATCTGTGGCCAGCATGCGCGGAATTGTAAAGTCAAAATATATTGTAAAGTAGTCCAAACAATAACAAAATGCCATAACTGGAATGGAAAGGTAATTTATCCAGTGATTTTTAAAAAAAGATTAAAACAAATCACCGAGTTCAATTACGAAAAATGTTCCGTTTCATATACACACATCGGAAAAGTCTAGGGATATTTTTATAACATACTAAATATCATAAAAATAAATGCATGAGGTCGTTTAATTTCGATTAAATTGGTACACTCGACCACCCTGTAGATTTCTATGGGTTGAACAAAGCCTGCAAAAACGGTAACTAATCTTTTATCAAGTTTTTTACAAACTGTAGGTTTTCGGCTAAAATGAATATTCTGAAAGTGTCGAGTTTGTACATTCTATGCAGTTCTTGCTCAGCAATTAAACTGGATATATTGTGCTTTAACATGGAACGCCATCACTAACCATTGGCTGAGATGAATAGAGTTGTAGGGCTTCTTCAAGGTGGCATGCGACAAAATGATGTAACTCTTCGTTTGGGGGTCTCCCAAAGTGTTATCAGTCGATTGTGGCGGCGTTTCCGTGAAACTGGCAGTCCAGCCGAACAACATACAGGGCGAGGACGCGCTACAACTGCAGTTCAAGACCGATTTTTGGTCTTAACCGCAAGAAGACAACCGACAATCACAGCACCTGAGTTGGTTAACGTGTTGCAGCAGACGCACCAGGTAACCATTGGTCGTGATACTGTCAGAAATCGACTGCATGAAGCAGATCTCCACAACAGAAGGCCACTTAGATGTCCACCTTTGCCGAGAGGCAATCGTGGTAGAAGATTAGAGTGGTGTCAAGAACATCAAAACTGGGATGCAAATGATTGGGCCACAGTTTTGTTTACAGACGAATCCAGATTTGGATTTCATCCAGATTCTCGTCGAGTAAGACTGTGGAGACGACCTGGAAATAATGAACGTTTGAGACACGTCCAGGAAGTCCACACATACAGAGGTGGTACAGTAATGCAATGGGGCGGAATCATGATCGGCGGCAGAACCGATCTCGTTTCTCCAAATCGCTCCCTCACAGCTCGACAGTACCTCGACACCATTCTTCTACCTATCGTCCGTCCGTTTGCTGGTGCTGTTGGTGAAAACTTCCACCTAATGCATGATAATGCTCGTCCACATGTCGCGCGTCTAGTCACTGACTGGCTCACCAACGAAGGAGTTGATGTATTGCCATGGCCAGCACAATCACCGGACCTGAATCCCATCGAGCATGTGTGGGACATGCTTCAACGAAGAATTACTCCGCATATGGGGAACATTCACACAACGTTTCAATTGAGAGAGCTTTTAATCGCTGAATGGGCAAATGTACCTCAACAAGACATTGACAATCTCATTTTGTCGATGCACGATAGATGTAGGGCCGTAATAAACCAGCGTGGAGGCCATACTTTGTACTGATTCCAATTTTTTTTGTATTATGATTTTTTTTTTCGGGATCCAAAGAAGAGCCATATTTTTTTTAGTTTTGCTTATATACGCATTTTTTTTTCACAAGCACTGAAAAAGTTATAATATTGAAATTAACCTGACGTTTTGTACTACCAAAAAGACACTTGGCCAGAAATTTATTTGGTTTACCTCATGGTTGTAAGAGGTGGAAAACGCAACCCCTAAAATTTATTTCTGATAGCCTGTTTCATTCTAAACAAAAAATATCTCTTGGGTTTTTTGACCAAAATAAACCAGTTCGCAGCAAAAAATTATTTTACGAACAACTACAGAGATACATCGTCATAAATGCGAAAATACGAAACTCATCTATCTAGTAGGTCGCTATTAGCGATAGTGACAATTAAATTGGTATGACGCTGTCAGTTTGTGAATTTTCGAAAATGAATTAATACTAATTGTGTGTTGTTGTTCTGTTCTTGATTTGTTACTGATATGCATTACGTTTACGGTCTGTCGCAGGGGAATGGGTTAGAAGCTTCTAGAAGATATGCTGAAATGTATCCTCAACGGCAGCATCCTTCACATAGAATATTTGCTCGACTTCATCAACCATTACGAGAATATGGTTCATTCGACAAAAGAACGCAGGATTGTGGTCGCCATCGAGAAGTACGAACACCACAGCACCAGGAAGCAGTACTTAATTTGATTGAAGAAGAACCTACTACCAGTACTAGAAAGATTGCTTTCCAGCTAAATGTTGATCATATGACGGTATTTCGAATTTTAAAAGAACAACTCTTATACCCTTACCATCTACAACGAGTACAGGCACTGTTACCGCGAGACTTTCCGAACCGTCTTGAATTTTGCAATTGGATGCTGGAAATAATTAGAAGAAATTGTGACTTTCTGAAGACGATAGAATTCACAGTCGAATGTAGTTTTTCTCGGGACAAGATTATTAATTTTTATAATTACCACATATAGGCTGATGAAAACCCTCACGCTATTGTCGAAACTAACCATCAAGAACAGTTTTCTCTTAACGTGTGGCTCGAAGTTATTGGGGATGATTTAATTGGGCTTTATTTACTACCTCCTCGATTAAATGGTGAGGCATACGTTCAATTTTCAAGGTAAGTCCATCCAGTACTGCTGGAGGAAGTTCCTTTGGGCGTCAGAAGGGATCTGTTTTTTATGCATGACGTGGCTCCCGCCCATTTTAGTCAAGTAGCACGTTACCATTCAACTGAAACATATGCAAATCAGTGGATAGGTCGAGGAGGACCACAGAACTGGCTCGCTCGATCCCCGGATCTCAATCCTCTCGATTTCTCTATTTGGAGCCATTTACAGCATTTGGTTTATCGTACTCCTGTTCGCGGTGTAGAGGACTTAAGAAACCGCATCATCGATGCGTGCAGGGTAATCAGAGAGACTCCAGGAATATTTGAGCGAATACGTGGCTCAATGCGCCGACGTCTAGACGCATGCGTAATGTCTGAAGGTAGACATATTGAACATTTACTATGATTTCTACATGTTGTGTGTTTTGTTATTAATAAATCAGTTTTGTTTATTACCCTTGAATCGTTTAATGCAGGTACTAACTACAAAATAACAATAAATCCAGTTCGCATTTATGACGATGTATCTCTGTAGTTGTTCGTAAAATATTTTTTTGCTGCGAACTGGTTCATTTTGGGCAAAAAACCCAAGAGACACTTTTTGTTTAGAATGAAACAGGCTATCGGAAATACATTTTTAAATGGTAAACAAATGATAAGACAAAAAGTTACATTGGAAATACATTTTAGGGGTTGCGTTTTCCACCCCTTACAACCACGGGGTAAACCAAATAAATTACTGGCTAAGTGTCTTTTTGGTAGTACAAAACGTCAGGTTAATTTCAATATTGTAACTTTTTCAGTGCTTGTGAAAAAATTGTTATACAAATTTTATGTACCCCCTGTTAGGGGCTGTATCTTAACAGCCCTAATGAAGTTTCTTTATATGAAAGATCCTATCTTTTTTTCGATGAGGAATCACCTCCTTAAATGTTTTACACTTATTCAGTTACACCCCGTATAAATTTTCCCCAAAAATGATTTTACTATAATTAAAAACGTGTGGGAAGCAATATCAATTTAAGGAGTGAGGTGATCAACTATTACGGAATACCAAAGAAGGAAGAAACCTCGAAATTCAGCCTTGTCCCAAGAAATTATTCAACTAATAACAAATATCTATTGGAAACAACGCTTGGAAGTCGAAAGTCTTTCACAATGTAAAACCCGTTGAGAGTTTTTGAATTAATTTTGAATAATACTCTGAAAATATGTTTGAAGTACCTGAAATTTCCTAACTGGAGATACGAGTGGTTATTGAGTTTCAATACATTGCTGGGACTAATTGGTCCAGTCATCTTTGTCAAAATTTGGTGCGTACCTCGGAATTTGAGATACTAAGCTATGAACTCGTATAAACTTGTATTTTGACGTCCTAAAAGTTGTCTCGAAACCTACATGTGGTAGGGTGTAGGCAACTATTGAAATCTAAGGTCAATGGTCACATAAATCTTTTTTTTATATATTTTTTGGAAATATTCCGTTTCCAATTGGTTTTTCGCAATTTATATTCATTATGAATATTGTAGAGGATTGAATTCCCTACAACTTCTGTTGCAAACATTTTTTATACGCTGAATTGTTTTCGAGATAGAGGACAGAGAGCGCGCAATTAGAGCATCATTTAAGGTCAATCTGTAGTCCCGGTCAAAAACAAGCCATATAAAGTTTACTAATTGTTGGTAAACCCGTAATTATTATTAATTTATATTTCTCATGATGAATTTTTACTGTAGTTATAATAGAAGAAGATATTGATTTACTTGTTATTTTAATGTGGTGTACAGTGTATACTTTCTCATCAACAAGAAATCTTCTTTAAAAAAGTCGACGGAAGAAACCTGCATCAACTTGCAGCAGCATTTGAAGAAGAAAACTCTCCGGTTGAAAGATCATTTGAGAATCGAATTCAATTTTTTTGTCAGTCTATAATGCTCCAAAATCTGAGGACAGAATCGATCATCTTCGTTATGCAGTCTAGAAACCTGTGCAATCATCAAATATTCCATCAAATGCAGCCGCTTACCAACATTTCAATCGTGTTCAAACTTACGTTAATGCATGATTTGGAACCCCAGGAATGGAGTTAGACAATGCGTAACGAATTCCTGGTCAATGTTATGCAACTGCAAGAGTGATTGTGGTTCGCGATGTGGATGCAGTGGTTTTTAACTTGTGGTCAGTGTAATGAGTAAGCTTGTCCCAATGCTTAACTATATCAGAGCGATGTCAATAAGGACAGGACCTTTGACAGCTAAATCATGAAAAACCTGGAGACAAATGTCGTTGAAGACGATAAATAAGAGTACTTTGAAATACTACAACGGTCGGGAGACGAAGATAAAGAAGAAGAAGATAAATATTTCTGGAGTTTTTTCCCCACACCAAATCGGAAGATTAAAACTGAGAAAGATTGAATCTTCCTCTTTGAAGATGATCACTTGGTGATCGAAACACGTGTCGAGGTGTTAAAAATAACGATTTGGTGTTGGGAAAAAACTCCAGTAATATTCATTACTACACCAAAGTTTCCAAACAGTGCATCATAAGAAGAAGATTATTAAAATTATAAGCTGTATTAAATGTTTTAATTTTCACAATTATAAATGTGAGGAATACTTGGTGTAGTTAATGGATATTACTGGAGATTTTTCAAACTAGTTTGATCTTCCTCTTGAAGATGATCACTTGGTGATCGAAACGCGTGTCGAGGTGTTGAAATATCCATTCAAGATAGTTATTTATGTATCAAGGGAATTAGGAGGGCCCTAATTACCGATGGCAAAGTTTGCGTCCCGAGGGCCTCTGGCCCGAGGGACAGCAATTGCCTGAGGTTATTAAGGCTCATTAATTCCCGAGGTACATAGATAATTTTATTTCTGACCGATTTCAATAAAATTTTGTTCATTTTTGAAACGGAAAAATGTACCAATTCATTACCTTCCCGGTATATTTGAATCAGGTACCGTTGATTATAGTAGAGTTTTCTTGTTGCTAGGTTGTTGCTATGTTACTTGTTTATAAACAGAACCTTTATGTTGTCTACTTTGTCATCAGAAGAGGCAGGTACCTCGACTGTAGTGAACAGAAGCTCCAGCCATACAAAAGAAGAAATTGTTTCCAGTGGCGGAAGTAATTTTCAGGGAACATTTCAAAATTGTACATTTATTATTTGTAATGACGTGAATAAATAAAATATGGTTCAGTTTTCATTTCTATTTATTTTTACTTGTGAAAGGTAGAGGGAATTATAAAATCTATAATGTCCCAAGGGAGTTATGACCCTCTTTATTGATAGCGTAACTATGACGATATAAGCTTATAATATCCCGGTCAGAAATAAAATTATTAATATGAGTAACATTAGAATTGAAACATAATTTAGGTATTTTCCAATAAACAGGCAGGTGAGTGTTATTAAATAAATTGATACTTAATTAAAAACAGATACGCAAGTAGAATAATTATTAAATATGATATAAAAGTTGATAAGAAACGAAAATTATTATTAATTATGTATTTATCAATAATTTGTAAAGTTTATATGGCATGTTTTTGACCGGGACAACCGGTTGACCTCAACCTTAACTCTTACACCGTGCACTCCTCTCTCTGTCTCGAAATTATAGGAAATTTTGTCCTCTTCAATATTGATAATGTATACAAATAGCGAAAAACCCATAGCAAAAGAGGTATTTGCAAAAAATGTGCAAGAAATCAATTGTTGACCTTAACTTTTAATGGTCGCGTTTATACGAGTTTATGACTGGATATCTCAAATTATATGCTGAACTTACTGAGATAACTGGACTATAATAGTTGGAAAGTCACACAGTTCTAAAGCAGAAATTCGCCAAAGAAAAAACGTAACAAACTGGAAGATGTTTGCGACAACGGTAAAAAATAACATGTTTAGTGTATATCAAAAACAAGCTTCGTTTCATCAAAGACGTCATTGGGAATTAGTCTTTAGGAGTGGTTTACCTTTAGTAATTTGCCAATCAATGATAAACCAAGAAGGTTTCTTTGGAGTCAGTTTTGTTTCTATATTCATTGAAAAAATAGCTTGTTTATCGGAGCGATATATTTTTGCCACAGTCATTACAGCTTATTTCAAACATTCCCAACTTTTCTTTTAACCACTGTTGCGTTCAGGGTTGTCTTTCACGTGCAACTTTTAAACAAAGCCATGCAGTCGCATAAGTAATGAAAATACCTAGTCTACGAAACGACTCGACTTCAATAAATATCGGGTAACCCCGAAGACTAGATTTTGGAAAATGAAGTAAGCTGTAGGGTGAGTGACAAAAAGTATATCGCTCAGACTGAACGAGCTACTGAAACTCGTTTTAAAGAACATGTAGTACGTTTTCTACACACATCGGAAAAGTCTAGGGATATTTTTAAAAATGGCAATAATTTTTTTTTAGATCGCTTTAGGGAAAAAAAGTTGACGGGTGATTATTAAACGAATGTAACTTACAACAAAGTTTATTAAACGCATATAAGCAAAACTAAAAAAAATATGGCTCTTCTTTGGCACCCCGAAAAAAATCATAATACAAAAAAAATTGGAATCAGTACAAAGTATGGCCTCCACGCTGGTTTATTACGGCCCTACATCTATCGTGCATCGACAAAATGAGATTGTCAATGTCTTGTTGAGGTACATTTGCCCATTCAGCGATTAAAAGCTCTCTCAATTGAAACGTTGTGTGAATGTTCCCCATATGCGGAGTAATTCTTCGTTGAAGCATGTCCCACACATGCTCGATGGGATTCAGGTCCGGTGATCGTGCTGGCCATGGCAATACATCAACTCCTTCGTTAGTGAGCTAGTCAGTCACTAGACGCGCGACATGTGGACGAGCATTATCGTGCATTAGGTGGAAGTTTTCACCAACAGCACCAGCAAACGGACGGACGATAGGTAGAAGAATAGTGTCGAGGTACTGTCGAGCTGTGAGGGAGCGATTTGGAAAAACGAGATCGGTTCTGCCGCCGATCATGATTCCGCCCCATAGCATTACTGTACCACCTCTGTATGTGTGGACTTCCTGGACGTGTCTCAAACGTTCATTATTTCCAGGTCGTCTCCACAGTCTTACTCGACGAGAATCTGGATGAAATCCAAATCTGGATTCGTCTGTAAACAAAACTGTGGCCCAATCATTTGCATCCCAGTTTTGATGTTCTTGACACCACTCTAATCTCCTACCGCGATTGCCTCTCGACAAAGGTGGACATCTAAGTGGCCTTCTGTTGTGGAGATCTGCTTCATGCAGTCGATTTCTGACAGTATCACGACCAATGGTTACCTGGTGCGTCTGCTGCAACACGTTAACCAACTCAGGTGCTGTGATTGTCGGTTGTCTTCTTGCGGTTAAGACCAAAAATCGGTCTTGAACTGCAGTTGTAGCGCGTCCTCGCCCTGGATGTTGTTCGGCTGGACTGCCAGTTTCTCGGAAACGCCGTCACAATCGACTGATAACACTTTGGGAGACCCCCAAACGAAGAGCTACATCATTTTGTCGCATGCCACCTTGAAGAAGCCCTACAGCTCTATTCATCTCAGCCAATGGTAAGTGATGGCGTTCCATGTTGAAGCACAATATTTCCAGTTTAATTGCTGAGCAAGAACTGCATAGAATATACAAACTCGACACTTTCAGATTATTCATTTTAGCCGAAAACCTACAGTTTGTAAAAAACTTGATAAAAGATTAGTTACCGTTTTTGCAGGCTTTGTTCAACCCATAGAAATCTACAGGGTGGTCGAGTGTACCAATTTAATCGAAATTAAACGACCTCATGCATTTATTTTTATGATATTTAGTATGTTATAAAAATATCCCTAGACTTTTCCGATGTGTGTATTTTGGAGACCAATAAAGTCTGGAATCGCTCAACAAGTCCTGGGAAATAGCCATAGAGAACACTCTCTAAAAGTATTGAGATCGATATATGACACTAGACTTTTGGATGCTGCTACGAATATGGTGAATATATACCAAATCAAATAGGTTTGTTAAATGTCATCAAAATTATTTTCGTTTACGGATTATATAATACTGGCATGATGATATATGATGGTACTGGCATTTCCATAACAAATTTTATTTGAAACATGTTTTGAATGAACAATTAAGTAGAATACAAAATTACTACTACGAAAC
Organism: Leptinotarsa decemlineata; assembly: GCF_025532065.1. Lineage (NCBI taxonomy): Eukaryota > Metazoa > Arthropoda > Insecta > Coleoptera > Chrysomelidae > Leptinotarsa > Leptinotarsa decemlineata. The sequence goes on from NW_027412523.1 coordinate 5,406,191, forward strand.
AGGTACAATATTGAAATTTTTTGTAAAAATTAATTACATAAATGCTTTATTCTGGAAAAACATGTTGATTTAGAAAGCACAAATTATTACAATGTCATTTCTAGTGAAATATTCAGTATGTACAAACGTTGATCACTGATATTTTATGAAAACAAGTGCAATAAGGACTATCGAGGGCTTACCTTTTAACGTGTGGTTCTCACTACTTTTTATAATGATATTTTAGATTTAATCATGAATTTTAGAATTATGTTATATATTTTTTCATTTAGTGCAGCTGAAAGCACTGTTACATTAGTTGGAAACGAAACAACTTTCTTGAATTTTTTCCTATATACATGATCCACATGTTAGACCCCTGATTTGTTATTTTTGTCACTTTTTGACTTGTTATGCTTTATATGCATACCCAACAAGTTATCAATTTTATATGTTATATTAATGTTCTCTTTTTCAGGATTCTCTTTATTTTATACAATATATAGAAAGGAATATTACTGTTGAAGAAATATTCTTTACTACACCAAAAGTTTCACAGAGTGCATCACAAATATATAGGAAGGACTTCCAGAAATTTCAAAACAAGAATCTACGAACATAAAAGAAATTTTGAGCTGAAGAAAACTAATTTCACCTATGCTTGCCACCTTTTAAAGGACAACCACAATTTCAACATGGACTACGACATATTAGATACAGGAAATGGTGGACAAAAATTGAACTTGCTCGAATCTCTGGAAATAAACGCAATTGAACGGAATTCTAGATACAACAGAATGAAAATGTGTTAATTTTAATATATTGCCACTGGGAAGAATTTTCACAAACGTAAGTATGTGAAGGCTTACTTTCAGTTGAACTTCGAATTATTTTTCATAGTCTTCTTGATAAATACTAACTAACGAAAAAAAATATTATCATCAACTGATCCTTCTGAATGAATTCAGAATTTTGTCAGGCTGAGTCAATTAAATTTAATTTTCAACATGAAAAAATTGTTGATGATTTATTTCATTATTTTCTCGTTAAAGATATCTTCAAATAATCTGAAGATGGAGAATATTCCAACAAATTCCACATAAGTCAAATCACTAATCCACTTCCTTTGTTGTTAATTAACTTTGTTTCATAACTGTATTGATATTGAACACAAAGAAAGTGGAATCTTCCTCTAATTAAACCTTTTTACGATCAACATGTGTAGCTACTATAAAAGTTAATTATTGAAAAAGTATTGAATCATATTTCTAAAAAGTGATAAAAATCCCGATACTAGTCATTGAAGACATTTTTTTCTCAAGTATGCCTCTAAAACGTTAGGTCTATTAAAGAAGTAATAGATGATAATAGTCTCTAATTCATGTGCAATTTCACATTAAAATTGATCGGTTTCATTAAACATTTTGAATGAGAGATGACTGCAATTCCAATGCCAGTTAAATTATCAAGGTTTCCGATTCAGTTGTTGAATGTCAAGAAAGTTTTTTAAGTTATTGAATTTAGCTCTTAACTTTCTGATTATTTCTTTCATATGTAGGTGCTATCCAAAATGTCTATCTAAATGGATACCTAGATATTTTATTGACTCGCCTTCAGGTATGTGATTATTGTTTCCTATATATTCAGGGGTCCCATATTGGGTAATGTACTGCAGTATGATGTGAAAGGCAAATATTTGTTTTTTTCGAAATTGATCGAAAGTTTATTGTGACAGAACCATTTTTCGATCTCAATGAAATCTTTTTCTGCAGACATTTTCAATTGGTTCCATGAAGAGTGGGTATACAAGACAGCTGTATCGTCAGCAAAGCTCAAAATTTTACCTTTTGTTGATATCTGCAATAGTTCATTCAAATATATTGTAAACAGGATTGGTCCTAGAACCGTTCCTTGCGGAACACCAAAAGTAGGTAACAATTTTGGGATAACTCATAAATCCATCTATACTAACTCTCTGTTCTCGGTCACATAGATAGCTTTCGGAAATATCGTAAGCTTTCCCAAGTTCTCCGCAGTTCTCTAATTTTCTTAGGAGTTTTGTATGACTGACTGCTGGAATTTGTTTGTCAAGAGCTTCGTAAATACAAGTAGTTAAATCAAGAATCAATAGTGCCAAAGGAAACAGAAGAATGTTTTTTTTTTCAAATCTGAAATATTTTCCATGAACGATATGAAATTATTTTATAATCAACCCACGACTCTTGAAAATGTACATGACTCCATTGAAATTTTGTTCATAAACATCTATAATGAGAGATCTTGAACGGATTTCACCTCATATTATGACTACATTCGCCGGCTCGCCTTCTGCATTATTCAGTATTACGCATTCGTTATTTTATTACATAAGAATTTTGTGGTTCAGAAACTGTTAGCAGGAATATATGCATCAAAAAGAAATCCTTATTGTCGCCAATGAAGTCTCCCGCCGCAAAAGTCTGAACTCCATTGGTTCTAGAGCAAAAAATCCTTGAGGTATACAAAGAGAATATATTTTTTTATTGTTCTTGTGTTGACATTTTTTTCCTGCACTATACTTTTTCCCCCAATATCCATTTTTCAAATATAAGTAATTTTCACAGGATTTAAATAGAAAGTAGCTTATCATTTATGAGAGGTTAGTTTTAGAGAAAGAAGGTTTCCTGTTTTTAAGAGGAAGATTAATCTTCCTCTTTACTTTTTTACTGTACTTTATTGAGTTGTGAAAATCTTCGTCTAATTAGGTATATTTGAGTGTGTAAAAATTGATACATTGAATGAACATAAGAAAAAATATTTTAATTTAAACAGAAAAACTTATAAAAATAGTTGTGCCATGGATTTTGAGTGATGCCATTATTTTCAAGGATCATAAGTAAATCATTATCAGCAAATCAAAATCAGAATTTGTTAACCTACTTCACGGATCTTTTATTTTGAAAACTTATTACGAACATAACCCCAAAGTCGTAAATTATTGAGTAATTGTCTTTTTCGTCTGGACCTTAATCTTGAATCGATCTCAGTCCAAGGCAAACTCCGTTCGTTGTGTAACAGTCAACATCGATTAATAGTAAAAAATAATTAAACGTAAACAGTAATTGATCATCTTGACAACGATACATCGGTGTCTCTTTATCCTTGGAAAGAAAAAAATTGCACGGAAACGAATGAGAGGAGTAAATATGGTGACACTTCATTATAATTGTTACTCAAACACATTTTGAAGTAGGACAACAATGTCTTAGTGGTTCTAGGCATATAAGTGTATTTGTTTCATTCCGCAATGCAGTTTTTCTATTAGCGGAAATGCAAGTTGTGGGAAAATAATGAAACTCAAAATGATTAGTTTGAAAATTTAAAAAAAACACGCTTCAATAGCAACACGAACTAAAAAAATGAAACATTATTCAAACGTATTCACTAAACAATTTTACAAAAAGGCAACACGTGTTTCGCTTTACAGTGGCTTCTTCAGGTGTGTCTTTAAAGACAGCTGTATAGACCTCTATTTAAAAAATTTAATATATTAACCGTTACGGCTCTAAACATATTTCAATGTCTTGTTTATATGGTTTATATGTACCTCATATATGGTAAAAACCATATATGAGGAAATTACATATGATTAAATTCAAAAAAAGTATAAAAGGGCTGCTGATTGATCTTTGCCCTAAAGTAAGTGAATTTTTTCACTGCAAGTTTTAATGTTTGCCTTTTAATGTGTGTGTTTTGTATTATATTTATCTACCTTGACGATGCTAAATCTGTTGTATTGATAATAAGCAAATAAATTGATTGACTGATCGATTGAAGACACTTGAGTAAGGTTTTTGTTACGTTTTTATTGTCCTTCCATAAATGAAGGGCGAAAAAACTCTATTTCCTCTTCAGAAACTAACATTTGTTCAATATTCGGTACGTATTAATGTTTCTTTGTATAATTTACTAGCTTTATTGAATCTAACGTATTAGCAATGTTTTCAATTCAGGCTAATGAAGAAGAGAGTACAGAAGAAGAAGATACATCTAAAGAATCATCAAAATGAAACTAATACGTAAGGAAACGTACAGTATGAAGTTAGCAGCCTAAATTCCCTTGGCAGATTTAACTTTTGTTCTGGAAATTTTCACCAAAAATAAATACATTTGAAAAGCATTCCAGTGAAGATTCAGAGATATATCACTTGAATTCAAAATGAGTCTCACTTGACCCTCTAAGAGTAATTATTAAAGCAGCCTCTGATTGTTCAGGTCTCCATTGAAAGATGCTCACATTTCATTCGAAACGTGTTATATGAAGATTCCTCAGTGAGTTTGGTGAAGCAATAAAAGGTTCATATGGCGTGTTTCTGCATAATATTTTCACTGCAATAATAATGCTCTTCCCGAACGAAATTTCCAAACTCTCCGCGCCACGGAAATTTAGTCACTACCACCGATAAGTCTGTAATTGTTGGCATAAAGGAAACGTCATCGTCTATTTTAAATCGATGCTAGTCATTACTATATATTGTTGCAATGGATGAAAATAAATTTTCCGATTGACACTTACGGCATTCTGGTACATTTACGAACACTATCTCGGGTTTGATTCGAAACGTTTTTTTCGTTTCGGGTTCAGATTTATTTTTTCGAAAACTAAACATGGTGCACTTGACACTTCAACTGTCTTTACAACGATCTACTTTTCAGTGGGCCGGAACTATGACTGGTAATTCGTTGACCTCATTCTGGAACTGCCTAATCATTGTATGGTAATATCGTGTTCACAGCGACCAAGTAAAGCAATATTTTCATATTTTACACTATCTCAATTGAAAACGAGTTGTTTCCACCGTGAACCATAATTCAGTCAAATAATAAACCAATGAAAACTTTTCGATGATGGTTCAAAACGCATCTGGAAATACGCCCCGTGACTTAATCACATAGTTTTGTTCAGTTTTTGACCTTTGTTCAACATTAGGAATATTATTCAAATAATAACCCATTTTTAATGGAAACCATTTGTGACCCATTTTTAATGGAAACACCCCCTTAAAATTTGAAGTTGTAAACCGATTTTATTAACTTTTTTTTTGAAATGTCAAGTACTAAAAGGTCTACCTTGGGACAAAATTTGAAATGTTTATTGAAGTTTCAGGGCATACTACGATATTTTTTCTTAGTCGAAAATCGGGATTTTTATTAGCGATTTTTTTATTGAAAAAATCACTACGCCACTGGATTCAGAGTGCCTCTAAACAGGTGTGACCAAAATTTCATGAAAAAATATTCATTATTAACAAAGTTATGACAACTCAAAAATTGTAAAACTCACACAGCTAACAGTCACAAAAAACACCCTATATCAACAGATATAGCCATGAGAATATTTTTTTTATGATTTCAACAATAAAGTGCCGCCAGATGGAAAAAAACAAATAGCGTAAATATTTTTACGCTACATTACGCTACATTCAAGTTTTCACGCAAATTAACTAAAACTAAGACCTAATATTTCAATTTAAATCTTAGTTGCCATGGAAATGATATTACACTTTGACACTTGTGAAAGATTTAAGTGTACTATTGTCAACAATATTCACCTTACAGTTCTTCGAATTATATTGTGTCATGGCTGCAAGATTGAGCGTAAGGGAGAAAATTGAAATTGTACGCCTTTCGGGAGATGACGTTAGAAGTGCTAGAGAGGTTTGTAGAGTATTTAATGAGAGACATCCAGATCGTCCTCGTATTAGCTGCGGTAAGGTAAATAAAATAAATAAAATATTCAATGAAACTGGTGCAGTATCAAAAATGATGTTAAAAAGTAATCCTGTACAAAGACGAAACAGGAATGACAGGAATGATCAAATCATTTTAGATTATTTCGGAAATAATCCTAATGCCAGTATAAGGAATGCCACTTTAGATTTGAATATTCCACGAGAAACTATTCGGAGATGTCTCAAGGCGAAGAATATTAAACCTACCAAGCCAAAATTTTTACACACACTTCAAGAAGGCGATGAAGCAAGACGCCTGGAATATTGTTTATGGGCCCAAGGGGAATATTTGAACAATAGAAATTTCCTAAAAAATATTTTATATACCGACGTAGCCACTTTCACTACAAATGGAGTAGTGTCATCACAGAATTGTCGCTATTGGGCAGCGGATAATCCTAACTGGGTAATAAACTGTAAAAGCCAGTATTCCCAAAAAATCAACGTCTGGTGTGGGATACTGAACGAACGAATTATTGGTCCTTTCTATTTTGAGGAAAACATCAATGCGCAGAGGTTTCTAGAATTTTTAAACACAGAGTTTTGGGATGCTATTCACGAGCTGCCAATCAATGAACGATCAAATTTAATTGTCCAGTTAGATGGGTGTTCAGTTCATTATGCCAGAGCTGTGAGGCAATGGCTTAGCGAACATTTTCCAAACCGATGGATAGGCCGTGGTAGACCGTTTATAGAGTGGCCACCCAGATCTCCAGACCTCACAGTTTTGGACTTTTTTCTCTGGGGACTTCTCACACAAAAGGTTAACAAAAACCGCTCAAGAGATAGAAATGAACTTTGTGCAAGAATTCGACAGGTATGTGCAGATATTAGCCCTCAAGAACTAAGGAACGTAATCAGGAACATTCGTAAGCGCTACGACACATGTATCGAAATACGTGGTGGATTAGTAGAGGCTACTAGAATCTGAGTTAGAATTAATTGTTGCACTGAATCGAAACATTTCATTAATTAGTTATTATTTACGTTTATTAAATTTTTTTCATTGTTAGTTGAATTGTGTGAATGTAATTCCGTTATTTTCATTGAAAATATTTACGCTATTCGTTTTTTTTCCATCTGGCGGCACTTTATTGTTGAAATCATAAAAAAAATGATATATTGTGACTGTTAGCTGTGTCAGTTTTCGAATTTTTGAGTTGTCATGACTTTGTTAATAATGAATATTTTTTCATGAAATTTTGGTCACACCTGTTTAGAGGCACTCTGAATCCAGTGGCGTAATGATTTTTTCAATAAAAAAATCGCTAATAAATTTTCGACTAAGAAAAAATATCGTAGTATGCCCTAAAACTTTAATAAACATTTCAAATTTTGTCCCAAGGTAGACCTTTTAGAACTTGACATTTTAAAAAAAATTATTAAAATCGATTTACAACTTCAAATTTTAGGGGGGTGTTTCCATTAAAAATGGGTCACACTGTAGAAGAGAAAAAATATATTTATTAATTTTGGTTTGCACACGTGTAGCTTTTCAATTAACCATGTTCCTGTGACAGATCCGTACTGTGATCAACCTTGGATTGTTTATAACTTTCATCGAGTGGCCTATCAATCAAATCAAGATATTCCATCACTTGACATATATCTCAATGTTTCAACGGAATATTTCCAAATTGTCCGAAACGTAGAAATGTTTTTAAACATCTGGAAACATGTATGGATTCAATTGTTTCATCTAACATTAATGATTATAGCAGTACTAAAAAGTATCTTGAGTTTTAGTATGCCATTTTCACCAGACAGTATAGGAAGAAAAAATCCTAAAGTTTTATAGACGCATGTATGATAAAATGTTCCAACACAAAATCTTTGCTGAGCAAAAAAAACAACAAAAATATAACAAAGAATAGATTTGAATGTGAAAATTAATTATTTCACAGATTCAACTTTCATGTAACAAAATTAGTATCTCTCGAAATACATTTGAAATAAACTATTTAAATAAACTGAAGCTTCAAGTTGGAGATAAAATTCATTTTGTTTGATACCATATCTGTTTCTAAACACTCACTGCAAATTCATCAAAATCAATTGAATTTTATTTACATTATCAGTGGAAAATTTCACAGAATCAACCCAAAGAAACGTGGCGGTTTCTATTATTTATATATCGACAACAAATCTATTGAAATCGTTGATAAAGTGAAATTTCTGGAGATAATACTAGATTGAAAGCTTATTTGATAATCGCACGTGAACAAATTTACCACAAAATTAAGTTCTCTCTAATCCTATGTACTGAGGCTCCTATAATATGCTTTGGAGCAGTCAACTCTATAAAATTGCTCAATATTTTAATTTGTCCGCTTTTAAATCTATTGTTGACAAATTAATTTGCAGGTAGTGGTTCCACTAGTTAATTACCGAAAAATCAATTAGGATAATCATCAATTAACAAACAAAGTCCACATCGGGTCAGAAAACTTTAGGTATATGAACAGTTAACCCTTGTCTTTAGATTCAGTATCAATTTGCTTCTCCTGAAGATGTTAACCTTCTTAGCGAGTGCAAATATATCAGTTTGGTGTTAGGGTAATTGATCTCTAGAAAAAGTTCTCAACTTTTACACCAAAGGATCCAATTTCATCGTTCAAACCGATTTTTGTGAAAATCTTAGTGTTTTTGAGTACTTTCATCAATATGGATTTCTGGAGACCTTTTGAAACAAATGATAACATTACGTGTGAGGAAACTGTGTCAATCGACAGGGATCCGGAACTTGAAAATAAGGACTTACATGTTCAAGTTCAGCGAGTAATTTTGAATATTTATGAATGCTTGAAGAAGGAAAACTGTCACACTTCACAGAATGCTATTGTGAAAAGAATATGCGAGTTAACGAAACTATCTCGTTCGACAGTTCTTAGAGTCATTAAAATAGGGGATATCATTGACCATGCAATGAAACGAAAACAAACGAATAAAAAATTCGCAAACGTTGATGGTGCTACAAAAGATGTGATTCGGCGAACAATTTATGGTATATACCAAAAAAATTAAGTACCAACCTTAGAAATGATTTGGTACAAATTACTCGACTATCCCGATTACAATCACAAATCTTTAGAAACTCTACGAGGTGTCTTATTGTCTTGTGGTTTCAAATATAAACAATTGAACAATCGGATGGTCATAATGGAATCGACACGCATTGTTCAACTCCGACAAGAATATTTGAGGAGAATGAAAAGCTAGCGAGAATCCAGCAGACATATAATCTACCTCATCAAAACTTGGTTTGACACCCATGATGTTGTCAAATATGGCTGGGTAGACGAAACCAAGTGTTGGGCTTTGAACACACCTTCTTCAAGGGGAAAACGTGTTATAATTTTGCATGTCGGGAATGAAAGTGGTTTCGTACCTAACGATTTGCTTCTGTCGGCCAAAAATATAAAAGATTCGTCTGCTGATTACCACGAAGATATGACTGCGGCTTTTTTCGAAACCTGGTTCAGTGAGCAGCTTCTCCCAAATATTCCTCCAAACTCGGTTATTGTTATGGATAACGCTTCGTATCATTCTCGGTTATTGACTACAATACCAAACAATAACACAAAAAAGCAGATATTGTTGATTTCATGCGAAATCATGACATGGAGATACCCGAAAAGATTCCAACGAAAAAGGTATTACTGGCGACCATAAAACAACGTAATTTCAAAAAAGAGTATACTTATTATTGATTCGATGTGTGACACACGTGGTCATATTCTCTTACGTTTGCCTCCATACTATTGTGTGTTCAATCCAATTGAAATGGTTTGGGCCACAATGAAAGAAAGCTTGCGGAAATGTAATCAGTCACCGACTTTGAATGCTGTAGTGCTTGACAATATAAGGCGAGTGGTGAATGAAGTAGGTAATAGTGATGTATGGAGAACTGTGTGGCCCCCGTTATGAAAGAAGAAAACAAATATTATGTGCAAAGTTCCATAAATCCGATCGTTATTCAACTCGATGGTGATTTCACCTCATCCGAATATAGCGAAGAAGAATTTTGATTTTTCTAGCAATTTTGTTGGCTTCTATTATTTTGTAAATATATGTTTGACGAGAATTCGGTGTGATTATTTGTGTTTTCATTGTATTTTAGAGTTTTAAACAAAGATAAATGAAAATTTCTATGTTTTTTACCACTTTCATTTGTAACGTTAGATAGAAATGATTTGTAACGTTAGATACAAATAAAAGCGGTAAAGAAATTGATTTGATTTGATTTTGATTTGGTAAAAAACATAGAAATTTTCATTTCTCTTTTCATTATGATTTTCTACCACGTAGTTAACGGCTACATCCATCAATTCATTGAAGTTTTAAAAGATTTAAGTTTGGGAAAGTTGAAGAAATCACCTTTCATATGATTACGGTTGAAAATTTCAACCTGATGCATATTTTTGAACTTTTCCGAATCGAAGAATTGGGAGAAAAAAGGTCTTACAGTATTGGATTCTTTAAAGACAATATGTAAAAAAAATTTGGGATGATTCAAAAAACATAATGCACTGAAACCCCACCAAGTACACCGAAAATGGCGGACCAGAATTTTTATGCGTCAGTAGGTGGGTATTTGATCCACATCTCGAGCATTTGATCAATTGAATTCAAATTAGGAAATTAGATTTATTGTAAATATGACTTATCAATTGGGTCACTTTAGATACAAATTTAAGTGTGCTTCAAATTGGTACCTTGAACTTCTTTCAAATGTTGTGTATCACAATAAGTAACACAATTTTTACGAAAATAGCACAACATAGATTAATAAAATTTACTTTGGGACTTTGTATCGAACTCTATAAAGCTAATTAATCAATCAATATTTATTTACATTTTTCGACATGGATTAGATGTATTGGAATTATCAACTGGTAGGTGAAGTAATACATTAAAATGAAATTTACATCAAAACTAGGTTGAAATACACTAACACTAAAGTATGAATTTTCATAAATTCACATATACAATGAAAATATTCAACGAAAGTCATTTTTTGTGGAGGAAAAAATCAGTTGTCAATCAACAACATTGACATAATTTCATATTTCAAAACTTCTTGACATCTGTCGAAGAAGTAAAGAAATAAGCTCTCAAAAAAGGAATAACTGCGTATATATTCGAATTTTTATCCATTTCTGAAGACGGAGGCAGATTTTGGCCTCCGAAACGTAAAAGATAAGTATTATTTCTTAATAATTTTTTTGATAGGCAAAATTGTTAAATACGACAAGTTACTGATAAATAGAAGATTTTTCTTTGTGAAAAATACTTTGATTTTTACGCAGTAACTTATCGGGGTAAACTAAAAAGTTTGCCCTTCTACACTTGTATAAAGTTCTCCATTATAATTTTTATATTTTTTCAGATTGTGGAAGGTAACAAAACTTTCGATTTTCCGTTATTATGAAGAAATGATTGTTGATTTAAAATAATAAAAATAAAAAAAAAATCATAATGGTTTTATAGGTACTCTCATCCGGTACTTATACAAGTATTTTTGCGTTTTACGAGACACATTGAAAAAAAATCAAGACATTTTGAATAAATTATCGATGAGAATATCCAAAACATTGATAATAAATATCGTTTCATTTATTACTTTCTACAGTGTGGTCCATTAAGCCTGCAACAAATGGGAAATTTTTTTATTATCGATTTCTCAGAAAATTTCATTCTTGACAAAAGTTGGTGCATGTTCCAAAACTATACCAAGTGTACCTGAAATGGCTTTATAATTTGAGATATGATTTTTCCATGTGGATTCAGAGTGAAATAGAAGAACAGCAAGATTTTCATCGATGTATTCTGTTTGGAGATGAATCTACTTTTACAACAAATGTGGTTCTATCATCACAAAATTGCAGATGGTGGTCAACCCAAATTTTATTATTGACAACAAAAATCAATACTATCAGAAAACAAACGTTTGGTGTGGTATATTAAATGATAAATTACTAGGTACGTTTTTTTCGCGAGAATTTGAATGGTGACTTGAACTTTTTGGAAACTGAAATAGCAGAGTTTTTGGATGATATGGTATTAGAAGAACGGCGAAAGTTATGGTTCCAACATGACGGATGCCCTGCCCATTCTACTAGAAATGTTTCTCAGTGGCTGAATACGACATTTCGTAATAAATGATTAGGACGAAATACCGATCCTCGATGGCCTCCTCGTTCTCCAGACCTCACACCTCTAGATTATTTCTTATAGGAATACTTGAAACAAAAAGTCTACAGAGATCGCCCCTTTAATAATGTTGATGAGCTTGAAACTTCGATACGAGTTCATTGCAGAAATATTCCCGCTAATGTGTTGCGATCTACATTAAACGAATTTTATGAGCGAACAATTAGATGCATAGAACGAGACATACAGAGATGCTTCGATAATTGTTATTGTTAGCACCTGTTAAGTTGTTAAGTTACCTACTGTATTTTTCTGTACTATCGCTTATTGGTTATTTTTTGTTCATGGCTATCCGCGATAGATTTTGACAGTTTATTAATATGAACATTTAGTTAGTAAAGTATTTGCCTCGTTAAAAAAGAGTATTTATTTTATTCTACAGTTCTGTTGAATATCGTTGCAACAAACATGAAGTTGACGGTCACCTAAAAAAATACAAATCCAAGTAAATTTTACAAATACACTTTGATTTGATAAAAAATACTCCAAACTGATTTGATTGTTGCTACTTCAAATACACATTAAATCAAATAGTGAAAATATGTATCATACGGGGGTAATTCAAAATGTTCTAAAAAAAATCGAATAGCAGGCCATGACTTCGTATCTGAACATAACTTTTAATTCGAAGCAACTTTTCTCTACAACATATTTCTATATTTTTTGAAATAATGGTAATGTATAGTTTTGGAACATGCACCAACTTTTGTCAAGAATAACATTTTCTGAGAAATCAATAATAAAAAAGTTTCCCATTTGTTGCACACTTAGTGGACCACACTGTATATGAATCTTATATGTCTTAGCATCTATTATAAATGTTTGAAACACCAATAGGGAAAAAGCGACTGCAAAATATGTATATCGCTAAGGGGAGTAATTTTCAGAAACTCTGTATTTTGGTATCATATGGAAAAAATACCTCTGGATGATCTACACAATAGTCGGAAATGTTTTCGTTGATATTTTTTATTGAATTTTTGGTAAATTTTCGTTTTGAGGGCACCCGGCGGTTTTGAAAGAAATTTTGAGTGTACTTATGTATTTTGATACGTAGATTACGAATTCGAAAGAAAAAAGCGACGCTCTCCCTTATTTACAAAGTTACGGCCCTTCAAATTTCAGAAAAGGGCAACTTTTCAGCCTTTTTTTTCACAAAATGAACTATTTAAAAACAAACATTTTTTCACTAGGTCGCCTTTACACCTTATTCCTCTTTCTTTGGCACTTTTCACTTCAAAAATCAACATTTTTCCAATGAAAATGTTAAAAAACGTACGGAACTGCTTTTTGGTTACATATCTCTGTATTTTACGTTTTTAAGGTTAATGGCATGGCAGTCCATATTCCTAAAGTAATTCAAATGTTTTTTACCTTCATTCTTTAGATCGTGAATTAGTTTTTGGTGGGGTATTACGAATTTGAAATAGTAGGCGGCGGCAAATACCAACCACTTTTTTCTGAAATGTCACTAGTAACTAACCTAAAAATAGAATAATGTCACCAGGAGAAGCATTCGTTTCTAAACTAAGTTTTTTAAAAGAAAAATGTTCATTATTGAAGTGAAAAGTGTCAAAGAAGGATGAATAAGGTGTAAATGTGACCTAATGAATAGATGCTTGTGTTTTTAAATATTTTATTTTGTGAAAAAGACGGCTGAAAAGTTGCCATTTTCTAAACTTTGAAGGGCCGTAACTTTGTAAATACGGGAGGTAATCGGGAGGTAATTCGTAGGTAATCTACGTATCAAAATACGTAAGTACACTCAAAAATTTTTTCAAAATCGCCCTCAAAACGAAAATTTACCGAATTTTTTTGGTAATTTCTTTTTTTGATACTTCAATCAGTTCTTGCAACAAAAAGTTGTTCTTTGTTGAATCTACTCGATTGAGCATGACATGATGTCCTGACAATGACAATAATAACCGACTAATCATATCCCAATCATGAATTTGCCAAAAAAAAAAGATAAGTTGAAAAGTTATGAAAAACGGTCCACCCCGTAGGGTTATCCTTGAACCAAGCAAGCAGCCGCTCATGTACAAATAGATGCATCTAGCATGCGCTGGCAATGATTCATTACTACGTCAACACGTGGATAGAAAACGTTTCGTTATTCGAAAAGGACTCACCAACAGGACTAGCGGGAACGTAAATAATTTGCGCCATTGTACTGTCACGACAGAGTCAATAATAGTAGAACAAGATCTCTCACTTTTCCCGGACCAATTGATCGACTCCGCCAATCGGAAGAATATTTATACACTTTTGAGGTGATCCGATCATTAGCAGTAGATACGAACAATATGCACACTAGAGGAGATAACGAGTTGTGGTATCACTTCAAAATGATTCACGAAGAATCGGAGTTTGATCGCTACCGTCGATTCATTTTATCAAGTTCGCCGTGTTTTCGTTATCGACGCGAGTTTCACACAAAGTCGACGTTCGAAAGTCACCTTTTCCAAAACACTACGTGGTTTTGCGAGAAGACCTTCGCATTATTGTTTATTAGCGATTCAATCTGCTACGTTTTTTATAGAAACAGAAGTTCGCCCATTTGAAAGTTTCGACGGATATGTCGGTTCAAAAACAAACCACTAACCGATATGCGCACGATCGCTAAATAGAAATACGCTTCATACGGGGTGAGTGTCGATAGTACTGATATCAGGTGAACTTTGTCTGGAAAATAGTTTTTTGAATTCGGGGATCGGTCCATGTCCTAATCTGGTTCCGTACCAATGATTTTGGTACCCCCAGAGCTGGTTCAGGACCTATATATGAAGTTGATGATCCGTGTCTAGCGCATTAATCAGCTTCATCATTTCCTGTGATTCCTGAATGCCCTGGCATCCAGTACAGAGTTAATTTGTTTATGATTGCAAGTTCATTCAGTTCTTCATGGCATTCCCAGACCAGTTTTAATGTCACTTTCGGGTTTGTCAGAGCCCCTAGTGCGCTCTTATGTCTGTAAAAATATTGATCCGCTCATTTCTTTGAGGTCTCAATTTGATAAGCCTTGCACACTGCAAGATAGCATACACTTCCGCCTGAAATACGGATGTGTATAGTCCTAGCGGATAGCTGTAGTTTAAATTTCTATCGAAACCGTTGAGACAACAACGGTTTCGAGGTGGATATTATTGACTCAATTCTTTTTAAAAAACTGCAGAAACAAGCCCTGAACCAAGTATATCCAGTTGAAAAAAATGACACTAAACATCATGTAACTATAATTTACGTTGGTGATCCTATTAATAATATCGCTCGTTTTTTACAAAGCAAAGAATTGGGCGTAGCCAACTGATAATTTGACTAAAATCATTAAAAACTTGTAGTTCTTGTCCAACATTTTTTATCGGATAAGCTAGATATTTTCTTCCAAAAGAATGAGAGAAAACAGAAATAGTTTCAGCTGTCATACTTTCACAGATGTTTAGCATGTGCGAGAGGCATGCATTCAAAAGTGTTTTGCTTTCAGCGATTTTCTGCTATCGAAATGCATCAAATGTGTAAAATAAATGGGGTTGATTACTCAAAAACACTCACAATGTAGTCCGTGTACTCAATGTTGACCGTGACATAAGGTAGTTGTACTCTGAGCCAGTAAAATATTCACGAGTGGTACGAGCTTTTCACAATAGAAGAGACCAGTTCTTGCCACGTGGTCGTACGGTCAATAAGTAGTATGAAGTTATGCGTCACTTGCGAGGAGCAATACGGAGAAAACTACTGGTATTGTGGAAAAACAATTCATGGCTTTTGCACCTGCTCACTCGTCATTATTTTCCGTAATTTTTTTGCCAAAAACAACACCGTAACCGTGCTTGCGCCACCAGATTCACCAGATTTGACCACCTGCGATTTTTCCTGTTCTCAAATTAGAAGGGACCTATGAAATGATTGCGTTTTGCGACGATTTAGGAAATGAAAACCGAATCGCTGAGGTCATACCAAAAGGGGACAAAATGAAACTTGAAGTATAGATAAATATTTTTTGAGGAAAATTAAGGTTTGCCTTATTTTTCGAAAAGGTGAAAAAGATTTGAATTTTTCATCGCTTTTCTGGATGTTCAGCTTTCCAGAATGTAGTTTTCTCTAGATTCGATGGTCAACATTCCGGAAAAAAATCTTTTCGTTCTCAATACCTAAAAACGTACTTCTGAAAAACGTCTCAATCGCTTCTCAAGGATTTGAGGCGAGGTCTTTTTCTCATTGAGGAATTTTTCAAAAGTAAGTTTTGGGTTTTAGGAATAGACAGAAAATACATTCCGAAACGTAAACCATCTAAAAAAGTTCAATCGTGAATGGTTAAAAACCCGAAAAACACAAAAACTCATTTTATTTCATTTCGAACTGAAGTCAAACTAAAATTTTTATATAGTATTAAATATGACAAGTCACTACGTTCTTTAGGAAGTTGAATGGCCAATTGCATATGCAGGAAATTTTCTGTGAAGATTCCTACACTGACGCCTGTCGGATATAATCCAACGCCGTTCGTGGTATTAGCCAGGGGAGTAGTTGCTTTCTGATAGGCGTGATACCTACTGTGTAGGTATATCTGAGACTGGCTTGAACGTTTAACGTTTATTTCTTCAAATTTAATTATGTGCCTAGCAATTGCACTCAGATGACTATTAATGTTTTTTATTAATTTCAGTTCTGAATCATTCAGCAGAAAAAAATATTAGTATTCAATAATGAAAAACTATATTTTTGAAGCATCTTGATAAGAGAACATACTCTTCATATAGTTCATGATATTAAAAACTCTATCTTTGATCTGTTATGCTTTTGCTGGACGCCCAATACATTGATATCTAAAACTTTTATAATGGAAACTCGATGTGACACACACGCTGAGTATGGAAGTAGAGTCATTTTGCTAGATCTTAAGAAGCATTAACCAATCGTTCAGGTGACTCCAGAAATTTATAGAAGTAACAAAAAGGAATCAATAATCACAATTACAAACAACCATTATCATTTCTGAGCAAAGTATGCAAACACTCCACAATTGTGCTTTCAAATAAGATAAATTGGGGAGAAGAAAGAACCCATCTTGAAAAATTTTTTCCATTTTCCATTCAAAGAAACGAATGAATGCAATAAAGAAAAATGTGAAACGTAGAATGAATCTGAGGAAAACACTTCTTACACCAAATTATCTATAAGAACAATTCGTTCAGGCCAATAACACCTATCAGAAAACAACTACTTCCCTGGCTGATACTACGAAGGCCGTTGAATTATATCTGACAGGTGACAGAGCGGGATTCCTCTTCACACATGTCAGAATTGCAAATCTACTAGTAGGTTTTCAGTGGTACCCAAAAAGGTTAATTTAATGCACGTCTACAAGAGTGCTGCAGTTCTGGTGTGTGGGAAAAGTGTTTTCAGTAGATGGTCACAATTGCGTCTTTGGTACATGCTGGATGATCTGAAAAGTTAGTTAGTTAGTTAACCCTAACCTGTACAGTTTCCACAGCTGTCGGACTGTTAGTTTGTGGGATAGAACATTTCGAGTAAAGCAAAGTGTGGAAAGACGCAACAGTCGGCTGGCAAAGTTATGGTATCAGTGGTTTGTGATGCGCATGGTATAATATTCAACAACTATCTTGAAAAGGAAAAAACCATCAACAGCGATTATTACGTAACGTTATTGGAACGTTTGAAGGACGCAATCGCGGAAAAACAGCCCCATTTGAAGGAAAAAACTGTTGTTTCATCAAGGCAATGCACCGTGTCACAAATCAATGAAAACGATGACAAAATTGCATGAATTGAGCTTCAAATTGCTTCCGCATCCACCGTATGCTCCAGATCTGGCCCCTATCAACTTTTCCCTCTTCTCAGGCCTCAAGAGACTGCTCGCTGGAAAGTTTAACGCCTAGGAAGAGGCAATCGTCGAAACTGAAGTCTATTTCAAGCCTGAAGATAAATCATTCCATAAAAATGGTATCAAAAAAAGTGTATGACTGCCATAATCGTTGTATCGCCCTATATTTTACGACAAATCAGGTTTTGTGATAAAAAGACTAAACCTATCTATGATTATATTATTTTGCATTGAGAACATAAGGATGCGTGATTTTTTATCAAGAACACTCGATATTTTTATAACACTAATGGATAAATATTTTATTTGACACATTTTTAGTACTTTCGTCAAGCCCAGATACAATGCAAGTCCAAAAATATCTATTACTTTCGGAAATGAATTTTTGAATCCTCAAACTATTGTAATTTCAACCTTGTTGTATATAGTGCTGTAG
The DNA here is from genome assembly GCF_025532065.1 of Leptinotarsa decemlineata. Classification (NCBI taxonomy): domain Eukaryota; kingdom Metazoa; phylum Arthropoda; class Insecta; order Coleoptera; family Chrysomelidae; genus Leptinotarsa; species Leptinotarsa decemlineata. Next base: position 5,424,435 of record NW_027412523.1, read on the forward strand.
TTTTAATGAAAAAATAACACGACTCTCACCACTTTTCGGGATTTTTGTTGAACCGTGGACGATAGTTTTTCTTTCAGCCATGACGACACGACAATGTTGAAAAGTGGACTAATTTTTTTTGTCACTCAACAACTTATAAGACGATAGGAAACCGATTAGATGCTATACGAAACTATCAATAATTATTACAACACTGGTGATTATTTGAAGTGAACCATACTATCTTGCGTTGGCGGTAATTATAAGCACATGATGGTGAAAACATTAATCGATCCAAAAAAAAAATATAATGCTTTAGACAAGGTCGATTAGACATGAATAGCAGGAAGAACCTATATTTGCATTGAAAATTGAAGTGTACTGTTATTGACTATTGAGTTATTACGACAAACAAACGGAAATTACAATGATAGTAACAAAAAAAAGTATTTTTTACAATTCGTAAGTGTCACTGAATGATCGTTATTATTACATAACCAAAAAAATATAAGTATACGAGTACGAAGTACGTTTTTCTTTACAATAGCTAATGTTTTAAGATACATCTCAAATATCTCAAATTGCGGAAATGTCAATCCAGTATTCTCCTTCAAGTCGAATACCTACACATCTTAAAATAGATGTTTAAATATTTTAACAAATAACAAATCTTCAATTATTTTGATTTGAAATTAGCAATAAAAAATATAATATATATATATATATATATATATATATATATATATATATATATATATATATATATATATATATATATATATATATATATATATATATATATATACATATATACATCGGAAAAGTCTAGGGATATTTTTATAACATACTAAATATCATAAAAATAAATGCATGAGGTCGTTTAATTTCGATTAAATTGGTACACTCGACCACCCTGTAGATTGTAGATATGGGTTGAACAAAGCCTGCAAGAACGGTAACTAATCTTTTATCAAGTTTTCTACAAACTGTAGGTTTTCGGCTAAAATGAATAATCTGAAAGTGTCGAGTTTGTACATTCTATGCAGTTCTTGCTCAGCAATTAAACTGGAAATATTGTGCTTTAACATGGAACGCCATCACTTACCATTGGCTGAGATGAATAGTGCTGTAGGGCTTCTTCAAGGTGGCATGCGACAAAATGATGTAACTCTTCGTTTGGGGGTCTCCCAAAGTATTATCAGTCGATTGTGGCGGCGTTTCCGTGAAACTGGCAGTCCAGCCGAACAACATCCAGGGCGAGGACGCGCTACAACTGCAGTTCAAGACCGATTTTTGGTCTTAACCGCAAGAAGACAACCGACAATCACAGCACCTGAGTTGGTTAACGTGTTGCAGCAGACGCACCAGGTAACCATTGGTCGTGATACTGTCAGAAATCGACTGCATGAAGCAGATCTCCACAACAGAAGGCCACTTAGATGTCCACCTTTGTCGAGAGGCAATCACGGTAGAAGATTAGAGTGGTGTCAAGAACATCAAAACTGGGATGCAAATGATTGGGCCACAGTTTTGTTTACAGACGAATCCAGATTTGGATTTCATCCAGATTCTCGTCGAGTAAGACTGTGGAGACGACCTGGAAATAATGAACGTTTGAGACACGTCCAGGAAGTCCACACATACAGAGGTGGTACAGTAATGCTATGGGGCGGAATCATGATCGGCGGCAGAACCGATCTCGTTTTTCCAAATCGCTCCCTCACAGCTCGACAGTACCTCGACACCATTCTTCTACCTATCGTCCGTCCTTTTGCTGGTGCTGTTGGTGAAAACTTCCACCTAATGCACGATAATGCTCGTCCACATGTCGCGCGTCTAGTGACTGACTGGCTCACCAACGAAGGAGTTGATGTATTGCCATGGCCAGCACAATCACCGGACCTGAATCCCATCGAGCATGTGTGGGACATGCTTCAACGAAGAATTACTCCGCATATGGGGAACATTCACACAACGTTTCAATTGAGAGAGCTTTTAATCGCTGAATGGGCAAATGTACCTCAACAAGACATTGACAATCTCATTTTGTCGATGCACGATAGATGTAGGGCCGTAATAAACCAGCGTGGAGGCCATACTTTGTACTGATTCCAATTTTTTTTTGTATTATGATTTTTTTCGGGGTGCCAAAGAAGAGCCATATTTTTTTTTTAGTTTTGCTTATATGCGCACTCAGTATTTTTGACCATTTAATAAATTTTGTTGTAAGTTACATTCGTTTAATAATCACCCGTCAACTTTTTTTTCCCTAAAGAGATCTAAAAAAAATTATTGCCATTTTTAAAAATATCCCTAGACCGATGTGTGTTCCGATGTGTATATATATATATATATATATATATATATATATATATATATATATATATATATATATATATATATATATATATATATGTTAGCGATATTTTACTGAATTGTTTTGTGGAGCGGCAAAGTGAAATTAACCGGAGCTTTTATAACGATTTTGTAAATAGTTCTCTCAAAAATCTCAAGAATTGTAGGTATACATACCATATTGGTACCAGTCACAGATTCACAGGCAATAAAAGTCAAGTAAATAAAAAAAATATTTAATATATTTTATCGAATCACTATATCGATGAACAAACGTGGAATCTACAAAAGATTTGTGAGTTTACAATATTGAAAAAATTATTGTTCACGTAAGTATCGCCATCTGGCGTTCGGTGGCTAAAACAACAAAGTGCAAGCTTATAAGGAGATTAGGTTCGTTATTGTTTAAATAGTTAGATGAACATTTTATTACATGTTATGTTTCTGGCAACTACTTTAGAAATTTTCTGTTCTACTCAACTAAGAGTACATGAACGACTAGCAAAAATCACCAAAATTGATGCATTTTTCGTATTTAAAATCACAATAATGTCACAGCCACATTCGAGTGTATCCCGTCATGAGATGACTCGCTATACTTTTTTCAAAACTGATAATGCAACTCCTACATTCATTTCCTCTAATTTATCAGACAATTGATATCACTGTTGAAAAAATCATAACATTATGAGTTAATAACCCGTATCCGTTGTTGAAAGATTGCTGGCGTTCAGCAAATTCCCAAAAAAATCAAGAAAAATTTTCTACATAACTATAGACCAGTCGCTTTGCATTCAGTGATATAAAACATTGTGAAGGAAGCCATAAACCATCATATCCTTACCGGATATAATAATGTCAGGACAGACAATTCCGCTTTCTGCTTCGATGAGTTTGTCGGAACACTGTTCTGAACCAGGAAACTGTACACACCTCAGCAACTTTTGATACTTTAGAAAGTTCAGTTGAAATTTCAACTTTAATCTCGAAATTTCAAAATTAATGTCGATTTAAGTAAAAATTTTGAGATTAATGTCGATTAAAATTGAAACTTTCGACTTTGAACTTTAAATTTCGACTTTAATTTCGAAATTTACTCTTTAAACTCAAAATTTCGACAATAAAACCCATCAAAGTCAAAATTTCGATAATAATGTCGAATAAAATTGGAATTTTTGACTTTAAACTCGAAATTTCAAAATTAATGTCGATTAAAGTTGAAACTTTCGACTTTAAACTTTAAATTTCGACTTAAATCTCGAAAGTTACGCTTCAAACTCGAAATTTCGACAATAAAACCAATTAAAGTCAAAATTTCGATAATAATGTCGAATAAAATTGAAATTTTTGACTTTAAACTCGAAATTTCGACTTTAATCTCGAAATTTCAAAATTAATGTCGATTAAAGTTGAAACTTTCGACTTTAAACTTTGAATTTCGACTTAAATCTCGGAAGTTACGCTTTGAACTCAAAATTTCGACAATAAAACCGATCAAAGTCAAAATTTCGATAATAATGTCGAATAAAATTGAAATTTTTGACTTTAAACTCGAAATTTCGACTTCAATCTCGAAATTTCAAAATTAATGTCGATTTAAGTAAAAATTTCGAGATTAATGTCGATTAAAGTTGAAACTTTCGACTTAAAACTCTAAATTTCGACTTCAATCTCGAAGTTTACGCTTTAAACTCAAAGTTTCGACAATGAAATCGATTAAAGTCAAAATTTTGATAATAATGTCGATTAAAATTGAAATTTTTAACTTTGAACTTGAAATTTCGACTTCAATCTCGAAATTTCAAAATTAATGTCGGTTAAAGTAAAAATTTCGAGATTAATGTCGATTAAGGTTGAAATTTTCGACTTTGAACTCGAAATATTGACTTCAAACTCGAAATTTCGACTTTAAACACGAAATTCAGAGACTGAAGTCTAAATTCCCATATTGAAACCGATTAAAGTCGAAATTTCGAGATTAATGTCGATTAAAGTTGAAATTTTTCATTTCAAACTCGAAATTTCGACTTTCAACTGGAAATTTCGAGACTGAAGGCTGAATTTCGACAATGGAATCGAAATTTCGAGATCAATGTCGATCAGAGTCGAAATTTAGACTTTAAATAGAAATTAGTATAGAAATTTAGAGATAAAAGTCGGAATTTTCAAGAATCTGTGTTAAAGAAACTCCACTAACGAAGTGTGACACTTCTCTACGGATGCCGATGGTTTTCTGCGAGAGGCTGCAAGAGACCCAGAAAACAAAAACGAACCTCTCCATGCAATGGTACTTGTTGGTGGTACCATTACAAGGTGAACCGGAGGCGTCAGTCATTTCGAATCTCTCGCATCGTGTTGTTGTTTGTGTTGTTGCGGCGCCGATTCATTTCTGGAGAACATCAGAGAAAGGTTTTTCACTTTCTTCGCAGATACGTGAGTATACAATTACTCGTAGACTAGCTAATTGGATGTTTTACATATATTCCTAATGGTGAAATGCAATCAACTCGAATGAAATAGCTTGACCCCAATTATTAGAATCGCCATGTAATAATTACCAAATCGAGGACGATTCACGTTTCGGAATGAGGACAGGCCAAAACGTTTTCAAAAATACAAACTCTACAAGGAAAACATAACCAGAACCTTCACGACGATATTTTGAGAATGAACTCATTGAGTTTGAAAGATGGAATTGACCATTATATCCTTTATTCTGGAAATACCACTTTTCAATTGTCGAATAAGACCAATCTTCAATCTTCCCTCAACAAAGACTGTCGAGCATCGGAATTTTCCTTGATTTTATCAACAGTCAACTACCCTCGACATCTTCTTCAGTGTCACTAAAACCCCCAATAAAATCTTCGAGACATGTGTACCAACATAAAAAACGCTATCCCGCGAAATTTGAAACCTCGTTTTCAGAAATTGTCTGCTCGACTGGCGTCAACAATAGAGTCAACATTACAAAACAAATTATTATTTCGCGGCAGAGAAATAAATAATACGTAATATCTTTTTCTTGCTTCTGAATTATTATATTACATTTACGAGATGAAATTAACCAAGTCAATAATTTAAGATCAGTGAAACAATCCTGACAAAAAACAAACTGGCAAAAAAATCTCATTTTTCCGAAATATATAACACGATCTGAGAGGCTTGATGAAGAATTAAAGAATGGAAGTGTAGAAAATGTAAACAAAAACTTTTTTTGTCCACTTTTATGAATCAGAAGACAAAAGTTCGTGTGGAACGATAAATACATTTCCTCGATTTTTTTCATAACGAGTAAAGAATATTACTGGAGTTTTTTCCAACACCAAATCGTTATTTTTAACACCTCGACAAGTGTTTCGATCACCAAGTGATCATCTTCAAAGAGGAAGATTAAAACTAGAAACTGATGCGAGGTTACCCTATTTATGCTATAAAGCATAGAGGTAAACCATCCAGGCGTACGTACCAACCATACAGGTATACCAACCTAATTTTAATATTACAATTTTGCCTCATCTATTATTTTACAATGTATGTTTATACAAAACAATTTTCAGCTATATAAAAATTAATTTCTCAATATTGCCTATCCATATTTATTTTTGCAATGTGTCCTTATGTAGTAATCAGTAAACCTAACAACATTATTTTATTTTATTTTAACAAGCTATATAGTATGGCTCTTTGGTATAGGTCCGTCATCGTTATTCATAATATTATTGTGTTTACTTTTTTCTACACTCTCATAGGCATCTAGTTGCCTGTTGTTGTTAACTTGTCTAACTAATCTTGAAGAACTGAAGTCTATGGAATGGTTTTGTTGCAAAATATGATGGGCGACTGCTGATTTTTCAGGTCTCCCATATTTTAAGTGTGCTATGTGTTCCTTATATCTTACTTAAATAGATCTTTTTGTCTGTCCATAATATTTTGCATCGCAGTCCTTACATTCAATTTCGTAAATTTCAGACTTTTCTAAATTCTCGACTTTGTCTTTTGGACTTCCCAAAAGGCTCTGTAGTGAAAAACTTGTTTTAAAAACCACCTAGTTCCTTTAAAATCATTCCAAAGTTCCTCGTATATTGGTGGTATGGAACTGAGATGAATTTATCTTGGTTTTTGTCCTTTCTGAAAGTCGAGATTTCGTTCATTCTTAACCTAAACTTCTTTTTGCTTATTATCCTTATTGTATATCACAAAATTCCATAAAACTTTTGTAAATTGTAGCCTATATGTTATTTTGATGAATGAGCTGTATTTATGTGAAGTGTCATCAAAATCCGTTCAGTCGTTTGGGCGTTAAAGAGCCACAAACATACATACATACATTTTCACAAACTTTCACAATTATAATATCAGTATAGACTAGTATAGATTTTCACTGAACAGTTTTACAAAATCGCAACAGGTGTTTCGCTACATAATAGCTTCTTCAGACGTGTTTATACAAGTGTTACACACGTCATTAGGTAGTCTATTGCCAATGTGACAAAATTAAACAGTTCGTTTCAATACTGTCAGTTGGCTATGCATTTATTTCTATTGCTTACTGCTATGAACAAAATAATATTTATATTGAATTTCGTTCTTCACTTCACAAGTTTTCCTTGACAAAATAATCATTCCGGTTGATCATAAAAATTCCATTCATCATTAAGTTATTATTACTTCATAAATAGATAGCCTTCGATCTACTTATTCACTAATTAATCAAAAATTGCGTTGAAGGTATATCATTAGCAATATCTATAAAATGTCAAGAACATCCATCACAGTTCGTTATTCGATGAAAATGAAATGTATTTTGAGGAGAAAACCTCTCAAGCATATTTTCTACGTTATTATGCCATTTGTGTGGAGAAAAAGTATTCTTTCAAGCACAGCTTTGAAGATTTGACTTTACAAAGCGAGTAATAGAAATATATAACAATCAAAAGTTCACTTACCAACTTTTTACTGTTCATTGTTGTTTACTTCCTTCCATACAGTAATAAAGATTTTGATCAATGCAGTTCCGGACGTTCTGAAGCATTTCAGCTGGTAATTCAGCGATATTCAGCAATAATGCGTTGACGTATAAACCATACAGAGATGCAGGTTGTTATTTATAAACTGTTGTCTTTGAGTGACCACAGAGAAAATCTGACTGATCTAAATCGGGTGACCTTGTGGGCTATTCTTTGGGAATTATTTGATCCCATAAATAATTTGGAGAAATATTTATTTCGATGAGAGATTCTTTATTCGGAAAGGAAGGTATTGGCTTTCTACTCCTTCATCTCTATGAAAATATGTGGGAAACTTCTAAAGGAAGAAAGAAAGTAATCAATTTCAAAATGAACTCCTTACACAGACGTGCATTTGAGTTAATTCCATTTACAAACTGGGAAAAAACAGCCCTGCCGAAACAAACGCTTCCTGGTAATCATATTCACATATTTGACTCCACCACTGTTTAAATTCCATGACGTACCGTTTGTGATGGGTCAGTCTCCACCAGAGTTTTCAAATCCTCGTCCTCGTCGACCACTTCGAGGCTCATTTTCGAAGCTTGAATGCGTTTATCAACACTGTAATTGCCAAGTGCCTGAAAAGAAGCAAAAAATTTAAATTTGCTATAAATGAAAAGCATCGATGTATAGAGGATAACGTTCTTTATCGATCAGTATATGACGTGACATTGAAACGGACAAAACCTTTGAAAGAACCTAATATTTTCTCATAAAATCTTCCAGTCGATGCATATTTTCAAAATTAATGACCTCTACTCGACTTTTGAGGTTAACAAATTTCAACAATTTCGACATCATTATTATAAAACAAATTGGTTTAGACTTCCGCGGCTGAGGTTTTCAGTGTCATTATTTTTTGAATTTGAAAGCCGTGGATTTTTGGAATTTTTTCTTGACGTTTCGCTGGCGCGAGTGGCTGGCTTCTTCAGAGGTTTAACCATCATGGCTTGCTGTCCGATGACTAACTTTTAGGCTTCGTAAAGCGTATTTTTGCCTTGTCAGGTAATCAGTTGTATTTGTACCTGCACTTGTACCTGTTACAAATGCAGAATTCATTTTTTCAGGAGAAATTAGAAATCCTCCTCATGGATGGGAGATAGAGAGCTACCACAACATATAATTTCCTTGATCGTTGCACAATGATCCGGGAGGTTTCGGGATGTTCCAAAACTTTCCAAACTCTTTTCGAATATTCCAGTAGCAAAAAATCAGTTAGCCATCCATCTAGCACAGGGGTCTCCAAACTTTCAAGCCTTCGGGCCTAAATGATTTTTTCAGTTTGTTCCAAGGGCCAATTTCTGCCCTTAACTATATTTCTAGACTAGGATAGTCGCAAAGTGCGTGACCTAAGCAAACTTACGCTTTTTTTGCATTTCAATTATTATTCTGTTCTGGTTCTAGCTAGTGTATTCCGATCACCTCGAGATGGCAGTAATAATTGCATATAAAAAGGCTAGCAGCGCAACTGCGAGTTAGTCTGCGTAGGAAAGGCGATGGAAGCGAAACTGTCTATTGTGAAATAAAGTAACACCCGTCAATAAAAGTATTTTCATTTGACTTATTGTTTTTATGTGTAATTTGTTGGTATGGAAAAGAAACGAAAAATCGACAGTGAATGCAGAACGTTTCAAGAAGAATGGAACTTTCAGTATTTTGTGATTGAGTCCAGTAATAAGGCGCTATGTTCGATTTGTAATGAAACCATAGCTGTTCTCAAAAACGACACTATGAATCGAAACATCTTCAAAGTTACTCCAAGTATACAGGAAGTTTGCGGAAGGAAAAATTTGAAGCTTTGAAACGCGGACTCAAATCGCAGCAATCTTTGTTTATCAAAGCGAATACTGAACAAAAGTCTGCAACTCGCGCCAGCTTTCGTGTGGCTCTTGAAATCGGAAAACGTGGCAAACCATTCACCGACGGAGAAATGATAAAAGAATGCTTGATTGCAGTAGCCGAAGAAATATGCCCCGAGAAGGTAAATTTATTTAAAAGTGTCAGTTTGTCAGCAAACACCGTGGCTCGGAGGGTGCAAGACATCGCAGAAAATATATCATCTCAACTGTCTGACAAAAATGGACATCATGAGTGGTTTTCTCTAGCATTGGATGAGTCAACGGATGTGTCAGATACTGCTCAGGTGTTGATTTTTATTCGCGGAATAGATAAAAGCTATGAAGTGTATGAAGAACTTCTTGATATTGATAGTATTCACGGCTCGATAACTGGGGCAGATATTTTTAAGGGAGTTGAAAATGCCATAAATAAAAAGAACCTTCGATGGAGAAATTTGAATTCTATAACAACTGATGGAGGCATAAATATGTATGGTTAAAATAAAGGAGTGGTTGCACTTGTGTCAAAGGCTGTACAAAATGATGGTGGTTCAAAACCATTAGTCTTACATTGTATCATTCATGAACAGTCCTTGTGCGGAACATATTTGGATATGTCTGAAGTTCTAAAACCAGTCATATCAGTTGTTAACTTCATCAGATCCACTGGGCTGAATCACCGTCAATTTCGCGAGTTTATTCAACAGATTGGAGAAAATGATGTACCATATCATACTGCCATACGCTGGCTTAGTTGCGGAAAAGTCCTTAAGCGCTTTTTTGAACTTCGAGCAGAGATCGAAATTTTTTTAAATGAGAAGCAGCGCCCTTTTGCCGATTTAGAAAATAGTTAATAGATGTGGAAGTTAACCTTCTATGTCGATTTGACAAATCATATGAACGAACTGAATTTGAGATTGCAAGGAGAAAATCAGCTTCTCCCTGATTTATACACCAATATCTAATCCTTCAGGCAGAAAATAATACTATTTCAATCGCAATTACGTAAAAAATGTTTCACACATTTTGAAACATGTGAAATATTCAGCCACACTATAGAGACTGAATTTCCCGTCAAAATTTGCAATCGAAACTTTCAGTGCTTTGAAGATAAATTTTGATACTCGTTTTTCAGATTTTGATGTCATTGCGAATGAAATTGAGCTTTTTCAAAATCATCTTGATTCTGACATTGAAACCCTTTCATCTTTGTTGGAATTTTATAAGAGTCTTCCACTGGAACAATTTGATAATTTGCATAAATTTGCTAGTGGGTTGTTTTCTGTTTTTGGTACTACTTACTTGTGTGAGAAAACGTTTTCCAAGATGAAGTACACAAAGAATGTTTACAGATCTCAATTAACCGATGAGCATCTTAAATCTCTTTTGATAATTAATTGGAACAAGTAAAATTGATCCACAACTACAAAGTATTGTCGGTGGAAAATCACAATTACATAAATCTCATTAGTGTTTTTATTCTACTGTGATTCATTTCAATCATTTGTTAGTTATTAATATGCTTAAACTTAGATATTTAAGTTTTCTTTGTCATCATTTCTGTCGTTAAGTTTTACCTTGCAAGTAAATAAAACCGAGTAATTATCATTCTGTGTTTTCTTCTTCAACTTATCACAGCAACAGTAACAACAATTAGGTAATCATTGGCTGTCGCGGGCCAGATTGATGACAGTAAATCATTGGCTATCGCGGGCCGGATTGATGACACTGGCGGGCCGGATTTGGCCCGCGGGCCGTAGTTTGGAGACCCCTGATCTAGCATATCACTTAATGAAAATTCAAACTTCAAAATATAATCGTGATTGTTTATAGTCGTCAATATTTTGGTACTTTTGCAGCTTGAAATGCCGACAGATAATGACGTTTTGTCCGAACTTGATTTGGAGGAACCTCCTCAACAACTGCTGGACTGGGCTAAGGAGAACATCAATGAGGATCCAGAGACTAGGTGTCAAGTTTTACAAGATTTCAAGGATATGATATACGGTAATGAAAATGTTTATAATATTGATGGGCATATAAAATAAACAAATTCGGAAAGATATATGGACTGACAGAGAAATGAATGGAAAATATTGCTTTTCTACGTTCAATGATCGAAGATCCATATCTAGAAACAAATGAAACAAGCAGTACTGTTCAATTTCGCAAAAAAAAAAACAACAAAACTTCATCAAATCGTGTCAGTCAATTAACACTGGAGGTTAATTGACTGACACCCATCAAAAAACAACTACTCCCCTGGCTAATCCCTCGGAAGGCGTTGAATTATATCCGGCAGGTGTCAGTGCAGGATTCTTCACTGAAGTTATTCCTGCCGCAATAGATTTTCAATTATTGGAACACACTTGCAGACCGGTTTCGGGCTGTTTGGCCACTCGTCAGTGCAAAGTAGGTCGAACTCCTTCAGAGTATCACTCCTCGAACTAGGGGTAACAAACAACATGTTTGTCATCGCCCCATCTGCCTGTGAACGAGGCAACCAACCGCATATAGGAAATTTGCCCAATTCCTCGTATATGAATTGTTCCTTTAGATTAGATGATTTGATTTATAGCCAGTCTTCAAGTATGCCCACTGACTATATGTGAAAAACTTCATCAAATGTGAATTTTTGTACATAACAATACTGAAAGGATAGCCTTACGAATCCCCTAAAATTGTTCTATAACATTATGTGTAACAGTGTAGAATAGTCTTACAAAGTAAGTTAATTTAAATTTTGATTTCCCAACATAAAAAACTCTCGTTGTGTAATATATTGAAACAAAATTATGATTTCAATCGTCCAAATAGAAGAATCTCTGTAAAATATGTTTCATCCAAAACTTCCTTCACTGATATTTGCGGTAACTGATATCTTCCGAATATAAAATGAATTATTATTACTATTTCCAGCAAGAGGGGAGTGCGTTCCACACAGGACAGATGATGCATTCATACTCAGATTCTTGAGGGGCAGAAATTTCGTTTTGGAGAGAGCTCATAGGCTGGTAAGAACATTTGATTATCAAGTAAAAGAAAATTGTTAGGAGCAGTTGTTATCAATTCCGCAAGTAGTACGGCTTAAATGGATTTCCTTGTAAGAGTTGTAGAATAAAAGAAAGTGCTGGAATGTATGATTCAATTAGTTCACTTGACATTTCAAAGTGATACCTCACCTTCTTATTTCGATATGATTCTTCAACGGAAGACCCAGCAGCTATTAAATTCAAAAACTATCGATTTGATTTTAAATTTGCCAAAAAAAAAGACTGGAAATTGGTCAATGAAACACAAAATACGTATTGAAATATGTATTAGTCAGACAAATTTATATATCGTCGTTATATCGTCTTCAAAGTAGTCCCAATCGAAATAATACATTTACGCCAACGAACAACCTAACCATCAAAACGAAACAAAGCATTTTTTCAAATCGACTTCAGTACTCTCTGCGAAAACGGGGCCTCGAAGTCGTAATTTGAGTCGATCGGAGTCATATCTGGTGAATACGGTGGCTGTTGATGATGCAAAATCAATGAGTTTTCTTTCCACATATCCGGTCTTTTCTGAAGAATTTTCTCTCCAAAACGCAACGTTACGCTCAAATAATATTCTTCATTTATTGGATAAGCTTCTAGAAAGATCTCCGAGTGTACAGACTGCGGCAATTGAAGAAAACTGTAAACATCACCTTGACTTTTGATCGACTTTGAGGAACTTTCATCGAACCTCTCGCTAACCGACTACCATCTTTTCAAGCACTTCGATAACTTTCTCGCCGGTAGAACCTCCGCCAATCAGGACCCGAAAAAACGGCCTTCTTCGACTTCATCGATTCCCGAGAAAGCAAATGGCGCGTATTACGATTAAATCGAATAAGTATCACTGAGATATTACAGTTCAGAGCAGGCAAAACTTTTGAAACAGCCTAATAACAAATTGAGCACTGTAAGCAAGCTAAATGACGGATGTCGCTCAAATTCCGCGTGGGTTCAGAAGACAGATTTCCCCTCCCAGCTGCAAATATAATTTCGACATTCCCTCCACGTGGAAATTCTAAATGATCGACTCCCGTTACTTTCTTGACATAATGTATGATACTACGTTCATTTTTCAGTTGGTGAATTATTACAATTTCAAAGAGGACAATCCAGAATTTTACGAAGGAGTGAATTTACGTAGTCTTTTGAAAGTAGGGGAGGATTCTATTATAATTGTACCACCTTACAGAGAACAGACCGGTAGGCGAATATTGCTTTATAGAATGGGTGAGTAACAGTCATTACTATTTTTATAGCAAAAAAGAATCACTTAACATTTCGATTTTTCCATCCATTTCTATTCTTAATAGTGTTCAATTCGTAAAAATAATTCATCACAGTATATGCACAGTATAGTCTAGTTCACATGTACTTTTTTTTGTAAAATTTTTCAGCCCTGTCCAAAAATTACGACCAAGGTGTCATTCGATTCGTATTTTTGCCTAGAAAGTTTAAGGAAAAGTCAGAAAACGCGCCGATGAAAATTACAAAAGTTATAAACAATTAAGTGAAAAAAATTGGGCTTTAGTTTTTTCTTAATATCTCGGAAAATTTTCAAAATTTTGGAAATTTGAATAGAAAATAACAATTTTTTTATTTTGGCAACGGTAATCTATTTTTTTGCCTATTAAGGATAACTTCACCAAAGGAAAAAAATGCCAGGGTTTTAGTTTAAAGATTATAGGGATTTTTATATTAACTTTTAATTCAGAAAAAGTTATTAATTAACAAATTTATAATTAACGTTAAAATTGGGATAAAAATTTTTTGACTGCGGATTATTGTTTATTGATGTTTCCAAACATTACATGAATTTTTTCATTCCTTAATATTTACATACTGTTTGAAACAGTTCATCTCGAAAACGGTTCAAAATAGAAATAGTATTATCTGATCAAAGTTAATCTAAAATTGGTTGTAGAGCTCAAAAATGTTGAGATATACAGGGTGTTCCATTTGAAAAAATTGAGTTCAACTCATTTTTTCATGAGATTAAAGTATCTGCATTTTTTGAAGACCCTGTATGAGGCAAATGAAAATATGACTCGAAGTGAAGATCCTCATAATATCACTCCACTCCATTTCAAATTTGATCGTTTTAGTGCAAGAGAGTTCAAGATTATCAGCATTTATAAAAGTTCATGTTTGGTAAAAAAAATATCGAAATTAATTTATATCTTCTAAACGGTAATAGATAGGTATAGGGAAATGTATATGAATTTGTTGACAAAGTGATAATAAATAATAATATGATATTATATACGGGGTGTTCCATTTGAAAAATCAAAGAAGCCGCTACGTTATAGTAGAAGCGACAACGCCGCTTCGTCTGAAATATTTTAGGCGTGTAGGTCATATTAATTTATGCATACTGTGAAATTTTCAGGTTGATCCGTTGATTAGTTTGTCAGAAACGGCTAATTAACGCTCATCATGAAAAGCCCTGTATAACAATAAGATATAACTCATACAAAGTATTGGACAACTCACTTGCCCAAATCAATGACAATTGCAATCCTCGTTAATTTTAAAAGGAAACTGAAAAAACTTCCCTCACAGAATATTAACTATGATGCGTTTGACTTCAACTTTACTAAGTGACTATCGTCAATGTAGGCATTGTCTCTATGCATCTCTGTTTTTACATTTATACATCCATTAACTTCATTTTGTGATGGTATCATATACCATTTTTATCAACCACCTACTGATTTTCGGTAATTTTAATTGTTAATTTACATTTATATTATTTATTATCGACTTTTCATAGCACTGAAGTGTGATAATTTGACCAAAAGAAAAATTGTATACACTAATGTATATAAACTCCTTATTTTTTCAATATTTTATTCAAAGGAAACTGGGATCCGGAAAGACTGTCCACAGATGAATTATTCCAGTCGACCATGATAGTGCTGGAATTGGCCATCCTTGAACAGAGAGCCCAAATTTTAGGCGGAGTCTGTATTTTCGACTTGGGAGGTCTTTCTCTACAACAAGCCTGGTACATTACGCCGTCCATTGCGCACAAGATCGTGCAGATCATGGTGGTAAGTATTATGTAAAGTATATACATTGCTGCAAGAGATATGGAGAAAGCCAGAAACTTTTGTAGGCATCACTTTCTATACGAGTAGGGCAAATATTGTTGCACTAGCTAAATTTTTGGAAGAAACAACAATCCTTTGTTTGAAAGTGATTGACTATGTTTCATGATCAATTTCATTAGTTCGGACTACCTTTGTCTGATATTATATAAAATGATTTGAAATCCCTGAAAGAACTAATAAGAAGAAGAATTAAAAATGAATAGCTGAAAATAACAATTATATTAAGCAAAAAACCTGAAATGAAATAATAGTGGGATAAAATACAAGTAAAAATAGAACAGTTGAACAAAACATAAAATAAAAAGTGGAGAGATTCCAAGTCACGTTAGTTCACGACGTTTCACAATCGTCTTCGGGTGATGACTGGGCTAATTCCTCCGAGAGATGACTATTTATGGATCATTCGAGTTCTTTCACTTATCTCCGCGGAAAAAGGAAAGCGTAGCAACCAAATTTTGATTTCGAACCCGACAAGATATAGCAGAAGATATTATAACCTCGGCAAAATGCGCCAAGAGCTGAACATTGTCGCATACTTCAAAAACATTAAAAAAGAAATGTTGAATACCTTCTTCTGTTCCACTTGTGCTGAAAATCATATACAAGGTCAATTTTCAATTACTTATTACTCGCCAGAAGCTCTAAATCATGTATTTTCATATAAAAATTGCACAGATGCGAAAGTTCCCCACTACGGTGATAAGAGTATTTGGAACATTTTTTTGACATGGTTTCTCATTAGGCATAATCCACGATAAGTGGTGGAAGTCAACAAAAATCTATTGATTGGAATTTCTGAAAAATTCAATCGCTCTTGATGATTGTCAAATTCCACTTCAAAAATTTCCTTCCTCTCCTTGCAAGATCTAAAAAAGATGAACAATCTGTCTCTTCAAAGGTATAATTATCCTCATCTGTTGTGTTGAAACAAAACCAACCGTCTATACATTCTGAAGAACGTCTGACTTCTCGACAATAATAATAACACCAGGGATATAGTCGCTATTTTTCCAACCATGAAGTGGATCGAAAGTTTATGCAATGCATAAAACACTAGATAAAAAATACAAGGAAATGCAAATTTTTTCTCCGAAAATATCTGAAAATAATTATACAATGTATGCACCCATTATTCTCAGGTGAAATTGAGCATCCCATAATTATGCAACTCGGCAAAATTTGTAGTACTGTTACGCAATTCTGCAATATTGCTGCAGCGAAAGTAAGCTGCATGACATGTACCATTCATGTTCATCTCTCCGCTAATAGTAGTTACTGTTAACAGTTAATACGATAAAATGTAGGAAGTAAAAGTCTTTCACTGCAAGTTTCAAAGTCACTCAATTAACAGCTTTCGAATCTGTGGACAAGGCATTGAAAACTTTTTGGATAATATACGTTCTATGATGTTCTTTTAGGGGTTTTAAGGAGAACGAGAAAACAAGAGTTATCATTTGAAACATTATAAAATATCAGGAAGGAAAAGATGAATGGAGATCAATGGAAGATTAAACTTCCTCTTGAAGATGGTCACTTGGTGATCGAAACACGTGTCGAGGTGTTGAAATAACGGTTTGGTGTTGAGAAAGAACTTCAGAAAGAACTTCGTTTGAATAATCGATATTTGCATTCATTTTGGAAGATGATTCGAAATACCGTCGATAAGTCTTTGTAAATTACTTATAAAAGTAACCGAACTGCTATAAGCTTGATAATTCCACTGCTACCTAAATCCAAATTCTAAAAAAAAATAATGTTTCTAGAAGAAGCAACTTTATTGAGAAAACTTGATGATTTAGGTATAGGGACATGATATATCATCTTGAAGCATTTTTCACCATCTTTCAATTTACCGAGTAATATACAGGGGGTTTCATTTGAAAAAATGAACTTTTGACTACTTTCATGCACAATGGAAATAATAGTAATTTTAGCACGCCCTGTATGATATGGAGTCGATTTCTTGGTGTTATTTGAATATTTCGAGTTTGTCCAAACTATCATCAAAATATCAACTTTTCATGAATTGAGAGTACTGATGTACTTAATTTCAATTAAGGCTATGTTTTGGACCATATTCAGCACAATTTATTTTTTATCTCGAAAACAAATAGAGATAGGTATAGGACATTATTAACAAAAAAGTATTGAAATACCAGAGCAATTCCAAAAATGTATCAATATACAGGGTGTTCCATTAAAAAAAAATAATTGCTAAGACTTTTTGATAGAAGTGGCAACGCCGCAATGCTGAAAATATTTTAGATCGATAGAACAGGTAAGGAAATGTGAGAGGTGTAATTTTACGAAAAATCATGCTTTGCGTTTTCCAGAAACGTCTAACCTACCATCGACCGTGAGTCACGCTGTATAAAAAAATACCTGACTCCATCAAAAACTTGCTCCTTATAAAAATGAAGAAGGAGCTCAAAATTATGCTTCTATCAAAGGCATATTATTCGCTAGAAGAATATTCTGCCGACTTCTGTAGACTAGAGATGTCTGCTAGAATTTTTCGCCTACTATTATGGAATTGTACTATAGTTTGTATTCTTTTTCATTGCATTGAATTATATGTTTGTCTGTTTATGTGTTTTCTTCAAGAGGAAGATTAGTTTGATCTTCCTCTTGAAGATGATCACTTGGTGATCGAAACACGTGTCGAGGTGTTAAAATAACGGTTTGGTGTTGGGAAAAAACTCCAGTTATATTCATTACTACACCAAAAGGTTTCAAACAGTTGAGTCCAGCAAATGACCAATTCTAAAATAGTGTTTTCCTCTGCATTCCAGACTTCCTTTCCAATGAAAGTCCACGCCCTCCACATCGTCAACCAATCCTGGATCTTCGACATGATCTACAACATCTTCAAACCCTTCGTCGATGAGAGGATGAAGGAGAAGATTTTCTTCCACGGCGAAGACATGGAAAGCCTCCACCAGCACATCGATCCGAAGCATTTACCAGAAAAATACGGAGGAATCCATCCCGACTACGACTACAAAGATTGGATAAAATATTTCGAGAACAACGAGAAAATCCGATGGGAGCTCGAAACGCTGGGATATCGGGACGACAAGGAGAAGACAGATTTGGGCAAGGAAGAAGTATGAACGTTGGGTTTTTTGGGTTTACATAGTTTATTGAGGATTTTTATAGAAATCCTTCTCATATGTGAACCACAGGAACATTCCAAAAGGTATTGTTGGTAATTACCTATTCGATAATTTAGTAATTTTGAACACATTTCTTATATTTTGTATCAGCAAATGAATTGTATTGAATTTTTTCAATTATTCTCTAAGGCCCGTTGCCCGGAATGAAAAAAGATTACCTACTTTAGGATGACAAAATTTATAGTGTTCAAAACGCCTATGTTTTCACGGCCCAGGCTTTCAGTGTCACCATTACTTTTTTTATTCGGATTTTATAGTTTTTTCCTGACGTTTCGCTGACGCGAAATCCAGGTACAGGTACTAGCATACCAAGCTACCCGAATCAACATAAATACGGCTCACACAGTCGTAATATCCAGTTATCGGATATATTAACTCAGGGCGTATAAACCTCTGAAGAAACTAGCCACTCGCCCCAGCGAAAAGTCAGGAAGAAATTTTGAAAATCGACGCCTTTAACCCGAATAAAAATAGTGACACTGTGAGTTCTGCTTTAATGGGGAATGTTCCTCAATTTGGGTTATTACAGCAAATGCTTGAACAAAATAAAGTTGAGTTTAATTCATTAGTTTTTCAAATTCACTTTGAAAAGTATTCAAATTGAGGTTTCAAATGTTGGGTTTTAATTTTTAAAGGGATTTGTTTCTAATTCACATATTGGCAACAGCGCCTATATCAAGTTGAAATCATTTATATGTACCTGGATATTCTACTTTAAAAAAGGAAAATTATCTTTATAAATCAACAATTGAGGCAAAATAAAAATTATAGTTCAATACCACCTCCAAAAGCCATATAAACAACAGTTGTTTTGTTATTTATGTATATAGAGGAAGATAGGTTAGGTGCACAAAATGTCATATGTCACAGAATGTCTCGGAACTCGAAACATAAGTAAACAGAGCAGCACGCCTCTGAAATATGTCATCTTTGTTTGTCTCATACAGGTAACAGATTCATTATCCTTTATTAGCTATAACCGATGTTGCCAAATGGTGAAATAGAAAACAATCCATTTAAACGTTGAATGCATTAATTCATTCCTCTGTTTCAAGCATTTAAATAATTTTTTAAAGAAAAAGGTTGAAATGATAAGTTTAAAATGCGTTGTTTTAGCGCTCTATTATGAAAACTACTTGATTTTCGTCAGGAGGAATATTCCCCATGTCCATGTATTTTTCAGTTATATGTAATGTGTTGTAGCTCATGGTGCTTTCTTTTGACAATTTTTGTTTCTATTTTACGGAGTCTGTCTTATGCTTTCTTTCCTTTATTGGAAAAATTAATGACTTATTTACATGAAAATTATTCACTTCTGAAACTCAATACTTGGAAACTATGAAAGAAACATTTCTTCATGGAGATAATGAAATTAGACTTTGTAATTTATTCGTTAAGCTGCTATGGATATGTGATAAGTATACTGTGTTATACATTACGTAGGTTCATATTTTTTTGTAAAGTTTGTTGAATAAAAACTATTAAAAATTGTTTAATGTTACAGGCTCGGACTTTCATTGTTCAAAAATGTAGTTATTAGATTTGAAATCTATGTGAGAACAAATGAGATGGAATCGAATGATACGTTGGTTGTAAGTTCATCTAGTTTCCTTGCAGCGAAAGACAAAAAACGAATCTCGCCCGCGGTTCAAATTCAAATATACTTTATTGTCTAAAGAATAAATTCTTATTGACAAAGCCTTGTGCGAAATATAAATAACATATACATGAAATCACAAAAGTAAAATCACTAAAAGTAAGTGATAACATGAACTGAAAAGAGACATGTAAATAATAACAAACGTTCGGGATATAAGAACATGGTCAATAAAATGAAATAAATCAATTTAAACTAAATTGAATGAAATGAAATCAATAAAATACCGTAGATATTACAGTTAGTCTTCTCAATTAAAATTATCATCATAGAATTTTGCTAAGTTATAATAAGGTCCCTCAGAAAGCAAGTCTTTCAACTTTCTTAAGAGCTCTAAGGTCATTTATGGTTTTAATAGCTTGAGGAAGAGTTGAACATTTTGAGGCCGTTGAAAATGATGGAATCTTTAACTAGGATCGAAGAAGGCAGCGGTAATTCAAAGCTGAATCTTTGCCTGGTTTGATACATTGGCGCGTCCAAGTTGTTAAACAATACTCTACTTTTGAAGAGAAGGCAGATTGTCTCATATATAAATAAGGAGACCACAGTTAGGATTCTGTTAGAAGCAAAAAGAGGCCGACAAGAGTCCCTAGGCTTAGCTTTGCATATGCATCGTATTGCACGTTTTTGTATTAGTAATACTGATTGAAGGCATGTGGTAGAACACAAACCCCAAAAGCAAATACCATAACGAAGATGGGATTCGAAAAGGGAATGATAAACCATTCTAGCTTCTGCAGATCTGAGCTCAAATGCAGTTACTCGTATTGCATAACATCTAGAGGAGAGCTTCGATTTCAAAGTATCTACATGTTTGTTGAATTTTAAATTACTGTCAATGAACAAGCCAAGGAGTTTAGAAGTTGGTATGTTGTCAATTTGAATATTATTTAGATGTACGGTTGGAATCTGGCAACGACAGGACACTACTTTTGTTTTTGATGAATTCAAGGTCAAGAGATTTGAGTCAAATCAGTCTTTCACTTTCGTGATGTCATTCTCAATAACTTCATACAACGTATGGTTGATAGGAGCATGCCATAAAATTGTAGTATCATCAAATAAAGTAAATTTTCCTTTGATGTTTATAGACGATAGGTCATTAATGTAGATTAAGAATAAAACTGGGCCCAGTACCAAACCTTGTGGGACGCCGCAAGTAATTTCTGCTTCATTTGAGTATGAAGTGGTTTTGACCATCTGGGTGCGATCTGCTAAGTATGACTCAAACCACTTAAGACTTATTCCAGTTATACCGTATTTACTGAGTTTCCGTATAAGAATTTTATAATTCACGCAATCAAATGCTTTGGCTATATCACAAAAGACCGCAGCCACTGTTTCTTTGTCATTTATGTTGGAATAAACATTGTAAAGAAATGAAAATATGGCATCGGAAGTGTTTTTTTGCTTTTGGAAACCAAACTGGCAGTCACTTATTATTTTGTTTTTATTCAGAAAGCAAAGGAGTCTTGTTTTGACTAATTTTGCTATCAATTTAGCCATTGCAGAGATTAGAGAAATTGGACGAAGATTTAATGGACCATTGATGACCTTTCCCTTTGATTGATATCAAGGCTTGGCTTTGCAACTATGGATAGTCACTACAGAAGAATCACTAATTTAAAATTATCAGTTTTTTAGTTTGATACCTGATAACAGTCAACATACCACGTGAGGGGGAAAACAAATGACTCTGAACTGAAGGTCAGATATTTTTTCCTTCATTTGGAAGGTTTGTTCTGGTTCTCATTTTGTACTGTTTCGAATCGTCTAAAATCAGTGAATCAGTCGAGGACTTAAAAGGTTAACGCGACAAAATGTGCAGTATTCAGTTGAGGCAGAGAACCAGAACAAGCCTATAATGTGCTGCTAGTGTTAAGTAAAAAGCTTTGATGAAACTCGCTTGAACAAAAGTTTATTTACTATCAACTTCGATTTCATGATAGGTGAGAACCTAGCATTTTAGAGGCGACTGCTGAAATTGGGTCGCTTAAACGATCCGATGGAACATTCACGACCTCTAGTGAAAAACGTTAGAGCTTTTGATATAAAACCCCTTTCTTGGCAATCTGAATGTTGATAACATACCTCCCATCTTCGAGGGTGCTAAACACTCAAAATAACGATTGGCAGGTCGTCAAAAAGGTTACAACAGCACCGACGGTTGAACAGGCTATCAAGTCGTTTCAGATCCTCAAATCTCCTGGAGAGGATGGTATATTTCCAGCTCTTCTTCAAAACAAACTGAAAATAATTTTACCTATTCTCGTAAAATTGCATAGAGCTGGTCTAACGTGGAACTATATACCATCCAGTTGGTTGGCAGCAAGGGTGGAAAAGCCGAAGGCTTTACAAAAAACAGCTTAGGCCGAAGCTTTCTGGCTCACAGAGACAGGATTGTCTGACCATTAGTGGTGCCATCAGTACCACACCATCAGCGGCCATGGAGATCCTTCTAGCTCCTTTCCACATTTTTCTGGAGAAAGAGAGGCTAGATGGACTACATACAGACTTGTGCACATTGCCAATTGCACAAATCAATTTAATGCAAAGTACAACAGACTGTTGGTTGACACTGGAAGATACAGCATTCTGAAATGACCTCTGACTTCAATCCTCCAACAGTCAACTACGAACTGCCTCATGAAGTACTGTTCACGAATAGAGAGGACTGTATTCTCAGGGAGAAGGAAATATTAAGAGTAGATAATTGTTGGTTTACAGATGAATCAAAAATACCTTCCGGTTCCGGTGCAGGTGTTTTCAGCCACACACCCAGAACAGAGATATCAACCTGCCTAGGAACCTATGCATTGCATTTCAAGCGGAAATTAACACTATTGAAATGTGTGCGGAAAGACTGGAAGAATCCAACTTCATACACAAGTCAATGAAAATACTGTCGGACAGTCAAGCGGCGTTAGAAGTTCTTGGCTCCTGTTTAAAAATCTGTCTGTTCCTGCTCTTGGCTCCTACCGAGCAACATCTAAATTTCTAGCAAATTGCCAAAAACGACTCTCCTCGATAGGAAGACTTAACAGATCGTCTCTGGTTTAGATTCCAGACCAGAGGAACCACAAAGTTCCTTATAAGTAATTCTTACTACAAACCACCCTTGAGCTAGCTTTTTATTGAGGGTTACAAGTGATCGGGCGAATTTAGGTTTATTATCAATTAATATCCCCAAAAATTTAGAACTGGGTCTCTTTTCAATCATCTTGTGTGCGTCCTTTGTTCTTAATGGTATGCTGTCAATAAAACAGCTGAATGATATGAAGTTCGTTTTGGAAACATTAAATGACAGCAAATTGGAGTCGCACTAGATTTTTATTTTTTATATTTGAGCTTATAATCTCGCGGAGATTACATAAAGTTTATTACGCCATAACTTTGTAGTATATCGGCGAATAGGGTAATTTTTTTTCCAATATCGATGTATGTTGAACCGTTCATCTATAATAAAAAAAGTATCGGTCCCAGTACCGAACCTTGTGGTACACCAGTTTTAATTTCGCCTTTTGGTGAGGTAGTCGAGGTTTTCACAATCTGACTTCTTCCTGTGATATAATTCTCGAACTATTTTTGAGTGATTCCATGAATCCCATAGTGAAAGAGTTTTTTCAGCAGTATTCCGGGATCCACACAGTCAGAGGCTTTAACCAAGTCACAGAACACCGCTGCTGATGACTCTTTTTCATCATTGTTTCCATAAACATTGTATAACAAAGAAAACCTAACATCGTAGGTGTTCTTTTTTTATTGAAAGCCGAACTGGCTATTGCTTATGTCAGTAGTTAGTTTAAGCCGATTTCAGAACCTCCCCCCACCACTTTCAACCTTGAAATGACCTCTACGCCACACGAAGTTGCGAAGGTGACTTTGAGGAGGTGTTATGAGTTTGACCTTGAACGACCTTGGCATGCGTCATACGGCAACGCAGACAAGGTGCCTTTGAGGTGCTGTTTTGGGTTTAACCTTGAATGACCTTCATTCTTTTCCCATATTTTCGACAAGGTGACTTTGACTTCCAATGAATTCGAGCCAGTTTTGCACCTACACGATTTAACGCAACCAAGGTGACTTTGAACGATTGTTTTGAGTTTGCCCTTGAACGACCTTGATCAACGTTACACAAGGCAGGCAAGGTGACTTTGAGGCAGTGCCTTTGAACGACCCTGACACACATCACGCGACAAAAGCAAGGTGACTTTGAGGTATTGTTTCAAGTTTGACCTTGAACGACCTTAATTGATCCACGTTGTTATTTAGAATATTCGACTTTGAACGACCTTCAGCCGCATGGACGAAGAGACTTTTGGAGTGCGTTTTCAGTTTGACTTTGAGTGACCTTCTACAATATCATGTGTCTTTGCTGATGTAAATTTGAGGGCGCTCGTGTATTCTCCTTCCCTCCCCCACTTTTTGAATGAACATATAAAAGAGGTGCTACTCATTCACAGGAGTTAGTTTGATATCGCGCGTATTGAATATATCTACAAATATGTTTCACTGTGATAGGTGTGGTAAAAGTTTCAGCCGTAAAGATAACATGCGTCGTCATCAAATGCAGTCCTGCAGGCCGGATAATGATGCAGGTCCTCCAGCAAAACGGCCCAGAGTGGATTCTGCCCAACCAAGTGCAGTTCAGGAATTGTGCAACTATTGCAATAGAATGGTACCTGTGAATAGGATGAATTCACACCTCAAAACATTGGAGCATAGAACAAATTCCTGTACGGAATTTGAGGATGGTGTGAAAATCATCAACAGCGCATTTAAATATAGGATTGTTAGCTACAGGGTCGAAAGTAAGAATCCACATTCAGACTATCAATCTTTCTTTAATGAAGTGAGGCATAAAGTTGTGACTTTGATTGATCGAATGGTGCAAGTTCATAACACCTTGAAAGTGAACATGGAGTTGTTTGGGAGGTACATACTTCAGACGCAGGAAATATTAGAGGTGAAGTCTTTCAACAGCCAAAACCAAATTGTTGATCAATCAAACAACCTTGAAGAGGTTTATAGGACATTCGTCGACACGTTGTCTGCAAAAGCTGTGGAATTTCAAGAACGCGACTCAGGTATATTATCTACATAAATATGAAAGATTTCAGTCATTAAACGAATAATGTGTTTACAGGTTGGACTCTGGAGAAAGTTGTTTTTATCGAAGTAAACATCAACAAATATAGTCCTCTCAGTGGATCCTCCTACATCAAGCTTCCAGAATTCATCGCTTTGAAGAGGGCAGTAGTTAATGTGAGAAATGAAGACCATTTTTGCTTCGCTTGGGCGGTGACATCAGCTCTGCGACCAGCGCAAACTAGAACTTCTGAAGTAGGCTCATATCCAGACTTCAGAGATGTACTTAATGTTGAAGGTATAGATTTTCCCATGAAATTACGTGATATTCCACAATTTGAGAATATGAATGATTGTTCAGTCAATGTTTATGGGTTAGAAACAACTTTTGAAAACAACAAACCGAAATATGAAATTGTGGGTCCTCTTTATTACGCACGGCGGAAACTCGGTCGCCATGTAAATTTATTGAACATCACCGATGAATCTAGTAATAGCCACTATTGCTGGATAAAGGATCTATCAAGGTTAGTTTCATCACAAATTTCATCCCACGGGCATAGAATGTATTTTTGTGATGGTTGTTTGATGTATTTTTCAGACGAACGCAAATTATTACGACATCAGTTGAATGATTGCAATTTTATTTGTACCACCATTCCCACAACGCAAATCAAAATTGATAAATGTGGTAGGGCCATACCGGAAAATATATTAAAATTTGAAAATTTTGAAAGGCAGTTGAAAGTCCCCTTCGTAGTATACGCTGATTTTGAATCAATTCTGAAGCCTATACATACAAATGAACCGGATCCAATACGTTCCTTCACAAATAAATCATTTATTCACGAGCCATACTCATTCTCATACCGAATTCGTTGTTCTTTCGATGATTCAGCCTCCAAATTTGTTCTTTATCGTGGGGAGGACGCTGCCAAAGTATTTGTAGCCAGGCTGGAGTCTGACCTGAGGGCCATCTACTATACATATTTGAATCGTATCGTGCCAATGAAGCCATTAACAGCATCAGAGGAGAATGAATTTTTAACTGCTGATAGTTGCGGTATTTGTGAGAAACCCTTCGAATTGGGTGACGTCAAAGTGAGAGATCATTGTCACTTGACGGGAAAGAAAAGATATGGAGCTGCACATTCTCGATGTAATTTGAATTACAAGTTACCGAATTTCGTTCCAATAATTTTCCATAACTTGAGCGGCTATGACTGCCACTTGTTCATAAAAGAGTTATGCACTAATAAGAACAAGGTGGAGGTTATCGGTCAAACAAAGGAAAATTACATTTCTTTCACTAAGCATCTATTGATGGGTACCACAATAGATAAATTTGGTAAATTGAAAAAACAATTCCTAAAGCTGAGATTTATCGATAGCTTTAGATTCATGGCGTCATCACTGCAGCAGTTAGGGGAGAGCTTGTCAGATGAGCAATGTTATGAAACACGAAAGTGTTTTCCGGAAAATGAAAAATTTCTTTTGATGAGACAGAAAGGAGTTTTTCCCTACAGTTTTGTTAAAAATTTGACCACGTTAGATTGTACTGAGCTACCATCAAAATCCGATTTTTATGATCAATTGAACGAGAAACACATATCTGAGGATGATTATGAGAGGGCAAAACGTGTATGGTCCTTGTTCGAGTGTGAAACGTTAGGAGACTATTCAGATTTGTATTTGAAATCAGATGTATTGATTTTATGTGATATTTTCGAAAATTTCCGTAATATATGTCTGGATAAATATAAATTAGATCCAGCCCACTATTTTACTTCTCCTGGCCATTCTTGGGATGCCATGCTCAAATACACCGGTGTAGAGCTGGAATTGCTTACGGATATTGACATGATAACTTTTTTCCAAAAGGGTATTCGTGGGGGTATTAGTCAGTGTTCTGAAAGAAAGCATGTTGCTAATAATCGTTTTCTACCCGATTATGATGAAAATGAAGCATCATCATTCATCACTTATTTGGACGCTACGAACCTCTATGGTCACAGTATGTCCCAACCATTACCGACAGATGGGTTTACATGGCTATCCGAACAAGAAATTCTTCAACTAGATATCATGGGTGTTCCAGACGATGGTCCTAAGGGTTATGTTCTGGAAGTAGATGTCCATTACCCTGAAGAACTTCACGATGCACATTCGGATCTGCCATTCCTTGTAGAGAGCGTAATTCCACCCGGTTCAAATTCAAAAATACCCAAATTAATACCTAATCTGAATGATAAGAGAAAATACATTGTTCATTATAGGGCTTTGAGGCAGGCAATTGAAAATGGACTGATAGTGATGAGGACTCACAGAGTTCTCTCATTCAATCAATCACCATGGTTGAAGAAATATGTAGACCTTAATACCCTAATGAGAAATCAAGCTACAAATGTTTATCATAAAAATATTTTCAAGACAAGAACAAATGCTGTCTTTGGAAAAACAATGGAAAACGTTGATAATAGAAATGACATTCGGCTTGTGACTCATTGGGAGTCTATAAAGCGTGCAACTGGTGCAAATGCTCTCATCGCTCGGCCAAATTTTAAAACGCTTTCAATTTTCTCAGAGGACTTTGTCGCCATTCATATGGGTAAAGTGAAAATAAATTACAATAAACCGCTATATCTTGGATTCAGTATTCTTGATTTATCTAAAACAGTTATGTATGAGTTTTTTTATAAATTCATAAAAAAACATTATGGGTCAAATGCTTCTCTCCTCTACACCGATACCGACTCTCTCATTCTTAAAATTTTCACGGAGAACTTTTATGATTTCATGAGGGACAATGTAGAGAAATTCGATACATCCAACTACAAAGTTGAAAATCAGTTTGCTATGCCTATAACTGAACCAATATTGGGAAATATGAAAGACGAATTTCCTAATGATCCAATTATCAGTTTTTATGGTACCGGCGCAAAAGCATATCATGTCAAGTCCGTTAGTGATGAATTGAAGAAGGCAAAAGGGATAAAAAAGTCGGTCATAAAAAATCAAATGTCACTTGACGATTATAGGAAAATAGTCGAATCAGGTGGTACCATATTGCGTAAGATGAGCACTTTTCGAAGTGAGTTACACGATGTGTATACTCTAATGTGTAATAAAGTTGCGCTATCATACAAGGATGATAAGCGATTCATCATCCCCAATACCACAAAAACATTACCGTGGGGGCATAAGGATATTGAGTTCTACCAAACCAGCCCTGAGGTAAATTTCAAATTCCTTATCGATGCCCTCAAAACTGTGCCTAATCATGAGGCGGATTCTGATGAAAAATTGGATCAACTCATAAGATTAT
Organism: Leptinotarsa decemlineata; assembly: GCF_025532065.1. Taxonomy (NCBI): domain Eukaryota; kingdom Metazoa; phylum Arthropoda; class Insecta; order Coleoptera; family Chrysomelidae; genus Leptinotarsa; species Leptinotarsa decemlineata. The sequence goes on from NW_027412523.1 coordinate 5,453,022, forward strand.
TGGAGGAACAATCAGATGATTAGTTAGTTCAATGTGGTAAATCTATACCTACGAAGCTCTGAAATTATAATATATATTATTCCCATTGTAAATATCAATTATGATATAGATTATGAAATAAAATATATCAGTGATACATCTTGTTTCATTACAATTCCAACACAAAGTATTGAAGAGGTATAAACTATTTTTCATAATATTGGAATATATAATATCAAGCTATCCACATAATCTGCGAGAATATAATATAACAGTGTTGCCAGACTCATCATTTAGTCCCCGTATTAGATAAAGTGGAGGTGGTAAGTGGAGGGGGGTTGAGGAGGAGTGGCTTAGGTAACAAAAGCGGGACTGCTCAGGAGCACTCATCATTCGAACTGCTTCTTCTAGCCTTCGAATATCTACCGAATTTAGTTGGGTCTCTAGCTGTGTTCATCTTCTTCGAATAAAAACTGTGAGTATATAAGTAATGTTGATTATTATGCTTTATTCTAATATTTTGTGAATTTCTAGTGTGCAGTATGTCTTCAATCATTGACGCTGATAAATCCGTGGAGGGTAAGGTCAACATCCTGCAGGACGTGGTGGTGCAGCAATCGGAGCTACCACAGGATATAGTGGACTTCTTGACTGAATTCCAACTTGGACCTCCACTTAGCCCCCTTCCAGAAGAAGTTGTGTTGGTAACGGCGGATCCAAGACCCGGAAGCAGCTGGATGGAGGATGTTCCTTCGACCACCCCTTCTTCTGAAACGAAGAGCACCGCCAAAGTTGCGAAGAAGGGGTCGAAGATTGTCGGTAAGAGAGCGGCTCCGAGCGGTAGTGATGAGGACTTTGCTGCTCCCGAACCCGTTAAGAAGAGGAGGCCCTCCGCTAAGCCAAAACAGGTGGCGTCGTCGGTGAAGCCAAAGCAGACGGAGCTGCAGAAGTACATGAAGATGTGGGACGAGTCCAACCCCTATCGACGGCCTCCTATGACCTCGACCCTCTGGCGGGCCCCTTCTACGTCAGATACTACCATCTCGACGTCTAAGGCGACCAAGACGAGAAAGCAGTCACCGACGGCTCCGCAGATGTTAACTGCTGCGGGCGACATTGAGCCAGCCATCACGGCATCTTCGGAGGCCACGACCGAGCCATCTCATCAGCCACCAGCCGGCCCCATAGCACCTCCGCCACCGACGCCAAGTGTTCAGCAGGTAACTTCTGCCCAACCCTCTGGCCGCCACCTGGAGTTACCGTCATCGCAGAGAACCTCTAGCTTAGTCGAGGACGTGCTTGAGCTTGACAGAATATGCCAAGAGAGGAAGGTGAAGCTGGTGACGATCCAGGGCAGCGATGCAAAATTGGCGGAAATTGCATCACGTAAACGACGATTTGAAGTTCGACAGGCGCAGCTAGTCGAACAGAAACGGCGTTTGTTGGCTGAAATTGCTGAGGTGGAAATCAGCATCAATGGGGTCGATGAGGAGTACCGTGTTGAGGCAGATTCAACAAATCGGTACCGCATGGAGGTCGACGAAATGGCCGAGCGTGTTAAGGCTCTCAGGGAGCGGATCAGGAAGAAAGTTGACGTTGTTGGGACATAACCTCCATCTATTTCCTTTCCCTAGATCCTTTTTTTTTCATGGAGTACACGTGAGTTGGTTGGTGTACACAGGGCACTGCGTGGTTGGGGCAGTGTCCACTTCCCTCTCTTCTTTTCATCCCGGAAAAAATATCTTATGAACGCTTCATTCCACATCATCCCCACTCCTCCCCCACTCCTTCCCACTCCCTCTCGAAAGTATAAAAGTAGAGAGTCTCCGATGGAACATTCAGTTGCTAAGCTATCTTCAACATGGCAGTTACTTATCAACAAGCGGATTCCACCACCGAGCCACACGCATTTTTGGAGCCCAGAAGGTCACCTGACAACTGGACCGTCGAAGAAGGTGAGGTACATTCCACCACAGGGCATCATCACTACGAGCAGCCCGGAGCATGGCACGATACCAGACTGCAGGTGATGCAAGTTACCAGCACCGATGATGCGGACGTCTCCGAAAACGAGTTCCTGGATCCCAACGTGGATACTGATTCTGACGCTGACCTGTATGATGGCCTGTGGGATGACGACGAGGTGGACTATGACGCGCCATCAGTGATGTGGGACCTATTTCCTAGGGAGACGGATGATTCTGATTCGGACGATGAAGATATTCCTCCTGACCCACCAATCCCCATCGAGGATAGTCCACCACCATCCCCCATCCTTATAGAATAATCCTAATTTCTATTCCTCATTCCTATTCCTTTCCTAGGAGTACACATACTGTTGGTTGGTGTACACAGGGCACTGCGTGGTTGGGGCAGTGTCTACTCTTCCCTAAATCTCATCATTCACAAATAATTGTACAATCACACAGACGATGGTCATCCTATCTTCATCGCTCATTCTCTTGAAGTATACATACTGAAGCCTATTCAAAATTGTTGTAAATATTTTGCTTTATTTGAAAATATATACTCTGGTTGCTATATACGGGTTGTGGCAGCATTTATACTTCCAATCCAATCATGTTCTAGTCATATTCAATATGTAGAATAAATTATATTTATAGTTTAAAATTGATTTCGAAATGTTATATCTGTATTTGAAAATGTAATGAAAATAATAATAATTTGTTTGTTTGTTTTTTCTAATTTAAAAAATAAATTCTGACAAAAAAAATTCTGCTCCTGTTTTTTTCCAACTATTATGCTGACATAACTACAAATTAGTCTGTTTGAAATGAAATACCTATCAGGTATTCACCTTTCAATTATAGTAGAACGCACATTTATGTGGTTAGCTGATCAAAGCAAAATTTTCCTCCTGAGTTGCCTGCAAAGAGAACCAATTGATGATGGTTCATAGAGAAGATAGACTTGCAATTATAGTGTATTTCACTTTATATATATGTGACGGATGATATCTGAGAGTGATAATACTAATGCGTGATGATAGAATCTGAGTAGTAATCTCAAGTTAGGAGTAATCTTTATATCTCCAACTTCTAAGGCACCTACAATTGAGCGGTTGGGCTTCAAGCTATGATATCTGGGAATAAACTACATATCCTCAACTTCTAAGGTATTGTTAACTGAGCGGTTGACCCGCAGGGTCAAAAAATTTTTCGACCCGCGAATTAAATTAATTCGCGGCCGCGAATTAAAATAATCCGCGGATTAAATCGCGGATTCGCGGCCGCGGCCGCGAATCCGCGGATAATTCGCAGATAAAACCGCGGATCCGCGGCCATGGCCGCGGATCCGCGGTTTTATCTGCGAATTATCCGCGGATCCGCGACCGTGACCGCGAATCCGCGATTTAATCCGCAGAATAATTTCAACGGCGGTCACGAATTAATTCAATTCGCGTGTCGAAAAATTTTTGAAGCGGAGCGGAGCGAAGCGGAGCGAAGCGGACCACATCTGTTTCCTATCTTCATCCCGCGAATTATGATTCATTCAACGGATTGAGTCGTGATTCATTCCGCCGCAGTCGCGGATCCGCGGTTGAAACCGCGTCATAACTTTAAAACAGAGTGTATTTAATTTCTCACCTACATCGTAAACTTTCATCTATTCCGCGGATTATCATGGATCCGCTTACTATTCGCGGGCCCGCGACAGTGGCGATTATTCCGTGGATCAATTTATTTATTCTGTCACAGCCGTTGATTCGCGGTTGCTGCTTCATTATTTCAGTGGCAGCCGTGTAATTTGCTACGCGGATCATGATATTTGGGGCAGGGTGTAGTTGATATTCATTCTCAATTGTAAAAAATCCAATTTCATACAACTTTCGTCATAACTTTTTTCCGTGTAAAATCGAAAATATACTAGTTATTCAATGAAAATGTATATTTTCAGCTGTAAACCAGTTTCATATTCTACTACTAAGTGGAAATTTTCCAACTTTCAGACCTGAGAAGAAGAATCTCATGTCGCGAGACGATATTCCCCGGTGTACTACTACTACTACTGTTTGTATGAATAATGTAGCCCTGAAAAGGGCTGTTTTTTTTTGACCAGAAGGCCCACGGTTAGTGTGTCACAGGTTTGACACTATTGCATATTATGCATGCTGATACTCTTGTGAAATTTGTGAGCGGCCTTTCACATGCCTCACACCAATACTGACCCAGCTGCATCATAGAGACCGTATCATGGGTGTTTACATGTTGATACCAGCCACCGTTATTGTTACGTATCGAGTAAAATCGAAAACAGCACCAACATAACTTCTGGATACCGCCATCGATCGTTCTGATATTTACGTGGGCATCTGTCACACAATACAGATCCAGTCGATCTTCTAATGTGTCGGTGACGTTGAGCCATCGGACGCCGATCATTAAGGCACCATCATCTTCAGATGAATCAGCCACAATACCTTCATCACTCAGGTCATCCTCGATGACATCCCCTTCAACAATCTCCTCGTGCTCCAAATCATTAGCATCTTCGTCGACTACAATATTTGCCTCGCCTCCAATAATTTCAACTTCCTCTTCTACAATTCCCTCTATGTTGGGAGCCATTTCATCCCCATTCAATGACTCTTCATCCGTCCAATTATTCTCATCATCAAGTGATATCCTAGCTAATACAGCGGCAATTTTTTCGGAATTCATCTCGATATGCTCTCATATACTGAGTGAGGTTCAGGATCGGGACTCGACTTTTATATGATTCGGTTGTGGTCGTAGTAGCGCCCCCCCACACTACTCCCACTTCTCGCTCTATACGATTAAGAGAGGGGCATATGGCAGCCCAGTCGAATTCACGAGAGGTGCAGATCAGGAGACGAGGAATCCATGGTAATCGTACATCGACATACACCCAGATAGGCCCTGGGCAGACCTGTTGATTTAAACTCCATTTTGTTCATGTAAATCATTTTAGTGTATGTTGATTTATAAAATAAATAAATCCATTGCTACAATATTACTTGTATAATTTTTGGTATTTCGAAACTATTTATACAGCGAAGAATAAAAGATTCCACAGTTTTAGAAAATGTATAATGAAATTCAAATTTATTACATTCCACTTTATTTTTCATCAAGTACAATAATAATGCTATTACACTAATGAATTTTCATTGATCCACGAGTTGTGATTTTCGGAGAATCCGAGCCATTTTACATATAAACGACGTCCTTTTCGTTTCAAAACTCGCTCCACCAAATATGTATTGGGATCATGGGTTTTATTCAATTCCATACCATAGAAGGAACCTTTAATTGGCTGTCCGTTCACATCTTCGAGCGCATAAGTTATAGGATACGTTCTATTTACTTTTACAACTTTGAAAAGCTCAGTTGTAAAGTTTGCCGTATAACCTTTTTCGAATACGCCTTTAAACTTACTGATTCGCACCATATCTCCAATTTTAAATTCTTTTTTTTCGCGTTTTCCACGCTGCTTCTTTGATCTTGCATAAACTGTCAATTTTGTGGATGGTTTTACGTCTGCAGGCTTCATGCCAATGGTACGATGAACTTTGTTGTTATATTGACTGGTAATTATAGGAAGAATATTCAACCAACTGTAATTGCCTTGAAGTGAAAATTGTCTATGAAGCCAACTTTTCAACGTCCTGATGACTCTTTCCGCAATTGCAGCTTTTTTTGTACTAAATGTTGAGTAATGATTGATACGGTGCTCTCTCATTAGCGATGAAAATTTTGAATTATAAAACTCGGTACCGTGATCAGATTGTAAGTTCCTTGGGACATACTTCGCATCTTTCAACACACTCGCCATAGCTGCAGTAACTGAATCAGCTGTTTTATTTCTCAGCGGTCTTGACCATACATACTTTGAGTAACAGTTGATTACTATGAGGATGTACCTATAACCATTATTTTCTTTAGCATATGGTTGCATTTCCATCAGATCCATCTGCCACAAGTCATAAAATCCCTTTATTATTGTCATTCGACGGGGAAAATTTCGACGCGCCGACTTATGTATTTCCTTCACAACCTGCCATTTTGCATCACTCATACTACTGCTGTATGGCTTCTTCGAAATGATGAAGTTGAGGATTCAGTTCGCTACTGTTCACGTGCAGGTTTAACGACTGACTGTTCAACTTCAATAACTCGCTCAGTAAAAGTATCAACCAACTCGGTTACAACACCAATTCGCTTTTCCACATTACTCAACCGATCAGCTAATGCTGAAGTGATGAGTGCATTTTTGTCAATGATGATTCGCAGTTCGGTATTTTTTGAATCAATGTTTTTTCTGACGTATCGTAGCGCTGGTGAAATGAATTCTTGGAAATAGTTCAGGGTTGATTCCTTGGCTTCTTTAATGTGATTGTCAACATATCTTTTAGTGACAGAGTCTTCATCGTCTACAGGTTCACCAATATTCTGTAGCCGCTTATTCTGAATGTCATAATCACCATGTGGTGTGAGAATGAATCCAACACCCGATCTTCCAACAAGTGGTTTACCAACACCACCCCTTCTACGCCCAAATTTATCAATCGTGGTATGCATAGTTAGATCGTCTGTGAGTAACTGAGTCAGCTTCATACATTGTGTTCATTATATTACGGTCAATAGACTAATCCTTCTTCACGTAACTCCTCAATTATGGCCAATATTTCATTATCGTGCCCGGTATGACCAGCCATTCGTGAACTCCAAAGCAATCGAAGGCGATCAACCAGTTCTTCGAGTTTATTCCAATAAACATAATCTATATGCTTATTTCTGATATATTTCTTTTGAGTGGGTATTTTTATTATGCCGGCACCTTCTCTACTGGGGTTCTGCAGTGGGTCTTCATTGGATAATAGTGGTAGGATTATTTCTCGATATTTCTTCCAATTATTTGATAATAGACCCTGTTTTCTTTCATTGTATTTATATGCTGCCTTCGTTAATTTGAGTATATCACCATAAGTGATCATATCGGAAGAGGGGATATTTCCCGACGGTACTTTCATGAATAATAATTTATATAGTTTTGGGGTACCCTGATAAGTGGCAATAGTTTTACCATTTTTCTTGAACACAATTTTCTCATTGATGAACTCCACATCAGCTACACCCATTTGTAAATTTCCCGTATCAGTGTTCATGTGTACTCCAAAGACGGTATCGTATGAGGGATTTCCTGATAGTAACTTTTGTATGTGCTTTTGTACCTCATCACCATTATCAAGCACATTAGATGATTCTAAATCTGAAGTTGTCGATAAAGAAGCTTGAAGATCCTTCGAAAAAGCCTCTTCAAATTTCGGTTTTAGCTCACTTTTAACTATATTTTTGGCGGTGAATGGTGTAGCACTCTTTGTTGTCTGTATCACCTGATTTATTTGAGATGCTCCTTCAGTATTGGCAGATATTGCTTTCAAAGGAGTTATTATTGGCTCATATATTCTTTCGAGTGCTGATTGATCACCTAAGCGACTATTCTTGATATAATTAAATTTCTTCCGAACGGCATCTGTTGCTTCTATCAACTTTCTTTTCAAACACATTTCATCATCATTTTTTCTCTCCATAATGTATTCACTTCAAATGTGTGTGTGCAATGAAGTGTCGTCCACACTATCTAGCACTCGAATGATTCAATTGTTTCAAGAACGTCAAGGATATATGAAAGCATCAAATCCTTTTCGATAACGTCCATCTAGCACCTCTCGATCCTTATCAATTACTAAAAATCCATATTTATTCTCCCAACATCTCGCACACATATCTTTAAATTGCTTGTATGTCACATCTGGTGACACGTGGTCAGAAAAAATATGATTGAGATTCATATCATCTTGTTTGAACAGCACAATAAAATTTGCATTATCTCGAATCAATTGTTTCGGGACTCGTGAATATGTTTGGGCTAGATAGAAGCAATCCACATTTTTATGACGTCCCATACTGAAATATGATCGTATAACATCCTGTTTCTCACACATCACATCATCGAAAATGAATATTGAATCGGTTCTGGCATCCGAAGGCTCTACTATTTCAGTTGCATTATTGGCGAAAGTGTAAAATCCCAACCCTTCAATTGGAGCTAATACTTCACGTAAATACTCATATTTGGGTTGATAAAGGGACTTTGAATAAAGATAAACATTTGCAAATCGTAATCCTAGAGGGTGAGTCAGTAGAGAAATCATAACATTTGTCTTGCCGCAATTGGAAGGTCCGATAATCAGACCGCGAATGGATAGTGGAAGTAAGGATCCATGACGCTGTTTCACACCGCTTTCAGATCCGCTACCCACTTTTTCATCGAAATTATCGATGGAAAATTGGTGCTTCTGCTTTAGTATGCGCATTGTATGACAGTTGGAGACTATATAAGCACGTCTCCAAATCGATTCCTTTATTTAAATGGGGGTTATGAGACGATGCAGATCTCCTAAGCGGCATTCAAATAAAGCTGGTACGGGATTGGTCAATTCCCTCATCAATAGTCTACCTTTCGAATTACATTTACCTGGCTATCAGTATTGCGGCCCTGGCACCAAATTGCAGAAAAGATTGGCGAGAGGTGATCCGGGTGTGAATCAACTGGATTCTGCATGCCGAAAACACGATATTGCATATTCACAGGATCCTAACAATCTTCCAGCTAGACACAGAGCAGATCAAGAGCTTGCAGAAAGTGCTTGGAATCGATTCAAGGCAAAAGACGCATCTATTGGAGAGAAAGGAGCCGCTTGGCTAATTACGAATATAATGAAGGGAAAACGACGATTTGGTATGGGTTGCGAATTAGCAGCCAAGCAGTCACGAATACAGAAAAAAAAGGGTCCTACCAAGAAAAAAAAATCAAAAAAACTATTGAAAGATTCTAAGGTGACAGCTTTTGGTTCTGGAATCGTTAAGAAAGTGCGTGATGTTCTACACAAAGCGGGCGGAAGTGAATTTGTTGTCAAAAATTCTAAAAGAGCAGCTGAAATTGCACTAAAAGCAGCACGCAAATATACGAGGGCTGCGGGTGGGAAAAAGAAAATTCGCACACCGCGAATCATACCAATTCCTAAAATTGGTGGAATACTACCACTCATTCCAATTTTTGCTGGTTTATCGGCGCTAGGTAGTTTAGCTGGTGCTACAGCTGGCATAACAAAAGCAGTACAAGCAGCGAAAGCGAGTAGGGAACAATTGAGTGAGGCCAATCGACATAATAAAAATATGGAGGCAATCGCTCTAGGTAAACGAGGAAGCGGTATCTATTTGAAGCCTTACCGTAAAGGATTAGGAGTCTATTTGAAACCTCAAATTTCAAAAAACTCATAGATTTGCTACCTCAAAGAGCTCTCTCCAACATCGACCTCAACTATCATGCTAAGAAAATGATGATTCCATATTTTCGGGGGGTATATATGCGTGACGATTTGCCAAAATCGGGACCACTCCGATATGAATCTGCCGTAGTAAATTTGGATAGTCGACATGGTCAAGGGACGCATTGGGTAGCATACAGAAAAAGCAGCACTTCTGTGAAATATTTCGATAGTTTCGGTGATTTACCCCCTCCAAAAGAATTGATTCACTATTTTCATAGGGGTTCAAATCCTACCACTATTATCACATATAACTATGAGCGTAAACAACAATTCAACACAGTATGGTGTGGTCATTTGTGTTTGGAATTTCTACAGAGCAAGACATGGAGATAACACCAGCGCAGGACAGGGAAAGTATCAAGAGGATGAGTAATTCATTGATCGCATATTCCAGAGTACGCACTTTACGAGAAATGAGTAAAGAACAACTCGCTAATATGCCGAAAGAGGTGTTGATTGGGTGTGCATCGCATGAAATTGCATCTGTATGGGATAAGTTACCACAAAATTTACAAAATGATATTGATGTCTTAAAGTATCAGTACTGCCAAGACCATCAGAATGATTCCAGCGGCAACAGCAATAATTCCGATGTGAATGATGGGCCACCTACAAGAAAAATTTTCTGTTGTTATTGTAAAGTGAATGATGTGAATGTAGTCACACATAATGGGATGGATCATCTGGACAGACCACCTAAAAAACGACGATTACTCCACAATTTCTGCTGCCAGCAATAAATTGACATGAGTCAGTGAAAATTCATCAGTCATGTCACGCACGTTTTCATTGTCGGGACACTCTAGCGAGTTGAGCGCCAACTTCTACCCACCCATCGAATTGGATAGTGGCGCTAATTATGGTCTGGGCTTACACGGTTTCTATTCCTACAACTCCATATTCAATGTGGATGTGAAAAATAATATTATCGCCTATTCTAAAGAAGCTAACTCACCTCCTATCATTATAAAAATTCCACCTGGAGCATATGAAATTGATGAAATCAATAAGGTGATTCAAAAATTCATCAAATCCAAAGAAATGCAATTGGAAAATGGAGCTGAGGAGAATATCGATGGAGTATTTCTCCTACACGCAAACAACAACACTCTGAAATGTGAAATGAGGTCGAAATATTACATCCATCTCAAACATGAAAACACTATTGCCGAACTTTTAGGGTTCGAAGCCGATGTGTTTGGCATCGATGAAACTCATGAATCAACATTGCCCGTAAATATCAATAAGGTGAGAATTATTCGTGTGGATTGTAATGTCACAGCTGGAGCATATTCAAATGGTGATGAAATCCATAGCATCTTTGAATTTGATATTGATGTAGAGCCCGGTTACAAACTCACCAAGGAACCGCAAAATATTATTTATATGCCAATCCAGCCTGGCGGTCGTAAGTACCTCGACAATATCACTTTACGCATATTGGATGATAATGGTAATCTAATCAATTTCAATGGTGAAAAAATAATAGTTAAATTGGAATTGATTAGGATATAACGATCATCATTTCTCATATGTTGATTCACAACATCGACGACCGTCATAAGTGTATCACAAAAATGAGTGGTGGAAGCATCGATAAGTTTGGTCGTAGAAGTAAGGCAGTTTCAAATACTGTTTTGCGAGGACAACCTGGAGTTGGTTTCAAATTGACTTCCGATGGAAACTTTGATATGGAAAATAAACGTTTGAAAAATGTAGCCGAGCCTAAAGAGAGTACGGATTGTGTTAATCGAGAATATGTTGGTTTTTACATCTCAAAGATCAGAGGAGAATTAGATTCTGATATTGATAAAATCAATTTGAGATTAGATGGAGTAAAAAAATATTCCGCATCAGTCAGGGAAGATCTCATTACGCTTGGGCTGAAATTAGTGGAAATTGTAAAAAAGTGTGAACATATGGAGAAGGATATCAAATCGATGCAATCTGATATGAAAAAACAACCCTCGATAAGCATTCAAACAATTGAGCAAAAACGATGGTGAGCGATGATCATCTGTGAAAAAAATCAGTATAAAGCAGGAGCTGAAGAAATTTTAACTCAGTATTTATCATTTCATAACGCTGAGCAGATGATTATAATTGATAAGGCTATTGATTTCACCATAATTTTTTCTAAAAAATGGGGTTGTGCTTTAAAATCCAGCGATTACAGCAGCGGCAGCAGTTGAATCAGCGTAATGTATCAGGTGGAGACTATGATAATGTGCATTTAAAGAAGAGAAAATCTAAAAGTCGATTCATTCCACGTATGCCCGCCAAACGGTCAAGATATAGATTAAGCGCTAGTAGTTTACACTTTCTCAAATCTATTGGCTTGAAGGTGCGATATAAAAAATAGTAATAACATGGCGACCATAACCACAAGTGATAAGCTGGAGGTATTCGAGGAGCCCATCTTTGATCATTCCCTAATCAGCCTTCACGAGCATACATATAAACCGTATGGATCACCATATTACAAAAATTCAGATGAAATCCGAATTCCAATCAATTTTCAAGACCTTATACTCGATATTGCAGACAGTTACATTTATATCGAGGGGAAGTTCACACCATCTGATGACACGAAGCAGTGCTACCTATCCAATAACGCCCTCGCCTTCCTCTTCGACGAAATTCGCTATGAAATGGGTGGAGAGCAAGTGGCCGTTGTTCGAAAACCCGGCATAACTACCACAATGAAAACGATGATATCATTTGGACAAACACATGCAAATTCCCTACTACCAATAGGATGGGGTCTTGATGTGAACAAACAAGATATATTGGATTCCGTCAGCAATGTATTCAGCGGTAAATTACCCTTGAAGTATCTCATGGGTTTTGCTGAAGATTACAACAGAGGAGTATTGAATGTCAAGCAAGAGCTCATTTTGATTATTGCACGCTCATTCAAAAATTCGTTTATTGGAGAAGTCGATGCTCATTTGGAAATCAACAAAATAGAATGGAGAATCAGACACATCGTGCCGGAAGATCGTCAGAAACTGAAGCTATTGAACCGCATCAATAAAAATGCGAATAATGCAAAAGTAAAGGTGGCTTATCGTATATGGGACCTTTATGAATTACCCACACTTCGTGATACATCCTCAGATATTTGGGCCGTGAAGACAACCAACAGCCTTGAAAGACCTCGATACATCATCATCGGCTTTCAAAGCACCGACCAATCTGAAAATATATCAAAAGATGTGACGAAATTCATACATGCGAATATTAATAATATTCGACTATCTCTAAACTCTGAAGTATACCCATATGAGCGTTGGAATCTAGATTTTGACAAAAAGTTAGACTCGTCAGCCTACTATGCATATGAAAACTTCCAACGCAGCTACTACGATAAAGCTATGAGTGAGCCCATGATGGATATTGGTAGCTTTCGCAACAATCCACTATTTATCATCGACTGCTCTCACCAACCCGATGCTATGAAGTCATCTACTGTCGACATCAAAATAGAATTCGAAACACGCAAGGTGAAGTTTCCAGCAAACACCAAAGTATATGCACTCATCCTACACGATGCTGTTTTGTCCTATAATGCCCTAAATGGCTCTGTTCAGACTGGATTGTAATAAGATTGACATGTAATTCACCATGGAGTATTCGATATTGATAAATAATAAAACACTCAATAATTATCTTCTGCCTTTTATTTACCAAACAATCAGATATAGACAAGCATGGATTGAAACATGATTTTATAATGTATATAATAGATTTCAAATATTCACAACACCATTATTTGAAGATTCTTCCGGTTGTGGGTTGGGATTCTGTGGCTCCAATTGATATTTCTCTATGATATTCTGTGGTAGGTAAACGGATATGCTGTGAAGGAAATGCTTCAAGTCTGCTTCAATCATTAGCTCACAGAACTCATCCAAATTTCCGCTTCCATACGAATATTTATGGCACAGTGCCACACCAAGTTCATATTTCTCACTGAGCTCCAAAAGTTTTCGTACCTCTTCAGCATCATAACATACACTTAAATCATAGTTTGATGAGTGAAGAGCGTCAAAACTCAAGTCGGCTAATTCCCAAGCCAACCTCCTTATTGCAGAATCCAAATTGACTGCTTCCGGCCACTCTTCGGCTGAATATTGCATCCACATGCTTGTACTCTGAAAATACACAAAATGCATTCATTAGTTTGGAAATTATGCTGCAAAAAAACACTCACTTGAAATTTTATCATGTTTGAAGCGCGGGAGCTAATCCATATTTTACATTAATATACCATATTTCTACTATTTACAAAGATATTGAAGTTATATTCAATCTAAAATATCGAATTTGACTAGTGAGCGTGTTTTAGCACCAGGATAATCCTGAGAACTTTGACCGATATATGTAAAAATGAATTTGGCTTTGGATGAATTCACTTCGTGAATCATTTCTTCCGTAAAATGTTCTGAGACACGTTTTGGAAGCCATGATTTAAAAGAAGTATTATTTTCCTCGTCCAACAAAACTACTTGAATGGATTTACCATATCGTGTGGATAGCATCGACATCTTTTCAATTTTATAACCTTTATCGATAGTCAAAGATATTAAAGGCTTCTGCTCCATAGCCACAGTTTGTTGAATTATTGCAGAATTGATCTTTTCGATATTAAATTTCAAATGATCCATTTCGAATATAGTGGAATTATGGTATACAAATATAAAATATGTTCACCTGGATTGCTGTGTATACTCCTGACGTAATACTCTCTGTCACTTTGCAGCACTACTTTCACTCATCTATTCGAGTACGTTGGGTTATTCAAACTGAATGTGAAATGGTGATCCTCCGAACATTTATAGAACGTGGTTGAAGAAGAGGGGGTACTTCTTCACCACAAGCTGGGTGTCCGAAAACACTACTCCAAAATAATATTGTCTTTATCGCGTGACGTAGTTGCAGGTCATTCAAAGTCAGACGCAAAACACTCCTTCAAAGTCACCTTGGCTATGTTGTGTTGTGTAGGTTCAAAACTTCAAGAAAGCCTTGTTGAAAATATGGGAAGTGAATGAAAGTCATTCAAAGTCAAACCCAAAACACTGCCTCATCAAAGTCACCTTGTCTGCGTTGAGTGACGTTGATCAAGGTCGTTCAAGGGCAAACTCAAAACAATCGTTCAAAGTCACCTTGGTTATGTTAGATCGTGTGGGTGCCAAACTGGCTCGAATTCATTGGAAGTCAAAGTCACCCTGTCGAAAATATGGGAAAAGAATGAAGGTCATTCAAGGTTAAACCCAAAACAGCACCTCAAAGTCACCTTGTCTGCGTTGCCGTATGACGCATGTCAAGGTCGTTCAAGGACAAACTCATAACACCTCCTCAAAGTCACCTTCGCAACTTCGTGTGACGTAGAGGTCATTTCAAGGTTGAAAGTGGTGGGGGGAGGTTCTGAAATCGGCTTAAACTAACTACTTATGTCATTATTATTTAAAAAAAATTGTCAATCTTAGTTAGTTTGAGTGGAGGCTGGAGTTTGATGGATCACTGAGATCACAGCTTGTATGCAGTGAGATGACTATAAATTTCTTTAGACAGGAAAGGAATGTACCGGTCTTCAAGGATGAGTTTAATATGAGCGCTAGTGCATTTAATGTGGTATTAGAAAGGTTATCAAATGTTTCAATTGAGATTGTTTCTATTCCAACGACCTTTTTATTTTTGAAAGAATGAATCATTTCTTTGAGCTAATTGTTGAAGGAATTGAAATTGCCAATTGTTTTAACAAATTTAGTCAGAAATTCTATTTATTACAATGGGATCAAGATGTTTAATTACTTGCCCTCAGATGTAAGATAGGCAAATTTGATCAACAAAATGTTTAGAATAAGAGTAAAAACATTTTTGGCTGATAGACCCTATTATAATTTGCAAGAGTTCTAAAATGATAAGGAATAGGTAAGGAATAGTTATGTTTTTTGTTAATCCTTCCGCTCTAGAGCAGGGTCTCCAAACTACGGCCCGCGGGCCAAATCCGGCCCGCCAGTGTCATCAATCCGGCCCGCGACAGCCAATGATTTACTGTCATCAATCTGGCCCGCGATAAACAATGATTACCTAATTGTTGTTACTATTGCTGTGATAAGTTGAAAAAAACACAGAATTACAATTACTCGGTTTCATTTAGTTGCAAGGTAAAACTTAACGACAGAAATGATGACAAAGAAAACTTAAGTATCTAAGTTTAAGCATATTAATAACTAACAAATGATTGAAATGAATCAAAGTAAAACAAAAACACTAATGAGATTTATGTAATTGTGATTTTCCACCAACAATACTTTGTAGTTGTGGATCAATTTTACTTGTAGCAATTATCAAAAGAGATGCTCATCGGTTAATTGGGATCTGTAAACATTCTTTGTGTACGTCATCTTGGAAAACGTTTTCTCACACAAGTAAGTAGTACCAAGAACAGAAAACAACCCACGAGCAAATTTATGCAAATTATCAAATTGTTCCAGTGGAAGAGTCTTATACAATTCCAACAAAGATGAATTTTGATATTTGTTCTTAAGCATATCACTGCACCCTAAATCAATAATTTCCATTTGGACTTCCGGAGCCAAGGTTTCAATGTCAGAATCAAAAGGATTCCGAAAAAGCTTAATTTCATTCGCAATGACATCAAAATCTGAAAAACGAGTATCAAAATTTGTCTTCAAAGCACTCAAAGTTTCGATTGCAAAATTGACGGGAAATTCAGTCTCTGTAGTGTGGCTGAATATTTCACATGTTTCAAACTGTGTGAAACATTTTTTACGTAATTGCGATTGAAATAGTATTATTTTCTTCCTGAAGGATTTGATATTGGTGTATAACTCAGGGAGAAGCTGATTTTCTCCTTGCAATCTAAAATTCAGTCCGTTCATATGATTTGTCAAATCGACATAGAAGGCTAACTTCCACATCCATTCACTATTTTCTAAATCGGCAAAAGGGCGCTGCTTCTCATTTAAAAAAAATTCGATCTCTGCTCGAAGTTCAAAAAAGCGCGTGAGGACTTTTCCGCAACTAAGCCAGCGTACGGCAGTATGATATGGTAAATCATTTTCTCCAATCTGTTGAATAAACTCGCGGAATTGTCGGTGATTCAGCCCAGTGGATCTGATGAAGTTAACAACTGATATGACTGGTTTTAGAACTAGAGACATATCCAAACATTTTCCGCACAAGGACTGTTGATGAATGATACAATGTAAGACTAATGGTTTTGAACCAACATCATTTTCTACAGCCTTTGACACAAGTGCAACCTCACCTTTATTTTTACCATACATATTTTTGCCTCCATCAGTTGTTATAGATTTCAAATTTCTCTATCGAAGGTTCTTATTTTTTCTAGACTAGGATAGTCGCAAAGTGCGACTATGCTAGTCTAAAAATATAGTTAAGGACAGAAATTGGCTCTTGGAACAAACTGAAAAAATCATTATGGCCCGAAGGCTTCAAAGTTTGGAAACCCTTGCTCTAGAGCAATAGTAATTGTTCAGTTTATCTGCGTTTATTGGTCTTGCTCTTTTCTTTCTTTTCACCAGAAATCATTGATCTTTTGATTTATGACTTTCTTGCAAAATTTTGCATTGATAGTGAATATTTTTTGCACATTTTGTATTTTTATTTCTTCCTACAGTCTTCTAGGCCTAGTTCATGGCCTATACTTTGACGTTGATAAATTTCAAAAATTACATTCAGATGTTGAAGGAAAAAGTACATTATTAAGAACCGAATTTGCAATTTGCAAAGCGTTTTAGAAATCATGCACTGAAAAAAATAATCTGCAAGAAATCATAACACCAGGGACAAAGTCGCTTTTTTTCCAACCATAAAGTAGAAAGAATCTGTTACGCACTCCTGCAATATTGCTGCAGCGAAAGTAAGCTGCATGGCATGTACCATTTCCGTTCATCTATCCGATAATGGTACTCGCTGTGCAAAGTTGAGTTAACACGATAAAATGTAGGAAGTAAGAGTCTTTAACTGCAAGTTTTAAAGTCACTCAATTAACTGCTTTCGAATCTATCGATAGGCATTTAAGAATTTTTGGATAGTATACGTTTAATGATTTTCTTTTAATTTCCTTAGGAGAACGATAAGAAAAAAATTCTCATCTGAAACATTATATAATATCAGGAAGGAGAAAATAAATGTGAAAGAATATATATATTATTTTGTTGAATATAAACCACATTTTTAAAAAGCATTGGTTTGAAAATATGAATAAAAGGTGTTGGATACTTGAAATTGTTCGAGTTCAGCTTATTTTTACGATAAAACGTTATCTGTTAGAATGTTTCAGGGATTTCAATGTTAAAATCATTGAAATGAAAGCGGTATATTTTTAGGAGAGAATAATTTTTCGGGAAGAAAATTTTTGGCCTTTTATTTCTCCATCTTTGTACAGAAAAATGTGGGATTCTTCCAAAGAAAAATCACATTTTCCTATTCAGTTTGTACTCCAAACATTCGTTATGGAATTGAACCAGATATCATTCACAGGTTTACTTCACAATATAATGTATGAAAGAGGTAAACTTTCACTCACTGGATAACATTACAAAATGAAGCAATCGATTCATTCATGACATCACGACTTTATGCCACTAATGAGTTAAATCTACTCATGTCATCGATGACAGTACGTAATGACATTCATTCGCTCATTTGATTCGTTCCCAGCCATGAGAGTCTTGTTCAAAGGGAAAGAGGTATCATTTTAGGAGAGATTAATTTTTTTAGATAATTTTTTGGTTCTAGACCAGGGGGTCTAAAACTTTAAAGCCTTCGGGCCATAATGATTTTTTCAGTTTGTTCCAAGGGCCCAATTTCTGCCCTTAACTATATTTCTAGACTAGAATAGCCGCAAAGTGCATGACCTAAGCAAACTCACGCTTTTTTTGCATTTCAATTATTATTGTGTATTGTGACACTTAACGACATCTAGTGGCGAGTAGTGGTACTATGTACTATCTTTTTCAGCTACCCGCTAGGTGGCATTAGGCGTAGTTAAATATTTGGAATTACCGCGCTGGTTCGAGAAAGTTCTGGTTCTAGCTAGTGTATTCCGATCACCTCGAGATGGCAGTAATAATTGCATATAAAAAGGCTAGCGGCGCAACTGCGAGTTAGTCTAATTTAATTCCGTAATGAATAGGTTGACAAATTTCGGATGAAATTTGTAGTCCAAAAAGTGCAATGGCTTTTGCAGTACCTATGGTTTGGCGTGAGCCTACCAATCATCCAGACGACTGTTATTTCTGCTTAACTCCTCCCATTAAGCAAGGTTTATCTATGAAGAAAAGAGGAACGGTTAAACACCCTAATCTCCCATCTGCTCTTCGGCCTGTACCACACTCAGACAATCTGCCAGTCCCTTCTCCACCCCAAAACTATGAAATTTTAGAGGAAGGTGATGAAGACTGTTTAGAAGGAGCAACCCATCCTTTTACATCCTATGACCCTGATTTTGAGGTAAGCGATAGGTCTAGTGATCCGCACAGAATTAGTCAAGCAGAGTTGAGTGACCTTATAAGAGATCTTCGCTTGTCTAAGGAAAAGGCTGAGCTGTTAGGGTCAAGACTACAACAGTGGAATCTTCTAAAACATGATGTGAAAATATCTCAGTACAGACAGCGTCAAAAAGATTTGCTTCCTTTTTTTGAGAAAAAAGAAAACCTCGTAGTTTGTTCTGATGTTAATGGTTTGATGGACTGCTTGAATTTGGGTCACACTCCATCTGAATGGAGACTGTTTATAGACTCTTCAAAACTAAGCTTAAAAGCTGTACTTCTGCATAATGGAAATCAGCTACCCTCTATTCCTATAGGAATAGAATTCACATGAAGGAAACGTATATAAATATGAAAACACTTCTCCAATCAATCAAATATGAACAACACAAGTGGCACATCTGTGGTGATCTGAAAGTCATTGCTATACTCCTAGGAATGCAATTAGGGTTCACCAAGTACTGTTGTGTTTTGTGTCTGTGGGACAGTCGGGATAGAAAATCTCACTATAAAAAAATGAACTGGCCTACACGAGACCTAAACCCTAATGAGAAAAATGTAGTTTACGAGCCTCTTGTAGATCCTAAGGATGTTCTCCTTCCCCCATTACATATTAAGTTGGGACTAATGAAAAACTTTGTGAAGGCCATGGACCAGGAAGGACAAGCTTTTAAGTACTTGAGAGCAAAGTTTCCCAGGTTGAGTGATGCTAAAGTCAAGGAAGGCTTCTTTATTGGGCCTCAAATCCGTGAAATCGTAAATGATCCTGCTTTTGACATGATTTTAACAGGAAATGAAAAAAGAGCCTGGGAAGCCTTTAAGGGGGTTGTACATGGGTTTTTAGGTAACAAAAGAGATGATGACTTCACAGCATTGGTTAAAGAGCTTC
The DNA here is from genome assembly GCF_025532065.1 of Leptinotarsa decemlineata. Lineage (NCBI taxonomy): Eukaryota > Metazoa > Arthropoda > Insecta > Coleoptera > Chrysomelidae > Leptinotarsa > Leptinotarsa decemlineata. Next base: position 5,472,817 of record NW_027412523.1, read on the forward strand.
TTCAAGCTTACCACCAACTTGGATGCAACATGTCCTTAAAAATTCATTTTCTTCACTCTCATCTTAATTTCTTCCCACAAAACTGTGGAGCTGTGAGTGACGAACATGGAGAAAGATTCCATCAAGACATTGCCTTAATGGAACAGAGATATCAGGGCCGTTGGAATGAAGCAATGCTTGCAGACTACTGCTGGTCTGTGTGTAGGGATGCTCCAGAAGTGTTTTATAAAAGACAAGCTAAACGACAGCGATCTTACAATGAATCGGATGGACTTAATTGAAATTTGGTGGTACAAACTTCTTTTATTTGTCAAAACACTAAGAATAATGTTTTTTTTATTAATTTTGTACTTAAAATATTCTAAAAGAAACATAACAATATTGTTTTATGTACTTTCACTTTTCACGTATAGTATAACTACTCTTTAAGATTAAGTACTGTGTATCTCAAAAACCAGAGCTAATAAAAATTTTTCATTGTTATTTTCGTTTTTATCACCCCAAAATTAGTAGAAATTGACTAATTTAGTGTAGGAAACATTCAAAAAATTTTTTTTTGTTGTGTTGTGATGGGAGGCAAATGTTTAAGCGTTGAAGAGTTTAATTTTCTTTGTATAACAAGTTATGTCTTCCCCGGTCTCCCCTACTTAAAAGACGTTCCACCACGCTGTGTTTACAGTCTCTAGCCAAAATGTCAATTCAGTATATCTCTGAAAACACTACTTGCCCACGACATGATGGCCAATGTTTTCAATAATTCTAATCACCTGTAATTTACTGTGGCGAATATAGTCGCCACTAAAAGGAATTACTTGCTAACCGCATTCGCGATAAACATTTTCATGGAAATAATCATTGTTGCATATTGTAACAATCGTTTCAAGGTCCGAAAGAAAATGAAGTACACATCAGAATGACGCATCGTGATTGTTTTCTCATAACAATTGATTAATATTCTCATCAGATTATACCCGGCAAAAGTGTTGCCACCATAATATCAGAACAGATTATTGCATCAATGTTATTAACAACGGATGAAGTACGCAAATAAAGATTCAGTTATCGAGGTTAAAGTTTGTACACTTTGGATACTGATAAGATTAGTTCGAATTTTCCTTCAATATTTTGTGTAGCGATTTATTAAGTTTCAGTTAGTTCCACGGAAATGGCGTCGAGCAGGTACGTTCTTTGTTTATTTCCTTTGTTTATACTTGAGGGAAATTCAGTCATATGAAACAACAACTCTACCAAGACAGCTGATGACAATCAGCTGTCTGATCAAATTAAATTTGTAGAAATTGTAATATTTTATAATTTTTTCGAATTTTCGCTATAACGAGTAACTATTTATTTTCAAAATATTACAAGAATATTTTGTCAAATGTCTTTCAGGAGTGCTGCAGGAAATGAAATCTTCAAATTATATAAATCAAATTATCCTGTATCTATTTTTTTCACATTCATAACAAATTTATATATTCTTTACGCTTTTTGTTTACCAATTTTGTTACTGATTTCCACTACCTAAATGAGGTTATCAATTCGACACGTATGTGCCTAATGTAATTGAAACTGCAATATCTCCACATATAATTAGGTATTTATTAGAACTTCCGAACGAATATACAAAAATTGTATATGGTGTATAGTCTATCCATTCCCAATTGGAACGGCAATAAAAATAAGAGTACAGTCATAAACATTTCTTGCCTGTGACCCCTAGTCGCCCAGATAATTAGTAAACGTTGCTGGACAGGCTGAATACAAATTTTTTGTCCGTTTCACAATATTTCTTTATCAGTGCCGTGTGTTCGTGGGGTTAGGTGAGGTAGTGAGTGGTTTTGCAAACCGATTTTTGAATACTTTTTCTAGAGAGCAATTACCCTAACACCAAACTGATATTTTTTCACTCGACGCGCGTTTCGCTAACAAGGTTAGCATCTTCAGGAGAAGCAAATTGATACTGAATCTAAAGACAAGGGTTAGTTGTTTATATACCAAAATATACAAATAAATTCGTCAACAATAAATTAAAAGGCGGACAAATTAATTTGCAGGTGTTATAATTTTGCATGCCGGGAATGAAAGTGGTTTCGTACCTAACGCTGCTTCTGTCGGCCGAAAATATAAAAGATTCGTCTGCTGATTACCACGAAGATATGACTGCGGCTTTATTCGAAACCTGGTTCAGTGAGCAGCTTCTCCCAAATATTCCTCCAAACTCGGTTATTGTTATGGATAACGCTTCGTATTGACTACAATACCAAACAATAACACAAAAAAGCAGATATTGTTGATTTCATGCGAAATCATGACATGGAAATACCCGAAAAGATTCCAACGAAAAAGGTATTACTGGCGACCATAAAACAACGTAATTTCAAAAAAGAGTATATTATTGATTCGATGTGTGAAACACTTGGTCATATTCTCTTACGTTTGCCTCCAGACTATTGTGTGTTCAATCCAATTGAAATGGTTTGGGCCACAATGAAAGAAAGCTTGCGGAAATGTAATCAGTCACCGACTTTGAATGCTGTAGTGCTTGACAATATAAGACGAGTGGTGAATGAAGTAGGTAATAGTGATGTGTGGAGAACTGTGTGGCCCACGTTATAAAAGAAGAAAACAAATATTATGTGCAAAGTTCCATAAATCCGATCGTTATTCAACTCGATGGTGATTTCACCTCATCCGAATATAGCGAAGAAGAATTTTGATTTTTCTAGCAATTTTGTTGGCTTCTATTATTTTGTAAATATATGTTTGACGGGAATTCGGTGTGATTATTTGTGTTCTCATTGTATTTTAGAGTTTTCGACTCGGAAATCAACTACCTTAAATTCCGAAGTTTTTCATAATTACCCATGATGGAAAAATTCAGTTGAGATAACTTCTTCATGGGGTGATCAATTGCTATGATTGCAAGAATAAGTAACTGAAAAACTACCACTGACAAAATAATATACCAACGCCTATGTCGGCATATTATTTTTTGCTGTTCCAATTGGTATTGGAAATACTATAACTATGTATGTTTGAAAATGGCGAACAATGATTCTTCAAAAGAGTTAATGTTTCCATGTTAGGAATTACACGTTAAAAGGTAAGACCTCGTTAGTCCTTAGCACGCACAAGTTTCGACTTTCGAGAGTTGTCGTTCGTAGAGGAGCGGCAGCTGGTTAATAGAAAACAGATTTTTTTTACTGCTTTTTGGGTATACAACCTTCCGTAACCAGAAAAATAAAACTAAATCAAAATTATTCTTCTGACATGTTTCAAATTAAAGCGTTGTTCACAAGTTAATTTTTTGAGTTGTATTGGGTTTGGGTTCCATTGATTATTCAATTCGTAGGCAAAATTTATAAATACAAGTATTTTTAATACTCAGTAACTTTCTTATTAGTCAGTGGGATATGCTTGAAAACTGGCAGTAAACAAATCTAAAGCAAATGGAACTTCAACCGTTCAAGCCAGTCTCTATATACCTACACAGTAGGTTTAATGGACTGACGCCTATCAGAAAACAACTACTTCCCTGGCTAATACCACGAAGGGCGTTGGATTATATCCGACAGGCGTCAGTGCAGGAATCTTCACAGAAAATTTCCTGCATATGCAATTGGCAATACAACTGAAATTGTGCCCGTTCCATAATTGAAGGTCGACTCTTTCTATGTCACTTCTATGAACGATAAATGACACTTAAATTGACGTTTAATGTCAGCCGGAGAAAAACAACAGTTTCTTCATCAATACAATTTCAGCTAATATACAATTTATATTTATATAAAGTAAAAAATTATATACTTTGATGAAATCGTAGTTTTAAATGGATTGTTTTATTCTGTGTCTGAAAGGACAATTTACGTTTTATCGAAGTCGATCAAGAGTCGTTCTGATTGATATGTTTATTTACGTGGCACAAACAAAGAGTGGATAACCTTGAGTCATGATCTAGAAACAAAAAAGGGTTCTTGTTCATTATATAACAATCGATGCCTTGATCATTGTAAGTAGTTTTGAAAATCTAATCATCATTTGGTGAATCGTTTCAAGTGTTTTTGAGAGTTCATAAAATGTGTCTCGTGTACAAGATGACACTTCAGAGTGATAACTTTTCATAGATGACGTGGTTCTGAATTGATATCGGTTTATATTTCTAATGCAGAAGTTGAGGAAATATAGTATTTTTTCTTCCTGGTACAATCATATATATATATTTCAATTTTCTTTGCAATCTTTGGAAGTTTCTCATTCTCCAAAAGTTGAAGGAAAACAAGAGAAAACGTGTCTCTCAAAAGTCAGCATCTGTTTTACAATTGATGAAAATTAATAAACCAAAGGTACATTACTATAGTCCGTTCATAATTTGTCGATAGCACAAAATGAGGGCCCAAGTCATAAAACGGTCGTAAAACTCGTAAAATCATAGGCGGAGGTTCCTGAGGTGTTTATTCATTAAATATAAAGCTTCAGTTTATATTCGAAACTTGCCTTGAAAGGGTGAAGTTGTTACGAACGAAAATGATTTTTGGTTTAGTACATTTTTTAATCGCATTTAATTTACGGCTCGTTGGTATTTCGGCGTCTAAGGCAGTAATTAACGTCTCTAATATTTATTTTGCGAATTTTGTGCAGTGAGTGAGTAACTTTTTTTCATATTCCTACAAACATATACGTACCTTTCGTTCCTGCTTGTTTTGTTTGATTGCTTGCGATGGCTTCGTCATCATCATCAACATCAAGTTTTACACCGGTACTGTTGCGTACAGTCAGTAAGTCTGTCTATTCACCAAGAGAGAAGACTATTGTTTTGAACGTTCACGATGCTCTGGTTTCTCAGAATCCCACAAACACTGTTCAGAACATAATCAAGAGTTGTGCCAACATGACGGGCGTAGGGGAGTCAACAATATATAGTTTCCTATCAGAAAGAAAAAAAAAGGTATAACTAACCCAAATACAAACGAATACTTAAAGAGGGGGAGAAAACCTATTGAAATTGATGAATTTGCCAAAAATGGTATTCGAAGGAAAATTCACGAATTTTTTTTACAAAAAAGAAATACCCAACTTAAACAAAATTTTACAAGAAGTTAGAGACGACCCGGATTTGCCTCATGTCGGACGAACCAAATTGTGGCAAGTTTTAAAAGAATTAAATTTCCGGTGGGAGAAATCAGACCGAAAATCACTTTTGATTGACCGGGAAGAGATAATATGTTGGAGAAGAAAGTATCTAAGATCTATACGAAAATTTCGGGCTGAAGGAAGGCCACTATCAGGACGAAACGTGGGTAAACGCAGGTCATACTCTCACAAAAATTTGGACAGATAAAAATATATCAAGCTCCAGGCAAGCCTTTATGGAAGGTTGGTCATTCACGACTAGTTGAAAGACTTCCAACGACTACGTGGAAGAAACAGGATATCATTGACTGGCTGCGGAATAAGTCCCTGCCTTACGAAGATGGAATGGTTAAAGCAGAACTTTTAAAAATTGCCCGGCAACACAAATCTAAGTTCAAGAAATACGTAGTTGACAAAATGGCGGAAAGACGAAACATCACAGTCCTTAGACTTCCACCCTACCACTGCGAATTAAATCCAATTGAACTCATTTGGGCACAAATGAAAAGCTATGTGGCTAGAAAAAATACGTCATATAAAATACAAGCTGTACGTGAATTGTTATATGAGTCTTTACAACATATTACAGAACAAAATTGGCGAGATGCAGTAAGACATGCAATAGAAGAAGAACAAAAAATGTGGGATCTTGACAATATAATTGATGCGACTGTAGAGACACAACCGCTAATTATTAACCTGCAAGACGACTCGGATTCCGAAGATGATCCTGTTTATTTTGAATTTGAATAGTTTTGTAAATAATCGTAGTTTATATCATTTAAAAATAGGTATTAATTAAATAAATGTATCTTTTACAAATTGCAAGTAACTTATTATTTTTGAATAAAATAAAGAAATTTTTTTAAAATAAAAATACAGTTTACAATACCTACAGTTCAAGAATATTAATATATTTATTTATTTAAAGTAACTAATGTTTTGATCATATACTCTACGACACTGGTCACTCATTTCCACTCAAAATACCTACATAATCGGATTAAAAGTTTTATAGCTGTATTGTATTTCTTCAGATACAAGGTGGGTTAGTCGAAAACATCTTAAACTGCCAGTTTTAGTTTGGTTTTTGTTATTATATCATATTAGCTGTCCTCTCTGTATTTCAGTTCTCTAATGAGGGTCAAACTTGCAGTGAGCTATCAATAAATTATGAACGGACTATAGAGGGTACATTATTTTTATAATTAGTTGTTCTAACAGCCTTCGTAACAGGCTGTTTTATCTGTATTGAGTTTGACATTTCATTCCTGTCGCCTCACATAATCAACAAAGTAATTATTATTGGTCTTTGAGACATCAATCACATCATATTAACAAACCAGCCTGCAATAGTTCAAAACGCAAACTTGCTATGCAACATTAGATTATCACTGATCGAATTGTCGGAACCTCTGAAAACCCATGAATTTCTGGTTTTCAACTCAAGTGAAATTCCCAGTTTGAACGTTACAATACAGTTTTCTTCAAGAATACATCCTCGTAAACCTTTACAAATTATAAAAAATCCTCTATACTGCATTCGTTTCCCGTCCTCCGTCGAATAGTCCTTTCAAATGACTAGAGAGATACCAGAAACTGAATATTTTTCAACAAATCGCTCGACAGCGAGAATTATATATAGTGTCCGAATTCACACAAGCCGCTTATTCAAAGTCCTCTTTCACAAGTCTATTGTGTCTGTTACGTAGCTTTATTGAATTCAGGGTACGTATTTTATTCGTAATTTATGTATATTCGTTTATATTATGGTTTTGTTAATCGATCAATCTGCATGATTATTAATTTCGTGAGGTATTGCATATTCACTAACTAAAAATTTTCAAAATCGATTATACCGTTTTTATTGTGCATAACTCAAAAATTATTTATATAGAACGTAAGTCATTTCATTCAACGACTCCTACAATTTGAAAAATTCAAAAATTGTAATGAAACTTTGTACAGAGAAAGGGCAAACTTCTCAGTTCACTCCGATTCAAAGTATTTTTCCAAAAAAAAGCGTCCTATTTATCAGTAACGTGTCGTATTTTATAATTTTGCCAATCAAAAAGAACTCATATTTATCTCAACGTTTCGGAAACTAAAATTTGCCCCCATCTTCAGAATTGCAAAAAGTAATCTATCTTGCAGTTTTCACCTTTGGTTCTATTTTATTTAAAGAACGTTAACTGATTAAAAAAATGTATCTCCTGAAAAATGTTAAAATTTATTGTATTATTACGATTTTTTGAATTTGAAAATAAGCAGTAGTTATTAGTTAATTATTTCATTGAAGGTAGCTTATAAATGATGAAATGAAGTTGACATTATATATCCTCAGTTTACATATGAAAGATAGTGAGTAAACAATATATAAACACTAAATATACATTACACTGGTAAAGAATATGAGAAAACATGAAATAAACAATACATGACGTACCGATAACTATTTATAAATAAAAATAGATTTCACATAGTTTTGGAATATACAGTGTGTAACAACGAAAACTTAACAGAGCCGTTTTTGAATATAAAAAGTAGGATTTTTAAAAAAAGCTCGGACATGTCGATTTCTAATTGAAGGGGACACCTTTCAGACTAATCAGATTTTTTGTAGTACGCACCCCCTCGGAGGGGTGCGTCCGACGATCCTTATTTAGATAGGGAAAGTAGGTCGAGTGGCACCTTGTTTTAAAAATCTTTCGAATACCTTTACAACTCTGTTAAAAGAAAATTTGTTTAACGATTAGTTTTCGAGATAATTTGAAGTTAAAATTGCCATGTTAATAATACATTAGACAGACCACTCGGTAACTTGTATGCCTAAATAAAAAAAATTTCGAGCAGTTCTTCTCATCAGTTTTTTGTTGAATAAAATCCCTTTTTTAAAATCAATACCCACTCCTCTTCTTCCAGTTTCCATTAGTACATCGTTCGATTGTTTTGTTTAAACGGATCGTGTATTGTTATTTGTTTAAAAATGCCTTACACTACTGCTGAAAGGGTTTCAGTTATTGCTTTATTTTTTGGCAACGACCAAAATGCCAATAGAACATCAATTTTATTTAACGAGCAAAACCCTGGTAAACACCGAAGCAGAAATCACGTCCTGGATTTGGTCACAAAATTCAGGGAGACAGGTTCGGTTTTAAATAAGAAAAGAAATGTTCAGAGAAGGGTAGTGAATGACGATAATGCGATTGGAGTGATTGGTCAAGTCATCGCCAATCCCAGGTTAAGTAACAGAAGTTTATCAGCAATGGCCGGAATAAGCCATATGAGCGCATGGAGAATCCTTAAAAACCACAAATTTCATCCTTACTAAATTAAACTTGTTCATGAACTCAATGAGAATGATTTTGACCGACGACAGGAGTTTTGTGAGGGCATGAGTGAGAGATTCATGCAAAATCCCGAGCTGTTTTATAACATCTGTTTTTCGGACGAAAGCTCATTTTATTTAAATGGTTGCGTGAACCGTCACAATTGCCATTATTGGTCGGATGAACACCCAAGACAATACGCAGAAATACATACCCAACATCCCCAAAAGTTGAATGTCTGAGCCGGAATATTAGGCAATCATATTATAGGTCCATTTTTCATTGATTGAAATTTAACCGGTGATTCTTATTTACAACTTCTTGAAGAGGCAATACAACCTCGTATAGTTGAAATAATTGAACAGGATCCAAGAAAGCAAGTTGAATTTATCCATTTTCAACAAGACGTTGCACCACCTCATTATGCCCAGCTGGTTCGAAATTTTTTGAATAATCATTTTGAAGGACAATGGCAGAAGAGGTCCAATTGAATGGCCATCACGATCACCAGATTTAACACCACTGGACTACTTTTTGTGGGGATATTTAAAGTCTAAAGTTTATGTTACACGCATGGAGCAAAATGGCGCATTTTGAACATTTACTCTAAATTTCCTATGTGAGTTACCCTTATTAAGTGTTACTTTTTTTGTGTGTGCTTTAAAAACAATTATTGGGATTTATTAACCCTGAAACAGTTTTTTAAACTTTTCTGTGTCATCAACATTCAAGGAAATCAGCAGGTTGTATTCGTTGTGTAGGTAAGTTTTTAGTATGATTCACTTTTTCATCAGAAGCATAAGATATCCACGTCGAAAGGAAACCTTCATAAAGAGGTGCCGCTCAATTTAGCTGAAATGTAAGGGTGGTAACCAACCCCATCCCCTGAAAAAATCTCCTTGTAATAAACAAATAATTCTTATTTTTTTATGAAATCAAATGGACACGTATTAGCAGGTTGTCATAAAAAACAAACAAATTTTTTTTATGAAAGTTCTGAACGTAAATTGTACCTTAAAAACAATTTGATTTATTTTAAAAAGAGTTGAACTCAATAAAAATACCTGCAAATCTTCAAGATATCTCAAAAAATAATCATTTGAAAGACCTTTAAAACAAGGTGCCACTCGACCTACTTTCCCTATCTAAATAAGGGTAGTCGGACGCACCCCTCCGAGGGGGTGCGTACTACAAAAAATCTGATTAATCTGAAAGGTGTCTCCCTTTAATTAGAAATCGACGTGTCCGAGCTTTTTTTAAAATCTTACTTTTTATATTCAAAAACGGCTCTGTTAAGTTTTCGTTGTTACACACTGTATGAAGAGAAGAAGATTTTTAGTTTTTCAATATTATAGCATTAACTATTGAAGGATCTGACAATTCTGCATTAAGGAGAATTTCTACCTGAATTAGTTTTTCTAAAAGATCATAGTTTCGCAAATCTCTGCAAGTCAATTTTTGTTATCATCTTTGGACAATCGACACGATTATTGAATGTTTTATTTGAAATTTATGTTTTTCCGTTAATCAGCTGTCGCACTCCTACGAACGACAACCCTCAGAAGTCGAAACTTGTGCGAGCTAAGGACTAACGAGGTCTTACCTTTTAACATGTGAACTCTTATATTATACATTCATTTTCTTTGTACGGTTTCAAATGTGGTATAAAATTTTTGTTAACGATAGAGAATCAGATTTTTCGTTGCCTGATAATAAATAATTCTTGACAATTGAAGTCCCGAAAAAAATTCGTGTTGTCGATATTTACGAAACCAAGAAAAAAACAAATGTTTTGCTGATGTGGACAGTGAGCTATTCATGTAAATTGTACCGTAAGAAGCATATCGCAAATTTTTTTATCGATATGTCGTGTTATTCTCCACAGAGAGATTATATAATAGTTGAATGTAGTATTTCGATGATATTAATTGAATCCATTAGTCTTAAAAACATTGAAAAGATAATGATGAATATATTAACTAGAGGTTTTTGCTGACCTTCAGATTTTCTGGTTCTCGCTGATTAGTGATTAGTTCAATGAGAGTTTTCATACAGGGATGTGAATAAGAGTTTTATTTATAAAACGTGCCTAGATATAAATGAAAATAAAAATATACTCGTCATAATTGCAGTAAAGAACGCAATGAAATTCTAAACATTTTTGCGAATGAATCATCAAATGAAATTATATCCATGCAGAAACAATACAGGGTGTTTCCTTTCTACGGTACGAAGCTTCAGAGGATTATTCGATAGGTCGTTTTAAAAAAAAGTAGATAGAAATTATTAGGTCCAGTGGCGACTCAGCAACTTTTGACGACGACAAAGTGACGACATTGATATAAGCTTCTGCTCTTCTCATCAAAGAATTCCGCACCCGTTGAAAAATGCAAGCTATGACGCGATCCCTCAACATTTCCTCGTTTTCAATGGACCTAGCATAAACTAGAGATTTTAGGTGTCCCCAAAAGAAAAAATCGACGGGATTGAGGTCCGGTAACCTCGGGGACCAATGCTCATTGCCTCCTCTTCCTATCCATCGTTGGGGATATGCTAGGTCTGAAAAAGTTCTTGCTATCACACTAAAATGAGCAGGAGCTCTATCATGCATAAACCGAGAGTGATTTCGGAGACCAATGGGAACATCTTCCATAAGTTGGGGAAGCTCGTGTTCAAAAAAATGTAGGTAAGCATCTCCATTCAAACGTAAGGGGAGAAAATAGGGCCCAATTAAATGATCCCCAATTATGCCTATCCATACATTAAAAGAGGATCTGTCTTGGAAATGAGTTTGCGTTATCACATGTGGGTTATCTTCAGCCCAGATGTGGTTGTTATGGAAGTTCATGATACCATTTCTTGAAAAATTAGCCTCATCTGTGAAGAGGATTTTCGATAAAATTTGCGAATGTTGTTCGACTTTTCTTTGAAGCCATTGAGCAAATTCGTTTGGAAATCACATAGCGTAAGTGCCTGGACACGCTGAATATGATAAGGATAATTGCTGTTCCTTCAAAATTCGGTAAACTGGCATGTGACTCACATTAAAAGTTTGACTAATTTTCTTGTACTTGTCTCTAGATGTTCACTAATTTCTTCGAGAACCGCCTTCTTCAATTCTACATTTCTTGTAGTCCGTGGCCGTTCTACTGCAGAATTTGTTTCAAAACTTCCAGATTCGGAAAGTCGCCGGAAAAGATTCGCAAATGTCGCTGCACAAGGAGTCACGCGTTGGGGATACCTTTCCTGATAGATGCCTCTGGCCTCGCTCGAATTTCCGTCAGCCAAGCCATTTGCAAAAAACATATCAGCCATTTAAGCATTCGTAAAGTCGGGCTTGGTACCAAAAAATCGCTTTATTTACCCCGAACTCTGAATTTGTCAATTAATAGTTGAAAATGTGACAGCGAACTTCTATTTTCATAAACAAACTTTCATAGCCTAGTCGATTTAATCAACTTCATTTGCAAGCGGAGAGTGACAAAAATAATTGAAATCAAATTTGTAGAAATAGAAAATTGTAAATATCTCGAAAACGATCACCTCCAGCGTTGTTGAGGAGGTGTACCTTTTTTACTTGGAAAAGGTGTGGGAATTAGGTTTTTTCATGAAAAGTACCAAAAGTTCACTGTTAAAAAAGTTAGGGCAATTTGAAATAAATAATGACAGCGTACGCAGCGCCCTTACATGAAAATTATTACAAAATTTTGATTTCCCACGTCAAAAAAACTCTGGGTACCGAATTTTGTGTAAATAAGTTATTTTTTGCAAGAGTTATTTTCAAAAAGCGAACAAAAAAATTCAATTTCAACACCCATACCTCCGAAACGAAGCATTTTCGGACACAAGTTTATATAGACTTTTTTTCTTAAAATTGTCTCAGAAATACGTCACTTCAATATTTTAACGTATTTATGTTACACCCTGTATAATTTTTATACTTCCTTTCTTTTAGGTATAAATTATTGAAAACGCTGATTATTTATTGATAAAGCCAAAGGTCCCTGACAAAATAGCCAATTCCTTTCACATACACCGTGGCTTTTTCTTACGATCTACTTTTCCATCACAATTCATCTGAACGATAGTAATAAAAGACACAGTTACTGAAAAACATACAAAAGGTGGAGTATCTTCCATAAATAATTTTCCGCATCCAATAATATCGAATTAATTATATGTGATTATCAATTCGTTATTAATAATTCGAACATTAGATTTTCAATTATGTTTATTGTAATTGCATTTGATAAAAAACATTCGAAACTTTTCTTTCGATAATCTCAAACACATCCGTCTTGAAGTGGCATTTTCAGATTAAACACCTTGAAATATATCCAAGTTGAAAGTTGATCGAGTAACCCTGACTAGCAGTTGAACGGTAGATTATATAAAAAAATATTTATTCAATAAGCACGGATCTATGACGATTGTTACAAAAAATTCACAAAAAGTGGAATGATTTGACACGCACAAGGAGAAATAATAATACAATTTCAACTTGCTTCGATTTGAAAAGATATCATTTTGGAAAAAGTGAACATATTTTTGGGTCTGGAACAACTTTTTATTTCACATTCAGGCACTTCAAAATGGAAAAAGCAAGCAAACAAGGGCGTTTTTGTGAGTTTTCGCCTTCGGGAAGCTTCTGGGTGGCTCCTGTTGTCGTAGAGGACCCACCTTTTGGTTGCGCAAAAGCAGAAAAGGACAGACCTCGGAAGCTGACAATTTCTGCCGATCGTTCAAATCGTGGGGTACCCACTTTTTGAGCTTTTTGACCTTTCCAATGTGTTTTAAACCATCAAAAAGCGCATCCCAAGCACAGTTTGTAATGGGTCAGTCTCCAGCAGGGTTTTCAAATCCTCGTCCTGGATTACTGTAGGTCGACCACTTTGGGGCTTATCCTCGAGACTAAAATGTCCGGAACGAAATTTCGCAAGCCAACTTCTAACAGTGCGTTCATTGACAGTATCATTGCCAAACGCGTGGTTGATTTGTCGGGCTGTTTCGGCAGCGCTCGCTTTGGTTTAATTTTAATTCGTAGAGAAAAATTGTTCAAAAGTTGCCTAACGATATCATATAGTAATGAGCTGAGAAGAGACAAAAAACTGAAATTTCGGAAAATGAGTACGAAATTCTCTATCGAGATTGAGATTTGGAGCTTCAAATGGTCAAAACCTTTGAAATACATTTACTTTTTCACTCAGATCAAGATCTTCAGATGATGTGGTGCTGCAGGTTTTTCCGGGTTTTCCTGCAGCTGAAAAAGCAAATGCGCTACTGGAATCAATCAAGTCGCCCCGGAACGCCAATGGGCTTGTTTCATGATTTTTGGTTTATAGTTCACTTGATAGAAATTTTAAATTGAAAAACAGTGCACTTTGTTTCATCTCTCTAAGTACCGTAGTTTTCCCGTAATTAATTATTAAAAATCGAATGTGGTAGGGTAGTGACGTCACGGCCCTATTCCCGCTTCTTATTCGATTGACCAATAGGAACAATAAAAATAATCAACATTGCCAAATTGTAAAATTTACGGAGCCTATAATTATCAATTTAATTATGGAAGTGTATATGAACCCGTTAACGTTTCAATTAATGAAAAGTTCTCCACATGGAATAAAATGTACACGAAAAATCATGTTTGGAAATAAGTTCTACATCTAAAATCAGTACAGAAAGTCGAAAGACCACAAAATATTTACCTAAACTATGATTTTATGCATTATTTAATAATATACAGTTATGAAAATAAAAAAAGTATAGCAAACTGAATAAAAGAATCATTTCAAATATTCAATTTATTCTACAATCCTCAATTTGTACAACTGCAATTTATTATAAAAAAAAACGATTTCGACATACATACATCTTTCTAATATAGCTACTAAATTCAAGCGTTATAGGCTCGCTTGGGTAATCTGTTGAATCTTCCAAATAAAATTTAACTATTCTGTTTCATACTTTCAGTAACAGGATTAACTCTGTGGAGAATACTAGAAGTTGAAATAAAAAACTGTGTCATCAAATTCAATATTTTCGTTCCCTTTCATTAATAGTCAGTTTTTAAATGATTTCTATTAAGTCTTGGGAGAGTAGAAATATTGTAGTCCTTTCTTTTCAATACTTCCACGCATTTTTTTCTCATCATTTTATCCTTTAGGAACCTAAACTCATTATATGAAATAACTCACTTATAAACTAATGCGCTTTCTGTTTTCTTGTGCTTTTCCGCATAATTAAAATCAGCATAAGAATGCACCATAATAATATTCGAATATATCAAAACACTTTTAAATCATACACAAACTAAACTCCTTAAAAAAACGAATTGTTCCTACGCGAGCTGTTAGCTAAGAAAAAGTTGAAACTCACTGTTGCAAAAACAAGCAGAATGGATCCGATATGACATACATTTTCAATGCCGAATACACCAATAAATTGTGATAAGGGTACTCCATTTTCTTGAGAAAATAAACGACCAAATAAAATTTTCTGTATTTAGGTATTCATTCATTTTTTTAAGAATAAAGCCAGCAAACAAATGAATATACAATAATAAGATCGTTCGAATCCACGAATTGAGCATAAAAATAGACAATAATATTTGCCTTTTTTAACTAATATAGTACAAGTTATATCTAAATATGATTCTAAATAGAATTAAACGAGCTGTATTTTCAAATGGTTTTGGAATGCTCATGAACCCTAATAAAATAGATCAATTATGCATTGATGCCACCCACCAAAAATAAAAAATTCAACGTTACTGGTATAGTAGCCATATTGTCATCCAGTCAGCCAACGCCCTCTGTAGTGCATGCGACAATGTGCTCTTTCTACTGTTAATGGTTTCCACAAACTTCGTATTTTTGTTAAAATAATTTCACAATGAATATTGAGCCTATATCAATCAATCAATCAATCACTGTACTTTATTGTCTAAGAAAAAAATCTTATTGACAAAGCATATGAAAACAGTACCATTACACAAAATAACATACACATATATAACACATATATGCACATATATACACACACATATATATATAAATTACAAGTTATCAAGTAATTATAAAGAAAAATAAAAATAACAGGTGCAGACAAAATAAAAATATAATAAAATATAATAGTCAAAGTTATGTAAAATTTCCAGAACTGTAAGAAGTTCAAAAAATAAAACCTAAATCAGAAGCTGGTCTCAAAGCCTGTCTTCAAAATATTCGACCAAGCTGTAATTCGCTTTTAAGAGCAAAAGTTCTTTTACACGGTTACGGAATACCTTGTAGTTCACTATACTTTTCATTTCGGTAGGTCAGTAATTTATTATTGATAAATAGGGGTTTGCAATGGCAATACTTTGTAGATGAATTTCACTGCTCTTTTTTTGCAAAACGAAAACAGACTGTAGTAACTGTTTGCTACAAAACCCCCAGAAGGCGACACCATATCTCATGTGAGATTCGATTAAAGCGTAGTACGCAGTTTTACCAGCCGTTGCTCCCAGTTCTTTAGTGATAACTCTAATGGCATAACAGCTAGATGAATGTTTTTTGTTCAGATATTTTATATGATCTTCAAATTTCAAAAAGTTATCAATCCAAATTCTCAAGAATTTAGCAGATTTTTTATTTTCTACCATATGAGTTTGAAGGCAGAAATTTCCATGCACAAATTTAAATGATAGAATGTTAGTTTTGCTGAAGTTAAAACATAGTGAGTTTGAGTCACACCAATACTTAATTTTTTCTAAATCAGCTTTAATGGTACTCTTCAAGGAAACCAAATCCTTTCCACGTCACAATTAAGTGGTGTCATCTGCAAATAGTGTAATTTTACCATCAATATTGATGTTAGGAAGATCATTCACATATAGGAGAAATAAGATAGGACCTAGAACAGATCCTTGAACAGATCCTTGTCCTTTGTCAAAGCTGACTCCCGACAACTTATCAAGAGTCGATTTTGAAACGATCGATGAATTTTACTTGAAAAATTTGCAGTACTTTGGTACCGAAATGAAGAATGAAAAATTGAACCGGTAGGTGATATATTTAGTTGGTCCCTCTTTTTTATATGACATTAATTTCAGACTTTGTCTTTCATCGAAGGATGGAAATTTTTGATTTAGTTTTTATTTTATCTCGGCCAAGGAGCAGTACGGTGACTGAAAAGAGAAGCAAAAATATGTACAGTGAAATGTAGAATTACTCCAAAACATATCAATCCAAAAATAACCTGAAAAAATATTTTTCGAAATGTAAACTAATGACACGGAATATGCAGCAAAATAGGTACCCGCCGAGACCTACTTTTCACAAAAAAACGTTCTGTAATTAAATAATTGTAAGAGTTGTATCCACTCCGAGTTGACAACAATAACAACAAAAATGGCGTCTGTCAAATTGGATCATCAGATGTGTGATTGGATATTAAAAACGATTTCACTTGGCAACTCCGCTCTAGACACGATCAATTCTATTGGTCAACAGACACGCGGCCAATTTAAATTCATGCTTTTCGAGTTATTTTTTTTTCTGCAAATATAAAGAGATCATGGGACCGATTAGACTTGATAAGTATAATATACCCCTAACTCGATCAGTCTATAAGCAAATCAGTATTATTTTCCATAGCATGAAACAAGCCTATTGATTTATAATTTCATGATTTGTATTTTAGAATTATTAAAAACTTATATTTGAAATTATAAAATGGAACGCGAGACAGTCCTATTACAAAATTCTTAAGGAAATATGAAGTTTCCAAGGTTTTTCATAAACATCGTAACCCTTAAAAATAAAGTAAATAGAACGCGTTCAAGAGTCTTTGAAAAACTTCTACATTATGGACTAGCAAGGATGATACGATACCATTAGTTATTTTACATAGCCGTTAAAAACCATCTTCATGAATTAAATCTTCCTTATCCTGCAACCTTGGCATTTTGCAAAATGCCGTGTTTAGATTCGATGTTACGCGAAATATTTATTGCCTGAATATCAATCGTATCGATTCTATTATAAAGACTATAATAATAATAATAATAATAATAAGCAGGTGGTGAGTGGTGAGTTGCGACACCACTTACCCGAGCAACTGGTACAAAACCGGACCGGCCCCAGACGCACCCGGGAAAGAGAACTCTATTCTAACCGCCCGGTGGACAAGGTTCCCAGTGATCAAGGAAGGGGCCCCCACAATCGACCCGCTCGGAGGGGTCAGAGGCAAGGTGGTGGGGCCCATAACGATGATTTGCCTACGAATAACAACCTTGGCAATGAAAACGGACGCTTTGAGTGGACGCATGAGCTGAGAGATAGTCTTATGCATTGCTACGAGAGTAGTGAGCCCGCGCGAAGAGGGTACATGGCGAGACTGCATGCTCTGTGGTGTGCAGGGCTATTTAGCTCCTTCCCAGCCTGCTAACGAAGTGGTAGAAGTGGCAGTTCTACCACCCGTTGGCACGGCTGGAGGGGAGACTCGCACCATACCACCAATGGAGACGACAATCAGAACACGCAGGGCGCTCCACAGGATTAAGCCCCTGAAGCCACAAGAACTGGCTCGTTTGGATGCGGAGGTTCATAGTGTTCCAACAGAAGAGGCTAACATCTGGCAAATCAACACCGCCGTGTATAACGTCGTCCAATCGCTTTCCAAATGAAGGACGAAATCCCGGCCTTGCGGTTCGGAAGATTGAACGGCGTGTACACAAGATGGAGGCTAAGATCACGTCGGCGAGACAACACGCGTCTCGTATCCAATGTGTGATGGACTACAGGGCGGCCAATAGGCCTTTCACGCCCGCAGTGCGGCGAATAGCCGCCAATCTACGACGTATCCATCACACTCTAAGCCAAGGCGTGCTGGTGACCACCAAACAGCACTGCCTTGATAGGATACGAATGCTAGTGGCTGCTAAGAAGTCGCTAGTGAGGCGAGCGAGAAGTATCGCGGAAAACCTTAGGTTCCGCGAGAAACCTCGCTTATTCCAAGAGCCTCCACGTGTTGTGGATAATCCGACGACTGCTAATCAGGTGGAATCCTTCTGGAAGGATATCTATGAACACCCGCAGCCACTCAACTTAGACACTCCAGCCCTAGCGCAGTTCGAAGCTTTCAACAGAGAGCTTCGACAGCCAGAGCTCAATGAACTGCGCAACCCGATAACCCCGGATGACGTTCGAAGGGCCCTTCTGGGTTCCAATGACTTTGCTGCTCCAGGCCCAGATGGGCTGAACACTTATTGGTGGAAAAAACTACCAAGCACCCACCACCATCTGGCCGGAGTTTTCCACTCTTGGCTGGACGGAGAGCAGCCGATTCCGGATTGGTTTATCGAGGGGCGGACCGTTTTTATCCCCAAAAGCGGAGATTTGTCGATTCTTAAGAATTACAGACCGATAACATGCTTGAATTCGTGTTATAAGTTGTTCACAAGCATCTTATACACACGAATACTCACCGCAGTTGACCGAGTGTTCGAACGGATATAAGAGCAGAGAGGGTCGAAGAGAGGAGTCGCTGGATGTGAAGAGAACCTGCTCATCGATAGATGTGTAACGCAGGACTCGATACAATATGAGCGTAACCTTAGTTTGTTTCTTTTAAAAACCACAAAACCTCCAGTAGTAAATTGGGAAGAAGAAGTCTACAAAAACTCAGAATTTCTGCCATGTTTTCAAGGACAAAACACAAAAACTACAGGATATTCTTGAGGCGCTCTAAAATGAATGACCATCCAGAAGGCAACATCTTCAGATCAAGAAACTGAACGCCCTGTATGACAGATATATTATGGTTTAATGAGCATCACGAAGTGCCGCCTTAAAAAAGCAAACGAGATTCCCAACATATGTCATTATGCAAAATTCCACGCTTAATTTATAAAATAAATACGTATAATTATGCACCAGAGATGCGTATATGAACAATTAAATCCGCACTTCGTACGTTTTATTTCCAGCATGAACGAATCATCGTCGAACGAAAGTCTCCAACTGAAACTCAACGACGGCGAGCCTTCCAAAGAACTCCTGGAATGGGCAGCGGAAAACATTGCAGAAGATCCCGACAAGAAAGATTTACTGGTCTCCGAATTCAGAGACATGATTTTCGGTAAGAATTTGTAATGTTCTGCTCTTCAATTGACCCTTTCTATTTCTTCATTATAGAGGAATAGGTATGTCCGACATAGGTTAAGCTACTTTAAGTTAAGTTAGGTTAGGTTAGGTTCAAAGGGACTGGATTTGTTTGATCTTTCACTACAATCCGCTAGGGTTTTTTAGTGGAGCTTCTTGATTATATGGCGAGTGATACATCAGACCAGATGTCTGTAATGAACCTTTGCCAAACTCGGGTGGTTTCGGGTTATATTTTCAGGAGAAATTACTTTCTTGGGTAGATACGAAATGTTCTGGCTTTTTACTTTTCCATCTCTATACAAAAAATGTATAAAGAAACAAATGTAGAAGGCTAAAACCGTTCGTTTCTAAAAAATAAAATTCTCATACAATTTAGATCATTCCTGGTGTAACAATTTTTTGATAAGATTTTTCGAAATATGAATAAATACTTCAGAATAAACCAACCTTGGTAGATTTAGCCAGATGTCTAAAAGTTTTTGCCAGGGATTCAACAGCTACATCATCTTTCAACTAGTCGACATTTTTTCAAATTTTTGTATTTTTCTAATCTTCCGCTCTACCTATTCGAACGAAACATGTTTCCATTCTCATAATTTTTATAAATACGAGATTTTAATGTCATATCTTGCCCAAAAAATACCCACATTGGCTCGTTAACAGAAACAAAAACCCTCCAGAAATTCGTCTTTGTTGTTGCAAAATTTACCTAGTTTTTTATTTCATTATGAAACGGATTCGGTGTATGGAGTTTAACATGTCAGTAATCAAATAAAAGTATTTCTTTCCATTCTTATAACATTCATATTTGATAATTTTTTCACCAAAAATTTAGCTGCAGTGAGTCTGAAATACTTTGAAGTACCTACCTAGTTTCTAAGCAAATGACAATTATTTGCAACGTTTGTTGAAATGATTTCATGGACCTCATAATATTTGTTTCTATCATTAGATGTGTGAAAAAAAATTCATTCATTAATTTATCTCAATAGCCCTTTAACGAACTCGAATTCATCATTCGGGATGCCGTCCTCCCCGTTGTATACAACATAAAGTCCTTTCATTCACAGACTTCGTGGCATGTTTAATAAATAAGAAATTTATGTTACCACCACACTCCTGAATGGCTTTCTCTAAACCTTATCTGTTTGGAAATGGGCTGTTTCAGACAATTCCACAAATAAAGTCCATTGGAAATAAGCCCGGTGATATTGGTGGCCTTTTTCACTTCTACCGTTTGGTGGATTTGGTGGACAGTCATGAGAGGCAGATTATACAACACTTCAGAAATTTATGTACATGTCTGCATTCATGTTTTCTCTAAAAAATGGTACAATTATTTGGTTATACGATAAATCACACCACACCTTGTCTTGAATGAATGTTAGTTTCGACATTTTATCATAAAATTTTGTTTATTGCCGGACCACGAGCGACCATTTTGAGAACTAACTGTTCGAAGAAATATTATCGTATTAGAACGAAAACATTGTTGTAAAGGTTGTGATTCTATATATTTTATTACCATTTTTCCTTATCTGTTTAGTATAAGAGACAGGTTGAGGCCAAAACGTCAGTCATTTCTGGAAATTTAGTATTTTGAAATTATAGTATAGTTTCTTTGGAAACTTTTGAAATATTGTGATTGAAAATACAGACAACATATACATATAACTTTTTTGTGGATTAAAAATGTACGAAAATCTGCACACAAAGCAACTTGTTTTATTGAAAGCAATAATTTGACATTCACAAAAATTTAAAAAATTGTTACAAACTCGATTCGGCCAATGGGGAATGTTCCTCAATTTGGGTTATTACAGTAAATGCTTGAACAAAATGAAGTTGAGTTTAATTCATTAGTTTTTCAAATTCACTTTGAAAAGTATTCAAATTGATGTTTCAAATGTTGGGTTTTAATTTTTAAAGGGATTCGTTTCTAATTCACATATTGGCAACAGCGCCTATATCAAGTTGAAATAATTTATACGTACCTCGATATTCTACTTTAAAAAAGCAAAAGTATCTTTATAAATCAACAATTGAGGCAAAATATAAATTATAGTTCAATACCACCTCCACAAGCCACATAAACAACAGTTGTTTTGTTATTTATTTATATAGAGGAAGATAGATTAGGTGCACAAAATGTCATATGTCACAGAATGTCTCGGAACTCTGAACATAAGTAAACAGAACAACACGCCTCTGAAATATGACATCTTTGTTTGTCTCATACAGGTAATAGATTCATTGTCCTTTATTAACTATAACCGATGTTGCCAAATGGTGAAATAGAAACGAATCCCTTTAAATGTTGAATGCATTATTTCATTCCTCCTTTTTAAGTATTTAAATAATTTTTTAAAGAAAAATGTTGAAATGATAAGTTTAAAATGCGTTGTTTTAGAGCTCTTTTATGAAAACTACTTGATTTTCGTCAGGAGGAACATTCCCCATTGTATTATTTTCTTCATGTCATGTTTAGTTCAAATTTTCTGTAGGAATTTCTTATATTCTGTTCTTCAATTGACCCTTTTTTTTTGTAGAAAGAGGCGAATGCGTCCCGCACAGGACAGACGACGAATTTCTGATTCGTTTTTTAAGGGCTCGACACTTCGTTCTAGCACGAGCTCATAGGCTGGTAAGTAATTTATTAACTTAATATTTTTTCAATATATATATTGAGAGTCCAAAAAATACTTTCCTTCAACAATTTTTGAGTATAGTTCTGAAATACTTCAGTTTTTGTTTCAAAAAACGACACTATTTGACAGATTTAACCCAAAATATTCAAATAAAATATGGAGTTGGCTTTCCATTGTCTAAAATGAGTATAACTGGAGTTTTTCCCAACATCAAACCGTTATTTTTAACACGTTGACACGTGTTTCGATCACCAAGTGATCATCTTCAAGAGGAAGATTAACAGGTGTTAAAAATAACGATTTGGTGTTGGAAAAAAACTCCAGTAATATTAATTACTGCACCAAAAGTTCCAAACAATGATTCATAAGATTAGCTGAAAAATAATAATTAGATTAATAAAAAAAAACTGAAATTACAATGAAATAAAATACAAGCAACAACAAAAAAAATCAATAAATTGAAATATTAACACGAGATTCATACCCGAAGACGTTTGAGGATACTAACAATCGAAACGTCGTGAAGTAACTTGGCTTGGGATCTTTTATTTTTTTTAGTTTTCATTTCTTGTTAATATTTTTTAATTTTCATCCGCACTGCATGCACCTGCGATTCAAAAAAACACATACGAAAAATTCTAACGGCGTCAAATCGCACGTGTTCGGGGGCCAATTCACATCACCTCCTCGTGAAAAATGTGTATGTTTTGTAACCCTCGAATTTATTTCTAGATCGTCAATTACTACGAATTCAAAGAGTCTGCTCCAGAGTATTTCGTGATCGATGATATTCATCACATCAGGGAACTCGCAAGAACCCTCACCATTAGTTCTCCGCCTTACTACGACCAAAAAGGACGAAGAATGTTAATACTGAAAATTGGTAAGTGGTGAAAATTTTAGTGACCGAAGCCAAATAAATTATGTTGACAGATGTCGCAAGATTTCTTTAGTATCTTTCAGTTATATCTTCTTCACAGTGAAATACGGTAACGGAACTTATGAATAAATGAAGTATCGCAGAAACAGAGTGAAATTTTCCATCGTAGTCGATTTTACAACATATTTATACTGTCCATACCATTCCCACAAATTCAACATCGTATTTTTGTTTCACGCCGAGTTAATTAATCATCTGTTTAATGTGTTCATCTTGTTAAATATGTTAATGAAATTGACTTGAAAAAACATAAGAATCTACTTCGATTATGTAAAGATTGTTTTGACGGTCAGAGAAAAAAATTTATACAAAAATGCAGTATACCTAAATAGGATTCGTTAACTTTTGTCTAATAAATTGATTCATCCTTGAACCCTTAGATCACAGACATTTTAAGTTGAGGCGTTCTGCAATTTCAATAGGTTATTCTGGCTGGAGAGTTTTTTCGGTGGCAATGATTTTGGGTTTTTGTACGGCGTGACAAGAATGATCTCCAAGTAAAAATATAATAATTGAATAAATAAAAATTAAAGGAATGAACAAAGAAAATAATAATTAAAAAAAAAAAGTGTAGAGATTCCAAGTCACGTTAGTTCACGACGTTTCGATTGTAGATACCAACAATCGAAACGTCGTGAACTAACGTGACTGGAATCTCTACACTTTTTATTTTTTTTATTATTTTCTTTGTTCATTTCTTTAAGAATGATCTCCATGAGGTAATCTTTGTGAATCATTTAGGCCCGGTTCCATAAAATCGGTAAAAAGCACACTTTACCAAAAGGCGCCTTTTCTCAAAAGTCGGCTTTAAATGTCCCAGGTGTTCCATAATCGAATGTAAAGTCGCCTTTACTGAAAGTGGGGTTTTCTTGCATTGAATGATAGTTGGCATCACTGAGCGTACATAAAGTGGGGTTAAATGTGTTTGTTTTGGTTCGTTTTCGTGCTTCGCTGCCTCTGAAACTAAAAAAACATGCTTATAAAGAACATCGAACTAAAAAATTAAAAATATTCAGTATTTTTCGATCTTTATTGGTTTATGCTTACTAAAAAAAAATATTTTCAACTTTTTAGTTCGATGTTCTTGAAAAGCGTGTTTTTTAGTTTTTTTATTTTTATTTATTTTGATTTTCTTTTGAACAACCTACAAGAAGGTTACATATTGCGCCATCTGCCCGCGAATAGCTCAAGCAATAATTGCTCGGTTAAGTTGAAAAATAGTTCAAGCTGAACTTCGTCTTTCATCATTATTTTTGTATATTATTATGTTGATGAATGAAGCGGATTATCATTATTATTTTTATTATTATTATAGTAACATACAGCCATCGGTCACGCGAATAGATCAAGAAATATCAATGAGGTTACTTACAGCGGCATCTGCCCGCGAATAGATCAAGCACTAATGCCGATAATTCTGTCAATACAAATCCCTAGCTTGAGAGTTACCAACAAACATGCATACAAGCAGTCTTACATACATACATACAGGTGAAGCCAATATAAAGCGTGTAAAAAAAGAGGGCGGACAGTTGTAAAATTTGTTTCGAAGTTAAGAGAAAATTTGCAGTAATGATTTCAAAAAACAATTCAGTCTTGATGTTTTGATTTAAAATTTCATTCAAAATATTAATGGACTAAAAATATTTTTTCAGTGAATAATTTTATTCATTAAATCAATCTTTTGAAATAATATTTAAGGATATGGTGGTTTACGGCTTAATTTCCGGTAATCACAGCTATGTTTACATTTCCTACTCTTGAAAAAAAAAAGATCTCGAAGATTCTCGAAGTTTTTTAATTATCGTCGAAACAGAAAATGAAGAGATATCTCAATTTTCGCACGGTTGTTTCCAAGTCATTTTTAACACATTTCAAAAATGATTTTCGTATATTCAACTATCCACGATTGAGAGTAATACATGTTTTCTTACAGTTAGTATCTGCATATGTATGAAATGAGTTTTTATCGATGTAAAGAGAAATGAAAATATCTATGTTTTTTACCAATTTTAATTTTGACTAACGTTACTGCAGTTCTGTCCTATATGGACATTCTCACTTTTCTCTGTTAGCAGACATATTTATGAACAACTTGAAGACCACTAAACTCCGACCTGGGTAAAAAACATATTCATTTTTGGTATAGATATGTAGACGATATTCTTGCCTGTTTTAGAGGTACCACACGACAGCTGAACCAATTTATGACATTAATGAACAATCTCAATAGCAACATTTAGTTCACACTCGAAACAGAGATAGAGAAACAGATAAATTTCTCAGACCTGGCCATTACACACGATCAGAATAAATTCGAGTTCAATGTTTTCAAAAAACCTAGCTATACAGACATCACCATCCCAAGCGATTCTTTCCATCCAGACAGTCATGAATTAGCAGCCTACAACTCAATGTTGCACAGAGCATTCGCACTGCCTTTGTCGGGAAATTGATACAAGTTAGCCAGGAAACAAAGCAGGAAATTCACTCACAGATTAATATATCCTCAGGTCAAACAACCAGAAATCAAGAATTGGGTAACGCTTACATATTTTGGAAAAAGAACAGAAATAATCGCAGGTTTCTTCAGAAAAAACAATATGGAAGTAGAATTCAAACCGCATGCCAGGTTATCTCATTTTTCTACTTTTTTATTGATAGGGGAAACAGTTTAACCTGAAAACATGCAAGCTGAATTGGACGATAATCAGAGAACAACATTTCCATTGTATATACACCCGTCACAGATTAATTAAACATAAGTAGAACATTGTGAAACAGTTGCAATTCAATTTCAGAAAATATGGATATTTGACCTACTGAAGATGGAAGATAAACAATCGAGCCCATAACAATTATAATGCTAGCAACATTAACAAATGAACTACGTATCGCTTATGGTATATATCATCAGGAAAGATAAGAGTTTGCACCATAGCAACGTATAATTACAGTGCTGTTTGCAAAAAATAACGGAAATGTGAGTTGTACCGAATGTACCTACTTTCAAGCAGATCCGTTTCTATAAACATTGAAGATAAAGATTTAGGAACACGCCTTGTTGGTGTGAGCAAAAATCACTTTGATTTGTGGATAATAATTTACCGTTAGACAACTGGGCGTTGTGAAAAGAGAAAGATTCTGCTTACAGTATAAACAGTCCCTTCATTCGTTGGACGAAAGTAAGCGTACGTGAAAAAAGTGACGATATTCATATTTTTATTAAATTGCAGTGAATAAAAACAGAGAATTCGAATCACGAAAGCGAAAGCAAAGCGAAAAACTTGGTTTTTCGCTTTGATACTCGCATCAATGAAATTATTGAATGGGTAAACTCGACTAATGTAGTTTTTGTATCATTTTGTTCATGTTGAAATACATGCGAAATTTTTCATTTTTTTTCAATATGCTACTTACGGCCAAATTAGATTTCTACGGAGTGAGAGGTGTCTGCCTGGACATGATGAATTCAAACCTTAACGAAAGATATCAAATTGTTGAACTAGGAAATACCAAAAGTGAAAAAAGAAAAATATTGAGAGGCGTGCCACAAGGGTCAATATTGGGGCCACTTCTGTTTCTAATCTATATCAACGACCTGCCTCACGTGATGAACTCATCAGATATAGAAACTATATTGTATGCAGATGATGCAACCTTGAGAAAAAAAATAGGTAAAATAGATGATCCTCATATGATCCATACTGACAAATTAGAGAAAGCTCGATCATGGTTCACACCAAATGACTTGATTCTCAATGAACAAAAAACTCTAACTTTTGAAACAATTTGTTTAAATCGGGATAGCAAAAATTCTACCAAATTTTTGGGAGTACAAATAGATTCGAACCTGAAATGGATATACCATATAAATAGCATGTGTAGCAAACTTAGTAAGACAGTTTTTGCTATCAGAAGAATTAAAAAAATAGTAAATCAAAGTGCGGCACTTGCAACATATTATTCACTTTTTCATTCAGTCCTTAGGTATCGTATAATCAATTGGAATGATGCATCAAAGGTACATCTTAATAGAATATTTGTCATTCAAAAATCTGCAGTAAGAAGCATAATCTCTGCCAATTATGATGAAAAGTGTCGACTAATATTTGTAAAACTCAAAATAATGACCCTATATTCAGTTATTGTCTATGAAAATCTACTTCTTGTTCAACAAAACTTATTGAATGAAATTGCTCACAAGGATATACACCAATATGATACAAGAAATAAGTCGAACCTTGTTCCTACAGCTAATAGATTGAAAAGAACAGATAATATAGGAATTAAGCTATACAATGCCTTATCTGTCGAATTTCGCAAGTCGCCATTCAGAAGATTCAAAACCTTATTGAAGAAAATATTAACCAAACATCCTTTATATGGAATTGATCAATTTTTCGCAGTTATTCAAGAAGAAAGAGACACTTTTGTGGTCACCTCCCGAATTTTTACTCAAGTTTGAATAAATATAATATGTTAGATATGTGATTTATAATTTGTGAAGCTCATGGCTTTACATTTTAGTCAATTTTTATACGATTTGAATTTTAGCTTGTTAACTTGTATTTTTTTGTAACTCTAATTTATCTACAAGCATTTTTTTAGAAACTATATTGTGTTTCTTGAGATTAATAAAAATTAGCATTATTATTATTATTACGAATTTGATTGTTACTGATTGTAAATATTGGTTAAATAGAGATACCAAACATATTGACACATTTTTCACTCTACTTACTATTTCTAAACGCATCATGGACAGAAGTGAAAAAAATCTAGGATGGTAAATTGAATCGAATTCAAACCAGACGGTGGATATTTTGCTTAAGCATTGTTTTTCATTAGAATTTATTTCACAAATCAATTTCATATTTGAAAACTATGAAATATGCTTTGATATGTGCTTTTGATTTAATAAACCTTGGTGGGAATTCACAGAATGTATTCCAGTTCTTTGATTAGGATTGAAGAAAGCTGATATAACACAACTCCACCATGTTTAGACATGTTTTCTTCCAAAGACTGACTTGATAACTTTTTCACAAATCGATGCATTTTTGAAGATTGAATTTTTCCAAAAATAACTTTAAATTCAAAACAATATACATCATTACTTTATTAAAACGTCCTTAATGCATTTTCATTTCTGAGAACACTCATTTCATTTCCTCATAAGTAGGCAGCAGCACTGAATTGTTATAATTCTCTAGACTTCTGTCCGTTGAGTATTCCAAACCGATAATTATTGAAAATACATTAATTATATTGTCGTTCTGTCCAGGCAGTTGGAATCCTTCCGAGTTCACGGTGAAAGAAATCTTGCAGTTGGCGATTGGAATGATAGAACTTGCTTTGTTGGAGCCTCAAACCCAAATCAAGGGAGGAGTTTTCATTGTTGACCTCAGTGGGCTTTCCTTGGATATGGCTTGGTATATGACCCCCACCCTAGCAAAACATATCCTCAACTTAGCAGTAGTGAGTATTTCTTGAAGGTGAACGAACATTGGTTTTTCAAATGAAACATTGTGTTTGATTAAAAGTTGAGACCAAAAATGAAATGTCAAAATTTTGACGATTTGTCAAAAAGTATACAAAAGAACGAATATTGACCACTAGTTAGGCCACCCCTGCTTCCCTCAATTGATGAGGTCATTCCATTTGGAACGGAGGTGAAATATCTTGGCATTGAGCTTAATAAAAAACACACCTGGAACGCTCACTCTTAAACGATTTTACACAAATCCAGACTGTCCCTATGGACATGTCGAAGGATTTGTAGTGAAACTTGGAGTTTAAGTTCCAAACAAATCCATTGGATTGGTCTGACAATCATCACTTATGAAGCAATTTCCTGGTAGCCATCACTGGTGCCATCAGTACCACACCATCAGCATCCACGGAGATCCTTCTAGATCTATTTCCTCTCCACATTTCTCAGGAGAAGGGCTAGATGGACTGCATGTAGACTTGCTCCTCGGTTATAGCTAATAAAGGACAATGAATCTGATACCTGTATGAGACAAACAAAGATGACATATTTCAGAGGCGTGCTGTTTACTTATGTTCCGACTTCCAAGACATTCTGTGACATTTGACATTTTGTGCACCTAACCTATCTTCCTCTATATAAATAAATAACAAAACAACTGTTGTTTATGTGGCTCATGGAGGTGGTATTGAACTATAATTGTTGATTTATAATTTTTTTTCTTTGCTGCTTCCTCTATATCTCCAAGCATTCATTTTTCAAATCTTCGTTTTTTTTTCAGTACTCATTTCCTATAAGAACAGAAGAAGTCCACGTGCTTCACACCTCCTGGATCTTTGACATGGCCTGGAGCATGCTCAAACCTCTGATCACCGAAACGATCAAAGAAAAAATCTACTTCCACGGCGACGATTTGGAGAGCTTCCACGGCCACATTGACCCCAAATGCCTGCCCAAGAGATACGGGGGCGTGTACGAAGACTACCCTCTGTCTGTCTGGTTTGAAAACGTGCTGCTCAAGGACGAGAAGATCATAAAAGTGTTCGAGAAAGAAGGCTACAACCAGATAAGGCTGTTGAAAGAGGAGGAAGATGCCAAAAAAGAAGGAGACTCTTGAATAACAGTTGAAGATACTCCTTGGTAGTTGGAACAGTTGTACAGACAAATTCGTTTTCGAAATGTGCGATCTGGAATAGTGTTTGAGTCACGATTAGTCCACCGAGAGTTTGTGATATTACGAATAAAATGAATGATTATATTCTATTCCAAAACCGACAGTTGTGCATGAAAATTGTGGAATCACTTTATAGGTCACTAGTACCAAATTGTAAATACACGAGCAATTAACGTACTCTAAGTTTATTTGAAAGCGAGTGTTCGCTACAATGGTTGCTCGAAAACTGCTTACAAACTACTATAATAAACTGTTCCAAGTTTTTACAAAAGAAAGGCTGGGTCTTAGGTACGATGAGTGGAATAAGTTAAGTTCGACCACGAAAGCCTTAATTTATAATACAAAAATGCCCTTTTATATAAATGTAATTTTAAAACTAAAATAAAAACTAAAAAAACACGATTTTTAAGAACATCGAACTAAAAAGTAAAAAAAAAATTTAAATAAGCCTAAAAAAATAACGAGGAATACTAGTATCAATGTCAATGATCATTTTTCTAAACAATTGACGGCTGATTGATCTCAAAGTTTAGATAAAATAAATATAGTTTAAAAACTTATGATGCAGTGTTGGGAACCTTTGTTGTTGTAATGAATATTACTGGAGTTTTTTCCCAACACCAAATCGTTATTTTCAACACCTCGACACGTGTTTCGATCCCCAAGTGATCATCTTCAAAGAGGAAGATTAAAACAGTTTTACTGGAGATTTTTCCCAACACCAAATCGTTATTTTCAACACCTCAGCACGTGTTTCGATCACCAAATGATCATCTTCAAAGAGGAAGATTAAAACAGTTTTACTGGAGTTTTTTCCCAACACCAAATCGTTATTTTCAACACCTCGACACGTGTTTCGATCCCCAAGTGATCATCTTCAAAGAGGAAGATTAAAACAGTTTTACTGGAGTTTTTTCCCAACACCAAATCGTTATTTTCAACACCTCAGCACGTGTTTCGATCACCAAGTGATCATCTTCAAAGATGAAGATTAAAACAGTTTTAATCTCTGATCACTTGGTGATCGAAACACGTGTCGAGGTGTTAAAAATAACGATTTGGTGTTGGGAAAAAACTCCAGTGATATAGTTTAAAAAGACTAAAAAACACGATTTTATAGCGTACGAAACTAAAAAGTGAAAAATAAATATAGTTTAAAAACTAAAAAACACGCTTTTAAAGAACATCGAACTAAAAAGTTGAAAATATTTTTTTAATAAGCTTAAAAGCGACGAGCGCTTGATATACAAAAAATATGACACAAAGCGCCCACGCTTTTTCGTTCGTTATTGTTTTAAGTTTATTTAAAAAAAATATTTTCAACTTTTTAGTTCAATGTTCTTCAAAAGCGTGTTTTTTGAACTATATTTGTTTTTCCTTTTTTTTTAGTTTCGTATGCTATGAAAGCGTGTTTTTGAGACTTTTAAACTATATTTATTTGTCATTTTTTAGTCCGATTTATTGTCAAAAATAATTTTTTTTTAAAGTTCTAGTCACTAGTATTATAAATCTTTAGCAGACGGCACACGAATGTAAAATTCCTCTCAAACAACATAATAAAGTTTAAGGTCTTAAATTCTATAGTAATACTGAGATGCAGTAAGTCTCCAACAGAGGGCGGACAGTTGTAAAATTTGTTTCGAAGTAAAGAGAAAATTTGTTGTAATAATTTCAAAAAACAATTCAGTGTTGATGTTTTGATTTGAAGTTTCATTCAAAATATTAATGGACTAAAAATATTTTTTCAATGAATAATTTTATTTTTCGAATCAAACTTTTGATTTGATATGTATGTCAAGCACCTCAATTCTAATTTTTCAATTTTTTTAAATATTTAAGTACCTGAATTTTTTAGGTGTACAATTTACGATAAAGTTTTCATTGTTGAAATCCATATTCTGGTTTGCTTTCAAATAATCGAATTAGATTTTGAAATGTATCTTCCGTTTCGTTCAAAACTTTTTTCTGTACTGAATCACGGGTAATCGAAAATATTAAAATTTTTAAATATTTCATCTGTAGTACAAAATTTCGCTAACACTTATAATTCTTAAAATATGTTTTTTATTTTGATTTTCTTTTGAACAACCTATCAAGGAGGTTACATACAGCGCCATCTTCCCGCGATTAGATCAAGACATATCAAGGAAGGTACATACAGCGCCATCTGCCGTCGAATAGATCAATCAATAATTGATATTTACGTACAGCGCCATCTGCCCGCAAATAGATCAAGAAATATCAAGGAGTTACTTACAGCGCCATCTGTCCGCGAATATATCAAGTAATAATGCCGATAATTCTGTCAATACAGATCTGGAGCTTGAGAGTTACAAGGAAACAAACATACAAACATACATACATACAGGTGAAACTAATATAAAGCGTGTAATAAAAAAGGCACTCAAATCTGTCAAATTTCTAGTCCGTTGGAATGGTTATTACGGAGTGATTTACACATCAGTATATCTTGGAAACAATATCGACCTACATAATTTTCGTCATAACATTCTGGATTTTATTATTTTTATGAAAAAAAATATTATTGAGTTTTTCAAGCACTTCATACGAAAGTTCTTTGAGTTTTCCCACGAGAATAGTTTGTTTTTAGATTGGTAATCAATTCTGGCATTTGATCAATAAGAAACAGTCTTTAATTAACTTTAACTCCGTTTATATTGTTTTCTTGTGAGCTACATTATCACTAATAATAATTTTTTTTAATGAAATGTTGTCTTTTTTGAGTTATTTGCTAAAAACCTTGTGAAAACGGTGAATTTATTGGTTGAAAAATTGACTTTGACTCGCTAAAAAATCTTTCAAGAAAAAAATATTTGTATATCA
The DNA here is from genome assembly GCF_025532065.1 of Leptinotarsa decemlineata. Lineage (NCBI taxonomy): Eukaryota > Metazoa > Arthropoda > Insecta > Coleoptera > Chrysomelidae > Leptinotarsa > Leptinotarsa decemlineata. The sequence continues at coordinate 5,505,526 of NW_027412523.1, forward strand.
TTGTAAATCATTTTTCACTTCTGAGAAGGTAACCTCCAGGGTAATACAGGGAATTACAGAGTTGGTAGAATCTAAATCCATATTTTTGGACAAATTGGCGCTTTGTGGCAACATTAATCAGTCTACCCGTATAAATTATACAATATCCCCCGTATAGAAACTTCTATCGTCAAAATTGACATAGATAAGTAATCGATACTCAGATATTTTGATTTTTGAAAGACCATTCATAATAATCCCAAAAACTCTGAAAAAACTATTTTAGCTTCTTATTCTATTTTTATGAATGAAGAATAAAAACTTCCGAAGATAGGAAACAAATTTCAAAGTATCTTGTTAAATTGGGCTGAAAAATTTTTAGACTAACACACAGATGTTGCTACTATCATTAAATCCAAATGATTTTTAGTTAACCCTAACCTTCAAAAGACACGCACACAAATTTCATAGCTGTCGGACTATTTAGTTTGTGGGATAGAACACTTTGAGTCAAAACTGAGGGCTATTTTGAGGCCATTTGAAAAGTCAATATACTAACATATTTAAACTTTTTCTTATTCCGGAATTCTTCAATTCTTGATCAGCAGTGATAGATATTTCCACTTCATTTCGACCAATTGACGAATTTCAACTGTGACAGAAATCTCATGTCAGTAAGTTTGCACCACACTATCTATGTGGCACTTTACATTCATCAAAATCGTTTAAAAGTCATTTATACGAAGACATTTATCTAAAATTGCTTCTAGTGTATATCGCCGCCAAAACAATCACATTTTTGAGTTTGTCCCCGAACCTTCACTATCACGTGAAGTGCAATGAACCACCTTCATGATATTGACGCATCCGAATGCAACTGAACGTGGTGTTTTGACTTACTGTCACTTCTGGAAATGACCTCGAATTTCCACAACATATTTTTTCGCTGAATTGCTGAATTCTATACCAGGTCATTAAATCAGGCAGATTCTCATTCGTCCACAGTTAAAGTGATGGGAGATGTAAGACGTCATCGTGAAAGTGAAATTTTTCGGAAATTCGAAGAATTGGCGAGAGGTATTAGGAAAATTTTCTCGTGAAGTGGTTACTGACAGTTTTTCGTCTTTTAGAGAATGATGTGCAGCGACTGGATGAAGATTTCCTAAGGAGATTCTTGGTTGGTCATCAGTACGATTTATTTCAGGCTTTGAAAGCTGTAAGTACATCTTTTCTGAAGAAAAGTCTACGAAATGTTTTCTGAAATTTTTCGATATTAACTGATAACATATTCCTTATAAATTTCTCAATTCATCGCAGCGTTATACAAAATGAGTTTGCAAAACAGACTAATACGGTTAGACAATTAAATCAAGCAGAAACGATAGGAGACTAGTTTCTAGAGTTGAAAAATTCAATCAACCTTTGGAAAGCACTAACATAACAGTTAGGTTGAAAAGTTCATAGGCTAACATAGGGAAAAAACAGTAAAATTTAATAATAATAGTAATAATAATAGCCATTTATTTTCCCAAGAAACATGCAATGTGTATAGCAGGGAAAAAATGCACCGTATACATACATATATGTTTGAATATGATTATCAACATGAACATAAATGCACCCATCAGATAATATATCTATACAAACAGTGAATATTTTTTTAAAATTAATCCGGAATTTTTGTTTATTAAACTTTCTTGATTCATTTTAGATTGCCTATCTTGTCACATGTTTGTGTTGGTCACCATTGATTTTGAAAGTCAAATTTGAATGTTTGGGCCTATTTTTGACCAAATGAATGAAGATACATAATTTGAATTTATGTAAGAAAATAGTTTTTTGGATTATACTCAGGGGTCTCCAAACTTTGAAGCCTTCGGGCCATTATGATTTTTTTCAGTTTGTTCCAAGGGTCAATTGTGACCTAAGCAAACTTACGCTTTTTTTGCATTTCAATTATTATTGTGTATTGTGACACTTAACGACATCTAGTGGCGAGTAGTGGTACTATGTACTATCTTTTTCAGCTACCCGCTAGGTGGCATTAGGCGTAATTAAATATTTCGAATTACCGCGTTGGTTAGAGAAAGTTCTGGTTCTAGCTAGTGTATTCCGATCACCTCGAGATGGCAGTAATAATAACATATAAAATGCTAGCGGCGCAACTGCGAGTTAGTCTACGTAGGAAAGGCGAAGGAAGCGCCTTTCCTACGTAGTGAAATAAGGGAACACCCGTCAATAAAAGTATTTTGATTTGACTTATTGTTTTATGTATGATTTGTTAGTATGGAAAAGAAGCGAAAAATCGACAGTAAATGCAGAACGTTCCAAGAAAAATGGAACTTTCAGTATTTTGTGATTGCGTCCAGTAATAAGGCGCTATGTTTGATTTGTAATGAAACCATAGCTGTTCTCAAAAACTATAACATTAAACGATACTATGAATCGAAACATCTTCAAAGTTACTCCAAGTATACAGGAAGTTTGCGGAAGGAAAAATTTGAAGCTTTGAAACGCGGACTCGAATCGCAGCAATCTTTGTTCACCAAAGCGAATACTGAACAAGAGTCTGCAACTCGCGCCAGGTTTCGTGTGGCTCTTGAAATCGGAAAACGTGGCAAACCATTCACCGATGGAGAAATGATAAAAGAATGCTTGATTGCAGTAGCCGAAGAAATATGCCCCGAGAAGGTAAATTTATTTAAAAGTGTCAGTTTGTCAGCAAACACCGTGGCTCGGAGGGTGCAAGACATCGCAGAAAATATATCATCTCAACTGTCTGACAAAAATGGACATCATGAGTGGTTTTTTCTAGCATTGGATGAGTCAACGGATGTGTCAGATACTGCTCAGGCGTTGATTTTTATTCGCGGGGTAGATAGAAGCTATGAACTTCTTGATATTGATAGTATTCTCGACACGACAACTGGGGCAGATATTTTTAAGGGAGCTGAAAATGCCATTAATAAAGAGAACCTCCGATGGAGAAATTTGAAATCTATAACAACTGCTGGAGGCAAAAATATGTATGGTAAAAATAAAGGAGTGGTTGCACTTGTGTCAAAGGCTGTAGAAAATGATGGTGGTTCAAAACCATTAGTCTTACATTGTATCATTCATCAACAATCCTTGTGCAGAAAATGTTTGGATATGTTTGAAGTTCTAAAACCAGTCATATCAGTTATTAACTTTATCAGATCCACTGGGCTGAATCACCGACAATTTCGCGAGTTTATTCAACAGATTGGAGAAAATGAATTACCATATCATACTGACGTACGCTGGCTTAGTTGCGGAAAAGTCCTTAAGCGCTTTTTTGAACTTCGAACAGAGATCGAAAGTTTTTTAAATGAGAAGCAGCGCCCTTTTGCCGATTTAGAAAATATTGAATGGATGTGGAAGTTAGCCTTCTCAGCTTCTCCCTAATTTATACACCAATATCAAATCCTTCAGGCAGAAAATAATACTGTTTCAATCGCGATTACGAGAAAAATGTTTCACACATTTTGAAACATGTGAAATATTCAGCCACACTACAGAGACTGAATTTCCCGTCAATTTTGCAATCGAAACTTTGAGTGCTTTGAAAATAAATTTTGATACTCGTTTTTCAGATTTTGATGTATTGCGAATGAAATTAAGCTTTTTTGAAATCCTTTTGATTCTGACATTGAAACCCTGGCTCCGGAAGTCCAAATGGAAACTATTGATTCACGGTGCAGTAATATGCTTAAGAACAAATATCAAAATTCATCTTTGTTGGAATTTTATAAGAGTCTTCCACTGGAACAATTTGATAATTTGCATAAATTTGCTCGTGGGTTGTTTTCTGTTTTTGGTACTACTTACTTGTGTGAGAAAACGTTTTCCAAGATGAAGTACACAAAGAATGTTTACAGATCTCAATTAACCGATGAGCATCTTAAATCTCTTTTGATAATTGGTACAAGTAAAATTGATCCACAACTACAAAGTATTGTCGGTGGAAAATCACAATTACATAAATCTCATTAGTGTTTTTGTTTTACTGTGATTCATGATTCATTTCAATTATTTGTTAGTTATTAATATGCTTAAACTTAGATACTCAAGTTAAGTTTTCTTTGTCATCATTTCTGTCGTTAAGTTTTACCTTGCAAGTAAATAAAACCGAGTAATTATCATTCTGTGTTTTCTTCTTCAACTTATCACAGCAATAATAACAACAATTAGGTAATCATTGGCTGTCGCGGGCCGGATTGATGACACTGGCGGGCCGGATTTGGCCCGCGGGTCGTAATTTGGAGACCCCTGGTCTAGATGTGAAATTTGAACACGTGTCTCTTGAAGGTTGAGGTTAACTAATATTCATATGGATTCAATACTAGTACGCCCTCTGTGTGTTAGCGTACGAACTTTTCGAACCATCTAGTTGATATGGGAATGATTTGACATATGTTGATAGATCTCTCGAAACAAACATTCTCAAACGAAGAGGTGAAAAAAGTAAGTACACTATAGACTTTGGCCCATAGCAATAAAATATTGAAAACTGGTCATAATGAATATAGAAAATCTCATACATTACATTTAAATAAAGTAGAAAGTGATCAGTACAAGCTGATACAGATAAGGATAGAAAATCGAAAACTCCTTGGAATATAATCAATAAACTTAATAACGAGCCAGCCAAAAACGCAATTAGTAAATCTAGCAACTGAGTTAACAATAATTTCATCAAATATGTCGAATAAAGTGAACTGTCCAAAATAAGCAAAAATCTTTAAAAAAAAACACAGAAACTGCTCTATTTGATTTTGTTGTCCGAACTCATTTCTTACTTGAACAAAACTCGTTTGCATATGCTGTATACTTGAATTTGAGCAAGGCCTTCGACGGTATCATTCATAAATGTTACTTCAAAAACTTTTTCATTATGGTATCAGAGGAATAGCTCCCAAACTTATGAAATCATATTTGAGTGACAGAAAACAAAAAGTCTCTATTATTACAATCAAATATTTCAAAAAGGTGTACCACAAAGAATTGTGCTAGGCCCGTTTCTTCTTATTATTTACATAAGTGATCATTTTAATTTTAATAAGAACCATCTGTTTTTAAATGACATTTTGTCACTGAGTCTGATTCACCAGGATGGATAATTGTCTGATAAACGTCTTCAATTTCAGTTTTTTTACTCAACAAGTAACATTATCATCGTAATACCTAGTAGTTTGGTTCTGTTATTATAATATTTTTTATGTTTTATTGTTTTTTTAATAAATTTCGAATCCGTCAAATCTTTTTTTAGACAATAAAAGACCTAAGCAATCGAAGAAGAGAATTTGTCAACCAATTTCGGAAATGTTTGTATCGTGAACTCGTATACTATTTTTTAGCTGAAGAATTTCGAAAGTTTCATCAACAGAAGGCGACATAAATGGTTGAGGCACAGAAAATCCCGACTAGAAACAATCCTTGGATCCCAAATTGTGGACGTTTTAGACGAACCTGGTCTGCAAGAACAAAAAGTAATTTGGATACGCATAGAAAAGTGGGACCCACAGCAAATCGCAGTAGATGAAATATTGGAGGTAAATTCCACCGTTTCAATGTATTCTCGCCACGGTTCAATAAAAATCGATAGGTTGCAGGTCTGTTATGCGAGCTGGTCTATGCAAGAACGAAGGAGATAAAGTCTATCGACGTAATTGTCGATTTGAATAATTTTTCTTTGAAGCATCTTTACGGGTTGTCTCCAAAATTCGCGAAAAGGATGGTATTTTTCATGTCGGTGAGGAAAAAATCATAACTTTGAGAAATGAAGATTCGCTTCAATAGATGTAGGTATAAGAAAACAGTTGCAATTTATGTCTGTTTTGCAGGAATGCCTTCCTATGAGGCTCTTACACGTCTACGTGGTGAGACAACCAAAAATGTTCCACCTTGTATATTCCTTGTTCAAACCTTTCATTGAAGAAAGAATGAGGAAGTTGGTGAGGCGAGATTTTGATGAAATGTATTCAAGAACTGAAAATACCCTCTTTCAGATAACTATTTGTGGACACAATTATGAACTAATGACAGCCACAATCGGAAGGGATGTCTTACCCCCAGAACTTGAAGGAACAAGCGACAGTTTAGCGTACGACAGATGGTTGACAGTTTTATATACGAAAAAAACACAAAAAGGTTGTTCCGCGTGTGAAGTTTCGCAATTAATAATTTTACTATTTTTCAGAACTAGCTATTTGTGGATACGAGTTTTACTGAAGCAAATCCTTGGAAGAATAGGAAACTTTTTATTTGTGAGTGGAAAATTCATGAATAATTAATGAAATTGTAAGCGAATTAAATTACCGATAACGGCAAATTACTTGAGAGTTCATTTCCTGAATCGAAGCGAATATTACGTCCATAAATACTGATGTGATACATCAAACAACGGCATTAACTCGGTGACCAATTAAAAAAATTATTTACTCTATAACAAAAATTGGAAACAAGTAAAGTGGATTAGAATAATTGATGACACATTATTTTTATAGCCTATATAGGGAGAAACGTATACACGTAGCTATAGCATTACACATATATCTAATTGCTCTAATTGCTGTTGAACAACTACTCCAGAAGGGTATACCCTTCTAGTGGAGAGAAGTAACAGCAAAACGTCTAGACCAAAATTCTTATCATGCAGAAATGACATGATGTGATCCTCAAAACCCAGTTCATTGTGTATGTTGATTCCTCAGAGTTTAATGCCCATCTCATTTTCAATAATATGTTAGTGGAACAGCCTTCAATTCCTCTACCTTTCTCCCAAGGCACAATTGATAATAGGGGAGCCCAAGCGGGAATTTCGGGATTACTGAAGCGCGGCAGATTGATATACAGGGGGATACCTTGTACCCGGTTAAATACCTCCACCAAATATGAGCCCCATACATAAGGCCGCCTATGAGGGATAAAGGATCAGATTAATAAGATCATCAGAAATTCTCGAGCGCGTCAGATTAAGGTAGGGTGAGTTAATTACCTGCTAAAAAGTGTATATTCCAGTAATCTGACAATTTGAGAGTGACGTAAAGAAAGGGGAGAGCAGCGAAGTTGTAAAAAAAATAACGTCATTTCGACATTCTCGAGCGTAGCTAATTTTTTTTTATTTTGAAGGAAATAATTCAAGGATAACGAAAAATGTATAATCTGACGATTTCCGCAAGCCGAAATAACAAAAAGTTCGTCGATAAAGTTTAATGCGTGCAGCTGTGTGATACCTATATTTCCCTCTCCTATTCCTCTATTCTCTATTCCCTTTTTTCTCTATCTATTACTCTCTCACTCCGTCCCCACTCTGAATTCTGTTGCCAAGACGCCAATCAGGGCTGATCACAGAGACTCGTTCGTGATGAAGATGAAGATGATGATTAATTATTCAATTAATTGATGGATGTAGCCGTTATTACGTGGTAGGAAATCATAATGAAGACAAGAGAAATTAAACTTTCTATGTTTTTCTATGTTTCGTCCTATAAGGACATTTTCAAACTTATATATTGTATAACTTATACAATATATAAGGACATTTTGAAACTTATATATTGTATAACTTATACAATATATAAGTTTGAAAATGTCCTTATAGGACGAAACTGCAGTAAAGGTAGTTACAAATAAAAGTGATAAAAAACATAGAAAGTTTCATTTCTCTTTTCTCCATTAATTTTTCAATTGATTATAAAAAATTAATTTTTTTTTGAGCATTTTTTTAAAATTATTTTCCTATAAATACAAGCATTCTACTTAAAAAACATACACTTATTTATTTGCATGCTATTTCCTGAGCTTTTCAATTAATTAAGTTCAATGAACTAAAACAAATTTAAAAAAAACATTGTTTTTGTCAGATTAAGCAAATCCCTCTAGATAATCGTCAGATTATGAGACAGCACGTCTAAAACATAAAGATGAACCATATATATCTTAATCTGACGCGCTTGAGTATTTCAAAATGGCGATTTTTTTTGCTTATTATAATAATGGCCTCGAGTTTGCGTCAGATTATTGAATGAGAGCTTTTTTTTGTTGCACTGAACACCTCTTTAGAAAATCTGACGCGCTCGATTAAATTTACGTACAACCACCCACATCATGCAAACGATCAGATTAACATACCAACATTATTAAAAATACGTAGGACATTGAAGCTATCAATATCTGACGCGCTCGAGTATGTTCATGCAACAGTATTTTTTTACATATTTAAAAATCTATAGCTGCTTCCTCCACCGATGAAAAGGTATATATTATATAACATTTTTTCTTCTTATCATCTAAACTTTGCAACCTAATATGTCTCAAAGACGCTCGAGTCAATCCCCATTTCGCATTTTTCTCCCCTGATATGAGTGGCGTCGTTTATGAATAAAGTGAATTTTTCATCGGTAGGTAGAGAAAATAGACCATTCAAATACAACATAAGAGAAATTGGGACAAAAACGTAATCTTGAACGCCGATATTTATAATTAGCAAACTTACAAATCAGCAGAAGCAAAACTCACACCTAGAAGGTACCTACCTACTTTATTGCGCTTGAATAGAGAATAACAGGGGGTTAACATCAATGAAGTTTGGCTACCTGTACTAAATTACAATCGTAAAATGAGGTCCTTTAATTCGACCAATAGATACAATGCCATGCTCACCACCAGTGGAAGGAAACTAGAGACTCAAATGTTGGATATACCTAGTATGTTCTGTGATAATGTCTAGAGTATTGACTCATCGCCATAGATGATGTATACCGCAGTAGTAGAAGAAACATCAGGCATAAAAACCTGTAGAACACGGCTAACAAAACCGAAAATTAGCTTCAAATATCTTGTGGAGATTAGAGTATGGTTTGTGATTTGCTAGCGATTTGTAGATTTGATGGATTTTCATCAATAATATTATTTATCCGTTACTCAATTCTTGTATAGGAATCTGACATTTTTTATATTATCTAACAACAAATGGACTCAATATTAAACGGGTTCAAGGACTATTTGTAGTAAATAAGAAGTGACCGACTCGCTACTGGACAATTCAGGATAAGAAAACAAGAAAATCGCGACGGATACATTAGAAAAATTACATGGAACTAATCAATTAATGACGTGCAAAGTCACTAAAACATCCATGTGTGTTTAATGTGACTCGATGATACCGGAATAATCAGTAGTTTCACAGCTAATAGTCGAACAGTTCAATATTCTACAACGGTGAGTACCTATACATAATCGAAAATTTGACAAGTTGAAAACGATTCATTTTTGATATTCAATTTTAATACTTCAGAAACAGAACTTGCGAGTTGTGGTTCAAAAAATAATGCCAGGTGACCAAGTGGAAAAAACCTACGCGGAAAGGCAAAAATATCTAATTGAATTAAGGCGGTTGATGAAGGGTGAGTAAATGAAAAACAGTATTCAATCGTACCAACTATTCTATTTTATGGGACACTAGATTTGTTTCGCAAAAATTAACCTTTCAAGAATTGAATCAAAAATTCTATGAGAACGTTATCTAGATTTTTTTCTTTGAATATTCTAGTTGAAAATGAGCTTCAAAACACCCGCATTCATATAGTATGATCCAACGATTAATGTAAAAATATTCTGACATTCCAGAAGACGATCTCTTGCGAAACCTTGAAAGCGACGATGGATATTTGCAGAGGTTTCTGTACTGTACCGATTTCGATGTAGAAGAAGCATTGAAAAGGGTAAGTTTTTCACGAAATTGAAAACGGACGTTGAAAACGGTATTACTTTCAGCTGAAAACGTTCTACGAATTGCTAGAAGAATGCCCCGGTTGGTTCACGCGAGGAAGTCCGGAAGACAAGAGATCCATCATAGAAAAAGACATTAGAATTGTCCCCAATGAATATGATAAGGAAGGGAGGATAATTTACATAGCCAAAATAGGTGAGACAAATTCCTCGACATACCATTATTTTAAAAATCTCAAACCGCATTGATGGCGCATAAGCTAATATACAATATATTTGATCCTAACTATCACTACGCTAATGTCAAAATATTCAAACAGTGATTTACAAATATATACAGGGTGACCCATTTTTAATGGAAACACCCCCCTAAAATTTGAAGTTGTAAATCGATTTTAATAATTTTTTTTAAATGTCAAGTACTGAAAGGTCTACCTTGGGACAGAATTTGAAATGTTTATTAAAGTTTCAGGGCATACTACGATATTTTTTTTTAGTCGAAAATCGGGATTTTTTTATTGGCGGTTTTTTTATTGAAAAAATCACTACGCCACTGGATTCAGAGTGCCTCTAAACAGGTGTGACCAAAATTTTATGAAAAAATATTCATTATTAACAAAGTTATGACAACTCAATTATTCGAAAACTCACACAGCTAACAGTCACAAAAAACACCCTATATCAACAGATATAGCCATGAGAATATTTTTTTATGATTTCAACAATAAAGTGCCGCTAGATGAAAAAAAAACAAATTTTTGCACTCAGAGATCTCGGAAACAAGTACATTTATATACAGAAGGAAGGGTAAGGGCCCAAGTGTACTACCCTGTGGCACTCCATTATCATTAATAATTTCGGAGGAGGTAATATTATTGACATTTGTTAATTGTTTTCTCAAATCGTCTCTGAACCATTTCAGTAGGTACTATGCCGGTTATTCCGCTTTTCCAGTTATTACTAAAATTAAAAAGAGAGCTGTTGAAATAATTCATAATGAGTAGTATTGAGAATTAAATGTGTACCTAAAACTATTCCCAAACATTTAAAACAATCCTACTTTGGAATCAAAATAAAACTAGCTAAATATTACTTGGAATATTTCGGTGTTTCTGGATTGAGTTATGATTAACGATTAATATTTAGAAGACCCATAATCGTAACGAGAAAATAATTTCTACCTGAACACACGAAATCATAGTATTTTTCTATTTAACTAGTATTAATAGCCTGAGCATGACGTTCCATCATTTGATATATGTAATTAAAGCGACTATTAGTTTATTGTGACATAGGAATTAATTATATCCCTTCTATCACATTAAGTTTGTATTAGCAGAGTAAAAAAAACATTCCGAATAGAAATTTGAAACATTCACCCCTGCCAAGATTCCCACTAACTGGGATCTGGTAAATGCCTGCTGAAGCACAACTATTCCCCTGGCTAACAATAATGTGGACACTGAATCATGTGCAGGGCAGATTTGATGAAGACAGCAGATCCTTCTCGGGTACTTAAAAAAGGCAAACTATAGACACGTGTTTCGGGCTTTTGGCTCATCATCAATATGTTGCAGCCAAATGCAAGGATGAGCAACACTTGGTTGCTCATCCTTGCCATCCGCAGAAGCCAGCCGCAAATTTGTGGTTTCAGCGGAAGCAGCTAGTTAAATATAATCAAGTGACATCTAGTACTTTAAATGTAATTTCAGGAGTCCCTCAATGGTCAGTGTTGGGTCCCCTGCTATTCTTGCTGTACGTAAATGATATTGTGAAACATGTTAGAAGGTGTAAAATAAAACTGTTTGCCGACGACACTATTTTGTACTGTTCTGGGACAACTAATGAAATCTCAGAATGTTTGAATGAGGAACTATCAAATATAAACGAGTGGCCTCGAGTTAAATGTTAATAAAACAAAATGCATATTAATAGGTAGCAAATATCGTTTGAGACAACTGCAAGATAAACAGCTGTCATTGAATCTTTATATTGATAATATCATCATTGAAAGGGAACAACTTTTAAATATCTGGGAGTGGTATTAGATCAAGAATTGAACTTTAATGCGCACTGTAGTTATATTCAGAAGAAAATAGCCACGAAAATTCATCTTTTATATAGATTGAAAAATAAAATTAGTGAATATGCAAAATTAACAATTTATAAATCAATAATAGCACCCCACTTTGACTATTGCAGTACATTACTCTATTTTGTGAGCAATGAAAACCTAAACAGACTACAGAAGCTTCAAAACAGATCCATGAGGGTAATATTAAGTTGTAATAAACGCACATCTGTGGAATACATGTTGGAAACACTGTCTCTTATGTCTGCTAAACAAAGAATAACACTGAATATGCTAATATTTATAATTAAAATTAAACACAATATGTTGCCAAATTATCCAAGTGATCACACACTCCACTAGAAATAAAATAGGAAATTTTTATATCAACAGAGAAAATATAGGTTGTGACTCGTTGTATAGTTCTGGTCTGATTGCATTTAATAATTTGTCAAGTCATATAAAAAGCTGTGATTCATTAAATGCGTGACATCCGAGTTCAGGAAATCATATAGATATGAAAAATATAGAGTGTTGATATAAGTCCAAGAGACAATTTCATTGGACATCAGCTTCTGATAATAAATAGGCCATCAATCGAATTTCTTGGATTTATACCAAGACACTCGATGTTCTTCATACTTATAGGAGGGTTATGGAGGGCAATTTGTTGGCTTGAATGAATAAACAGTTTCTTCTGATTGTGCTCCATCTTCAGTTTTATTTTTTAAATGTTCAAAAAAACCTTGCAGGAAATATGGAGTATGGCACGATGGACCTAGTGGAGGACGTGGTATCCGTGGACGACTTCTTCGCAGAGGCTCTCTCTGAGGACTTATCGCTCTTCAAAAACGGAGTCTGTATCTTGATCGACGTAGCGAATTTCTCTTGGAAACTCATGAAATGGCTGAATCCGTTCTCGATAAAGATGATCTTGAAAAGAGCGACGACTATGCCAATAAAGGACTACCGGTTTCACGTTATCAACAATAATTTCTTGATCAAAGCCGCCATTAACTTCATTTGGCCTTTCCTTCCGAAATACATCAAAGACAGGGTACGCAAAAGAGACAAACTTTAAGATTTTAGTTATGATAATGATTATGATTAGATTGAACTTATTGAAATAGATTCACTCTTGAGCAGGTATTTTTTTCACTGATAAATGTGCAATTGCAAATGATAATTTTTTCACAATAGTTGAAAATCATTTCTCATTTGTGTACGTACCTACACTGTGACCCATTTTTAATGGAAACACCCCCCTAAAATTTGAAGTCGTAAACCGATTTTAATAATATTTTTTTTTGAAATGTCAAGTACTAAAAGGTCTACCTTGGGACAAAATTTGAAATGTTTATTAAAGTTTCAGGGCATACTACGATATTTTTTCTTAGTCGAAAATCGGGATTTTTTAGTAGCGATTTTTTTATTGAAAAAAATTTTTTATTGAAAAAAATACTACGCCACTGGATTCAGAGTGTCTCTAAATAGGTGTAACCAAAATTTCATGAAAAAATATTCATTATTAACAAAGTTATGACAACTCAAAAATTCGAAAACTCACACAGCTAACAGTCACAATATATCATTTTTTTATGATTTCAACAATAAAGTGCCGCCAGATGAAAAAAAAAACAAAGAGCGTAAATATTTTTAATGAAAATAACGGAATTACATTCACACAATTCAACTAACAATGAAGCAAAAAATTTTAATAAACGTAACTAAAACTAATTATTGAAATGTTCCGATTCAGTGCAACAATTGATTCTAACTCATATTCTAGTAGTCTCTACTAATCCACCACGTATTTCGATACATGTGTCGTAGCGCTTACGAATGTTTCTGATTACGTTCCTTAGTTCTTGAGGGCTAATATCTGCACATACCTGTCGAATTCTTCCACAAAGTTCATTTCTATCTCGTGAGCGGTTTTTGTAAACCTTTTGTGTGAGAAGTCCCCAGAGAAAAAAGTCCAAAAGTGTGAGGTCTGGAGATCTGGGTGGCCACTCTATAAACGGACTACCACGGCCTATCCATCGGTTTGGAAAATGTTCGTTAAGCCATTGCCTCACAGCTCTGGCATAATGAACTGAACACCCATCTAACTGGACAATTAAATTTGATCGTTCATTGATTGGCAGCTCGTGAATAGCATCCCAAAACTCTGTGTTTAAAAATTCTAGAAACCTCTGCGCGTTAATGTTTTCCTCAAAAAAGAAAGGACCAATGATTCGTTCGTTCAATATCCCACACCAGACGTTGATTTTTTGGGAATACTGGCTTTTACAGTTTATTACCCAGTTGGGATTATTCGCTGCCCAATAGCGACAATTCTATGATGACACTACTCCATTTGTAGTGAAAGTGGCTTCGTCTGTATATAAAATATTTTTTAGGAAATTTCTATTGTTCAAATATTCCCCTTGGGCCCATAAACAATATTCCAGGCGTCTTGCTTCGTCGCCGTCTTGAAGTGTGTGTAAAAATTTTGGCTTGAGAGGTTTAATATTCTTCGCCTTGAGACATCTCCGAATAGTTTCTCGTGGAATATTCAAATCTAAAGTGGCATTCCTTATACTGGCATTAGGATTATTTCCGAAATAATCTAAAATGATTTGATCATTCCTGTCATTCCTGTTTCGTATTTGTACAGGATTACTTTTTACCATCATTTTTGATACTGCACCTGTTTAATTGAATATTTTATTTATTTTATTTACCGTACCGCAGCTAATACGAGGAAGATCTGGATGTCTCTCATTAAATACTCTACAAACCTCTCTAGCACTTCTAACGTCATCTCCCGAAAGGCGTACAATTTCTATTTTCTCTCTTACGCTCAATCTTGCAGCCATGACACAAAATAATTCGAAGAACTGTAAGGTGAATATTGTTGACAATAATACATTTAAATCTTTCACAAGTGTCAAACTGTTGCCATTTCCATGGCAACTAAGATTTAAATTGAAATATTAGTTCTTAGTTTTAGTTAATTTGCGTGAAAACTTGAATGTAATTCCGTTATTTTCATTAAAAATATTTACGCTGTTGATATAGGGTGTTTTTTGTGACTGTTAGCTGTGTGAGTGTTCGAATTTTTGTGTTGTCATAACTTTGTTAATAATGAATATTTTTTCATGAAATTTTGGTCACACCTGTTTAGAGGCACTCTGAATCCAGTGGCGTAGTGATTTTTTGAATAAAAAAATCGCTAATAAAAAATCCCGATTTTCGACTAAGAAAAAATATCGTAGTATGCCCTGAAACTTTAATAAACATTTCAAATTTTGTCCCAAGGTAGACCTTTTAGTACTTGACATTTCAAAAAAAAATTATTAAAATCGGTTTACAACTTCAAATTTTAGAGGGGTGTTTTCATTAAAAATGGGTCACACTGTATATAAAACTCCCATAACAATAATTTTCCAGGTGTACTTCCATTTCAACGACTATGACTCGCTCTATCAACACGTGGACAAAGAGTCGCTGCCAGTGGAATATGGTGGAAAAAAAGATACAGATTATAGCAAATATCACTGCATACTATACGAAAGGAGCTCCCAGATCGTCGAAAGTTTCGAAGTAAATCGAACTAGATTTTTGGAAAATTTGGCAGAAAATAAAGTTGAAAAAACGACATAAATTAGATCTGTTTTTTTAACATTCTCATCAGTGTCACTCTATGTAAGATTTCATGAAATATTCTGATACTGTAGAATTATAAGAAAAAAGAATAGCAACAATGTCCCAATTGAAAATATTCAATCTTCTTTTTTATAATAATAATAATAATGGTCTTTATTGGGTGAAATACAATATAACATCCAAAAGGCGAAGTTCAAAACTGCAGTGTAGAACACCACAGGTTTGTTCTACCACTTTACCTCCTTATGTTGTTTGAAAGGGGGTTCTTGAAGAACATTATAAATTATAGTCCATTCGGTATTATCTGAGAGTGAAATAATTTCAAGAATGCAAACATGTCGGTACATCAAAGAAAGCAACATAGTCGTCTTAAGCAAGTGGCACTATAATTCATCCACAAAGTCACTGAGATATTTTTACCCGCAATGCTCCTTGAGGGCGCCACTAAAAAGCCATTAAAACAGTTAGTTGCGACAAAGAACTTCAAAAAAGGCGACCGACGCTTTTTAGCACATCGCGTTGAAGATAGTAAGTAAGGTAGTAAGTAAGTAAGGTAAGTGCAGATAGAAGATGAAGATAGTGGTCAGACTTGGAATATATCATTTTTCAATGATATATTCTGTATGATGCGAAGGTAATTGAAATATCGTGAAAATTAATTTTGTTTAAATATTTTATTTTGAGGACAATTTATATTTGAAATAGTTTTTTTAGGATTGTTACCTTCTACAGATCTATGAAATAATCAGAATATTTAATTTGAAAATAAATACAAATGTAAAAAAGCAAAAAATTACTGCATTTGATAAATTAGCTGTTTGAAAAAAAATCCAATTTCTAAAATTTCTAAAATACTTCAGGGTATGTTTCGGGGTGGAGCCTCAGCCATCTCACTCAACTTTGCGGTCATCCAAAATTATTTTATGAACTTTCTTGATGTTTTCGTCGGTATCAGCCTCTCTTGGCTTCAACAGTATTGTTTTTCGCCAAAAAGCAATGCTTCTTAACACACGGAACTCCTTTCTACCCATTTTTTTCAAACTAACAAATGTAGCTTCACTCAAAATGTTCTATTCCACGAACTAATAGTCCAACAGCTGTGAAATTTAAACGCGTATCTTTTGTAGGTTAGGGTTGACTAAAAATCATATGGATTCGATACTAGTAGCACCATCTATGTGTTAGCCTACGACTCTTTCATCCAATCTAGTAAGTAAGAGATGGCGCTGAATGTTGTAAGTTCAGGTATTGATACATTTGAAATGTTGGGAATAAGGACGAATGAAATAAAGATGAATGGGTTGTTGAAATCATCAAAAATAACATGAGAAATAACAGATTTCAAATCTGTTAACACCTTTTCAGGCCCAACTTTCGAAATCATTTTTACCATGAACCAGCAATATGAAAACACTATTTTCGTTTCACCAACAATACTTTGATTAAAGGTATTTTTATTCTCTTACAAGACCTTGTTTTCGTTTCGATTGTTAATGTATACGTTATCAAGAACGAACTTACACATTTATTCGATACTTGGAACAGAATCTTCCATCGATATTCAGCAATACCTACTTGAGTTCAATATACCTATCTAAATAATTGTTTATGTAGAAACTACATATATACTATGAATTGTTTACACATTGCAAAACAGAGGTGACCTAGGATTTTTTTATTATTAGAACAATAAATGTACTAGAACAGCCTTCAATAAGCAATATATAAAAATAATTTCCTGCAAATGGCTGCTACCGTATTGGTGAAACACCTCACAGAACTCAAATGAAATTCCATCCATATGTGAGAAAAATAGTGCATGAACTTAATAAAGACAACTTCGACCACCTCGTATAAATTTCTGAATATTTCAGCGACATGATAATACAAGAAATTTGATGTACAAGATCTATTTTTCTGATTGATGCTTGTTTCATTTGAATGGTGGAATTGATTTACATAACGTCGATATCAGAGCCTAGAAACTACATTTTAAATGTTTTCGAGAGTATCGATTTAAAAGATAAAATTGCGAGTTTCAAGTCAAATTTCTTACGTCAAAGTAGAAATTCCGAAACTGAATTCTAAATTACGAAATTCAAGTCTAAATTACACGTTGAAGTCGAAATTTATCTTTTTGAATCGAACATTTTGAGGAAAACTAAAAACCAGAACGAATTCGATTTGAACTTGATACTATCAGATTTTATTTTTGTTTTTTTTTCTCCGTGAAACCTGATGGTTGTTACTTTTCGGCAAAACTTGCATTGATACAAACTTAACATTTGAACGATTTTGTCGTGCTATTTTAAACGACTTTGTTTAGCTTACCCTGTTTGTTTATTCATTTGATTCCTTTTCTGTTGACAGATTGATCTAAAATTTGGTATACACAATTAGTTTGGTGACAATACAATTTGATAAATTCTATATCATTGAAAATCCAAGACGGCCGCAGCTACAAAATGGCTGATTACATATTTCTTCACAACTACCTCAATATGGGTATCAAATGACAGACAGGGCTTTACTAGTAGAATAGTATATAGTACACTTTGAAAAATGTGCAAATTCAAGATGACCGCTCATTTACTAATGCTTATATGTAATGTTATTCAAGAAGAAGTAACTCTAAACTGAACAAGGGCATTAGCAAATTTTAGCATTGAATTATATCAGGCCTAATGAAATTTGAGTTTGTCAGTAGTGAAAGATTTTTCAGAGTTTTTCTCAAAGTGTGTTCTCAGTGTTTTTTCAGTGTTAGGAATCACACGTTAAAAGGTAAGACCTCGTTAGTCCTTAGCTCGCACAAGTTTCTCAACTTCTGAGAGTTGTCGTTCGTATGGGAGCGGCAGCTGATTAACGGAAAAACAGATTTTAAACCTACATCGATCGGTTGCCGATTGTTTAGCATGAGTGGTTTTTTGTTCTCGTTGAAACAATCGCGAAGTTGCTCAATTCTATCAATCACACGTGGAAAGATAAGACCTCTTTTATCTGTAGCTCGCACAAGTTTTGACTTCTTGTTGATTGACGGAAAACAGATTTAGAATTTTTATTGGCGCAGCAAAAATCATTGTTTCGAATAAAATTTTCTCCTTCAGTGTGTAGGGATCCTTCCTATAAAGGATTTATTCAGAAAACCAATTCAACTGAAAGCAGCGTTTTCAGAAAATTTTTTCCGCGATGTTCGGTTTTCAGCGAAATGGAGGTCGTCTCATAGCGCTAGTGAATTTCGATTTCAATAACCAAGGTCGGAGGACCTGGTAGTTATTTAAAATATTACTGTTCGTCTATGTACCATTCAAACACATCTAGTTCACAATTAGAATTGAATGTGCGCTGCAGAATAACGATTGTGGAAGTGGAAAATGTCTCCAGAAACAACGAGCGTTGAAGAAAAGGAAACTTTGACCGAAGAACAGAAAAAAGATAGAATTGCCGAACTCGAGAAGGTGATGAAAGGTAGGCTGAAGATGGAATGGAGCTTTTTAAAACTCCATAGATATTGATTGAAAAATTTCAAACATCAAAATTGATGATTTTCATAGTTATAACACTAGACAAACAAAATTATTATCAGACAGTAATTTCAAATCTAATTTCAGACAGCAATCGATGTATCATGATCGAATCATTATATATAATATTCAAAATCTCTCAAATTCAAAAATCAATTAAAAAAGTATTTGATTAATTGAATTGGAACTACAGGATTATATTTTTCATATTGTCAGAATCGTCTGAATGTTTTTATATTAAATATGGGTGATTTCAAATATGATTGTTTGCTCAAATTGGTTATTCTACTCGTGTTTTCTTGTTCAATTATTTATAATTGAAAAAAAATTATTGTTTTTAATACCTGTCAACAAACACAGTGTTTACTGCTTATATTAATTACTCGGGTTTTGTTGTTTATTAATTTGTTAAATTTCTATATTTGGTTAATTCAGTCAGTCTCGTCATCATATAGTAATAAGCTGAAAAGAAGCGAAAAATTGAAATTTGGAAAAAATGAACAGCATCAATGTATAGAGTACAAAATTCGCTATCGATCAGTATAAACCACGAAGTAGTAGAATAATTGTTTATTTAGATATGGACGTACAAAAACAGACGACAATAATACGGATAAAACTTTTGAAAAAACCTGATTAAAATCAACTTTTCTCAGAATTTCAATGATTATTGTCGTTGCAGAAAACGATCTTCTGAAAAGCATTGAAACTAGAGCTGGCTACCTCGAAAGATTTCTGTATGGTACAAACTTCAGTGTGGAAGAGTCGTTCAAGAAGGTAATTCATTTGTATTCATTTTCAGTATCAGTCGCGAGCGAGTATATTTTCCTGTTGTGTTATCGAAAGTTATCGAAAAAATGTACAATTAAAGTCAAATTTCCATTCGAAACAAATGAATATTATCATGTTTATAACCATTTCTCAGGCATATAACGAGTTCACAACCTTCAGTAGAATGGTTAAAGTTCATGAAATGTGCCCTGGAATGTCCGAAACAACCTCAAGATTCAAAATTGAACAATTCACATATAATCAACCGTGGAGTTGTCATCTTAACACCAGATATTATTTACTTGTGTTTATCCAATTTATTTACCATTTATTCTGCTGAAGTATATGTTGAAAAATTTTGTGAGCTATTTAAACATACCTACTCGTTTATATTTAAATTTTAGAAGTTTTTTTTTTCATTTTCAATAAAGAGAATCTAAACTATGTATTGGCCGGTGTGGAAGCAGGTTGGGTTAGGTCCAAAATGAGTGGATTTATTCGACCCTTCACCGCAACCCGCAAGGGTTTATTGTGGCTCACACGTGTTAGTTACTTGAAAATCGTCTAATAAACCGAAACCGGCCGTGACAAATAATAAACTTAGTGGAAATTAGACAAAAGTTATTCACTTCATTCTATATTCCTATGTAAAGACTATACAGGCTGATTCACGGTGTATGGCACATTAGACGTTTCTGGTGAACCAGACAACGGATCACTTTGAAAATTTAATGGAGGGCATATTCGGACATTCTTTAGCCAACTAAAATATTTTCGACAATGCGGTGTTGCCGCTTCTATTAGAAAGCAGTAGCAACTTTGATTTTTCAAATGGAACACTCTGTATATAATATTATTTTTGGAATCTCCAACAATTGCCCGACAACTTTTCTTGATATTTCCCTATACCTATCTGTTACCGTTTTCGAAATAAAAATTAATTTCAATTTTTTTCTTCGAAAATCATGACTTCTAAAAATGCCGATATCTTTTAGTTGAGAAGTACTATGATATCGAAATTTAGTTTGGAGTTAGGTGATACTTGGACACTTCCCACACGTCAGCCTAATCTCCGTTACTTCAATACAGGGTGGTAAAAAAATACAGTTTTTTCGTTTGCTTGAAAAAGTTGCTGAAATTTGATTATTTTAAATGGAACACCCTGTATATTATTGAAAATTCGGAAAGCTGCTGAAATTTGCTTTCTTTCCATGTATATCATACCTATACCTAACTAGTCAAGTTTCGGACTTATGAACATTTATTTGTGAAAATGTCCCTTCAGAATGGTATTTCCATTCGGTATTTGGTAAGCAGGCCATGATTACTATTTGACAGTAGCGTTGTGACATTCTCCTAATAATATCGACATTTTCGTCACTTCAGAAGTTGCAAATACCTTCAAAACGATGGAACAAAACTATTCAAACGAAGTTCTTATGAATTTGTTTATTATTTTTGGACAGTGTGACAAAATTATCAGCAGAACATGTAGAAAGTTCAATGAAATGTATCCGAATCTACCACCAATGAACCTCAAGAAATTTATACGAATTCAGAACAATTTCAATGCATTTGGATCAACTTTAAAAGCACCAAGAAACTTGCCTCGACCCGTAACTTTCGAAGACAACCAGATTGATGTCTTAGCATATTTTCACGCATTTCCCGAGTCATCGATAAGAAGTGCTGAAGAAGATTTGGGTATAAAATATTCATCGGTTCAAAGAATCTTGCGAAGACATAAAATGCATGATTATAAATTCACCAAAATTCAAGCAATGAAGGCCTCAAGATCCTCAACAGAGAGTAGAATTTTGTGAAATGTTGTTGACACGCATTCAAGAAGATCCACTTTTTTTAAATAAAATTATTTGGACTGATGAATCGAAATTTTCGAGAGAAGGGATTTTCAATAGAAAAAATAGTCGTTATTGGTCCAGTGAAAATCCTCACGTCACAAAAGAAGCCGGATTTCAAGAAAAATTTAGTTTTAATGTCTTCTGCATGTTGATGGACAACAAATTGAGGTACGTGATATACAAGGAGTCATTAACATCCAGAAGCTACCTGAATATTTTGGAGAATACTGTAGACAATTTCGTGGATAATCTGCCACTCGAAGATTATCGAAACTGTTGGTACCAACTAGACGGAGCTCCTGCACATTGCACAAGAGAAGTGAGCGCAGAACTGGATAGACTATTTGACGATCGGTGGATGAGGCGCTTGGGACCATGGAATTGGCCAGCGAGATCACCCGATCTTAATCCATTAGATTTTTATTTGTGGGGAATGTTTAAAGAAAAAGTTCACAAAATACCCGTGCGTTCGAGAGATGAATTGTTAGAAAGGATTGCCCAAACATTTGAAGATTTGGATCCCAATGAAATCAGATCTGCCACCACGAAAGCAGTCAACACCCGCATTTTAAAGTGCTTGGAAGTGAACGGACAGCGATTCAAACATATTTTGAAATATTCCACATGATTGTTTTACTTTTTTATAATTATTCATATCAATATTTCCAATTTCAAGTTTCTTGGTGCTTTTTTAAAGTTTATCCAAACATATTGAAATTGTTCTGAATTCGTATAAATTTCTTGAGGTTCATTGGCGGTAGATTCGGATACATTTCATTGAACTTTCTACATGTTCTGCTGATAATTTTGTCACACTGTCCAAAAATAATAAACAAATTCATAAGAACTTCGTTTGAATAGTTTTGTTCCATCGTTTTGAAGGTATTTGCAACTTCTGAAGTGACGAAAATGTCGATATTATTAGGAGAATGTCACAACGCTACTGTCAAATAGTAATCATGGCCTGCTTACCAAATACCGAATGGAAATACCATTCTGAAGGGACATTTTCACAAATAAATGTTCATGAGTCCGAAACTTGACTAGTTAGGTATAGGTATGATATACATAGAAATAAAGCAAATTTCAGCAGCTTTCCGAATTTTCAATAATATACAGGGTGTTCCATTTAAAATAATCAAAATTCAGCAACTTTTTCAAGCAAACGAAAAAACTGTATTTTTTTTACCACCCTGTATTGAAGTAACGGAGATTAGGCTGACGTGTGGGAAGTGTCCAAGTATCACCTAACTCCAAACCAAATTTCGATATCATAGTACTTCTTAACTAAAAGATATCGGCATTTTTAGAAGTCATGATTTTCGAAGAAAAAAATTGAAATTAATTTTTATTTCGAAAACGGTAACAGATAGGTATAGGGAAATATCAAGAAAAGTTGTCGGGCAATTGTTGGAGATTCCAAAAATAATATTATATACAGAATGTTCCATTTGAAAAATCAAAGTTGCTACTGATTTCTAATAGAAGCGGCAACACCGCATTGTCGAAAATATTTTAGTTGGCTAGAGAATGTCCGAATATGCCCTCCATTAAATTTTCAAAGTGATCCGTTGTCTGGTTCACCAGAAACGTCTAATGTGCCATCCACCGTGAATCAGCCTGTATATGATGTTAGATTTTTTTGACAAGTAAGGTCCACGCCCTAGTTTATTCTGTATTTTGTCCATTGTAGATCAAAGCATTCCAGGAACTCCAGATGGAGCATCCCGAATGGTGCACCAGAGAAGCGCCGATAGAGAAAAAATCGATTATAGAAATGGATATTAGGATGTTATTGGACGACTATGATAAAGACGGTAGACCGATCTACCTGGTAAAAATGGGTGAGTTATTCAAAATTAGCCGATGCTAACTTCATACTCTTGAGGATGCCTTCAATCGGAATGTATAAAACTTATGCTTACTACATCATAATATCTGGCAGATTGAACTTACTTGAAATATACGAGGGTGGTGAAATTAATTTAGGATACTTAAGACGCAGGTACCTATAACAGGTATCTATGGTAAAAATAAAAGAGCTTTGTAAGTATGGTTAGTTTGATCTTCCTCTTGAAGATGGTCAGTTGGTGATCGAAACTCGTGCTGAGGTGTTAAAATAACGGTTTGGTGTTGGAGAAAGACCCCAGTAATATTCATTTGATACCCCATCCACAAAAACAAAAAAAAAATTATATCTCCACAAAGAAATGTCTTTCAAGGAAAATATTATTCCATTTCGTCTGTAAAAAAATTTTTTTACAGTTTGCTCATAATAATACCAATAATACTATTCGTTCTCAATGCCACTTAAAATCAAAAAAACACATATCTTGGTTCCATGCACAGGATCAATTACCTATTATTAACGACTTATGAGAAAATGAAACGCAATTGTTGATAGTTTGGGAACACATTGTACGTGATTACAGGTCGATTTATGTAGATTACATTAGAGTTTAAACTCAGTTGAATAATAACGTTATGTTCAAACAAGATTAGTTGATGTTTTCCCAACTTTAAGCTAATGATAATTATAGGTTCCGAAAAATAATATTGATGTGATTATATCTGTTTTATGTGTATAAATAAGCATATGAAGTCTTATCCTAAAGTTCAGTAAAATACACACATCGGAAAAATCTAGGGATATTTTTAAAAATGGCAATAATTTTTTTTAGATCGCTTTAGGGAAAAAAAAGTTGACGAGTGATTATTAAACGAATGTAACTTACAACAAAATTTATTAAATGGTCAAAAGTACTGAGTGCGCATATAAGCAAAACTAAAAAAAATATGGCTCTTCTTTGGCACCCCGAAAAAAAATCATAATACAAAAAAAATTGGAATCAGTACAAGGTATGGCCTCCACGCTGGTTTATTACGGCCCTACATCTATCGTGCATCGACAAAATGAGATTGTCAATGTCTAGAGATACATTTGCCCATTCAGCGATTTAAAGCTCTCTCAATTGAAACGTTGTGTGAATGTTCCCCATATGCGGAGTAATTCTTCGTTGAAGTATGTCCCACACATGCTCGATGGGATTCAGGTCCGGTGATTGTGCTGGCCATGGCAATACATCAACTCCTTCGTTGGTGAGCCAGTCAGTCACTAGACGCGCGACATGTGGACGAGCATTATCGTGCATTAGGTGGAAGTTTTCACCAACAGCACCAGCAAACGGACGGACGATAGGTAGGAAAATGGTGTCGAGGTACTGTCGAGCTGTGAGGGAGCGATTTGGAAAAACGAGATCGGTTCTGCCGCCGATCATGATTCCGCCCCATAGCATTACTGTACCACCTCTGTTTGTGTGGACTTCCTGGACGTGTCTCAAACGTTGATTATTTCCAGGTCGTCTCCACAGTCTTACTCGACGAGAATCTGGATGAAATCCAAATCTGGATTCGTCTGTAAACAAAACTGTGGCCCAATCATTTGCATCCCAGTTTTGATGTTCTTGACAACACTCTAATCTTCTACCGCGATTGCCTCTCGACAAAGGTGGACATCTAAGTGGCCTTCTGTTGTGGAGATCTGCTTCATGCAGTCGATTTCTAACAGTATCACGACCAATGGTTACCTGGTGCGTCTGCTGCAACACGTTAACCAACTCAGGTGCTGTGATTGTCGGTTGTCTTCTTGCGGTTCAAGACCAAAAATCGGTCTTGAACTGCAGTTGTAGCGCGTCCTCGCCCTGGATGTTGTTCGGCTGGACTGCCAGTTTCACGGAAACGCCGCCACAATCGACTGATAACACTTTGGGAGACCCCCAAACGAAGAGCTACATCATTTTGTCGCATGCCACCTTGAAGAAGCCCTACAGCTCTATTCATCTCAGCTAATGGTAAGTGATGGCGTTCCATGTTAAAGCACAATATTTCCAGTTTAATTGCTGAGCAAGAACTGCATAGAATGTACAAACTCGACACTTTCAGATTATTCATTTTAGCCGAAAATCTACAGTTTGTAAAAAACTTGATGAAAGATTAGTTACCGTTTTTGCAGGCTTTGTTCAACCCATAGAAATCTACAGGGTGGTCGAGTGTACCAATTTAATCGAAATTAAACGACCTCATGCATTTATTTTTATGATATTTAGTATGTTATAAAAATATCCCTAAACTTTTCCGATGTGTGTATATTTCGGAGATGATTAGAACGTTGACTTTCAAAAAGCAACAGTAGCCAATCACTAACATCAAAATTGGCAAGGAAAAGAGTTTCAAATTATCGTGTGAATCATGTCTGATTTTTTACATAGGGCAAAGGGAAAGAACATATGAAGCACTCTCAAAAGAACATAGTGGCAGTTTCCAGAATGGAAAAATAAAACTCATCGTATCACTTCTTTGCAGAGAGACATGAGTTCAACTATGAATTCAAACCCCCTTCATTCATTATTTTTATTAATAGTATATTCAGTCTTTTCAGGTGAAACTAATTACAGGTTTCAACTCTAGATAGTCATCTTCATTATGACGGATAAATTAAATTTTTGCTTTTCCAGGAAATCTGGATGTCAGCAAAATGTCCATGTACGACGTTGTGGCCATAGACGACATTTGGCTTGAATCCATCCTCAGTAAAAACCCGCGGATTACGAAAAACGGATTGTGCGTCCTACTAGACATGGAAAAGTGCAGTTGGAAATTGATGAAATGGCTGAGCCCAGAAAACATCAAAATAGGAGTGAGAAGAACAGAAGCTCTACCTTTCAGCGAGCTGAAGGTGCATCTCGTCAACAATTCCTTTTTTGTAAACACCATCGTCAGAATGGTGTGGCCTTTTTTGTCCGAGAGAATCAAAAACATGGTTGGTACTACTTGATCGAATGATAAGTGTGTTCAGTTTTTGTGGCATCATTTGTTATCACAACACCTCTAATATAATGATCGTTGAAGTTTTCTTACACTGTGGTTCATAATGTCCTTCTTAAAGTACAAACGTTTTCTAGCACTATTATGTCAAGAATAATTGGTCATGAGCGTCAGCTATTTCTATCAACCAAATTTTGCGGCCATCCAAAATTATTTCTTGTACTTTTCTGGTGTTTTCGTCGGTAGCAGTCTTTTTCTCGTATAAATTTAGCAAACCACTGCGCAAAGGTTGATTTTCCTGGTGCAAAGTCCAAATAATATTTACCAAGCCAAGCCTTGGCTTCAAAAAGTAATGCTTCACCAACACACAAAATTCACCACTGAAAATTGCCAATCTCATAAACTAATAGTCCGATAGCTGTGAAATTTGAACATGTGTCTCTTGAAGGTTAGAGTTAACTAATAATAATATGAATTTAATGCTAGTAGCGCCATCTGTGTGTTAGCCTAAGAACTTCGCATCTAATCTAATATACAGGGTCCTGCAACAGTGGCGCGGTGTTCCATATCTCTATATAGGAAGCAGATAGGAATCTGATTTTCTATAATATTACCTTATTGCTCGAGATCGACAAAATAAAAATATTGGCGGTCACACAGGGTGTTCGATTTTTTCTGGGCGGATCCCAACTGTGTCTTTTTAAATGGCAACCTATATTTTTTATCGCTTTTTCGGTTTCTTCATAGAAAATAAAATAAACTTTATGTATATCTGTACTTCGAAAATATTGACGGTTTTCGAGATATCTAGCATGACAGGTTTTTTTTTCCAATATTCGTCACTCAGAATATTTGAAATTATAAAGTGGTGCCAAGTCCAGTTGAAATTTTTTTTTGGTCGAATATTCTACATTGGTAACTCTCTCAAACGATATATCTGAAATCGACCTGTGATATACAGGGTATGAAAAACCGCTTGCCAAATATTGTAAATGAAAATTTGCAAAATCTTCCTTATATTAAATGGAACACCCTGTATATTATTGATCCATAGGAAGCGCCAACGAAACCTCTACAAATTTCATTAAGTATTCCCTATGGCTAAGTTCAATAGTTTTTCTTAAATGAGCATTTCTTTCGAAAAATGGTCATTTTTTCAAAGCGAAATCCATTTGACGACTGATAAAATATACGAAAGATATCTTGTTTCAATTTTGTACATTAGAAGGTGTCCAAACAAATATTTTTTAACGAAATAAATGTATGTACCTATCACTTTTTGCTAAATGGAAAATTATTTTTTCATTGGATGCAGAATTTCACTCATAAATCGTGCAATATCAAACCAAACAAGTTAAAAGAAAGAAACATTATAAATAACTATTTTTTTCATGTTATTATATTCATTCAGAGCTTGAGTTCTAGATATTCAAATTTGTCAACTGGCAAATTACAAAACTACAAAAGGGAGAGTTTAATTAAGGTTGATAATGAAACTTTTATAAAATATGTTCAACATGTCTTCCATTTTCTTGAATGCAGAGCTGAAGTCTATGTTTGAAAGACTGTTCTACCCTGCGCAAGACAGCTGGTGTAATGCTGCGAAAAGCATTCGTTATTCTAAGTCGCATATTTTCGGGAGAAGTTGGTGGCTCAACGTAAACCATATTTTTTATGTATCCCCATAAGAAAAAATCTAGTTTCGTCAAATCTGGTGATCTAGCGGGCCACCGTACAGGCCCATTCCGTCCTATCCATTTATTGGGAAATACTTCATTTAGATGATCTCTCACTTCTGCCGAATAGTGAGCAGGTGCACCATCATGTTGTAACCACATTCTATTGCGGAGGTCAAGAGGAATATCATCTAACAAACCTGGTAAATCATTTCGTAAGAAATTGAGATACATCGCACCATTCATATGTCCCTCAAAAAAGTGAGGATTTTCTGTCGCATAATAATGGTAATTATGTCGATTTACAAATCCATTTTTATGGAATGTCGATTCATCCGACCATAAAATATTATTGAAAAAATATTCGTTTCGACGAATTTTGTTCATGGCCCAATTGCAAAATCTCACTCTTTTCTCGAAATCAGCATACAGTAGTTCTTGATGTAACTAAACGTGGTATGAATGCAAGTGATGTTTCTTCAATACTCGTTGCACTGATCTCTCACTTATATCCACTATTTCCCCAATTTGTCGTTGACTCCTACTAGGATCTTCTTCAACAGCAAGAAGAACTTGCAATTCATTATCTTCATTAGTAGCTGGCTTGATGCGCTCATGTTTGGAATAATTAATAGATCCAGTTTCAACGAATCGTCCCAAGACCTTTCGGAAAGATCTTTCATCTGGATGCCTTCTATCTGGATACCGTTGAGAATAAATTCTACTTGCCAATAAACAATTCCTGTCTGATTCACCTAATATGAAAATCATATCAATCAAATCACTTTTTGATAACAACATTCTGATGAAATTATACCGACAGTTCAACTTCACGATTGACTAAAAATTTCAATATTCATTTGCAGCCAAATATTTTGTTCTGTTATTTGCCAGACTACTTGATTTCCAATAAATATTTCATTCGCTGAAAGGTTGTTTTAGACCGAAAGAATATGGCACAAATTCCGAGATTTTTGAAATTATTGTAACTATTCAAGAATGTCCATTTTGTGGCGTAATTCGCAACTTGTTTATCTAGCAACAGGTAATTTTAGGAATGGGCGATATTCTAAGGAAAGGGTATTTTTTGTATATTCTTATCAGTCGTCAAATGGATTTCGCTTTGAAAAAATGACCATTTTTCGAAAGAAATGCTCATTTAAGAAAAACTATTGAACTTAGCCATAGGGAATACTCAATGAAATTTGTAGAGGTTTCGTTGGCGCTTCTTATGGATCAATAATATACAGGGTGTTCCATTTAATATAAGGAAGATTTTGCAAATTTTCATTTACAATATTTGGCAAGCGGTTTTTCATACCCTGTATATCACAGGTCGATTTCAGATATATCGTTTGAGAGAGTTACCAATGTAGAATATTCGACCAAAAAAAAATTTCAACTGGACTTGGCACCACTTTATAATTTCAAATATTCTGAGTGACGAATATTGGAAAAAAAAACCTGTCATGCTAGATATCTCGAAAACCATCAATATTTTCGAAGTGCAGATATACATAAAGTTTATTTTATTTTCTATGAAGAAACCGAAAAAGCGATAAAAAATATAGGTTGCCATTTAAAAAGACACAGTTGGGATCCGCCCAGAAAAAATCGAACACCCTGTGTGACCGCCAATATTTTTATTTTGTCGAGCTCGAGCAATAAGGTAATATTATAGAAAATTAGATTCCTATCTGCTTCCTATATAGAGATATGGAACACCGCGCCACTGTTGCAGGACCCTGTATATGTTACGGGAAAAGCTGGTAGATGGAGTAAATCGAGATTTACCCGGTTTAACTTAGTAAAGTTCGAATAATGAGTAAAATAAAATTCAATTCGGGATTTCTCCATACTCACCTATAGGTCTACCCAAAACTGACTGGGTTATGTTGAAAATTAATCTAATTAATTAATGAAATTGAAATCAAAGGGCATTTCAAACTGTTATTATTAATAAAACCTACCAAGACGAACATAATCGCTTGTAGAGCTAAAACATATAGCGGGCAGGAACATGATACATTTAATAGCACAAACATAATGAAATTTTGTATGACAATCAGTTCATAAACGTACTGCTTCAGATAATGTAATCAAAATTGGCATTTGTGGCAACTGTCGCATTTTGAATTGCATTAGTTCCTGGCGCACTTTTGTTAATGAACCTATAATGTAAATAAGAATGTTTAATAGCACAATTAAAATATAACCTCACCTAACCTTAAGCATATTCAAAAGTTGAATTAAAACAGTTGCTTAATCTTGAGCATATTCAACAGTTACTTGAGCATATTCAACAGTTAAATTAAAAAAGTTGCTTAACCTAACCTAACCTTGAGCAAATTTGAAAGTTAAATTAAAACCGTTGCTTAACCTAACTAACCTACAGCATATTTAAAAGTTGAACTAAAACAAGTTGCTTAACCTAACCTAAAGCATATTTAAAAGTTGAATCAAAATAGTTGCTTAACCTACCCTAACCTTGAGCATATTTAAAAGTTAAATTAAAACAAATTGCTTAACCTAACCTACCCTAGAGCATATTTAAAAGTTGAATTAAAATAGTTGCTTAACCTACTCTAACCTTGAGCATATTTCAAAGTTAAATTGAAACAGTTGCTTAACCTAAGCTAACCTAAAGCATGTTTTAAAGTTAAATTAAAACAGTTGGTTAACCTAACTAAACCTTTATAAGTGCGCCAGGACCTAAACTAGGCAATGTCACTGACATTGCCGGGTCCTAGGTAAATATGAATAAAGTCCAAATTAAAATTTAATCACTTATTATTCGGATTTTACCCAAAAATCTTGGGTATTACTAAGTCAATCCGGTTACACTTATGTTTACTCCATCTTCTAGCAATACCCGTAACGTATATACGTATTAAATATCATTTTCTAAGGTAAAAATCACGTCTTCGAGGTTGTAAATGTCTTTTTTCTTCAGGTCATATTCCACCCCAACGATTGGAATTCCCTTTACAAGTACATCGACCAAGAAGTGCTACCTAAGGAATACGGGGGTGCCAAAAATATCAACTACACCGAGTTGTATAAAAAACTCTTTCAGAGGAACGATGAAATTTTCCGTAGTTTCCAGTCGTACAGGAAGACTGAAACGTTGTAGTAGATGAGAAGTATTTAAGGAAAATATATTGTTGATATTTTGTTATATAGAGTCTTCTTTAAACTGTAGTATAGTCTATCCATTCCCAATTGGAACGGCAATAAAAATAAGAGTACAGTCATAAACATTTTTTGCCTGTGATCGTCCAGATAGTTAGTAAACGTGCGCTATCAAATGTAGTTGAGGAATAAAGGCTCGGCTAGCTGGACTGGCTGAATACTAATTTTTTGTCCGTTTCACAATATTTCTTTATCAGTGCCGTGTGTTCGTGGGGTTAGGTGAGGTAGTGAGTGATTTTGCAAACCGATTTTTGAAAACTTTTTCTAGAGATCAATTACCCTAACACAAAACTGATATTTTTGCACTCGACGCGCAAGACAAGGGTTAGCTGTTTATATACCTAAAGTTTTTTGGTCCGATGTGGACTTTGTTTGTTAAATGATGATTGTCGTAATTGATTTTTCGGTAATTAACTAGTGGAACCACTACCTGCAAATTAATTTGTCCGCTTTTTAATCTTTTGTTGACCTTCAAAGTTCTGAAAAGGGCAACTTTTCAGCCTTCTTTTTCACAAAATAAATTATTTTAAAATACAAGAATCTATTCACTAGGTCACCTTTACACCTTATTCCTCCTTCTTTGACACTTTTCACTTCAATAATGTACATTTTTTCAATAAAAATGTTAATAAATGTACGGAGCTGCTTTTTGGTTACATATCTCTGTATTTAAGGTTAATGGCATGGTTGGTACGACTGATTCCTAAAGTAATTCAAATGTTTTTTACCTTCATTCTTTAGAGATCGTAAATTGGTTTTTGGTGGTGTATTGCGAATTTGAAATAGTAGGCGACGGCAAATACCAACCGCTTTTTCCTGAAATGTCACTAGTAACTAACCTACAAATAGAAGAATGTCACCAGGAGAAGCATTCGTTTTTAAATTGAGTTTTTTATAAGAAAAATGTTGATTATTAAAGTGAAAAGTGTCAAAGAAGGACGAATAAGGTGTAAAGGTGACCTAGTGAATAAATGCTTGTTTTTAAATAGTTTATTTTGTGAAAAAGAAGGCTGAAAAGTTGCCCTTTTCTGAACTTTGAAGGGCCGTAACTTTGTAAATAAGGGAGAGCGCCGCTTTTCTCTTCCGAATTCGTAATCTACGCATCAAAATACGTAAGTACACGCAATTTTTTTTTCAAAATAGCCGGGTGTCCTCAAAACGAAAATTTACCAGAAGGACTGTCAACCTCATCATTACGAAAAATACATCGCCATATTAGGTTTTCAGCAAAGCCAAGGCCGGCACAGCGCCAGTCAATCTCACTTCTCGTTTTTTATTACGGTAATCAAGCAAGGTCGGTGAAACAGGTAGTGATTTGAAACGCCACTGAACAGGTTGATAAATCAAATGAACAAATCTAGTTTACAGTTGGATTCGAAGTGTGCCGTATACATTTCAAAATGCCACCGGACAGGACTAACGTGGAAGAAAAGGAATCGTTGACCGACGAACAGAAACAGGATAGATTTGTTGAACTCCGGAACTTGATTCAAGGTAGGCGGCAGATGTATCAGAACTTTTCCAAACAACATTGCCTAGATAAATCTACCGGTTGTTTTCTTATGAACAGGCTGTGTTATTTTTAAAGGGTACAAGGGGACTAATGTCAATCTCTAGTAACGAATCGTTTCTTTCGATTACTCAAACAACTCTAACTATTTCAGGAATGTGTGTTTTACAATCCGGTCAAAGGTTCGTTTTGAAACGAAACGTTGTGTGAGATGTACATGCAGATTTGTACATCAAGTTACTGTAGCAACATGTTCTACAGCCGAGTTTGTAGGAAAAAAACATCGATTTTGTCTTTTTGGTGCAACAAATTTCAACGCGAAAGAGTGATCATTCCATCACTGATTCAAGATCTATAATAATTATTACCATTTCAGGAGAAGAACTTCTAAAAAATATCGATACTGGTGATAACTTCTTGGAGAGATATTTCTACGGTACAAACTTCAGCGTCGAAGATTCATTTAAAAAGGTAAAGTGACACAAATTAACTTGATAATTTGTATTCAGTTTCAGTGCCATTCGCGAGCGAACTTTCCGTTTGTTGCGTTCGAATATTCCGTATCAATTCATTTTAATGAAAATATAGTACCGAGGAAGCTACGAAATAAGCGAAACGCGTCTGTAATAAAAATCTATTTGTAAAAATTGCTCAATCATCTTGCATAGTTATATACAGTTAATATTGTTAAAAAAGGGTGCAGACGCAGAATAATAAAATTTCATTTCTTTACCATCTTCTCAACTATACAGGGTGTAACTGAATAAGTGTAAAACGTAATTTATTTGGTTTACCCCATGGTTGTAAGGGGTGGAAAACGCAACCCCTAAAATTGATTTCCAATGTAACTTTTTGTC
Organism: Leptinotarsa decemlineata; assembly: GCF_025532065.1. Lineage (NCBI taxonomy): Eukaryota > Metazoa > Arthropoda > Insecta > Coleoptera > Chrysomelidae > Leptinotarsa > Leptinotarsa decemlineata. Next base: position 5,539,193 of record NW_027412523.1, read on the forward strand.
TTATTTGTTTACCATTCAAAAATGTATTTTCGATAGCCTGTTCCATTCTAAACAAAAAATGTCTCTTCCTAAAATAATTTTTTGTTGCGAACTGGTTCATTTTGGGCAAAAAACCCAAGAGACATTTTTTGTTTTGAATGAAACAGGCTAAACAGAATATATTTCTGGCTAAGTGTCTTTTTGGTAATACAAAACATCAGGTTAATTTCAATATTGTAACTTTTTTAGTGCTTGTGAAAAAATTGTTATATGAATTTTATGTACCCCCTTTAAGGGGCTGTATCTTAACAAGGGATGCTTCAATTAAATTTCTTTATATGAAAGATCCTACAGAGTTAGATGGAATGGAGTCTCATATTTACTCAAAATATTCTTCAAACAGAATGCTTTGACTTCGAACATCAATAAATTGCCCTCAACAACATCAACAATTGACGCTTTTGTGATCATTTTTGTCTGTTTCGTTGTTTTTGAATTTTGTATGCCATCGTCTCTTGAAATTTTGGCTCGACGTTTCGCCAGTGCGAGTGACTGGCATCTTCAGAGGTCTGTGTTATCGCTTCCAAGGTCGCAGGTACACTCGGGCACATTTTCCCAGAAAATTCTCAAAAACCCGATAGAACATATAATAGTCCAGTTCCCAGATACCAAAAAAGTGGTTCCCCTTACAAAAGATGGGGTAGAAGATTTTTTTTTCGTTTTAATGGGTATAAAGAGTGAAAATATAAAAAATGTGACTAAATTTGGGCTCGGCACAACTTTTGGTAGCCAAAAAACCTCGAAATTTTCGGACATTTTTGGTTTTTTTTTTGCAATATCTCGAAAAGGAGTGGCTCTAGCGGAAAACAGTCCCCATATAAAGTTGTAGAGCATTAAATTCTCTACAAATTTCATAAACAATTTTTTCTTCTACGACCAATGGGGAGCGAGCTACAGCATCTCAAAAATGGACCATTTTTCTCAAAATGGTAAAAAAACCAAATAGCGTCTTCTTTTGTGTGTGTTATTGCGACCCATGCATTCTTTGGTTGTATTTTCGAATTATATTTTGGTCCGGTAAGGTTCTCCAGACCCCCCCATCACCAACCCCCCCACCCCCCAATTTGATAACTCATAAGGAATGAGAAGATATTTGTTGAAATGAGGTGGTAGTAAATTAATTCGTCATTTTCATAACAATAACGCCTTTTTCGAATAAATTTACTACCACCCACTTCTGATGCTGTTGCTCTACACTCACTAAGATCGTTTTACCAAATTCAAAATTGACTGGGTGCCACACACTTGAACCCCAAACATTATGGGTGGACCAGCAGTCTACAGGGCCTAATTGCACAGCATGCAACGAAGGACCCAGCACCCAAAAGCCTACTTGAAAGTGTCTCGTGCACTTGCAGATCTGGATGTCAGCCTGCTCGTGCGTCAATCCGGGTTGAAATGCTCCAAGAAATGTAGAGGCACCAACTGCGACAATGTCCCACTGTACTCCTCCGACCTGGACACAGATGGTGAGGAAGAGGAAGATACCCCTCATCAACCATGGATGAGATCTACGAGGACCCACCCATCATGGCACCTGTTCGTGAAGAGGACCGTCGAAACGCCTAAGAAGGAAGTGAAGTGAAATATCAACTTCTCTTTTCATTGGTCAATTTTTCAATGATCTAATTGTAATCAAATACTCCACTTGTTTAATAAAAGTTTTTTCCATACACATGTTTTCTCCCTCTCTTGTCTCCTTTATGCCTTCAGTTGGTGATTAATTTTGTAATGGTGAGCTCACAGAAGAGTTCTAGGTCATTCTACTTTATTTTCATAACAATAACGCCTATTTCGAATTTTCTGCTAAGCACCATTTTGTGTTATTTCATTCACCATAGTTTTGTTTCACTGTATTGACTAGGCCCTGATGAAGCTCAGCGAATAGGTTGAATTTGGGGGGGGGGGGCTGGAAGGGGGGGTTGTGACGGGGGGTCTGGAGAACCTTATCGGACCAAAATATAATTCGAAAATACAACCATAGAATGCATGGGTCGCAATAACACACACAAAAGAAGACGCTATTTGGTTTTTACCATTTTGAGAAAAATGGTCCATTTTTGAGATGCTGTAGCTCGCTCCCCATTGGTCGTAGAAAAAAAATTGTTTATAAAATTTGTAGGGAATTTAATGCTCTACAACTTTGTATAGGGGCTGTTTTTTATTAGAATCACTCTTTTTCGAGATATTGTGAAAAAACCGAAAAATGTCCGAAAATTTCGAGGTTTTTCTGCTACCAAAAGTTGTGCCGAGCCTAGATTTAGTCACATTTTTTATATTTTACTCTTTATACCCATTAAAACGAAATAAAAAAATAAAATCTTCACCCCACCTTTTGTAAGGTGAAATCCTCTGGGAACTGGACTATAACTCTAGAGAAAGCATACCGTACAATCCTTGGACTTGAATACATTTGATACAATTTCAAGTAAAGTAACAATCCATATAAAAGTTCCCGATATAAATCATTTTCAAAAAAATTCTACAGAGAAACTTCACTTTGCTTATTCTTCGTACCCAGATTCACGATGTTTTTTTCATCTTGCATTTGTATTGCTTCGAAACAAGTTCGATTTATATTTTTGCATTAAAGTTAAAGGCATTCAGAGAACTCCAGATAGAGAAGCCGGAATGGTTCACCAAAGAAGCACCACTAGATAAAAAACCGATTATTGAAATGAACGCCAGAATCCTATTGGATGAGTGTGACAAAGAAGGAAGGCCTATCTACCTGGCGAAAATGGGTGAGTTATACATACATATTAGTCTAATAACTAAGAACTACTAACCGTATACCGGAGAGGGAAGCCGAAAGATCAAATTGACGTGGTCACAAGTTTGTATATGATAATCCAGGACGAAGATTTTAGAACCTTGGTAGAGACTGATCTGTCACAAAGGGTGGATTGGAATGGCGGAAAAACTGGGCGTCAGCCACCATGAGATTTTAGATAGTTTAAATCGTATTGAAAAGGTCAAAGAGCTAGAAAAGTGGGTGCTCCACGATTTGGACGATTGACAGAAATGTTCACATTTGGAGGTCTGTTCTTCTTTGCTTTTGCGCAACCAAAACAGTACGAAAACTTCAACATGGGTATGTTATGTTATGATATATGATGGAATCGGCCGATATTTGATGAAAATCCATAACTAACGTATTCCAAAAACACTTTATTGTGAGATTTTCACTAAATTGTTTTACAAAAACGCAACACGTGTTTCGCCATACAATGGCTTCATCTGGCGTGTCTTTCAACTAATTCTACACATTCAATACTAAATATATATATAGTTTATGGAGTACCTGAAATCAAAGTACCTGTAAACGAAGTACCTGAATTTTAAGTAGCTGATATTTTACCTGAGTTTCTAACGAATTAAATTACCTGCACTTATGTTCCATTTTCACATTTGAAAAAATATATTCAGTAACGGAGAGTTATTGAGTTCTAATTGATCATTCAGTAAATTACCCGAATTCCTGAATCTATTGATTTCTAAACATTCTAGATGATTAAGTTTCAAACTCTTCTCTTCTAAATGTAACACCTCGTACTCATGATTGAACTCATGTCCTTCTGCTAAAAGATGGTTTGCAAATGTGGAATTGGTCTTTCTATTTACAAAACTACTCCTATGTTCTTTAATTCGTTGGAAAAATGTTCTTCCTGTTTGGCCAATATACAGTTTTGGACAAGAGCCACAAGTCAGCTTATATACTGTCTTATATACTGTCCACTGTCTGATAGGGATTTCCAGAAAGAGCTGAATGATATCAAACAAATCGCGATTAATAACGGTTATAAGGTAGATATTGTAAGCTCCATTCTTTCCAAAAAACGACAAAAGCAAGCCATGGATCTGGTCTACCCATATTCAAGATGCGATAACGTTAGTTATAAGACATTGACATATGTGGGGGAACCAAACAGGAATATTGCCCGTTTTTTGAAGAAAGAAGGCGTAAACGTAGCTTATAGAACGAATAATAACCTAAGTAAATTTATTAAAAACAATAAGGACAAAACTTTGGTGTCGGATAGATCAGGAGTATATAAGCTGACTTGTGGCTCTTGTCCAAAACTGTATATTGGCCAAACAGGAAGAACATTTTTCCAACGAATTAAAGAACATAGGAGTAGTTTTGTAAATAGAAAGACCAATTCCACATTTGCAAACCATCTTTAAGCAGAAGGACATGAGTTCAATCATGAGTACGAGGTGTTACATTTAGAAGAGAAGAGTTTGAAACTTAATCATCTAGAATGTTTAGAAATCAATAGATTCAGGAATTCGGGTAATTTACTGAATGATCAATTAGAACTTTTAAGAACTACTGAAGATTCATTTTGACAAACACCTAGTTCATCTACTTGTCATCAGGAAATTTGTACAATTTCTGCTAAAGTTAAGAAAACCAGAAAAGTTTTCTCCGCTAGTGTTTTCTAATGTGAAGAATTTACTGAAGGAAAACATTTTGTTTCAACATGAAATATGAATATTTATAGTTCTGTCATCTTTCTGTGGACATGATACATGTTACATAAATTGAATAGACAAATAGTTCCAAAGGTATTAGATAATTGTTGAGAATGAATTATATGTGATTTCCAGTCGAATTACCTTTATTACATTGAAACTTGAAATTTATGTTGGGAATTAAGTTGTTCAAGCAATCATTGATATTTATTACGCTCTATATAGATTTTGACAGTCAATTATTTCAATTATATATCAGTGATAGTTGATTTCAACTTTTTTTTTTCGTGTAACATGGGGTTCAAGTTTGAGAATTCAAACGTATATTGAAAATACTGAATTATAATGAATAAAAATGAAGGCAATGAAGACAGTTTGATTCGCCCTGTTAAAATATTATCTCCGCTAAAATTACGTAATTCTGACTCAAGAGTTTTGGACTAATGCTTACGTTTTCAGGAAATATTGATGTCAACAAAATGAGCATGTACGACGTGTTGGCTTTGGATGATCTGTGGCTGGAATTCGTTCTTACCAAAAACCCGCGCGTTACAAAAAATGGCTTCTGCATGATAATGGACATGGAAAATTGTAGTTGGAAGTTGGTGAAATGGATGAGTCCAGAAAACGTGAAGATAGGAGTAAAAAAACTCGAAGCTCTCCCTTTTAATGTGTTGAAAGTGCATGTGGTCAATAATTCTTTTGTCGTAAACACAATCGTGAGAATGATGTGGCCGTTTCTGCCCGAGAAAATTAAGAATATGGTACGTACTAAACAGTTGCATTTCGATGAAAAATTGCAAAAATGTCAAACTCGTAGAGCGAAAACAATTTATTACCAAAAATAACATGTAATGTTTGTAAATCTACAAGAACTTTCGAAAATGACTACCCCCCCGCTCGGATGAAAGAATCCAATCTTTTCGGCTACGTAAATAATTTTTAAATTACCTAAATTGTTATTGTCGAAATTCTTTTTCGCCCTGTATTTTCGAAACAAAGCGCCCTATAAAAAATCCAAGGAATATTCCCTTAATTTTTTGTCGCATGTTCAGTAAACATCCTGAACAATATACAATTATTATTGTTATAACATTTCAATTTAAAAGCAGCTATAATAGCTGAACCTCTCTCTTCATTATACTATGTTTTATTGTATCTTTTTATTGTTAATTTCTTATTATGATGAATAGGGACCTGTTATTGTTATTATTAATTATTTCCGCAATAATTGATAGGTATGTTCATTTGAGAAGATATTAAAACAAATTCAAATCCAAGATAGAGTGGATGTAAACATCGACATGCCCTTCGCACGTGATATTGAAAATCCCAAGAATTGGCAAGGGTCGTATTCAGAACCAACATCTTGTTGATCGCAAATGCTATATCATACTTAGGAAAACTTTTTTATAATAACGAGTGAAATGCACAAGTTTTGCAGTTCAACGAGAAAAATGCAGATAATATGTGTAATATAAAAAGATTTTCATTGGATTTTTCACAGCGCACTCAAGCATTATATGAAAATAGACGTAATTATTTCTTTTTTGATAATTTTCATTTTATGTAAAATCAAAAGGAATATTAATCAAAATTATTCAACTGGATGAATTTGTCTCTTCATCAGTAGTGTCATCCTCACCAATCTGAATTATCAGTGGCTCGATTTGTACCTCTATTATGTTATCAAGCTTCCACATCTTTGTTTCGACTTCCGATATCACATGCAGAACACACTTCTCCCATTTCTTCGCTGTGACTCTTTTCAAAGCCTCATCAAAAAGTACTTTGAGATCTGCAAATTTGAACGTGGTGTTATGCTGAGCTACAAAATTCTTCACATCCGCCCATATTAACTCGATGGGATTGAGCTCGCAGTGGTATGGAGGCAGGCGAAAGACAATTTTGTTTTGGCCTGCTGCCATCTCATCCACTATATATTTTTGGTATTCAAGCTTGCGCTTCTCGATAATTTTTAGTAGCTGTACTCTTAGCATTGAGTCTTCAGAGCTAATATTCTTTGATCACAGCCAATTTTGGATTTCAACCTTCTTTGAAGACGTAGTCAGAATCTTTTCTAACCGTCGCGAATGATAAGGTGCATTGTCCATTACAATCACAGCATTATCCTCCAGATGGTGTAGAACTTTGGAAAACCACTGTTCGAAAGATTCACCGTTCATTTCTTCGTGATAATCTCCAGTTTTCTTCGACTCGAAACACCACAGCCCTTCAGCAACAAACCCATTCTCATTGCCGATGTGACAAATAATAAGCCGTTTTCCTTTACCTGAAATTATGAAGAGATATGTAAGTAAATAAAACAAATACGAGGGTTACTTTTTATATATTGAGATTGAGGCAGGTCTTAATATAAATATAAGTTTACCTGATGGATTTGTTAATCCAGTGGATAGTCCATCTAGAAAGGCCCTCCTAGATGAGGTCACAGTTTCATCGACCCATACTTTAGGGGTAGTATGACCAGCATTAACCCAGGTTTCATCCATATAATAAATTGTTCTCTGTTGTTCCCTATAATATTTAATTTTGGTCAAATACTCTCTCCTTCATAACACAATTTCCTTTCTATCCAATAATAAACTATTGCGCCCTCGTTTTTCCCATACAAAATTCAAATGTTTCAATACTTTATGGAATGTTGACCGCTTAAAACTTGGCAATAAAACATCTTCATTTATTTCTGCGAGTACTTTGTCTATCGTGGGTATATCATTTCTGAAAAAGTACTCATGCACTTTCCTCCTGATTGCATGTTTATCAGCGTCGTCTATTGATTTTGCACGACTTCGTCTACAGTCGATGTCTTAATTTCTTCCATCTCTTTCTTGAACACATTTAAAATCACTCTTTTCATCTCAACACTCAAATGTCTTTTTTTGGATCGTTTCCTGGCTGGACTCAGAGGATAGCTCACAGTGTCATCAGCAGTGTCTGTACTGGACATCTTGGAAAACAATTTTAAACAATATACTATAACGCACGCCACACAAACACGCAAACGACTGATTACAACCCTGTGCTGGTACCGAACTCGTACCAAGAAGGCGAATTCACCAATGAACGCTGCCCTTTCCATCTGACACTGGGCGATCACGTGAACTTCACGCTTCGGTTTTGTTTTATTTTACTCTATCTTGGATTTGGATAGATGGCATTTTTTGGAATCAACATTTTGTAAGAGCTCCTCAAACACTATTTCGACATCTCTCATTTTGAATGTCGTGTTTCTTCTTGCATCGAAACCCTTTACTTGAAACCAAACGAGTTCAATGGGATTGAGTATTGAGTCATGGATTCACGAGTCGTGGATTCACGAGTCATGAATTCATGAGTTATGGGTTCATGTTTCATAAGTCATTTAGATCGGTTTCCTGTATTTTTTTCAGGTTGTGTTTCATTTCAATGACTGGGAAGTTCTTTACCAGCACATCGATCAAGAGAAGCTGCCCATTGAATATGGAGGTATCAAAAAGATAGACTATAGTGAACTGTATGAAAAGTTGTTTCAGATGAACGACGAGATTTTCAGAAGTTTCGCATCGTACAGAACGATTGAAAATACGTAGTATAGGTGGAAAATATTGAAAAATAATGTTGTTGTTATTTTAAGGGTGTTATCGATTGAAATATTTTAACTGTAATCAAATTTTCGTTTTAATATACTTATCAAATCACGACGATCTTTCATTTCAAAGATCCTGTACAAATTGCTTTCTTGATAATTCTTGATTTTGCCAGTGGTTCCTAAATTATTTGTGAAACAAGCTAGTTTTTGCGATATCTTCCGTACTATAGAATTTATGTATGAGATATTTTTTGTAGAACTCACTAACTCATTCAGTTTGGCGGTTTTCTTAATAGTGCTGGAAAAACACCTCCAATAATTCGATTTTACTCAAACTAGGAGAGTCTAGAGATTCTTATAGGCTCAACAGATGGTTGATATTTCAATTCAATATCTTGTTTTCTTCGGGAGCTATGGTTAGCCATAGTTTAGCAAACCCCCGACAGACAGACGGTCAAATGGATTGACAACTGACAGACGACTACTCTTCAAAGGTTGTATACAATGATTATTTGATGACGTTATTGAAAGGATTATGAATATCTTGGAATGAACCACTTCTGGCAGATTTGAGCCGGACCCTGAAACTCATTATAGTGCACGTTAAAAGCCTAAAACTACAGATTACATCAACGGGAAATGTTCCTCCTGACGAAAATTAGGTAGCTTTCATAAAAGAGCTCTAAAACAACGCGCATTTTAAACTTATCATTTCAACCTTTTTCTTTAAAAAATTATTTGAATGCTTAAAAAAGAGGAATGAAATAATGCATTCAACATTTAAAGGGATTCGTTTCTATGTCACCATTTGGCAACATCGGTTATAGCTAATAAAGGACAATGAATCTGTTACCTGTATGAGACAAACACAGATGACATATTTCAGAGGCGTGCTGTTCTGTTTAATTACGTTCAGAGTTCCGAGACATTCTGTGACATATGACATTTTGTGCACCTAACATATCATCCTCTATATAAAAAACTATAGTCTGAATATCCGACAAATACAACAATTATTTTCGAACTGTAATGTTTTTGTAAATAATTCATGTATTTATCAAAGGTAATAGAAAAAGTATCTTCTCTGCTCCATACAACATGATGAAGAAGAAATCCGCCATCAATAATGAACGTCACATTATTTTCATTGAGAACAAAATCAATTGGGCTCATGTCATACAATGACGATTTTGTAGTTTTTCTCATGCCATCATTATCAAATAGAGGTGTTGGATTCGGACTCAATTCATATTGAAGATATTCTTCAAGACTACTTTCAAATTGTTTGCTGACAGTAATTCTTTGGAAGAGTAATAATGGATCCACGCGTTTTCGACCGGAGGCACCGGTTGACCTGAAGTGATACTGTGACCGCGCGCTCTCCGCCCTCTCTCGAAAACGGTTCACCGTATGAATAATTTTTTTAAACAAAATTTGTAGAGAATTTTGTATTCTACAATAATGATAATAAATACAAATAGCAAAAAACCCATAGGAAATGAGATATTTACACAAAAAGCGCAATAAACCAATTTTTGTGACCTTTGACCTTGAAATTTAATAGTTGCGTACACCCTATATGTAGGTTTTCAGACAACTTTTAGAGTGTCAATATACAAGTATTCACAAACTTACAGCTGGGTATCTCGAATTCCGAGATTCTTACCTAATTTAAGCTTAAATGAGTGGACTGTAATGTTTTCGTCCGTCGTGCCATGGTGCCATGTTTACCCTGAATAAGTAAGATCTAATAGATGGGCGCAGTTTAGATGAGTGAGAGAATCGTTTTCGTTGGATTCCGATCATTAGCTTTCTAGAGATAAGAAAAGGATAGAGACAAAATATTACTTTAATTTTCTAACAAATCTGCCGTAATAATTCAGCTTACTCGCCTTAGATCGGGCACCGGTCTCATTGGAACACCACCCCGTAGACGTTCCAAAATAATAGCCGTAGTTTAGCAACAAAACACTTCCGAAGCATCTGACAACGTCATTCAAAAACCAAAAAAGTCGAGACGAAACCCGAACCGAATTTCCCCCGACATGGACTGGCTCGCGTCCCTGCTACCCTCCGACTTCGGATCCCACTACTACTTCTTCGCGGTGGCGGTCATCGTGCTCGGCGGACTCTACCTGAACGACCTCTGCAACGGCGAGAACACCATCCAGGGCGACGCCAACCTCATCTTCTACGGGTACAGCGCTCACGACGGACCCGCCGTCTGGATGCGGCATTTCGCGACCGCCGCCGAAGGGAAGGCACAGTCGCCGATCAACTTGAAGGAGAAGTACGCCGTCGTCGTGCCGACGGAGACGTCGCCGCCGCTAGTCTTCTCTGCAGACTTCCATGCCGCCCCCGCCGAGATGAAGATCTACAACAACAGCCACAACGTCGTCGTGTACGCGGCGTGGCCGAGCGGGAGGTCGCCCTCGCTGGTGGGGGGACCGCTCGCGGAGGACTACAGCTTTGTGAACGCGAGGTTCCGGTGGGGGCCCAACGACCACGAGGGCTCGGAGCATATGGTCAACTCCACCAGGTTAGAAATATAGATAATTTGATTTTCAAAGAGTATATAGGTAACTAAAATTATGGCCGAAAGTTCACCATATACTATATACACGTTATGAGCACGAGCTCAATAATATGATTGTTGTGAAAAAAGCTTTATTATCAACATTTAGTCCCAGACATTTCGTTCTTGTGACATTAGCGGAGATCGTAGGAAAACCAAATGATATATATTCACAGGTTCTTTGCGGGATGTGAAATCTAAGGTATTTTGTTTTATCAATATTCAGAAAAAGACGATTTGCCGAGAACCAATTATTAACTGCCTCACAGTTTTCCGTTATAGAACTTTCTCGGGTACTGGAAATTATAAGTGAGGTGTCATCTGCGTACATAATGAAGGATGCTGGCACAGGGAGTTTATCAATGTCGTTGATGTAAATTATGAACAGAAAAGGGCCAAGTACTGACCCTTGTGAGACACCCAAGTCGTTTTTCATGTACTCAGATGACTCATTTTTAATTGAGACATACTGCCATCTGTCACAAAGATATGACCGTATCCAATCCTGAGATGTACCCCTCACACCATAGTGATAGAGTTTATCCAAAAGAATTATGTGATTTACACAGTTAAATGCCCTGCTGAGATCACAAAAAATCCCAACAGGGCATTCGCCTGCCTCAAAGTAATCCACTAGTTTATGGTACTAGGAATACAGTGCTGTGGTTGTTGATTTCTTATTTAGAAATCCATGTGGGATGATGGCGTTTCGATTATAAATTCCTATAATTACTAAAAAAATGTAATAGACCATCAAAAGAGAAATATGATAAAGAGAAGTTAAAAAATCCCAAACCCAAACTTGGAATTCAATTATCCAAATGTTATACAATAAAAGTACTGACACAATGGTTTAGACTTTCGCGGCTGAGGTTTTCAGTGTCACTGTTTTTCGCGGTTGAAAGCCGTGGATTTTTGGGATTTCTTCCTGACGTTTCGCTGGCGCGAGTGGCTAGCTTCTTCAGAGATTTAACCATCATGGCTTGCTGTCAGATGACTAACTTTTAGGCTTCATAAAGAATATTTATGCCTTGTCGGGTAATCAGTTGTACAGGTACAAGTACAGGTACAAATACAGGTATCAATTGATTACCCTTTACGAAGCCTAAAAGTTTGTCATCGGACAGCAAGCCATGATGGTTAAATCTCTGAAGAAGCTAGCCACTCGCGCCAGCGAAATGCAGGAAGAAATTTCAAAAATCCACGGCTTTCCAACTCGAAAAACAGTGACGCTGAAAATAAAAGTACTGATGATAAAGATAAATGGAAATGAAGTTGAGAATTTTTATTGAATATGTGAAAAATGTGATGAATATTTCATAAATGTTGGTCCTTGTTCATCAGAAGTTATCGCTTCTGATGAAATCAAAGGTTTCTACAATTTACCAGAAAGTCGCAATTATGAAATGTTTCAACTGAATTTAAGAAATGCCCGAATTTGACAATATAATTATGGAAATTATTAAAGAGGTTATATTAGAATTAGCAACTGTAATGAGAAACTCAGTTAATTTATCCTTTCTCATTAGCATAGTACCTGGTAAAATGGAGTCAAACTGAGAAAACTACCAAATTATCACCAAATTACGGTTTTCAGTGTAGGTAGTCAAAAAAATAAAAATTGCTGAAGTGAAACCAATATTCAAAATAGGAAAAAACGATCAAATTGTCATTTATAGTTTTTCCCAAAGTTATCGAGAAAGTAATGCGTTTCGGATTATTTGAATATCTTGAGGAATCAAAATCCCCCTTATCTTAAAAGCACGCCCTACGCCCTTCATAATAAAGGGTTACCACACCAAATAATCCCCTTGATCGTGCTGGGACTCGTATTTGAGTTTTAGAGGTAGGCACATGTTCAGTTTCACGTTACAAGGTTAGTTTCTGTCGTGTAGAATGTTAAATAAATTTGATTTCATGGTCAAACTCACGATCAGTCAATTTTATTGCATTGATTCATTAATTTTTGTTTATCAATATTATCCTAACAAATGTAAATAGCTTTTTTCATGATCATTCTATTGTTACTTTATCAATCAACCTTCTGATTTTTCACCAATAAAATTCAAGGCAGCCATCGAGTTTTGAAAACTCGCGACCCTCAAAAATAATTGATCTTATGAACGTTGGAAGTTTCTGCCTCACGTTGATTCAAAAACGAGTTCGATAAATCACGCCCTCCAATCAGAAATCCTAAATACACCATTGGAAATTGTCAATAAGAATGTTGTTCTCCCGGCAGTAAAGTATCTATTTCTCCCCCATCCAGGTTCGCCATGGAGCTACAGGCGGCCTTCGTCAAGACCTCCTTCGGCAGCGAGGACATCCTGGAAGCTGCCAGTAGCGGCGCCCTGCTCATGCTCAGCTACCTATTCATGGTTACGCCTCTAGACAATCCTTACTTGGAACCCATCATCGGCTCTTTGAAGTACCTGCGGTACCCGATGAGCTGCATCTGCATCGAGCCAGTCATCCTCTCGCTGCTGATGCCCGACTTCTCCAGGGAGTACTACAGCTACTCGGGCTCGCTCACGTTCCCGCCCTGCACGGAGGGGGTCACGTGGATCGTCAAACCCGAGCCCCTGATGATCTCTTCGAGGCAGATTAAACAGTTTCGGAAGCTGCACGGCTGCCGGGGCAGGATCGAAACCAACACGAGACCGGTGCAGAAGATTGAGGACAGAGACGTATTTTATTACGACTGATATAAATGCGATTTCTTTGTATGCTCTTGTTGTTTTTTATTTCACGCTACACTCTTAACATTCACCCTAATAAGTTGGCTGGAATCATACTAGTTGGAACCTGTAGAACATTCCATTAGGCTGTCACAGTCATAATCACTTTCATCATGATGGATATAAAAAACAAAAATACTGTAGGCTACGATGTCATTTCGATCAAAATAATACAAAACCTTCCTCATAGTGCCCTAAATGAACTGGTCTCACTAGTAGATGAACAAGACGGATTCTGGACCACTTGGGAGTGGGGGGAAACGTCATCGAAATCGACGCAGGATGGAACGAGTGTCGTAGCGATTCAAGCATATTCTCTTTTTTTTAAAAAACCCCTGTGGTTATTCCTCTGCATAAGGGCGGAGATTCTGATAATCCCTCTAATCTCCGCCCAATATCTCTCATACCATTGCAAAAATCTTTGAAAAACTAGTTAAAAACGACTACTTGGATTCATAAATAAGCATAACATCATCAGTGAAAATCAATTCGGCTTCCAGAATAATAAAAATACGCACGAAGCGTATTTTTATTATATAAAATAAAGTTTATTCTGAGATAAATGTCGGTAAAAAGACTGCCGGAGTATTTTGTGACCTGTCAAAGGCATTCGACTGCGTTGATCACAAAATACTGCTGAGAAAGCTCCAACGTTATGGATGCAGAGGAGAAACTCACAAATGGTTCGATTCCTACTTAATGGAACGAACGCAAATGGTCAAAACATCTACACTTTCAAAAAAAGGGAAATTAATTCTGGAGTTCTACAAGGTTCTGTGTTGGGTCCCATTCTTTTCTTATTATACACGGTGTTCCTTAAACACATGCTAATATTTAAGGAGGTAATTCTTAGACCCATTTTAAGGAAAAAACGTCCTATGGACGTATGTCCTAAACGCCTTAACTTTTGAGATACAGGGTGGCAAAGTTTTCAAAAATAATCAGTTTTTTGATAATAACTGAGATAATTTTGTAGACATCTTTGGCGTATTTGGTACATATGTTCCATGCCTCAAGGCGCATTTTCTGATGTACAAGTTTCTTAATTTTCTGTGCCAGTGGCGTACGAACGAGTTTTGAAATGTATATTTTTGGCGAAAAAAATACTACGCCACTGCTTTATCTTGAATTAAAAATTATTTTTAAAATCTCCATACATTTTTGAGCACATTTGATTTGCTGGGTTTTCTTTGTCCGACGCATGGTTTTCGCTCAAAAAATTAAAAATCGCTTTACTTAAGCATAAATTCCTTAAAAATCTGATGCGGTATCGTGCATCGACTGAAAGCAAACTAAGAGATCAGATTTGTTGCAAAATAATTGAGGATCTAAAAGGTATTTGTTTGTTGTCAGATGCACTGTTCTCAATTAAAATGACGTCATAACGCAGCACCGCTTAATAATTTTTGAAAACATAAATTTAGTTATCCTGGAATAAATGACGTGTAGCAGAATTTATTTACTGCACCTCTTGGAAATATGGAGTTTGTCGATATGTGATTTCTTTTAAAGATTAAAAGCAGAATAAACAGCGTACCCACCATAGCAATAAAAAACGAATTCTCTGTATGTACAAACGTCAGTAGCTAATATTGATGTTGGTTTAAAGTAAGGTGTTGGTGTTAAAAACTGCCACAGCGCGTTTTGATTGATTTTGAAGTGTTATTGAAGTTATTTTGGTAGTCCGCTGTTTTTCTGAATATCAGTAAATATGGTAAATTATACGAATGCGGAAATGGCGCAAATGCATTACGTATATGGCCATGGTCGATGGTAATGCAACAGAAGCCAGGCGCATTTATCAGGAAAGATATCCTAATCGTGCCTTACCAGATAGCCGAACATTTTCAAATATTCATCGTCGACTTGGGGAAACTGGTAGTTTCAAGAAAGGGACTCCGGAAGGTAGACCTCGTGTAGTAAGAACTCCTGAAGTTGAGGAAGCGGTGCTGCAAGAAATTGAGGAACATCCTGAGACGAGTGCGACTTACGCATATTTTTTATCTTTATTCATTAGGGAGCTCTTAAGTTATTACTTTTTATGTTTACCCTTTTATAAACTTGACTTTTATAAACTTGGCTTTTACTCTTTTTATATATCCTCCATTTTAACCGTCTAGATAATATATTTATCTCTACAAGTAAACACTATGAATCAAAAATTCTAAATACTGCACTTTCTGATCATGAAGGACAAATCTTAATATTATCCACATTGAGCGAAACGAGACCCAAAGCAACACAATGCAAAAGAATATTCTCTGAAGCAAAGATATGGAGCAATTCAGACTTGAAATAGACTCTCTTGATTGGAAAGAATTATCTACTACTGATGATCCAAATATAGCTTATGATATATTCATTAATAAAATAATGAATCTGATAAATATTTTATTTAAGCCAAAAAAAATTAATACTAAAAATGAAGACACAAAAAACTGGATGACTAAGGGCATTAGAATATCATGTAAAAATAAAAAGAAACTCTATCAAAAGAAATTAAAACAACTTATATCAAATGAACAATACCGACAATACTGCAAAATACTAAAAAATGTTATCAAGAAGTCGAAGGTGATATCTGACAATCAATATATTTCAAATTCCTCAAATAAAGGAAAGGCAACATGGTCACTAGTTAAAAAATACACTGGGAAAACAAAAAATGAAAGCGACACCATTTTAAGAAACCTAGATACAGAAAACGGAAATAAAAAACTGGTTCTAGATAAAGTAAATAGTTTTTACATAAATCAATGCTCGGAACCTGCGAATCCAAAATCAAATAACCCTGCTAGTCTCCTTTCCAAACCAGCAAACAATAAAATAAATAATCCTGCTAGCTTACCATCAGCGAACCAAACTCTATTTCTTACACCAACAACTGAAAGTGAACTTTATAGCTCTAAAAAACATCAGATCTGTCGGCTATGATGAAATTCCTGTAAAACTACTGAAATTCACTGCGCAAGAACTTTCAAAACCCTCAACATTGATTGTCAACATGATGCTTAGCAATGGCATATTTCCCAATAAATTGAAAATTGCTCACATAAAAGCAATTTTCAAAAAAGGTGATAGAAATCAAATTGAAAATCATAGACCAATAGCTCTACTATCGACCATTAGTAAAATATTCGAAAAAGCCGTATATAATCGCCTTATAGCCTATCTAGAAAAGTTTGAGTTATTGAGTAACACCCAAAATGGCTTCCGAAGAGGTAAATCTACTACTTGAGCGATTTATCAAGCCTTGTGCACAGTGCTAAATAGTCAAAATGTAAGAAAACGCACTTCAATGATTTGTCTAGATCTGTCAAAAGCTTTTGACAGTGTTGACCATAATATACTAATAGGCAAGCCTAATGCCTATGGAATCGGGGGAATCTCAGCCGATTTAATAAAATCATACTTGCAAAATAGAACACAAAGAGTTGTTGAAAAATGCCACCTCACTAACGAAAACATACACTCAACAATCTTGAGAGGAGTTCCGCAAGGATCAATCCTAGGGCCGTTGCTATATATTCTGTATACCAATGAGCTAGCAAATGCTATTGATTTCAACACTGTGCAGTTTGCAGATGACACAAGTGTAGTAATCAAGGAACATATTATTGAAGAATTAGACAAAAGCGTGTTTGAAGCACTGAATACATTGGATGATTGGTTCACACATAATCACTTAAAGTTGAATATAAACAAAACACAAGTAATAAAGTTTTCCCAACAATCAACTGCTTGTGAATACTCAGCCTCAGATGGTAGACCAACGATATCAGCTTGCAGAAGTACAAAGTTCTTGGAAATTGAGCTTGATCTTAGATTGGACTGGAAATCTCACCTAACCTCAATAATACAAAATATTGCTATGCTCTAAAAGTGCTAACAAGATAAATAGATATAAACGCTGCTATGTGTGTCTACTACGCAGAAGTTCAATCATGGATCAAGTACGGTTTAATATTCTGGGATGCTTCGACAGATGTCCCCAAGATATTTAAGATGCAAAAGCGATGCCTTAGAATTATATTTAACCATAAACAAACTGATAGTTGTAAACCCTTATTTATTAAAAATAAAATACTAACCTTATACAGCCAGTACATTCTTGATACTATACTATTTGTTAAGGAAAACACCAAACTTTTTGAGAACTCTAAAAAGACACACATATACTCTACAAGAAATAAGTCAGACTTGACCTGTAATACTTCAAACTTCTCATTTATTCAAAAAAAAACGTAACGCATACTCTAATAACAATTTACAACAAACTCCCTCTTACAGTGAGGGAATTCGATAAAACAACATTAAAAATAAAATTAAAAGCATTTTTACTTGACGAGTATTTAAATGATACTATTATTATTTGATCTATTTGACTGCTTTTACTACAATCATGGACTCGTAAGAGCCTATATCTACATGTATTAATATTTTTATATGTATGCATATATTTTTGTGCAGTTTATGTACTGTACATCTTTCCTTCCTCTTTTAACCTAATATTATTGTGATATATGTTTATAACCCTGTTTTAGGTTTCCAATTCGTTAACCCACCCTCAACAATTATAAAATCCTGACCACCTCACCAGTTTATATTCTCAAATGTGTTGTTTGCCACGGAGAAGCTATCACTTTGTTGTGTCAACGTCCACGATACAGTTACCTCTTGAGAAAATCGCAGCATGTCAATCTATAGAAACCATCCACATTGAGCAAGTTTCGTCTAGTTTATATATGTGGACTGTTCAAAAAATGAGGTGAATGTTTAAATTTCAATGGCTACGTACATTTGATTAGCAAGTTTTCACAGTTTCAGCTGTTTAGCATTTTTAGTTTGTTAGTGATTTTCTGTCATTTTCTGCTATAGATAAACTGGATCAAATAATTTGCATCTAATTTTGTGTGAAAAATTCAATTGAGTGTTCAAAAAACACTTGAGATGCTGACAGTGGCATACGGTGATTGTACTTTGAGTCAGAAACATCTTTACAAGTGGTACGAACTTTTCATAGAAGGTAGATTGTTCTTTTTTTTCCTTTGGCTGTCAACCGTTGGATTCTATCAGATTGTTCCTTTTATCTTTGGTGCACAATGGTGAATTTATTTGATTACATCGAGCCGATGAATCTGTCAGCTGTCATGAGTTCTTTAGTTGTGGGTGCTAATTGAGGTTATACAAATGAAAACAAAGTTTGAATTCGTAACTTTCAGAAGTATTTCGGCAGCGTTTGTTATTTATTTCTTTAGTGGTGTGATATGGCTTAAAATATTGGGAACTTGTTTGTATTCAAGGAAAGTAAATACGCAAGAAAATGGTCTGCTTTGACAATAATAGCATCCTGTTACTTGTCAACTCCAGTCACTTTTCCTTTTTACACCAAAAATCATATTCAAAGGATTCATCTTGAACTAGTTAGCTTTCATGATTATTCCCTGAAATTATGTTGCAGATCAGTGCCGAGATGAAAATTTAAAGTATAGGAACGGGTCTGGATAATGGTTATCATGTCTGAGAAAGAAAATAATGAAATATAGTGGCACTGGTGGATTCTGAGAAGAAAAATTGAAAGAAGAATCGAGACTTTAATGTACATACAGAATATAACACATACAAATATAAAACAATATAAAAATCTAACAGTAAATATATGTCCGATGCATTCAACTGAAATATACTACTGACATCATCACCTAGTCAACAAATAATTTCCCATGGAAACAATTGATTTCACATATACATTAGAAAAAAATAAGTTGTGATAATACTAGATGGCAAACATAAAAATTCACACGTAAATAAATAATAGAGAATTTGATTCGTCCTTTTGAATTTTCGAAAAGGATTACGATAATTGATGCTTTGTGAGTTTGTTGGAATGAAAAGACAAGGCAAATAGACGTCACATTTTAAAAGTTGCCCAAATTATTTAGGCTCTCAGTCTCGTACTAACATAATAGGCATTTCATTAGTCAAAAAAAAAACCCGAAAGATTTGTAGCAATTTCAGGCCCTTCACCAATATTTCTGGTAGAATTTTCACTTCAACAAACGTCTCAAGTTCACGGCATGGTTTACAAATACTTTCCTATATACAAGTCTTAGTGAATAAACGAAGTTTCAGAAAGGGGCAAGATTTTCACTGAAACATTGCACCAAAAATTGCACCTATAAAGTATTTGATCATATAAAATGATACATTAACTTATTGAAAATAGAGAAAGGGTCTCAAGTTAAGAGCCAAGCTTCCTGAATCGAAAACAAGTCTAAAAATTTGACTATATACCCAAATTAAAATTTAATTTAAAAGTTGGGTACACTCTAAAGCAGAAAAATTGTATCCGTTAGGAACTTCATGATCAATGGGTTGCTTGAAACTCAGAAGCAAGGCTTGACAAAATATAGGAAAAGAAGAGAGGACCTGTTATCACAGAAGTGGATCGGTTTGGTGTGGAGGAATAGCAAAAAACCTAAAGGCAGGTGTTGGAAAGAGAGAAGAGCCAATTTGATGAATTAGCAAAGTAGTTGTACCGCTTTGAGCAAATTTTCGAAAAAAGGCTTACGTATTTGCGATCACGAATCAAGTCAAGACTTGGCCTACTTTTGAGAATACGCGAGTCGAAAAACTGAGTGTTTCGGGAACTCATATCTCTTCACAATCACATGCTGCAGATTCTTCTTCCTTTGCCACTCGCCTTTTTTTTTTTAATTTTTTTACATTCAATTTAATCAAAATTGTATCTTGTGTTAATAATCTCACAATGAAGTGTCAATGAATTGACATAGACAAAAATAGAAAAGATGGGAAATGACGCCTTCTTTTTTGTCATTCAGAATATGTCTCCCAATGTATCTTTGTTTGTCTCGAATCTCGATAATCATTGATATTCTAGGATTTAGTTCTCTATCGATCCCATAGAAGGCGTCATCGTTTTTTCTTAATCAGCCTTGTTCTTCAGGGACAGATGAGTCCAGCAATGCATTCGTGGTTCAGCCTAGCACCACTGCTGCGACTTTCGGTGGGTCGTAACAGCGCTGTCTGGTGTTAAATCAAAAATGTTTTGTGTTTCAGCTCTGATATTCAGCTAGTTGCCTTGTAGTGGAGACAGAGGACGAATCTTATCGGCGGTTGATGTCGAAGCCCGGCTTCGCAAGTGACTGCCGTAGGAAGCATCGTGCATCTTTGATATTTGAAGATTTGAGTTCTCTATGGATCCTACAGATGGCGTCTTCGTAAGTGAAGATGTCATCTATTTTTTGTACTCAAGCTTGGCTTTTAAAGACAGTTGAGTCCAGTAATGCATCGTGGTTCAGCCTAGCATCACTGACGAGATCTACAGCAGGTCAAAAAACCATGTCTGGCATTTAGGTTCCGATTTTCAAAAATAGGTAAATCTAAATGAAAATTTTTCAAAAACTAGCTCAAGCAGGTAATACAAACATTTATGATTCGAAGAAACATCTACAACCTAGCAAGTATCTTTGTTAGTATGTTCGAGATGACAACAAAATATACTGAATTTAAGTAAAATTGCTTTCGAATTTTCAACAGTGCATTACTATGCACGAATTATAATAAAGTTTTCTGGATTCCAGAAAATCGATGAACAATTTGAACGATCCACTGATGATGTTAATTTCTCACCGCAGGATCTTTTTGCCTAGCTATGTGATCGTCATATCCATCCCCGTCATCTACAAACAGTGAATAGTTACTGTACAGAAGGCTCCCGAAAAACAAGTTGAATAAATTATTGCTAAACGTCTAACTATACAAAAAAACTCTCTACATACTCTTACCGTCTTCCTCGTTTTCTTCCAGCTGCACATCGTTTTGCAGATCCTTATAGTCCGGCTGGTCCTGGTCCCTTTCGTTGCCGAGGGTATCGATATGTTGCTTATCGAAATGCTGTTTTTCCGCGTGTTTCACGTGATCATCACGTGAGTCAAAAACTTCATGAGCCCCATTTTCATTTTCTTCTTCCCTCACTACAAAGATAATTTGATCATTAAACGAGCACAGTCTGTTAGAAATTGTTGAGATGTAGAGTACTACAAAAATTTCACAAATAAAGTATCTTAACGCTACAGTTGCAAATTTTATTGATGAATTCGTGGAGAAACCAACCAGCTTTTTCATCGGCATGCTCCTTGGCGCTTTCCCTTGCATTCTGATAGCGAGCATTAATAATTTCCGGTTGATCGTTATGCTCTTTCCTCTCTGGTACTGCCACGACTCCATCTGGCAATTTTTTTTTCTCCGGCACCATCAACACACCTTTTTTTGCCAGAGTCTCAGGAGTGACGGTGGGGCTCAGTATGGGTCTAGCACCTGTAAAAAAAAACATAGTAATGTTCAACCTAATATATCTTTCAAGGTGTCTCACCTGACAAACTGGCTTGCGAAGGTTTCAAGCCAGCTTTGGTTGAAGAACTAGAAGATGCCATTTTGTCTTTGTTATCCCCATCAGGCAAGGCGAGGACATTGTTCTCTTGCTTTTCTTCGCTCTGTAGGACATTCGCAGCGCTGTTGTCTGGCGGATTAAGTTGTGCCGCTTTGTCGGTGCTTTTTGGAGAAGATATACCAGAAAAAACTCTCGGTTCCGCGAGGGTGTCTTGATTTCTTGAACAACTCTCCTAGAAAACATGAATATCGTAAACTGGTAGTTTCGCAAAGGCTCCGTTCTTCCGAAAATCCAATTTTTTTCTTGGTAACCCACATATTTTGGTCCACTGATCACTAATCTGAAGTTGAAATTTCTCAGCTTTGTCTACTTATAAAGATACTATCTGAAGAGGTGAAAGAAATATTTCGATTCTGGGACTCTATAAGAACATATACTTTCACAGTCGGAGTCACCATTAGAAAGAACTTGTAGTACCAAAAGTTTTGTCTGCTTGTGCAGCAGACATCTTCAATGGTGTATAGGTTGAATGTGAGGTGATATCCCACTGAAGATGTCTGCTGCACAAGCAGACGAAACTTTTGGTACTACAAGTTCCTTTTCTCCATGTCCTTATAGCACTGATTTTGTTCTTTCCAATCTGGGACTCGCTTTTAAAAATGTTATGAAAATGATAAAGTGGTTTCTGCTTTCCATGATAGAAAACAAGCATATGTCAAAGTTATAAAAATTAGTTGGAATTCCAAATGAAACTTTGTTTCTTCGTAATAAAAACTAATCTGTATGAAAAACAAAGAACCAACAACAACTAACCTTCAATTGCTTAATTTCTCGTTTGAGCTCGTCATTTTCAAGTGTCAAATGGTTAATATTGCTCTCAAAGTCATTATTATCATTCTGGTTTCTTTGAGCCTCTTTCTCAAAATGTTCCTTTTCCGTCAGAAGTTCCATATATTCCGACTATAATAAAAAAAAATGAGAGAGGAGGATCAGCAATTTCCAAGTATTATTACCTTCAGACTTTCCTTGGAAGCTTTGACTTTTTTTAATTCTTCCTGAACTTCTTTCAGTTTGGCTTGTAGAGTATTTATTTCTTCTTGTTGCTGTTTCTGGGCTTTGCTAGTTTCTTCTTTGAAGTCATCGTATTCAGTCTACAACAGATTTTGTCAATTATATCTTACACTCTTTTTTATATCCACATTTTAAATATATTGATTCATCTGTAATTAATCTAAAAAAATATTTCAATAATGATATCAAACTACTTGAAGATACGTTACCTGCAGCAGATTGAAATGTTGCTGTAGCGACGAGAACTTCATTTTTGATTCACTTGAATACTTCTCATTTTTGTTCCTTTCTTCTTTCAACTGGTCTTCGAGATTCGATAAGGCCTGTTGATGATCGGCTTTCTCAGTCTTTAGGCTCTTCTCTAGACGCTGCTTGTATTCTGAAATGACTGAAATTCAAATCAGTGATCAATATCTTCAGTTAGTTTCAGCCATTACCAAGTAACTGTATTTGAAATAGATTTCGTTTTACCTTGAAGTTGGGTGGACAAATTCTCTTCCTGCTGATGGCATATATCATTGGACTTCTTTACATCGTCTAGCTGTGAAAGAGTATTATTGTAACAGGCTATTATGCCCACAATGATCAAAAGAGCACAGATGTAGAGGAATATTTTGGCTCTAGTGCCGCGTATAACTCTGGATGTAGTCATGACATTTATTTTATAATAATTACTACTAACTAATTAATAACTTTCACTTCTAAATCTGCAAACGTTTAAAAAAATGTTTTTCATGGTTTGTAACACAGATTACAACAACTACGTTATTGTGATCTGTGCTTTGTAATTTGTGATGTCAAATTTGACGGTTGAAAACTTGGCCAGTATTCTGTGACTTGACTTCTTTGAAATTTGACACAACATTTTTAGGAACTGAAAAAATCCACTCACAGAACAAATAGCGAAACGTAAATGTTTCACTCAATACAAAAAAATTAGCAGTGGAGATACTTCTATTTGATTATTTATCATTATCTTCCAACTCCCCTTTTTTTATTTGACGAATAAGAAACGTTCAAAAATATCAGTAGAGTGGAAAATCCTGGAAAGAAACTTATGACTACCAAGAATTTCACTGTTTCAGTTAACTTGTTTTATAAAGAACAAACGGGGTACAAGATCGAATTTGTTCACCAATATATCATAAAATATGAACCGTACACATGCAGTATAATAATGACTCTATTCAGAAATTTATCCGGAATGTGAAGCCACTGCACAAAATTTTCAATGCTATTCAATTTTTTCTTTCATAATAATGTTATATATTTACATACTGAACAAAATATTGAAATAATACAGTTTGCAATGTCATTATGCTTCATAACTTGCAAGAAGCATTTCCACTTCAATTTCGGAGTCATTATTTATTTGTTGTTTATTTTACAAATATTACTGGAGTATTTTCGCAACAACAAACCGTTATTTTAACACCTCGACACGTGTTTCGATCATCAAGTGATTATCTTCAAGAGGAAGATCTTCCTCTTGTCAAGGTGTTGTCACAAGGTTCTTTTATAGTTTGTACCCATGTTTTCAGTAATCTATATTTTAGATCAAACCCCGTTTTTGCCTAAAATAGGTGCTGGTGGTGAAAAACAAAAACTTTCAAGTCGAGAACTCTATCTAAACTGCAACCTTGACACAAAACGCATTCTTTTATTTGTTCAAAACAATCTCTAATTCACTACTCATTACGAAGAACTGAGATTTACATTTCCATTGAACAATAAAACCACCAATTTTATGATTACGGTTTCTTACGGCAATAATTATTTTCCTTGAGATTGATGTTCGTATTATGAAACCTAGATGTCGCTTTTCACTACTTTAAATTGATATATCAGTGATGAATCATCTGAATAGTTCACTTCTTGATTCACTACTCATTATGAAGAACTGAGATTTACATTTCCAATGAACAATAAAACCACCAATTTTATGATTACGGTTTCTTACGGCAATAATTATTTTCCTTGTGATTGACGTTCGTATTATGAAACCTAGATGTCGCTTTTCACTAATTTAAATTGATATATCAGTGATGAATCATCTTAATAGTTCACTTCTGGATTCATTACTCATTATGAAAAACTGAGATTTACATTTCCAATAAACAATAAAACCACCAATTTTATGATTAAGGTTTCTTACGACAATGATTATTTTCCTTGAGATTGACGTTCGTATTATGAAACCTAGATGTCGTTTTTCACTACTTGAATTGATATATCAGTAATGAATCATCTGAATAGTTCACTTCCGAATTCACTACTCATCATGAAGAACTGAGATTCACATTTCCAATAAACAATAAAACCACCAATTTCATGATTACGGTTTCTTACGGCAATAATTATTTTCCTTGAGATTGACGTTCGTATTATGAAACCTAGATGTCGTTTTTCACTATTCAAATTGATATATCAGTGATGAATCATCGGAATAGTTTCCTTCCGGATTCACTACTCATTATGAAGAACTGAGATTTACATTTCCAATAAACAATAAAACCACCAATTTTATGATTACGGTTTCTTACGGCAATAATTATTTTCCTTGACATTGATGTTCGTATTATGAAACCTAGATGTCGCTTTTCACTACTTTAAATTGATATATCAGTGATGAATCATCTGAATAGTTCACTTCTGGATTCACTACTCATTATGAAGAACTAAGATTTACATTTACAATAAACAATAAAACCACCAATTTTATGATTACGGTTTCTTACGGCAATAATTATTTTCCTTGAGATTGATGTTCGTATTATGAAACCTAGATGTCGCTTTTCACTACTTTAAATTGATATATCAGTGATGAATCATCTGAATAGTTCACTTCTTGATTCACTACTCATTATGAAGAACTGAGATTTACATTTCCAATGAACAATAAAACCACCAATTTTATAATTACGGTTTCTTACGGCAATAATTATTTTCCTTGTGATTGACGTTCGTATTATGAAACCTAAATGTCGCTTTTCACTAATTTAAATTGATATATCAGTAATGAATCATCTGAATAGTTTACTTCCGGATTCACTACTCATCATGAAGAACTGAGATTTACATTTCCATTAAACAATAAAACCCCCAATTTTATGATTAAGGTTTCTTACGGCAATGATTATTTTCCTTGAGATTGATGTTCGTATTATGAAACCTAGATGTCGCTTTCCACTACTTTAAATTGAAATATCAGTGATGAATCATATGAATAGTTCACTTCTGGATTCACTACTCATCATGAAGAACTGAGATTTACATTTCCAATAAACAATAAAACCACCAATTTTATGATTACGGTTTCTTACGGCAATAATTATTTTCCTTGTAATTGACGTTCGTATTATGAAACCTAGATGTCGTTTTTCACTACTTGAATTGATATATCAGTAATGAATCATCTGAATAGTTAATATAAAAATTTTATTTTTAGTGGTGACAGGTGAATCAGAATACTGAAAATGTTTTCCAGCACAGTAAACTACGCAAAATTAAAAACGAATTTACGCCTAGCTATGTCCAGGCTCAAACTTCTCCAAAAGAAAAAATTAGAACTCATTGAAAAGTCCAGAAAAGAAATCGCAGATTACATTTTAGCAGGGAAATATGAAAGGGCTAAAGTTAGAGTGGAATATATTGTCAGGTAAGCAATACAATTCCTAGAATATTTAGATCTTATTCATTATCGAATTTTCAGGGAGGATTACCTAGTAGAAGCATTAGAAATCGTTGAAATGTACTGTGACTTGTTACTGGCTCGATTTGGTCTCATCTCTAACATGAAAGAACTAGATGGAGGCATTTCAGAAGCTGTTTCTAGTTTAATTTGGATAGCACCTCGTCTGTCTGATGTACAGGTTGGTAGTTTTCTTTCAAGGTCGATACTTGAAATCAGCATTCCAACAATTTTGGATTATAGTGGGTGGACTGCTCAGGCTAGTTTTAAAAAAAAAATCAATTAGACTTGCATATTTTCGTCAACTGATCAAGAATCTAACTTCAAAACTCTTTGGTCGCCTCAAAAGTTGAAAAATCGAAGATTTCAGGAACAGTTTCTGTTTTTTAAAAAAATTGTAAAATGACACTTTTTTGCACATTGTTAAATTTTTCCCCTTGATAAAAAACTTCTATTAAATTAACACACCCTTTTTGGGATTCCTGTTGTAAACAATTTTTTATCTTCATTTTAGTTTTTATTATAATTATTTTTGGGTAATATTAGACACCTCTCTGTTGACATTATTTCCAACAAGAATACTATCATCAACCGTGAAATGAATGTAATTGATTTATTTCATGAAAAAATTTTAAATCTGAACTTCCAAAGTTCTATAAAAATGGACTAAGTGTAGAAAAGTTATAGCAATTAGTAATCGAAAAACTTCAGAGACAACTGGAGAAAAACATAAAGCCACAAAAAGGAAGTGGAGCAAAAAACCAATTATTTTAAACTGACCAACAATAAAAAAGGTGACCAGTGAACTACAGCAAAGTGACAAACCAATTCTACAGGGTGAAACAAATAATAATAACATTGCCCAGGGGATTGTACAATCCCTATACAGGGTGAACCTGAAGCTGGTGGCCAGAAATGTTTTGTAAATGGGGATTTTGTTTGAATGTTTTGAGAATATTCTACTATTTACTATTTGTTTCAATGGTTTTATAATGGTCAACTTCCAAGAGTGTCTATGGAGTAAAAAAATGTTTCAAAAATGCTAAATCAAAATGTTATTACAGCCTCATGCAACAATGAATTTAGTTTACATTTACTAACAGTAGCCAACTGACAAACTTATTGATGTGGTATATAACCTTACAATGTAGGGATGTCACTAGAATCAAATTATTTGTAGGAAAAATGTCAAAGAAGGCGAAATAAGTTGTGATGGTGATGTGGTGAATAAATAATTGTGATTCTTTAGTTCGTATTGTGCAAAAATAAAGCCGGAAAGTTATCGTTCGTATTCCTAATCTACACGTCAAAATTCATGAGTATACACTTTTCTTAATGTAGCCTGTTTATCGACTTTTTAGGGGTCGTATCTCCCAAAGTAGATCGTTGCACTAAGTTTTGACTTCAGATTCTTTATCAGCAGACACAAATACATTGATCTAGTGGTAAAAAGTCTATTACATATGTATTAGATGTCTTACACATCTCTTTATTGTTGAGATGTTCTTATTGGTTACAATGTTGGATTTTTTAATGTATATTGGGTCTTTAGGAACTAAAAGTCATTTCTGACTTGTTGGAATCGAAGTATGGTCCCAGCTTTGCCGAGGCTTGCAGAGTAGAATCGATTCAATCCATAAGCACCAAACTGAAGCACAGAATGTCGATACAAAGCCCTCCCAAGTTATTGGTGGAGAAGTACATGATAGAAATCGCCAGGAGTTACAATCTCGACTACGAACCTGACCCGCATGTCATGTCAATGGAAAAAGGTGAGAAATATTGAAAAGCATATAGCCAGTGATATTGTTGATTCCTGTGCTTTTTATAGGAAACGATGCTTTGTTGATTGATTTGTCCAGTAACTCCAATAATTTAGGGGGTGGCGGTATGCCTCAGCCCCCGGGCTTCTTAGGATACCCACAGCCTCCACCATTGCCCCATTTGATGGACCCGAGGATGCCGCCTACTCTAGGTCCTTTTACGTATCCAGTGAGTTTCATTTCATTTTTATTTTGGTAAAACTATAATTTCACTATGATTACAACTATTATATACTCACTAACAAGGTTTTATACAGAACAGGTCGTAGGTCCACTATTACGAACTTGATTATAAAAAATTGTAAAAAAAATTATTGATCAAACAGGCATTATGTATCTATTTATAAAAGTTGATCACATAATGAATTGAAAAATTATGGAGCAAGTTTGCAATCAATCTCCTGAAGAGGAGTTGCTAAAGTATAAATACAATTCTTCAAGAAAATTGATGGAACAGTATCTGGACCGAAGGAAAGCTTGGCTGGTATAAAGTTGACTCTTTCAATTACCTCTACAACGCTGATCTCAACATTGCCGAAATTGATACATTTATCAAAGGCATAATTGGGCATATGTACATTATCGTGAGAAGTGAACGCAGAGGAAAAATGATTTGCAAAAAGATTTACAACTCCGTCTAGGGAGTTTTCATATTGGTTCTGTAAGTGCATTTTGCCTGGAAGATCATAATTTTTCCGCTTATCATTGACAAATCTCCAGAATGTTTTTGGATTCGACTTTATATTGTTTTCGATATTAGTGATTAGCAATTTCCACTGACTTGTTCACATTGATTGCGAACTTCTGAAAAAACTCTATAATCATCATAATCACCAGATTGCTTAAACAGTTTGTGAAGTTTTGTTTTCTCTTCTACAAGATGTTTTGACCGCTTTTATTTGTAACTAACGTTATCGCAGTTTCGTCCTATACGGACATTTTCAAACTTATACTATATAATCACTACTGTGTGATACCCTTCAAACTTTTCAGCCCATCTAGTATCCGCTGATTTGAATAATTGTCATTATTTCCCTTTTAAACCAGTGCATCTTGCTGAAACCTAATATTAATTGAAAATTTATTTGGGTTTGATAATTTTTCAAACCGCAAAAGGGCCCACTAGATCGCCAGATATGAAGCCTCTAGATGTTTTAGGAGAAAACTCCGTTATTGTCATGATGAACATTTTGAATACTTATCGTAATGAACTGGAGTGAGTTTTGAATAATTTGTTTCTTGAAATTAGAATAGTTATAATATGTTTGCAATGATGCAACACTTTTGCATTTCTTATCAAAGAGTACCGAAAATGATACCTTTTTACATAAATTTTGTCGGGTCTTGATATACCTCCGCACTTTAAATAATAAATAAATGAATAATTTTATGTCTGTCACATTTTTTCAACAGCCACCAAAAGAAAAGGAACTGAATGTTGGTCCCACTGCTCCACCTTCGGCATTTTCTTACAACATTCCACCAGACACTGGCAAGGAATTCAACACAGATAATGCTGTAAGTGTTGAATCGTTCAATTGATTTCAAGTTGTTGAAATGTTTTATTTTATGGGTATGGGAGTTTTACATATATTTCTCTCAAAAAGTCTCTATTGAAACTTTTCAAAATTTTGAGTTTTGTGACTTGTGAGTTGGCTTTTTATTTGAGTTTGATTTTTATTTTTCTAGGATAGTAATTTGCCAACCTATCACAACTTATACCCTGCTGCTAATTATCAGGTAATTATTTCAGTTCTGATTTTCGTTGAAAGTCCAACCATTCAACGTTATCACATAACTAGTTTAGTGATCTAATAATTTTTCTGAAGAAAGATTGGTTGGGTAACAGAATCTTTTTTTTTTTTGAACAATTGTTTTCTTGCCAACGTTTCGAACTTAATTTAATTCTTCTTCAGGGCTCGAAAAGTAGTTTCTTCGTGTTAATATGACTATTTTAAAAACTATTAAACATTAGATACATTTAAAAAAATGAAAAAATATTGCAACAACCAAATTTTGGAGACAACACCAGCACAAAACGACATGAAACAAACAAATGGCTATATCTCATTCAACTTTGTTTTTCTCTCTATTATGAAAGGAAGAAACATATAAACTCTATCAAAATTTCATTAATTATTTGAAGCTAGCAAATTCCAATTGCGAAGACTGGATGTTTTCTCATAGATTTAGTTCGGGGAAGAAAAAGAATAAATTTAATTTTGTAGATAAAATAATATTTATTTTAATCAATTTTCCAAGACTATGAATAATGATCAAGATATTATTTTAGGAAGATCCTTCGGGAACAACTTTTGACAATAACTTGGAGGTAGGAAATTGTGTCAAATGCTAATTGTTCATGCTTTGATTTCAAAGAAACTAACATATTTCTCTAGGATATTTTTTCGTACATTCAACTTAGAATGTCTAATGGAACTGAATAATATGAAAGTCTTTCCAAAACTTCAATATCAACCAACAACAGTTTCTTGTTCATTCATAATAATGTCATAAATCATTTTGTAGAAAACATGAGATGTTGAGGTTGTAGTTCTAGATTATTTGAAAGGAAATTCCAGTTCATCAAGTTGATGTGTATACGAGATAGGTTTGAAACGTCTAATTCTAAACGTAATCTGAATATAGAGGTATGAATTTGAATTGGCGCTCCGGGGCGACTTCATTATTTCCAGTGGCGCATTTGCTTTTTCAACTGCAGGAAAACCCGGAAAAACCTGTAGCACCACATCATCTGAAGATTTCGATCTAACAATGTCCTCTCTCTTATAAAACAAAATGTAGGGTGTCTCTAGAGGCTCCAATAAATTCAATGCATCGCCAGAACACTTCGTGACATGACTATCATCAAACTTAAACCAGTCCGTTTCTTCTTTGACCGAGGCGTAATAATGACCAAATTCAACGCCAGAACCACAGTGAACAATGACTGCATGAATATTATAATAGTGGTCTGCTAGGTTGAAATGTTCATCTATTTCGAACCTTACAAAGAGTTTCTTGCTTCCGTTAGAGGTTGAGTCTTGTTTGAAAATCATCAGTGTTATTATTAGATTGATTGTTGCCTCAGCTATACTTGTTTCCTTATAACAGTCAGTTAGTTTGGCGCATGTTTGACAATACAGTCGATCATCACCTGTTAAAAATTCCATTTTCAGATGATTTAACAATAAGCTTTGCACGGACTGGTAATTAATCTTATTACTCATTTTTTGAACAGAAATGATTTCATGTCTTTTATTATTCATCGCTATTGACTGTCACACATTTTCAGTACAATAGCCCCAGCCTTATCGGTTATTTTGGAGGTAATTGAAGTTTTGGGAGCTTTTTACAGAATATCCTAGCAGGAAATATCACATATTTAGAAATTAAAAGTTAGTGTACCTTGGGGAAGATACTGGGCTAGTCAAAATGACCTTTCTTCATTCTCAATCACACAATAAACAAAGTTTGACATGCCCCGTACTTCACATCACCACATTATTTCCATGTAGGAGTTCATCATTCATTGCACAAGCTTTTGGGTATTAACTCCTTGCTAGACGTTTCCGATTCAATCCCCCATTCATTCTTCCAGAATAACGATGACAAACCCAAGCCGGCTCCCAGGCTGAAGATGAGCGACCAAACATACGACCTATCCGAATTGCCATCCGTACCGGATTTTCCTCCAAGGCCAAATCGTGAAGACTCGCCCCCAAAAGATGATGACATCGACTTCGATGATCTGACCAAGAGGTTCAACGAATTGAAGAAAAAGCACTAGTTAAAAAGTATTCACTGTTGTATTCTTTAGTATATGTTTATAATGTGCTCCTAACCGAATGTGATACGCTTGTAGAACTTTTTGAATGTCACGTTTCTCTATGCAATTGAGGGCTTTTTCACTAGATAGATGAGGTTTTTGTTTTCAGCAGGTAATGAATAGGTTTTCAAAGAGTTCATCTTAAAGCCGAACAATCTAGAAAGGCAGAAGTAAGCATATTAAATTCATTGATCAAAGAAACCTGGTTATTGATTTTTGGGGCGGAATCTTTCATATTTTCTATATATTTCAATTGATTATATTTAGTTTTGTACTGTTTTATTTGCTAGTAATCTGTAGACAATTATTGAAAAAATATATTTTTACCATAATCGTTATATATTACACATATTATAATAAACACAATTTTCAATATTTGTTTGATTTTCTTCAAGCTTCTATTCAATCTACTTTGTTTACAGTGCGTAGTTGAATAGTCCTACCACTTCTTGACTTTTGAACAGAACAAGATATCAAGATTGGACAAGATTCGGGATCTACACAGTTTATTTTGAAATTACTTGCTTCCTTTTGTCCTTTGGAAGTTTCCCACACTTCCAAGATGGAGAAGAAGAAAGCCAAAACCGTTCTTTTCCAAAAATGTTTTCGTGCTAAAGATATAACCGTTTCAATTTCAACAGATTACTCAAACTTCTTTTCATCTGATGATGCTGAATTGGTTGGTGAAACCTGTGTTGAGAGGCAGAATTCTTGTTCGGGTGAAGGAAAAGTTTTTTCAATAGATTCATTTCAACTCTTAATTTTCACAGTAATAAAATAATGTTTTGAATGCAACATTACAGTCAGTTTTTTATTTCAGTCTCACCTAAAACCATTTTTAGTAAAATTATTGCTTGATCCATTCGCGGACAGATGGCACTATGCGTAACCTCCTTGATCTATTATCGGGCAGATGGCACTGTACGTAACCTAATTGATTCATTTGCGAGCAGATGGCGCTGTACGTAACCTCATTGGTCTATTCTCGGACAGATGGCGCTGTACGTAACCTCATTGATATATTGGCGGGTAGATGACGCTGTACGCTCATTGATCTATTCGCGGGCAGGTGGCGCTGTACGTTACCTCATTGATATATTCGCGGGCAGATGGCGCTGTGCTTAATCTCCTTCATGAATTTTTCAAATGAAAATAAAAATATAGTTTAAACAAACTATAAAACATGCATTTAAAGAACATCGAACTAAGAAGTTGAAAATATTTTTTTTAATAAGTTTAAAACAATAACGATCGAAAAATACTAGTATTATTGTGAAAAAAGCGTGGGCGTTTTGTGCCATATTTTTTGTATATCCAGTGCCCACATTATCAGAATATTGAGTGTAATAAAAAAAATTGTTCTTAAATTCTATATTTCTTTATTTACAGGATATAGAAGAAATACTTTTAATAAATAACCAGTTCATTATATTCTAAGAAGCTATTTTAAAAATATATATCGATGCTTCATCAATAAAAATCTAAAATAATTACTTATTGTTAAACTATATGTACAGGACCTACGAAATATTCACATTCACATATGAATATATTTCTACATATAATTAATCCTACAGAATTTCAACAGTACTGAAATATTTTTTAGTATATTCAAATAAGTATTTGAATTGTTTTTCTTTGAGCTGTAGCTTTAAATTATGGAACAGAATCAGTGAAACTGACTTCTCTTTACTAATTCAAAATTGAAACAAAGTCCACTTTATTTTTGAATATTTGTACTATTCTTATGATTGAATAGATTCTTAATAAGTTTCCTACGACTTTGTGTTATTTAGTGCCTTATCTGCCATGTAATAAAAAAAAATGTCACAATAAGGTAATTCTTCAACACCTAATCAAACTACCGCTTTGGAAAAGAAATTATTTCAACATGTACAGACAAAATCAGCTTTTCTCGTGATGAAGTTAAAATCTCAATAATGCAAAAAGTCGTTATTTAATTAAATAAACGAAAATTGGTCAAAACTACTAAAAAATGAAAATCAAAATCAGCCAACTGCAACAACCAAATGAAAATCTACAAATTACATGAACATTTGCTAATCTTGAGCAAAATACAAAATCCCAACATTCGAAACCGGAAATTTGATTCAAATTTAATATTGATACTTCAGATTCATTTAAGGTGATAGTGTGACATGAACTTTTTTTAATTAAAACCAAGCATTTCATACAGATACCAGAACCAACCATGTTGATGTCAACCTGGTTGATGAAACACGCTTCCACAAAAGTACTGCAGTTCTGGTATTGGGAAAACTGCTTGATTAGTACCGTTTATAACTTAGAAAGTTAGAATTTATAAAGTTGCTGGGAAATCTATTCATTTCTGGACTTGTTTTCAATCACATATTTTTCAACCCCTGGTACAGGATCAACTTTGCAGTAGAGGGTAAATAGAACTTGAATTCAAATTTTTGTGACAAGCATTGCTATTTGGCAAAATTATATGATATTGTTGTATTTTATCTGTTCATATGTTATAGAAAAAAAGAAAGAAAGAAATTTATTCATTCATGGACCAACTACATAGTTTTGAATAGTTTTTTCTCTACTGTAGACATATATGTTCCTTGGCAAAATAAATCGTTATTATTAATGACTTGACTGAGTGTCAAAAATGTTGAATCTCAAATAAAATCTATTAAAAACAATTTTCCCCTCACAATAACCAAAAAAGTAGTCTCTTGACCTGCGTTTCAACAACCAAGTTAGCATCATCAAGAGATGATACTGACTAAACGCATGTCAAGAGATAAACATTTTTTGTCTGGTTAGGGAAAAATGTTGATAGATTCATTTTTTGTCAGATATTCCAAATTCTACACATCAACCTAAATGAAATAATAATTTTTTCATTATTAGTTTACTTTTCTCAAGACCAAAAAATCTAATGTTCTTATTGAAATGAGTTCATTTGCAAATGTTGTACTAAAAAGTCAGGAATTTATGAAACTCAAATTGTAACTGGCTGATTTTGAGAACAAAATATGAATTCCAACTTTGTAATAGAAAATTAGTCTTGTCATACACTTCAGAGAGTTAAAAAACGAAAAAACACAATTGGTTAAGGTGACATTTTTCGTTATCACTAATTTCTCTTGCATGGGAGAGTAATCAGTGCTTGAAATTTCTGCTGAAGTGGATGTTTTCGTAGGAGAGAAAAACATTTCGACAAACCCAAATTGCGAATCATGAGTTGATACGAAACTTTTTGGTATACATCACGTGCCAAAAGCTGACTTCAATTTTCAAAATCAAAGAAATTCTTAAAAGTTTGGATCGCTGTTCCATCAGACAAAGCAATCCTTGGCTAGCGTTCAGTTTTCTACCACAATTTAGAGTATCTGCCTAACCTGAGTATTGTTTCTCAGTAATTCAATATTCGGCGGCGAGTATAACCCGGAATGTAGTCGATTTTCAGTGAAGCTCACTTTCAAACTACTCAATCTCTACGACAAGACTCTCACAGAGTTCTCACTGCATACGCACCTAGATCTCGTCAGAGAAACCTGTGAAACTGAACCCGTTCGCGCGTCACTAGGGAAACGACGCCGCCAACTAATGCGTCAACGCATGATTGATGCTCTGCGTCATGATCGGATAGGAGACCATCGGCTGTGAGGCGTTCGACATCGCGATGGCTTGCGATGTTGCGATGGCGTTCATCTGGTGGTTGTTGCGGTGCAGCTCCGAGGCAAGATTTTGCTGCGCAATCAGTTGCTGGTTCGTGCTGGCCAACGCGAGTTGCTGCGGAACGCTCGTGACGGCTGCCAGTTGACGGGTGGTGGTCGCCATCGCTAGTTGCTGCGCCTGAGAGGTTAGTTGCTGATTCGTACTAGCTAGTGCGAGCTGCTGTGCTTGCGAAGTGAGCTGTTGGTTCGTGCTCGCCAGAGCCAGCTGCTGTGCCTACATGAAAATAAATCAACCATCACAAAAAGATTTTAAACAAAGAAAGTATATAAACATAATCAAATGAAGATCAGTTTTGGAAAATAATCGTCAAGCATGGCTGGTGTTGACAAAAGAAGACAGAGACTGAGTTTGAACAAAGTACTATCTGATGAAATAAAAAATAATCAAGGTGTACCACAAGGAAGTGTACTTAGACCTCTTTTACATTATATTGATGTATAATGGTTAGTGGTGAGAGATGTTCAATTCACTTGTTTTCCGATGATACATGTCTATAATTTTCAGGTTTGAACGAGGTAAATCAATGAGAAATTGGAAAATATTTATAGATGGTGTTATGCAAATTAACTGAAAGTGGATTTCAAAAAAGTATGGTAAAAAAGCTTATGAAAGGCCAGCATCGCATAAACATTAGTAATGAATTAATTGAGGTGGTAGACACGTTTAAATATCTAGGTGTTATATTATCAACAAAAATTGGGATCCTTCACAGATGTTCCAGTTATTCAACAAAATGGTCATAAACTATAATTAATTACACTGTTATATTGAACCATTTAACTTGCTGCTCTCAAATAATATATTTTCTAAATAAAAATGAGGGTTATCGATTAAAAAAATCGCAAATCGAGCAATGAGAATTATTTTATTTTGTCCCACTCGTTTCAATAAGGGATATGTTGAACTCGTTAGAATGGTTGCCTACTCATAAATTATTTTTGTATTGAACTATCATTTCTCATTATAAAAAACAGAAGATGTACCTCCCTATTGCTTGGAATCACACACTAAGACCTCGTCAATCCTCAGTTCGCATAAGTTTCAACTTTTAAGCTGCTTAACCGAAAAACAGACTTTCAACAGATTCTATTTATAGCCTGACATTGTAGTTTATTCCTGTTAGCTGTTCTTATCTTTTAATTTTATTTAAGAAACACTTCATTGTAAGAATTTCACTAAACAGTTATACAGAAATGCAACACGTGTTTCGCTATACAACAGCTTCTTCAGGCCTGTCTAGACTAACTGAGTCAGTATTCTAAACGATATTCAATCTTCTCTTGGATCTTATGACAATAAACATTATTATTATTCCCTATATAAACATGTATGTTTCTTTGGATCATTGAAGTTACTATTACCATTATTGTTTTAAATCATCCCCTGAAAAAAATAACGCCGGCCGCCACTGGCCTTCGTCAATAGATTGTGACCTGGCCAAGGTCGCGCTCAACTCGACTTGAATTTCTCGATCCCTCTAGGTGTCGCGTCGCTTCAAGAGACTTCCCTCTCGGCTTCCAGAGAATTCCATTACGATATATAAACACTACCAACAGGCAGATCGGGAAAGTCTAGTTGAAAGTGCGGTACGAAGTGACTCAATAAGGCAGTAGACATTTGAATATTAGTCTGAAGTTTCATTTGAAGTGTTTGTGTTGTATAGTCAGTGTAGAAGTGAAATAAAGTTGAGCTTAATTGTACAGTGTTGTCAATTAACTATCGTCAAACCCACAAGAAAAACATAATGATATTAACTACTTCTACAAGTACTTGACATGGTAGATAGATTTTTATTTGATATGAATATACATTTGTGACAAGTTACAAACAGTTGGTACAAATTAGTGTGCAAGTAGAGTAAACAATATAAAAGAAGCATTAATTTTGAATTTAAAAATGGTTCACAACATACCTGTGAGGTGAGCTGCTGATTAGTTGTTGCTAAGGCGAGCTGTTGTGCCTGGTGCTGCGCCTGCGACGTCAGTTGCTGATTGGTATTGGCGAGCGCGAGTTGCTGCGCCTGCTGATTGCTGGCGAGAGCCATCTGCTGAGTCTGCGACGCGAGCTGCTGGGGCTGGGTTGCGGCGAGTGCCAGTTGCTGATTCGCCATGTGCTGCGCCTGGGACGTCAGCTGCTGCGTGGTAGTGGCCAGTGCGAGCTGCTGAGCTTGCGAGGTCAGCTGCGGCTGCGCAGCCTGCTGAGCCAGGTTGTTGGCGAGGTTTTGCTGGGCGATGGCGAGCTGAGCTTGGGAGCTGTTCGCTATGGCTAGTTGGGTAGTTGGGTTCGTCGTTACTGAAAGTTTGGAATAATAATAACCAAGAAGTTGGCGATCCCCAAAAATTTCGACAGGAATTCTTTTCAAAACTTCATATTTGTTACTATCATTCAACTCACCCAGTATCTGCTGACTGTTCGTCAAGAGCTGTCCCGGGGAAGCGATGCTGACGGCTGGGCAGCCAGCTATGGAGACCGAATGGTTCCCAGAGACCGGATTGCAGGTGGACACAGTCGCAAGAGAGACTGGAACTGTTGCGACGCTAGCTATAACGGTCCTGTTCATCTGCTGGGCCTGCTGCTGCGAGTTGGTGTTCGTGATGGTGACGGCCGGCACGTTGACGGTGCCGTTGCGTTTGCCTGACACGCGCAGATTCGCGTTCTGGTCCAACAGGAATTCGTTGGTGGCCGTCAGGTCAGACACCTCGAAGAAAACGTTCGAATAATTGAAAAGTAATTACGGATACTATAATCAAAAATCAATAAGCATTCAAGTTTACAATTTGATTTCGATTTGCCTATATATTTAAAATAACTGTCAGTTGCGATTATTTTACCAATATTCAGTCAAACCTTCCTTCAATCACAATGAAGTGTGTTTCTATCATGTTTCGACAAAATTCTCAAAGCAAATTAATGAATTAATAAATGAACATGATCAGATTATCTTACCTGCTTTTTGAGCCTTGCTATTTCCTTGTGTAACAATCCATTTTCTTCTTCCAACATGATTGTCCTACAACCCATGAGATATATCAGAAGGATGTATGACTCCAGTTTTAAATGATTCTCAGAACTACTAATGCAATTGGCCGAATAAATTAACAAAATTGTTTATTTTTCTGACACCCAGGAGTATACGTTTTCAAAAATCTCATAAATCTGCTCAAGATATGTACCTGGCATCTACTCTGCTTAACATCGGCGAGGGCGGATTTCCAGCAAAGTAGCCCTTAAAAACAGACCTTGCGACTCCGTTCGTCTCCAAAACCTCGCAAGGTACGAATTCCTGCTCTGCCGTGGTTAACAGCCGTCTTTTAACAAATGGAAGACCTTCGCCTGCGTATTCGTCGAAGCTTACACCCGGCCTTCTTGTGCAACCTAAAAAAATAATGCGTCATATCCCGCAGGGTTCAACCTCGGGGCCACTGCCAAATGCCATTTACCATTCAAATTCTCTATCGGGATCAACTGAGTTTCTTCAAGGTTATTATTCAGGAGAACAGTGGTGGGACTGTGAGGGTGTTTCTGGACAATGTTGCAGATTTCTGCTGCTTCCTGTTCTTTGGACATGTGAATAAATTGACAACCGACTCCACGACACTGGCCCTTTTGGAATTTGAAGCATATCGGGAGCCTGCCAGGTAGTTGGTTCTTCCTCGTTGCCTCCACGAGGATCTGATGAGACATTTTACCTGTTAGTTTGTACTCTTCTTCTTCTCCTGCAGAGCAGTGGATGAACCTTGAAAAAATGAGTAGAGTTTTGACCACTAAAAACGGTAAGGACTATTTCTGTTTCACATACTTGCAATATCCTCTTTGGCAGATGTAGTTTTGGAAATCGTGACAGAAAGAGAGAGGTTTAGCTTCGTGTTCATGTTTATATTTGCAGAATTTTCGTTCGCACACTCCTCTTGCGAAATCCCTGCAAATGTTATCCACGTCGGATATGACGGTGTCCTCTGATGAGTCTGACATTGTGAGTAGCAGATTAATGACTGAGCAGTTCAACAGATGAAAAATCTGAAATTTATAGGAAATATACTGACCTTTCAAAAGTAGAAGGGATTGTTCGTTTGTTTGCAATAGTGGAATACAAAAAACAGTGTTCAGTGAACAAAAGCAGGCTTTGATTAAATATGATTTTATTACTATCCATGAAAACAATTACAGAATATAGATATGAAGGAGATGTCTCCTAGAGACCTGCCCACCTGCCTGGAAAGGACAGGATGGACGATGACCTAGCCTAGAAGGACAACTCCTCAGGAGGATGTGGCCTAAGTGCTGTGAGCCTACAATTACCCTCCCTACTTTACAGATACAGAATTATAGAATGTTCACAATTATTTTTATCTGAAATGCATATTGATACACGGTAGCTTCATCAGTTGGACTGAGAATTTAATGAAAATTTGAATGTCTGGATTGTGTTTTCTAACACGATTTCATTAGCTTCACCTGTATGTATGTTTGTTTGCTTGTAACTCTCGAGATCTGTATTTGACAGAATTATCGACATTATTGCTTGATCTATTCGCGGGCAAATGGCGCTGTACGCAACCTCCTTGGTATATAGACATTATTGCTTGATCTATTCGCGGGCAGATGGCGCTGTATGCAAACTCCTTGGTATATACATTATTGCTTGATCTATTCGCGGGCAGATGGCGCTGTATACAACCTCCTTGGTATATACATTATTGCTTGATCTATTCGCGGGCAGATGGCGCTGTATACAACCTCCTTGGTATATAGACATTATTGCTTGATTTATCCGCGGGCAGATGGCGCTGTACAGAACCTCCTTGATATATAGACAGTATTGCTTGATCTATTCGCGGGCAGATGGCGCTGAACGCAACATCCTTGATATATAGATAGTATTGCTTGATCTATTCGCGGGCAAATGGCGCTGTACGCAACATCCTTGATATATATATAGACATTGCTTGATCTATTCGCGGGCAGATGGCGCTGTAGGTAACTTCCTTTATATAATTCAAATTCACTTTATATGTATTTCTTCATTTGAAAAAAGTATTTTAACACGCGCGCCTGCTGCCTTGGGCTTGGTAGCTGATTTTCAGACTCCCTCTCCGGAATTGGAAAATATCAACGATCATTTTTCTAAACAATATACAGCTGATTGATCCCAAGGTTTAGATAAAATAAATAAAGTTTGAAGAAACTAAAACACGCTTTTATAGCATACGAAACTAAAAAATGAAAAATAAATAGGGTTTCAAAAAATAGAAAACACGCTTCTGAAGAACATCGAACTGAAAAGTTAAAAATATATATTTTTTAATAAGCTTGAAACAATAACGAATGAAAAATATTAGCTTTATTGTGAAAAAAGCGTGGGCGCTTTATGCCATATTTTTTTTATATCAATCGCTCGTCGCTTTTGTCAACAATAATACTAGCATTTTTCGTTCGTTATTGTTTTAAACTTATTAACAAAAAAATATCTTCTTATCTTCTTAGTTCGATGTTCTTCAAATGCATGTTTTTTAGTTTTTCAAACTATATTTATTTTTTGTTTGCATGCATGTCATAGAAGTAGGTTGCAGAATATATTAAAACAGAACTTATGAAAACAAAACAAATCTATTTTTCATGCCCTGTATAATATATTGATTCAACTTTCAATGTCTGTAATGAAATTTTAGATCCCTCAGTGTTCAGCGACATCATA
Source organism: Leptinotarsa decemlineata (assembly GCF_025532065.1). Lineage (NCBI taxonomy): Eukaryota > Metazoa > Arthropoda > Insecta > Coleoptera > Chrysomelidae > Leptinotarsa > Leptinotarsa decemlineata. The sequence goes on from NW_027412523.1 coordinate 5,580,855, forward strand.
TGGAAAAGCGTTATCACAAAAAAACTCCTATGAACATCCAAAAGCAATTCCACAGTAGCGTGAAACATAAAGTGTCCAGACCACATTAACATAAAACACTTAACTTGTCCAAACCACAGGGATTCTGCTCGGAATTTTAGGGTCAACAGCCATTCCGGTCATTTTTCTTTCCGCCCCTCCAAAATACATTCAACTGATAACCAATTACAGAATTAGCAGGTGAAAAGAAAAAACTTCTGATGACTGATCTGGAATGTCCTACATTAAAATTTATCGAGATATTTTGATACAGTGGATAAAATCCGATATTATAAATATGGTCAAAATTACATTCCCCAACTCACTATATAAAAGAGAGCATTCACTGGGTTTCAGCTCAGTCAACTCCGAGATACAGAGGAGAGATGTTGTTTTATACAGTGTTTTTTGGAGCAATGGCTGTTAGTTTTGTATACTGTCTCAATGACATGTCAGAAGAAACCTGTGAAACGTTGCCTTCGGAAATTCATTTAACAAAGGGTAGGTATTTGTTTAAATAGACGTCTTGCATAAAGACACATTTCATTTCACAAAGTCTATGCTTGAGAAGTTGATTATGAAATGAGATATAATTAAATGGTTTGTTTGATTACAGAGGAATACGATGAGCTTGGCCGATTGCAAAGGACTTGTAATGGTGAAGTAGCTGTTAACAAATGTGAAGGGTCTTGCAAAAGTCAAGTTCAACCCTCCGTTATCACTCCAACGGGATTTCTGAAGGTAAGGGTGACTGTCTGATGAAGATTCTCACATGTTTATAACTGACATCGTATTAAAGCCAAAAAAACATTTAAACGTTTAAAAGAAACCTATTTATGATTTAGTAGAACGTTTATGGAAATATTAATAACAAAGAGAAATCAACAACAGTTTTCTGTGACTTCGCTAAAGCTTTTGACTGTGTAGACCACGGAATACAGCTGAATCAACTCCGGGACTATGGCATCTTTGAAATTAGTTTTGAGAATTATCTCACAGGCAGATTTTGTGTTTCCAAAACAAACTTCATATCTTTCAGCTGCTTTATTGCCATTTTCAACAAAGGGAGTTGACACGATGAATGAAAACAGGGCATTTGAAGTATGGAATTGTCTTTTGTGGAGCATGTTGCAAAACTTAATTGCAGATTGTTTTCAATATTATATATAGGGCTATAAGATTCAACTGCGATGCCGAAAGAGAAGACTCCTCTAAACCCTGGTTTTTGACAGTCTTTGGAATTTTTATTTTAGACACAGTCCACTTGATCAACGAACATAAAATTATATGTAGCGGCTACTCTAATAATTTCCTCCTTTGTGAAACTAATGACCTAATATTACTTCTGCTGATAAAGATAAAAGATAAAGTCATTCACCTGGCCACATTTAAATTATTGGAGATATGATAGACCCTATTATAGTTTAGAAGAGTTTTACAGGGATTTTTTTTCTAATTTATTTCAAAAAAATGTTTATACTGTTTGACAAAGTCTGTTATGTTGCATTTTCAATATTTTGAGTTTTCCTTATATTGTCTCATGTTGTAACATTCCTTTTCAGTCTACATATGTATTATATGTGTTTGGATAAAATTGTATATATGTATTAATTTGTTGAGACGTATTCTATTCAGAATAAAACCTTTTTTTCTTATGTTATTGTTAATTCACATGTATATTTGGACAACCACATTTACTTTTTTCCAAACTACACCTAGGGATTTGATCTTCACAAACTTCATCTTCAAAAATATCACATGTTTCCCTATCACAGTAGCTTTTGAAATTACTATGGATCTTCACCAAGTAACGGTCGAGTCAATCAAATCAATTTTATTTCTCATAAAACCACATTTGCCTTTGAGAACTAGTTTTATAGCGTACGAAAAACATTTACGGCTTTGCCAACAAGACCTGATTCTTTGAGTGATACAGCATTTATCATTGTTGATATTTTATTTTCAGGAGTGCTACTGCTGTCGAGAAAGCTTCCTCAGGGAAAGAATCATAACCCTATCTCACTGCTACGACCCAGATGGTGTCAGGTTGACTGGAGAAGGAGACAACGCCATGGACATCAAACTGCGAGAGCCTTCAGAATGCAAATGTTTCAAATGTGGTGATTTTAGTAGATAGAAATATTTTCAGCGGTTAGTTTGAAGTTACTTACGTCTGAGGGCAGATTCTTTATGTGATTTGTTGTATGTGAAATGCACATTTTATATTTTCATCAACTTTTACATTGGTGCAATTATTTTCCTGCAAATTAGATGTACTATTTGGAAGGCCCATGTAATGTTTTTTTATCCTGTTGTAAAATCGATAGTAGATTTTTCTTTGCAGAAACTATGTCCAACTGAAAACATTTGTTAACAACTATAATTATGCAAAACTAGTTTGATGTGATTTTTTTGTAAATTTATAAAATGCTTGTGATCTGAAAATAAAGTGTAAAGAAATATTTTGCCACAATAAAACGATGTATTATTATCCGTTGTGTAATTTCTGTTCAATGTTAAAAACAGCAAATGTGTATGTAGTTGAAGAATAGATTATTTCCTCGAGCTAAACTACAAAAAAATCCTAAGGAAAAACAGTAATGACATCTCAGACACACAATAAATCATGTGAAAAACATTTTGTTGAGCAACTTGAATTTATGTGAAATTGAAATTTTATTCAGTTTTTAATATAAAATCAATTTGATGAAAATGATAACGACCAATGATAAATTGGTATTTTTTCAATTTTTATTAGAATTCAAAGCAAACAGCAAAACATGTTTTAAAAATTTCATTATTCTTCATTTCCATTTGAATTAGGAATTATTCTATTGGAATTATGTGTGAAGGGAAAAAAGAGAGAAACTTATGTTCAAACAAAAATCAGAAAATATTGAACCATTAAAATTATATCAAGTATTGACCTCATACAAATAAAACATTATATATGAAGCAGACTATATTTATGTATTTCCTCATGATGAAAAGATGACTATGTTTGTGGTACTTCAATACAGAACTATAATAATAATAATGGTTTGCCCATTTTGGAAATGTTTCTGCTACTTCAACAGGAATAATAATAATAATAATATTTATTTATCCTTTGAGACGTTAACAACGTATAAGACATGTCAGTACAACACGCTAAAATAGTATAAAGAAAATAAACATACATTGAGATAAAATATCTCAGTAGTTTTAAAGTATAAAAATGTATAAAATATAAAGAAAAAAAAAACAAGATTAGTCAAAATTGGATGTATAATAAAATAATAAAATCAGGATGAAAGTCTGGACCGCAATCAGCGAAAGTCGTCTAAAAGGAATTCACTGACACTGTAATAAGCCTTAGACAGGAGCAAATTTTCAACTTCTCTTTTAAATGACATCCAACTCATGGTTTTAAAGTGATCAGGTAAGTGATTGAATAATTTTATTCCCATATATTTGGGTGACTGTCCAAATTTAGAGGATCTGTGTCTAGGAATACTTAACAATTTTCCATTTCTGGTTGAGTAACTGTGGTAAGAAGAATTTGTGTTATATTTTGTTAAATTATCGTGGATGTATAGTAAGCATTTAAATATGTAAATACAAGGGAATGGCAGGATTTGATATGATATGAAGTGCTGTTTGCACGATTCTCTCCATGGGATATCAAATAATTTTCTGATTATTTTCGTTTTGGGAAATAAACACCCTATCTTTGTTGGTGGCATATCCCCAAAGAACCACATTGTAGCTTAAATGGCTGTAGACCAAGCTATAATATACGTCCAGCAAGGCATGCAAGGGCATAAAATGTTTTATTCTGGAGAGAACATAGTACGCTTGGTTAACTTTTTTACAAATGACTGTAATGTGTTCAGACCATCTTAAGCAATCATCCACACAGACACCTAGAAATTTTGTAAAATTCGTTGATACCAATTCCACCCCTCTAATATCAAAGACAGTAGGCTCTTTATCAAGACCGATGGAAGAACTAAAATGGATACATTTTGTTTTATTCAAGTTAACAATCAGATTGTTCAACTTGCACCAATCTAAGAAGTGTGTTATAAACCGTTCCGTTGATGACTTTAATTCCTCTAGGCTGTGTGCTGACACCGCTAACGAGGTATCGTCAGCAAAGAGAGTGAGACTATTGTTGTTGATGTTGAAGTATTTGGGTAGATCATTGACGAATAATAGAAAGATTAGCGGTCCCAGGACAGAGCCTTGAGGAACTCCTGAACTGATTGGTTGAGGATCAGATAGTGTATCTTTTATTTTTACCAACATTGTACGGTCTGAAAGAAAATGTTTGAGCCATTACAAAAATACACCCCTGAATCCTAGATTAAAAAGTTTGGTTTCAATAAAGTCATAAGATAGACAGTCAAATGCACGTGAGAGGCCAAAAAATATTCCTGCCACGTGCATACCATTATCTAGGGAGTTATAGATGATTTCAGCAAAACTACAGGCAGCTGACTGTGTGGACTTGCCTTTACGAAAACCGTGCTGGCAGTCAGTAAAAATCTTAAAATTCAACAGAAAGTTAGCCATTCTCTCGTTAACTAGTTTCTCAAAGATTTTTGAGAAAATACTTAAAAGAGCGATAGGACGATAGTTAGTCACATCTGATGTTTCTTTACTTTTGTGAATGGGAATAATAATGGCCGTCTTCAAGAGTGATGGAAATTTGCCGGTTGTGATAGACTGATTGAACAGGTGAGCTAGACGCTTAGAGATCAATACCCCATTTTCTTTTATGATTCTTACTGCACGACCTTTGAATTATCAAAGTCAACATAAAGAAAACCAGAAAATATGAGTTAGGAGGAAAATTGTTGTACTAGACTAGAGTTTGTATTCAGGATATGGTATGAAATTTGATTCTAAAAATGATGTAGACTTATTCGTCTCATTTGGTATATTTACTCAAACAAAAATATGATTGAAAACTTATAGTCCTGTACCTAATCAGTAAAACCATTCAAAAAGTATATATCAAGATCAACATAAACTGGCAATCTTCAGGCATATTTATAAAAATAAAGGTGCTGATGATGAAATAAATATAAGCCTACCGAATGTTTAGGAAATATGAATACATTAACAAATTCCAAACTTAAGTAAAACAGCAGAAGCATCTGAAATTACAGAAATGTATCAAGTGACTCTTCTCATACCAATTTTATATTTGATTCACATCAACAACATAATACAAACAAGACAGAACACATGAGCTTCTTCCCGCCTCAAAAAGTACTTACTCAAAATTATTAGTATCAGTTTATTCAGTTGAAAAAAAAAGATTTACATACCCTTATTCCATAGGCAATCCAAACCTCTTGTGCAACTCTCTGATGGTAACATGCTCTGCGTCAGCCAAATACCCAAGCACCAACTGAGTCAGATCCTTCATTTCATTGTACTCGTGAAGAGCTTTCATCTGAGGCTGAAGATTGGTACTGACTCCTCTCTTCTGCAGTTCCTCTATTTCTCTATCCAACTGAGAATTTTCTTTCAGAAGACGGTCGTACCTCGTCCTCAGTTCTACGTTGGAAGATATTTCTTTGGAGTCGACTCGTTTGACTTTACTCGATTTTGATTTTAGGGATTTGCGGTGGTCCATCAGTCATGACCAAAATCCTAAACGAGCACAAAATAAGTGATGACAATTGTAAAATGAAATTTATAGTTGAAACCGTAGCTCAAAAACGGAGTATTTGTAATCCAACACGAGGCAGAGCTGCCTCGACCTTTTTTATGTCATTTATTTTTCTTGTTAGATAAAAAAAAATAATAAGTAAAAAAGAATAGTAAAAAAGGTGTAATTACACAAAAAATAACATAACGATCAACAATATCCACAAACATACAATAATAATATTATTTTTTTATTTTTATTAATAACAGATAGTGTGTGTTTATGTTCATATATGTCGGAGATGGTTTTGGGAAATCTCAAAACTCATTTCAATAAAATTCATGTTGCTAGTTAAGCCTATTATACTTTTCCGAGTTTTGTCAAGGACTGAACACAAGCACTACAGGAAAATCTTTAAGGAGCTCTAAGAGCTGTGCCTGTGCGAAAATAGCAATTTAAGTTGAATTCAAATCGCTGGAGATTCAAATTCAACGCAGTTCTCCTAATGAAAGAGTAGGGATGTGGTCTTTTGATAATCATCACAAGTAATTAGGTGATACAAAGTTTCAGTGATGAATGGATAGTTCAACCGAATCCTACTCTGACATATATATTCAGATATCAAGCGGAGGACATGAATATGGCGCCAAAAGTCATGATAATGTCAATGTACAACTGGGATAATATGTGATACCATCCATGAAGGACTACGCCAAAACACTTATTCATAGGATATAATCCACAAAAACTTTGAAAAGGAATGACTGAAAGAAAAAAACGATATAGTATTGCTTACGGGCAATAATGATAATAAATGAATAATAAATGAATAAAACAGTAATAATGACAATGGTAATACGAATAAGTATTCGAAATACTAGAAGAGAAAAAAATACAAAAAAATGATTTCCATTTAAGCCCAAATTCTTTCAATTAATCCCGTTTCTACGGGAGAACCCTAAGTTTCTTTTCAATGCATACGTCAAATCTCGGCTGGAATATGCCTCCCTTATATGGTCACCCATATACAATGTCCACATAAACAAAATCGAGTCTATACAAAGAGGCTTCATGAAATATATTACTTACAAGCTAGAAAGAGTTTACCCTGAACAAGGCATCGACAACAGAATACTACTGAATAAATTTAATCTATTATCACTTCAAAACCAAAGAACCTACTACTTATAATTTTCATTTATAAACTAGTAAATAATCTGATTGACTGTTCCGAACAACTCTCCCACTTCAACTTTTATGTTCCACGAATCAATTCTAGAAATGAACTGACTTTTTATCTACCAAATTCTAGAACAAACATATTACTCAAGTCACCAGTTGTTGCAATGAGCAAACTTTACAGTCAACTCTGTGAAAATCTCGACATTTATTATGAATCTATTGGTCAAGTTAAGAACCACGTAAAGAAACTTTTACACTCTAGTCAAAATACATGACCCCAAATTGGAAGTTATTCTACCATGTGAACTAATTACTACTACTGAATTACTGCTGTTTTTTTTTGTAATACACCTGAACTATGTTTTTACTTGTTAGCTCTATATCTGACTTAAGGTTTTTTTTTCAATTACTCTCCTAGCTTCCTGCACACAAGTGTTCCACCTAATTTTTTGCTTAACTCTCCTAAATGTTTACTTCATTTTATTTTTTGTTTACTTGCTTCAGGTATTTCTAGCTGATAAATTAGTATTGTATTTATGTATATGTGTATGTATGTATGTATATATGTATGTGTATTGTGTGTATATAGGCAGATATAAACTGTAACATGCTTGTTAATAATATTAATATGTCTTGTTATTAGGATTTATTCCTATTTAGACAATTTTTTTTCATCCATCGACTTTTGAATATATTTCATTGGTTTCACTAGGAAAAAATGTGTCTACCAAAGATCCAATTTTATCTATACACTCAACAGCTACTTTAGAATCAATAACCTATTACACGATTCAAATGTTTCTTTTGAGCTAATAAAAAAAATGGAAACACACCCCATATAGAGCGACATGGCAATAATCAACCCCTGGAGAGCTCAGCAGGGGAACTAAGGGTGTTAAGGAATAGAACATGGAATTCACATAACTTGTACCCTTGAAAAAACAAAAATCAAATGAAACAAAAGCAAATATCGATGGCTTCCGAGAAAAAACTAAAAATGAAGGGAGAGAGATGTTATAAAAATGGAAAACACATAAAAAGGTTGACAGTTTAGGTAAATTATTCAGTGAGAGACCATTCGGTGTGGAATGTTCTCAAGAAGTTGTGTTTGGGGTAGGTCGGAGCTGCTAAATATATATGACATTTCATTTTAGATAAATATAATACAGTAATATTGATAAAATCGGTTAGTTTCCAATAAAAACCCACATCTTCAAATAAGTGATGTTGCAACATACTTCTTTTTCAGTTATCAGTAAACTATGGTACGTTACTCTTGTTTTCATAATTCTCGGAAACATGTGCATGGACCCAAGACTGAAAACTGCCACATCGCAGGTAGAAGCAGCAAGTACAACAGACGAGTGTCAAGTGACTCCTGTTATTCACGTATTACAATACCCCGGTTGCGTACCGAAGCCAATTCCTAGTTTTGCTTGCATAGGAAGATGTGCTTCATACATTCAGGTGATTTTTTTATACCACTATTCAAGATAAGAGCAACACTCAACAATTTTATAACTCATTCCAGGTGTCTGGAAGCAAAATCTGGCAAATGGAAAGATCCTGTATGTGCTGCCAAGAATCAGGTGAAAGGGAAGCTTCTGTATCACTGTTTTGTCCAAAAGCCAAGCCAGGAGAGAGGAAATTTATAAAGGTTTGCAAACTTTATATAAATAAAAACTCACCTATACGATACTTATTCCGCAGTCTCCAATAATTTTTGGAGTGTACTTAATTTATTTAAAAAAATATCCGTGGTAAAGTTATAAAATGAACTTACGATTACAATATGCAAGGACATTTATTGACAACAATGTCAAATGCCAAAAAAAGAAAGCATGAATAAAATATAGATCAAGAAATTACCTTGAGAGGCGTTAAAATCGTTTTATTTTACTGTTGCTAAATACTATCAACAGATGTCAGAGTAAAGACATTTTTGAACGGTTTCATTAAATCCTACATTCACATTTCCCTAGCGATAGTTGGTAGAAATGATTATTTTTAATTTAGTTCTGAAAACACTCCTTGCATAATTATAATAAGCAAACAATAGAAAAAAACTCTTATTTTTCTTAGGACCCATGGTAGGTATCTGTAATCTTCCATCCCTCAAACTGACTTTAGTTTTCAGTAATACACTCACAGATGTCACTGTCTAGCCCTAAATCGATTTTTGTAAACGCATAGGCGTAGGTCATTAGAATTTACTATTATTGAAATGAAAATTTCAAATAAATTTGAATTTGTTTATAAACCTGATTTACTGACAATATGATGTCATTTCACAGGTCACCACAAAAGCTCCGCTGGAATGTATGTGCAGACCTTGCACAGGAGTTGAAGAAAGCGCTGTTATACCCCAAGAAATAGCAGGATACTCGGACGAAACTCCTCTGTCTGGCCATTTCCTCAAATCCCACCAGCTTTAAAAATGTTCATGGTTGTTCTTCAATAAAAAAATCGATGTCTTCAATGATTATTCTCTTACTATGAAATGATTAATTCAGTTCAATACTGTGTTCAAACTCAAATACAAATCAATGATTCTATTAATTTACAGTTTACTAAGTAAAGCAAGTGTTTCACATTTATGGTTTGTATTTATCTCCCCGATATCCAGAACATCCAGTATTTGATATAAGGTACGTTTTTCCAGCAGGATCTGGAGGAATTTTGCCCTTGACTTCAATTCTTGCTGTTGTTGCAAAGAGTTGGTCTAAATTATTGCCTCCGAATGTCACTGAAGTTGGCTGAAATAAAAAAAACAAGTCATCTTGTCATATTGAACAATAAATATCAGATAAGTATTAACGAAAAAAATATTTGTATCGAAGTACAAAATAGATCAAAGGACAATTACTAGTATTGAAACTACACAATAACGATTTATAACCTGTCTCACCTGCGTTGTTGGGAAAACGATTGTATCCAAAACTTCTCCGTTTTCTGGATTGAATTTAACTATAGTTGATCCGTGTATTGCACATATCCAAAGGTTGCCATCTGTATCAATTGTCAAACCATCCGGTAGCCCTCTTATATTATTTCTTTCGAAATTGAATACCTCTGTTCGATTACCTGTACAGAAACAACAAGTAGGATTTTTTCGAAGTTATCACGCTTGCTCACTTATTTCTCCTGAATCCGATATGTCAAACTGAAAAACAACAGAACTGAGAGTGTCTACAAAATACATTTTATTTTGCTTCGTGTTCCATGCTAATCCATTGGAAATTCCTATATTGCATATATGTTTGGTTAGAACGCCTTTTCGCAGACAATATAACGACCCGCGATTTGGTATGGTATTTCCATCTTTATCAGCTGGTCCCATTGTACCTGACAAATATGTATTTGAAAGTTATCTTCAAAAAGTTGTATCTGTAATTCCTACCAGCCCATAACCTTCCGAATGGGTCCACTTTGGCGCCGTTTAGTCGATTTTGTCTAAACATCCCTTCTGTTTCTATTTCTGCGATTGTTTCTACTTCGGAGACGGAAGAGCTCTTTCCATCCCACTCGACGAAAACAAATTTTCTCCCCAGTCCTGCTACGAATCTTGTATTTGAGCCCTCGACGGGAAACATGAAGGCAAGAGGTTCGGTTCCTGCAAAATGCTCTCAACCCTGAAATTTTATTCCTGATTGAAGGATCGGGGTACTTACCGACTTTAGCTTTTGTTGTTTGTTTAGTGTTCACATTGTATTTGTACACCATCGAATTAGGCACATCCACATAATAGACACTTTGTTCCTCCTCATTCCAGTGGATCCTCGTTCCGACATCTAACGGTTCACTTATACTGACGAAATTGAATTTTGACATGTCGACACTGATTTGGCCTTCAAAAATCTACACTCGAATGCGAGTCACAATGTTTCATTTGTTTAGTTTGCCAATATCTTATCAGCATTTTTCACAGACTATTGAATGACTTTTACTTGATAAGATTGTGCTTATACAAATTTACTGCTCAATTTTCAAAGGAATATAAATCGGCATAACAATCAGTCCTCAAATTCAGAGTTTTTCTTTTCACTTAGCGCTGAAGGTCTTTTTTAAATAGAATAACTTCTTGATTTGGAATTTCTTCGTTTGACATAAATATATGAGGGTGAAATTAATTTTCATTACTGGTGGTGATATCACCAGTAAAATTAACTCTATCAGAGAGGCTCATCAAAGAGTACGTTTCTATGAAACGTTCATTTCTCCTTATCAAAGTTCGACCTGAGATCAGTTGAATTCAAGAGTTTGACTTTTGATAAAAATAGATTCATCAGTTCAGTTGATTCGATTTTGATTGGTCGAGGAAGAAATGTAGAGGCAACTATTTCATACCTCCCTCCTATGCAACACAAACACTCTCAGAAGGTAAGATAAAAGACTCTAGAAAAAATATTAACTTCCTTTTATTCAATTCATTCCTAATTACATTAATCGAAGTGTTTTCATAGTACCACTCTCACACCCGGATAACCCTTAGCTTTTATTCCAGTCACCCTGTATGTTCCGCCATGTTCTGGTGGCGGTAGTTCCTCTCCATCGATGGTGAATTTGGCAGAGGTCACGTAAAGTTCATCCAAATTAGGCCCTCCAAAAGCAACAGATGTAACCTAAAATAAGTCACAAGGCATTTCTGCAGAGATGATTTTTTTCAAACGGTAGTACAAATGTACAATTATATCGTAGTTTACCTGTTTGGACGGAATTTGGATGCTATCCAATAAAGTATCTGCTTTTCTCGGGTCGATTTTGATCACCCTGTACCCATTAAAAACGGCCACCCAGAGGTTTCCGTCTGTATCGATGGCCATACCATCGGCACCTCCGACAATACCGTTCTTAGCTAAAGTGAATATTGGTTTTCCATTAGCTGGAATAAACAAATGTGAAAGCTAATGAGACGCTAGAGCCACTTATAAATTCACCTATTGTGCCGTTTTCTATATCAAAATCGTATTCGTTTACACTGCCTGCGATGGTGTCGATGTAATACATTTTCTTTAAATTTTCGTTCCAAGCCAAACCGTTACTGATTCCAATTTTGGTGAGGTGAGTGGTGATTTTATTATTTCGAAAGGAAAATAGAGACCCTTTTTCTAATTTCACTTGACCGTTAACTGGTTCTCCGCCCATGGTTCCTATCAAAAATAAATACACCTTTGAAGACAAAGTAAAAAGATTGTGTTATTCCAAAAAATAACCTTTGGTTTTCTTTTACGTAGACATGGAATATTGTGAAATAATTCATGAAATATTGCATTCTATTTTAAAGAAATATATCTGAAATAATCGGTTTTAAAAAATATATACAGTTCTATTAGGAAAAACGTAAAAAGTTTATTTTTTTACTGAATTGGATATACCTAACAACTAATTTTCACAATACCTGCCCACAATCTTCCAGAAGGATCACACTTTCCATCATTGAATCTGTTATCGCTAATTTCGGGCCTATCATCAACTTCGTATATTTTCTTAGTTTCAGAAACTTTTCCGCTTTCTCCATTCCAGGTCACTATAGCTAATTCTCTACCGATGCTTATCAGGAATTTGTCTTTCTCGCCTTTTACTGGAATTATCAAAGACACGGCGTCGCCGTCTGAAAAACAAGTATTTATTGAAATATGAGGAATAATCAGTGACCTGTAACACAAATGAGAACATTCCAACATTTTAAAAAGTCACATTTCGTAAATATTCTCTATTACAATTTATTTTTAATTAACTTGTAACTCACCAATAACTGCACTGGTGTGCTTGTTCGTTGAGGGTACATATTTATGGATGGATTTTCCGAAAATATCAACAAAATACAAGCTCTGTGTCTCTTCATCCCAGTGAGGTCCCTCACCTAATTCCGTCGGTTCCACTGCTTCAATTCGTTCAACTTTTGGAGCCATTTCTTTCTTACTGAAATGTTGGCCATTATTTTCAAATATAAAAAATAATAAAAACAACGTGAAGATGCGTTCTGCTGATTGTTTGTTGGGCATCCTGAAATTGTATCAAGACATCTACGAATTATAGATAATATCCACAATACAGTGACATTGCCCCTCGACCAAGAAATAACCTAATAAGAGAAAGTTAGCTTTTTTCAGTATACATGCACCACCACTGGTGTTAAACTCTGCAGATTGTGTAAATGGCAGTTCCTTTAGAATATCTTGAGATAAAGTTTAAGTTTGTAAAAATAGATTCATAGTTGTTGTAATAGTGTTAATTTTGTAATTTCATAACATTATTTCTCTTTATTATTACTTACTTTTGAATCTGATATATCTAGGCGTTGGCACTCGGCAGGTTTTAAAATTAATGTTCACACACGCGTTTTTCTTGTAGATGATTTCTCAAGGACGACTGACGACAGTTCGAAGCGAAAGTTACTGTTTTAACAAGACTGGAAGGGTAATCTTCAAATATTTGATAAAAATGAGAATTATATTGCTTATCATAATACAATCTTCTCACCTTCAAACGCCTACCTATTTTTTCAAAGTGTAGAATATGAGAAGCAAAGAAACATTATGAAAGAAAAACCTCTAGAGTTTTTCACAGACAATTTTGGGGGGCTCTCAGGATCTAGAAGAAATCATTATAAATTTAAAATAAAATGTTCTTTTGATAATTTAATATACAAGATAAATATTTTGCCATCTGTGAGGAGATTTGTGAAACATTGAAAACAATTGTAAATTTCTTGCCGTTAGAGGGCGCTAAGGAGAGTGTCAAAACAAGAATTATATGTGAACAATGTAAAATTAAGAAAATATAATGAGAATAATTGATGAAAAAATGCAGTCAAATGAAAATAAGAATTATTATTTCAAATCAAACTATTTCACAACGTTTCGATTGTTAGTATCCACAATGACCTTCGGTTGATAACTGGTCTATCTTAATTTCTATTGTTTACATATTGTAGATCTAAACTTATTATTCCATCCATTCAATTATCTATTATCATTTCAAGTCGCAAATATTTTAATTCTTCTTAAATTAGTGTTTTTATTTTTTTTAATCTCAGTATCATTTTTTTTTTCAACACATCATATTTTTCATGTTTCAATAATGACATTTTTTCTTCACAAATAGATTCCATTGCCAGCGCGTAATTATTCGGAGTAAAATATTTCTTGAACGGGATAAGCCACTTGACAAGGATATGTTATTATTTGGAAATTTGTGATCGGAGCTTTTCACCGACACAGATGCCCTGAGCAATTAGGAAACCTGTTGTTAACACCTAATTTACGTTCTAAAAACCTTGCAAAATGAACTTGAAATTCCTAAAACAAGTCAAAATCAAACACCCATCTCTCATTGATGTTTAAATGTCGAACTGCCATCTGTTGCTGAGGCCACTGAATCGAAAAAAAAAAGAAAGAAGAAGAAGACCTTACACCTACTAGCGCCCTCTGTCGGCCTCGCCTATGGTGGCCCCCATGTACAAAGTACCATCTGCATGAAGAGTAGGCAACTAATTTGTTGATAATTTTGAAATAATATCTGATATGAGAAATAAATATTAACAGAAGCTGCAAAAATGACGGCATCATTCATTTTCAAATGACTTTCAGTAACACCAATAAAAACGAATACAGGTTTTACGTTGTTTTCATGTAGTTCGAGAATATCAGTGGTTGTTTTTGAAATATTCGAATTTCGTTGTTTAGCTCTACCGCTTTCATGTCGAATAATATAAAAAAGGCAAAAAAACTAATACTGCTTCATATTTGTTATAATCTGATTTACATCGTTTGAATTGACAATATTTCGTGGTGTATTTCATCAGTTCGGACTTCCATTGTATAATATAATATAAATTGATTTGATAACCCTGAAACAAATCAAAAAGATTAACCGAAAATATCAATTTTATTAAACAAAAAACTGAAATTACAAAGAAATAACATACAACAACAACCAAACAAATAAAAATTAAAAATAAATAATTTTTTAAATTTTTCAGTTTTTATTAATATTTCAATTTTTGATTGTTTGGTTGTTGTTGTATGTTATTTCTTTGTTATTTCAGTTTTTTGTTTAATAAAATTGTTATTTTCGGTTAATATTTTTGATTTTTTTCAGGGTTATCAAATCAATTTATATTATATTAGACAATTGAAGTCCGAACTGATGAAATACTGATTTACATCAACTTGCCATTCGACGTTTCGTTCATTAGATTTCATCATCAACTCAATTATTTTTTCAAACACGCGAACCTCTAGTTTGGTAGATTAATGGAGATTTAATAAATATAACAATGAAAACGTACGATATTACGAATGATAAAATATATATAATTCAACATCCGAAATTACAAATAGTAGGTACATGAATTTTTTACAATACCACAGCATCACCAGCAAACCCCTTAGCATCCAGTCCTGTTACACGAAACGTAGCTCCGTCATCAGGTCCAGGTGTAATACCCACTTGGCCACTAGTTACGAATAACTCGTCCAAATTGGCACCTCCAAAACATACTGATGAAATCTGAAAACGCCAAGCGAAAAAAATCACTTTAATCACATTTTTTCATTCAGTTTGTTCTCCGAACATTCGTTTGAAAGTTTTCCAATGTTTTTATATGAAGATGGGGAAGAGTAGAAAGCTAAAACTTTTCTTTCCCGAAAAAATGATATATCTTACAATTTTAGCTGGTAAAACTATTGTGTCCAGCAAAGTTTCCGGTCTCCTAGGATCAATTTTGATTACTCTGGAGCCCCATACTGCTATATACAAATTTCCATCAGTATCGATAGTCATTCCATCAAAAACCATACCTTCAAGCCCATTTTTACTCGCGGTGAAGATTGGTTTACCGTTGGCTAAAAAAAAACGAAAAGGATATTAGTAAATATTTGTTTCTTTCTGAAAAAAATGCACTCACATAATACTCCTTTCTCGATATCAAAATCGTATTCATCAACCGTTCCAGTTCTTGAATCGATGTAGTACATTTTCTTCAGTTGAACATTGAAAGCGATCCCGTTGGCTATTCCTATACCTCCAAAATGTGAAGTGATTTTCTTGTCCTGGAAACTGTAGAGCGTACCTTTTCCCAGCGGAATATCGGCAATAACTACTGGAGGTCCACCCATGGTTCCTATTGAAATATATCAAATGGTTATCTCATACGAGTGTTAGTTGTAGTCCCGTACCTGTCCATAATCTTCCGGAAGGGTCACACTTTCCATCGTTGAAAACGTTCTTCTTGATGTCTTTATCGACTTCGTACAATTTCTCAACTTTAGAGGGTTTATCACTTTCTCCATCCCAAGTAACAACGACCAGCTCGCGCTCCAGACTTATAACGAATTGATCGGTTTTTCCTTTCACCGGGATTATGATCGATACGTTTTTTCCTGAAGATAAAAAGGATTGAATCTTTCTTTTAATCTCAAATGAATAAATTTCGTTTCTGATCTATGATCTCTTATAGACCTCTTATATACAACACGAATAATTTCTACAGAAAAAATATGAAAAACCTCTCTCTCTTGCAATTTTATATATGGTGAAAAATCATGATATGAATGATTATAAGTATTTCTTACAAATATACGAGGTCTGTTAAAAAAATAAGGTAAATATTCAAATTTCGCGGACTACGCACATTTGAATAACGATTTTTTAATTTTTTTATGTTGGTACACTCGTCTCGAACACATGTTCACAGTTTTAGCTGTTTAGCATGTTTAGTTTTTTGGTGAGAGGTATTAAAGTTAGAAGTGTTTTGAGTATTCGACGATTCTCTGCTATTGAAAAAAATGAGTCAAAGAATTTTGCATCAAATTTTGTGTAAAAATGGAAATGAGTTCTCAAAAACACTCGAACTGTTGAAAGTGGCATAATGTGATTGTACTCTGAGTCAGAAAAATGTTTAAGTGACACAAGCTTTTCACAGAAGGTCGAGAAGATGGAAATGACGACGCTCGCCATGAATATTCCTTCAACAACTGATGAAAATGTTGAGAACATGAAGAAAATTGTTATGTAGATTAGTTGAATAACTATTATTGAAATTGTTGAGGATGTCGGCATGTTTTGCTTTTATTGGCTCATGCTATGCAATTTTTTCGGAAATTTTGGGCATGAACTGTGGCAGCGAAGTTCGTTTCAAAATGAAAGAACGGCGTTTTACGGCGATTGAGGAGATAAAAATAGAACAGCTAAGGACATACCATTATGTATGTATTAAAATTGGTTTTATTTTTTCGAACTTGAAAGTAAATGTAAATTTCTTCGTCGTCAACACTGTGAATGGTGTAGAAATCTACGCCACTGATGAACGTGCACCTGCATAACAAAGAATCATAATTTTGTTATTACTTCATATTTTTCAATGTGCGCGATTATGAGCTCAAAAACATTCCAATTGTTCAAATGAATTGGTTAAATTATGTAATACCTAATGTACAGTTCGTTGATGACGATCTTGTTTATTGTTCTTAAATTCTTCTATTGTTTCTATGTTTTTTCAAATAACGTTTTAATTGTTGGTGATCGATAAACTAGGTATATCAGAAAAAATAAACAAAAACTCTACTATTCGCGAAAACAAAAAAACTACTAACTCAAAGGTCCACAGTTATTCCTAAATAAGCAAAGAAAGATTGTCAAAGACAGGAATATTCAACGAATATTTTTTTCTAATCTATTTGGGGGCTGGTAATTTTACATATGAATGGCTATGTTGATAAATACTGTTGAGATTTGCTTGGAATAGATTATTATGTAATCATCAATAAAATTGATAAACTTTACTTATATATGAAGCAACTCATAGTTTATCAAACATTCTTCACAAATAATCATATTCATGAATAATTCCACCTTCAACCTTCATTCGACATTGATGTTGTCATTCAGATAAATTTGAAATATGCCGTATATAATCTTTCCTCAATTTCAAATATTTAATTATTCGAAAAACGAAATTTAATCATTCATTTCTATTACTTCTATGTCTTTCCATTAGTTTCTTTTTCTTGGAACTTGTAGTAAGTATTTTGGCAACTCAAGTTTTTGTTTTGTCGAAATCAACACAGTTGCCGTTTTGTTGTGGTTTTTTTTTTTCGTTTGGTGGAAATCCGTCTTAATAACATTTTACATCCAAAATATTATACTTAAAAAAATGATACTTTAAATTACACAAAAATCAGTTTGTTTTTCTTCAACTATTTTCCACATTCAAAAAAACAAAATACAATATAAAAAGTTGTATGCTGGATTGGAAATTAAAGATTCTGACCTCATTGAAAGAATCTGATATTGTACTGAAGCCCAAATTTGAATATGTGATGAAATTGGTCCATACTTCATGAAAACTTATGACGAATTTGAGTAACATATTATTGTGAGATTATCACTCGAAAATTTACAAAACTGCGACACGTATTCCATTATATAATAATTTCTAAGGGTGCGTTACGTTAAATTTGAAATCGAAAATTATTTTCTCTGAAAACTTTTTGTCGAATTATTATCGAAAGTGTATGGATTTTTAATGGAAAAATGATTATTCAGTATATACACAACAAAAGTGGAAAAGAGAGTATTTTTTTTAAATAAACGATAGCCATACAAAAGCTGCACTTACCCACATAGGCGCTGGTATGTTTTTTAGTTGCAGGCACGTATCTGTGGATGCTGTATCCGTTAATATCAACGAAATACAGGGTTTGTGTGTCTGCGTCCCAATGGGGCGCCTCCCCCAATTTGAAGTTTCCACAAATTTTTTCAATTTTTGGCGCCATGTCGTTCCAACGCTATTCTTCAACTTCACTGAAGTTCGGATAATGTGGGCAATTCGATGAAAAATTATCGACTTATATAGACCAGATTATCGATTCGGTTCCAGAGGCGTAGAGTAAAACGAAAAGATCGTGCAGAACACGATTATTTGAAAATCCTCTTTACGTCTGATCCATTCTTCCATCAACCCTCTGAAGTATTCGTGACTCTTGTCGAAGCGAAGTAAAACTATGATTATTTCAATTATTCAATTCAATTGTTTAGAACTTTTGAAGTTCTTGAACAAAAATCAATTCTATACAGACCAGTCCAGTCTACATCTACACTTTTTGCAATCTACTATATTCTGTATATGTAGTTTGAACTAATGAGAATCGAAACTTTCTGTGTTTTTACTATTTTTATTTGTAACTACCGTTACTGCGTCCTTATAAGACGAAACTGCAGTAACGTTAGCTACAAATAAAAGTGGTAAAAAACATAGAAAGTTTCAGTTATCTTTTCTTCATTATGATTTTCTACCACGTAGGAACGGTTACATCCATCAATTTATTGTAGTTGGAAGTCATACCTCCTTCTCACTACCAACTCCTACTGTCCCATTCATTTCAAATTTGATGAAAATATAATAGTTTTATAATGTATAGAATCAAACTTTGATCAAAATTCTCTGCTTTTCTATGCATGCTAAAACAACCAATCGGATCACAGAACTAAAACACGGAATAGACAGAACTAAAACTTAGGGTTTTAGTTCTGTCTATTCCGTGTTCTTTATTTGTTACTGTCAGTAGTGTCAGTAAAAACTTTGACATATGAATTTTTTGGTTATTTTAATTTTTTTTTATTGAATTGTAGTTTATTTCTGTTAACATAATAATGGTCCTAACTGCCCTAATAGACGACTATTTGGTAACTTATCTAACAAACGTATCGGATCAAAATATCAACGCTGTCGGCCTAATTTTAGGTCAGGTAAGGCTACCTTCTATTTTTTTTTTATATATAAACATATGTTTATGTATTTTCATTTCAGTCATGTTCCGGAAAGGACTATATTATACACTTTGCAAAAACGCCTCCATTCCAGTCAGAGCAAGACAAAAAACTGGGAAAACCAGTACAAAACATGAAAAGTTTGGATGACATGAATCCCAATTGGATCGCAGATCATGCCAAACAAACGACCAGAATGTTGCCAGGAGGAATGAGCGTACTCGGTGTATTTTTGGTGTCTCCTGACGATTTACTGACTCCATTCCATTCAAAGCTGAAGCTTATATTACAAACCATACACAAGCAGTTAGATATGAACAAATATTTGCACGGAAACCCTTCTAGTGAAAAACTCGTTTTGCACTTTTCTTCCAAGTCGCGGAAGTACTTTTGTAAGACTTATGATGTAATTTCTCATAATATCCAACCTGTGGAAGTAAAGTCTGTGGCCAAAAAATGGAACAACATTGAATGCAATTTTGGCATTGATAAAGTTAAATTTATAAGGACGAATGAGGCCGATTGGCCTTTGGAAAAACATATCAAAGTAAATACTGGTCATTTTGGGTTAATGAGCTCACTTGAAATTTAAAATTTTTCATTGGGGTAATTTGTCTATACTGACCACAAATCCGAAGTAAAATTGTTGCTGGGATCTATTTTTGCCCATTTTTGTTTGAAATTTTGTGTAAGCTAGGATAATGAATAATTATCAAATACTGATCCTCATCAGTTTTGATATTCTTTAATAACTTCAGGTGATGTTAGATGAGATCCATGACAATCTTGAATCGTCTGTGCTTTTCTTCGAAGGAGAGTTCAAAGACGAGGATGATTCATTGGAGAACGTAGGTAAGAAGAAAACTAGAACTACGAGATCAACTAAAGTGGGGCACGATGTGACTGAAAGTTCTAAGCCTATTCGAGTATCAATTTTAACAAAGGTGTACTGATTCGTATAAAAAAAATAGGCTTGTTTTACTACCAAAATATATTTTTTAGTGTTCTAACATGTCCGGTTCCTCCGATTCTGACAGCGTGATCGAAACCTCTGGTCAGCTGAGAATAGTAGGTCAGGTATCTTGCAAGCTATGGCTACAACCCAAAATGTCAATTAAGGAAGCCGCGAAAGCGTTGAAACAAGACATCATGCGTAGTTTGGAGTCTAGGTTAGAAATGCACTGGGACTCGCTGACAGAGGAAGAAAACTCTGAGGGTGAGTCAGATTTGCAGTCAGAAACAAATGTTGTGTTGAGGGATTGTTCTCTAGATGTGAATTGTGTTCACGAACCGCCAAGAAGAGTGCTCATCAGGCTTCCTAACAGCAATATCACCTTGTCAGACTATTTGTTTCCTGGAGAGGGGGCACAGGATGCTAAGGTGTCGTTAGAGGAGTTGTTAGATATCAAGATCAAAGGAAAATTGCAAATACTGGATGTTGAAGGTCAACCAGGTGAGAATGAATGATCTTTAAATTATGTCACTTCATAAAGCTCTTTATATGGGGATATTATATTGAATAACTTTTTTGCTCACAACTGATATTAGTAACAGTATTGAAATCCAAACAGGCATTGACTTGATTTTGGAATCAAATATAAAAAGTGGGTCTGTCTTTCCCAAATAAATAGTAAATATTTCAACCTCGATTTCAACTTTCAATTTCTCATGTACGTACACATGGCAAATATACTATTTCTTTATAGATATCACAGAGTATTGCAAGGGTGCCTTAGAAAGTGAAAGTAAGGAAATACTGCCAAAGCTCAATTCGGATGCCAATCAATTCATGTATTTAGGAATGGTTGCCGCAGTGATTGTTTTAATAGTCTCTCTACTGTTGCATTTGTATACATAAGTGTGAGATTCCAAGCAGCAACTTTACTTCTAGATTAAGGCCATCTGTGAAATGCATTTATTTTTTAATAAATAAGTTACTTTTGCTGTTGATCAATTTTCCTCTTTCCCTCCAGCAAGCAAAAAATAGTATTGGCAGAAAGATATAAAACATATTCAAGATTAGTCAGTCTTGAGTGTTATCAATAATGATTTTATTTGCCTTTCAGGTTATATACATGATATCAAACATATCAGTAGGAAATGAAAATATAAAAACATATTTGCAAACATTTCAGAATATATACATTAGATAGGACATTCATAACTCTACGAAAAGTGCTCTACATCAGGAATACTGTCTTGGCAATGTCAAGAATCTTGAAACAAATGTAAAATATCTCGTATACCTAGACTAGAAGAATTTCTATACTGTCTTTACTAGATGTACTACAAATCTTTTTTTTTTGTTAAACTCTCCTAAATGAAGATTAATATTATTTTACATTGCAAAGTTATGAGCAAACGATTCATGTCCCAGAAGAGCTTTACTGTATAGAAGATGCAGGGTATAGTTAACATTTATTTTTGTAGAAAGCAGGTTTACAGCTATCCCTAGGTGGGTGAAATAATTTTAGGTCTGATCAGTCTCGGTCAAATAGAGTAAACTTTTTAATACCTCCAACTAAAAAATTTTTTGACTATGAAGGGCACACATTTCTCCCAAGAGAAAGTTTTATTTATAGTGCATATCTAATAGTTTAGCTGTATCAAATACTTGGATGTTTTTTGAATTCACTGTGTTGTTCAAGAAAAAGTTTCTCTTGCACCAAGATCGGAGAAAAAATTACATGTTTCACAAGGTAAAGAAACAGATTTAATGCCATGGCTAATATCATTGCCAGCCGCGGCAGTAATAATGCTACTTCTCTACCTGGTTAAACAAATAACTCATTTATCCATTTGTCAAAAAATAATTCTAAATCACTTTATGAAGTTATAATACCTTCCATATTATAAACTTTACTATTTTATGCTATTTTTGTAATTAATAATCATTTATGTTGCTAAAATGAACTAGAACAACCAAAGAAGTAGCCATTGGATGAAATTATATGTATAATGGAGAAAGTTTACTGCAGCTCCGAATATCGATGGCAAAAGTCTGGTTTAATGAAAAACATGAAGAAATTTCATATTATTATAATCACCTTTAGAGTGGTAAAGTCAAACTGAAAGATAACATCATGAAATGAATTAAAAAAGTTGGAATAAAATTGTATGTTGGTCAGATTAACAAGTTCCAAATAATAGTGATAAGAAACACACGGTACATGTTCATTTTGGTAGACGAAAAATTCTAGTATTTCAATGAATGGTCATAGAATGAAAATTGTTAAGATTGATTTATCTTGATGATTTAGAAAGTCTGATATTACCAAAGTGTGACAAAAAAATTAAAACAGTACAGGATAATTCAATTTTCAGTTGAGGATCTATAAAAACTCTTCGACATAATTTGCTTTCACAGAACTGCAACTTTTATTTTTCTGTTTTGAAATGCATAAACAAAAGATTTCGCATCGAAAGCAAGGCATTTTGTTATTGCAGGAAGCAGAACTCGAAATAATTCTCCAGTTCGTTCCTCCTGAGAAATGACAAAATAAAAAAAGGACCGTACATTTTTATAAGCTGCGTTTGCATCATTTCGAATTTTTGTGCCAATTTTTTCGTACTTTGCGTTTCCCCGCCCCCGCGCCGACACGTCAAGATCATTATAGGCGTCCCGACGACCCGAACGGCGCTCATACGGAGCGTCGGCTTCTCACAGTTCACTTAGTGCCGTGACGAACGAAATACACCGGTAAGTATTTTTAGAAAATTATTTTTAATTTGCAGGCGAATTTTATCACGTTGTGGGTCATGGTAGATATTGTCCAAATTTGGTACAGGGTGATTTTTTAAAGATTTTTGTTTAGACTTTTTGTGACAAATTTTCATTCAAAATGAAATATATTAGTAGTGACTAGTCGAAATCAGCATATGCTTCAAATACCTTTCTTCTAACTAAATTTCAATTTGGGATATAATATATTATATCATGTATATAGTTTAACTCTTAGTAAAGAGATGTGGGAGAATTTACTTGAATGTTCATCCACTAACAATGTAAAATATATGTTGGACCAGTTTTCAACAATTTTTTTGAAATTGGCAAATTAATACCTGTGTCATTGATTGAAAATCTGGATAAAAAGGTTTCAATTGTATTATTTGAGAAGAGAAATCTTGAGATGTCTTTTTGCAAAGCATCTTTCAGTTTTCAACTCAAAGCCACTTAATAATAATAATAATATTTATTCATCTCAAGAAACACACAGTTTTTAGACACATCAATACAATTTCTAAAATAGGTTTGAGAGGGTAAGATTTGTCAATATAGTTTTTAAAAAATGCTTGTAGATAAATTAGATTTACAAAAAAAAATACAAGTTAAGATAAAATTCCAATCTTATAAGACTTGACTAAAATGTAAAGCCATGAGCTTTTACAAATTATAAATCACATAGCTAACATATATGTATTCAAAGTTGAGTAAAAGTTCGGGAAGTGACCACAAAAGTGTCTCTTTCTTCTTGGATAACTTCGAAAAATTGATCAATTTCATATAAAGGATGTTTGGTTAATATTTTCTTCAATAAGTTTTTGAATCTTCCGAATGGCAAGTTACGAAATTCGGCAAATAAGGCATTGTATAGCTTAATTCCTATATTATCTGTTCTTTTCAACCTATTAGCTGTAGGAACAAGGTTTGATTTATTTCTTGTATCATGTTGGTGTATATCCTTGTGAGCAACTTCATTCAACAAGTTTTGTTGAACAAGAAGCAGATTTTCATAGACAATAACTGAATACAGGGTCATTAATAGTCGACACTTTTCATCATAATTGGCAGAGATTATGCTTCTTACTGCAGATTTTTGAATGAAAAATATTCTGTTAAGATGTACCTTTGATGCATTATTCCAATTGATTATACCATATCTAAGGACTGAATGAAAAAGTGAATGATATGTTGCAAGTGCCGCACTTTGATTTACAATTTTTTTAATTCTTCTGATAGCAAAAACCGTCTTACTAAGTTTGCAACACATGTTATTTATGTGGTCTATCCATTTCAGATTGGAATCTATTTGTACTCCCAAAAATTTGGTAGAATTTTAGTTATCTCGATTTGAGCAAATTGTTTCAAAAGTTAGAGTTTTTGTTCATTAAGAATCAAGTCATTTGGTGTGAACCATGATCGAGCTTTCTCTAATATGTCAGTATGGATCATACAAGGATCATCTATTTTATATATTTTTTTGCCCAAGGTTGGCATCATCTGTATACAATATAGTTTCTATGCCTAACGAGTTCATCACGTGAGGTTAGTCGTTGATATATATTAGAAACAGAAGTGGCCCCAATATTGACCCTTGTGGCACTCCTCTTAATATTTTTCGTTTTTCACTTTTGGTATTTCCTAGATCAACAATTTGATATCTTTCGTTAAGGTATGACTTCATCATGTCCAGGCAGACACCTCTCACTCCGTAGAAATCTAATTTGGCCAATAAAATCGAGTGATTTACCGAATCGAATGCTGAAGTAGGATATGTAAAAACGCTCAGATATTTTTCTTGGTTATCAAAGGCGTCTTTTATACTATTTGTGAGAAAGTTTATTGCTGTTTTTGTTTTGAAGGCCAGCTAAAATTGTGATAGTACGAAATTCAATGCCTATATCAAATTTTAAAGTAAAATAAAAATTTGAAACTTTTCAAGAAGTACTCGAAATGTAGAAAAGAGAATTGAAACTTTTTATGTTTTTCACCACTTTTATATAAAGTTTCAATTATCTTTTCTTCATTATGATTTCCTATCACGTAGTAACAACTACATCCATCTATTTATTACTCGAGATGTTCTTCATTACTATGTGAACTTCAGGAAAAGTGCACTTTGAACTCAGGTCTGTTCAGAAAAAAAGGGTGAAGGACATCATCATATGACAAAAACGGCTATTTTATGGGATTGTATGTAGGTGTATTTCTTCTTAGATAAATTTGTATGCCATTCCAAGCAGGATAGGGATATAAGAGTGCACGATCTTGCTGAAATTATAAATTCAATTACGATTTTTGGAACTAGAGAATTTTTCATTTATTCTAAAATTGGGATCTGGAACCTGAGTTGCCTTTTCCTTCTGAATATTGTCGAAACAAATATTTCTAGAATACCAGGTAAAATAATAGTAATAATACTACAATGGAATAAATACTTAAAGACGTGTATTCAACCAAGAATGGAGTTGAAAAAAATTGAGAAATCTAATTAAAAAAAATGAAAAACTTAGTGTTTACATAGCTTTTCAGTAAATCGCAATTGCTTTGCTTTGCACGTAAAACACTAACCCGCTTTTCTATATTTTTCACACTCGACGCAAACCTATTTATAACAGGATTCAACGTTGCGAAAACAAACTAAAATAGATATCTCGAATTTGTCATGAAATTATCCGGAGCAATTACGATTCATTTTTTATTTTCCAACAGCAGTTCGTTCACATTTGGCAACTCTAATCACAAACAATGAAAATTTACGAATTATTATTAGAATTCAATTCATAAAGTATAATTTGTAAATTATTTTTAGAATTAACGTATAGTTAACTACCACATTGAGTGATATCAGTGTTTGAGGAATTCATTAGAGCTAGTTATAACGTAAGAAAAGATCTAAACAGAGTTAAACAATCGGAAATAGTTTGCGTACTTGGATTTAGCTAGATAGAGATTATTTTCAGAATTAATACATCAAAATCATGATGAACGGTAATGAAGAGACTTTGAAACTAACATTTAAGAAAGAGAAACAGCCATTAATATTAAATTTATTCATGAAAACCATTCATGAAAATGTTTGTGAGATTCAAATCAGTAAAAATAATTTTCAAGCAAAATTATCTAGCCTAGGTCTCCCAAGTCACATGATAAATTGGATTTTATGATACATAAGCGAAAGGAATATGAAGGTACTTTGTAATAGTTCAATGTCAGAGTCAAGAAATATTGAAATCGGTGTGCCTCAGGGCTTGGTCCTGGGCCCTCTACTTATCTCGACATACAGGAGATGGGCCACGACTTTATCGGGACAAAATGTTGAGCAATTTATCTGCAAATCAGAAATACTCCTTAGTAAATATCGAAGTGAAATTTCTAGATGGATGCTAATCTTAAGTTGGATAAACTAGTATAAATCATACATGTTCAAAGATCAATGAAGCATATATTATGCCACGAAGCAACTGAAATCAACATTAAATGAATCAGGATCGCTCAGCATTCATTATGCCATAATATATTCTCATATCAATATATTACCTTCATGTTTTTAGACTATATTCAATTGTTGTGAGTTTAATCATATATTCAGGTATTTTTGACTATGTTCACTGAACGCGATGCTCAATTGACTTATTTTTGTCATATTCATCTTGAATTACCACATATACCAATCTTGATACACGTGTGTCATATCTCACACATATAATACGTGTATCTTCGAGGTTCAAAGTTGTTCTTCTTGGCTGAGACAACCAAACATACTTTTATAATTTTAGCGTTAGCGCATTTCTGTTTTCTCTCAAAGTCAGCTTGTTTGTACTACTTCTCGCGAATTTTATAAATAAACGTGTTTTCTTAGATAAATCACTCGTATCAAAATGTATTCGGATCTATCTGAACTTTTGGATGTATTCCAGGATTTATATTTTTATAATACATCGAGGATAATCGTCCAAAATAACATGACGATACGGCAGTTTGTGGAATGTGTATATTAATCCGTTTTGTGACCTGCGAAACATGCAGAATGACGTCACTGATTTTTTATTGAAATAGACTAATGAAAAAAGGGTTTAGATTTGATATCTCAATTATCAGGCTGTTTGAAAGTACCAATTTTTCAAGAAGTACGATTAATCAGTTCAAAATTATCGTAAAACAAGCTAAACAAAAATAATTCGATATTTTTTAGGACAATAATCCAAAATGCCACAGCCAAATGAAGGATTGAGTCTGATGACTACCTATTTGATCCTGATAAGTCTTCTGATAGCTCTTTGGGTTCTTTATTCTGGCCTCCTACAGTAACGAATTTCGGGTAAGTTCATAATTTAATATTTATTTATCTATAACATATATAGTCCGTCGTGATATTGGCCAGGAAAGTTGTATGAATTTTTTTGCCTAATATTCGATATTGTGCGAAAGCTATTTTCCGGTTTTTTGGCGGTGATCTGCAGGTTTTTATGCCGGATGTTTCGTCTACTACTGCGGTAGACATTATCAGATATATAATGGAATTGGCCGATACTTGATGAAAATCCATAATGAATTCAAAAAACACTGTTAGATTTTCACTAAACAGTTTTACAAAACCGCAACACGTGTTTCGACATACAATGGCTTCTTCGGGCGTGTCTTTACTGTAAAGACACGCAGTGCCCGAGTTGGTGCTCTAGTGCAGAGTATTTGACTCTGGTTTTATATTATCATTAGTGAGCGTGGCTTGGTTTCTCTCAATTGGATTCCCTGACCTTGTTTGTGAACCATCAAGGACAGGTAGCCAGATTTTAATAATGTTCATTCCCTCTTATTTTCTATTGAAGTTATCCCTGTGCTTTTGAATTTCTATTGCCTCTCTATACACTCTTGGATAGCAATTTTGAGTTTTATCGAGTATTTTATTGTGAGTTTCCATTGTGGAAAACTGCAGTTTTAATCTTCCTCTTTGAAGATGATCACTTGGTGATCGAAACACGTGTCGAGTTGTTAAAAATAATGATTTGGTGTTGGGAAAAAACTCCTGTAATATTCTTTTCATTTTTATATTACATCTCAATTGCTTGAAATATATTGTATTGCAGTATACTTTCACTGGAAATTTGTACTAACTGTAAAAAACAAGACTATTTGATTGAAAATCCAAGAAAGATGATTAATATTACCATAGTCTTGATCATCTCCTGATGGTGAAACTTGGTTGAGGAAATGCGCGTCGGAGAGATGATTTTGACACTTATACAACTGTGAAAATTATTTTTCATGGTATCCAACCATAGTTGCAAATAAATTATTCTCGTTATCTGGTCTCTATAAGAATATTTTTTGAACGCCTTCGGAAAAGACACGTCAAAACAAATCAAAAACTTTAAAATAATACATCAAAAGTGACATACTGGCAAACGCTTCGCCACGGCTAATTTGAATAATGAGACTGCTCTAAATCTTTCTTGCCAGTTTCAATTTAGCATCTAAAAATATCTGGGGAGTTATCCTTTTATACAGATGAAATAATGAAAGAATTTTTTTTTCTTTCGTGCAATTCAATGTTTATATGAAAGTAGCTGTTTCAGGAGGACTTTCTTTCAGTTTGTTTCTGAAAGTTACTTCTTTGCATGATCTACACATCCATGTATAGAGTTACTTATTTTGAAATTGATTACTTCCTTCCTTTCCTTGGAAGATTCCCTCATCCTTGTTTTTAGAAAGGCAAAAACTTTCTTTCCCAAAAATTAATCACTCCTAAAAATATAACGCCTTCAATTCAAATGAAATAATAGTTTCTCAAAAAATAATTATTCATATACTTACCTACATGAGGTTCTGAAATATACTTACCATGAAATAATTCGTTAATGGGATTAACGCTATAATTATTGGAAAAACTATATACATCAATAATTCATAAAAATAATTAACAACATTCAAGAATAGTTTGTTTTGGGGACTAGTGGTCGTTTCCAACTTGTCTTTCATCTTTCATAATTAGTATCTGAAAAAAAATTATAGGCAATAGGTAGAAATTTTACCAAAAAGTTGGATGTTCTTTAATTTTTTTCATTTTTGTTCGGGATTTTTTTCAATATCAATGGCGATTAAAACGCAAGGGCTTCATCATTAATTAATATTCGTCAGAAAATAAAGTACCTAATTGAACTGAAGCATTATTAGATCAGGTCGAGTCATGAAGTTATTTTTTTTCACGGGCAATTGAAAATATTTCAGGTAAGCTGTATACATATGTGATAGGTACATTATAAAGTCATTTTTATAGAAAAATTTGACAATTTTGATCGAGATTCGACAGTAAAAACAATGTTGAGTGTTTGATAAAAAGAGTCTATCAATTATTAATGCGAGTTTACCATATTTTTGTTACTCACCGTATATGTACAATTATAAAAAGTATTTCGAGATTTGTTATATCAAATAATACCAATAACATTGAACGGTTTAAATGAATACTGCATGTTTCACATTTCAACCAAATGAATTATGTACGCTTGAGGCACAGCCACTTGAAAATGTTTTATCACTCTGCTGCTTAAGGAAGAAAACTATAATTATAAATTACTATGAATGATTTACATTATTGATTTGAGAATTACGATACAGAGACATTACCTTCACATTTCATCATATTTATCCAATAAATATTCATTTCACTTCAAAACTAAAGCCATAATTCTACGTTATTGTTTATAAAAACTTCAATATTGAAAACAAAAATAAGCAAGTGATGGATAAATTATTGAAGTCTAGGAATATTACTGTATCAAAGGTATTTTCCATCTGTACGAAGGTGTGATCCAAAATTAGCAGTTCATTTTGAAATTTTGCCAAGGTGATGAAGGAATTGAGATGTTCTCTGGAAAACATGTAGGCAATACCAGTTAGTTTGCAGTGTTGGGGTTATTTATAAATTATTCGTTATTAACATGTTTTTTTTATCCATTAACAATTTCTTATAGAGCGAGTTCGTCAGTAGTTTTTTTGTTGCAGGTGCCGACAAAAATAGATTCCGTCATCGTGATATGAATCCCCCAACTCATCATTCATTGTAAAAATGCTGGCAGCAACGCAAAACCTACACCAACAGAATAATACTTCACCAACAGGATAATACGATGATATTAATGTTCCATCACTTGCAATTGCAGGTTTACTCATTTATATTTTTATAATTGTTAAGGTAACTGTTAAGTGTACAAGAATTATGATACGTGTAAATAAAATTGTTTGTTTTTATAGTATTTTTGTTATTTTGACTGAGGGTTTCAGTATTTCAAATTCAGATGAAGGTGTGTCATCTGCTTATGAAACATGTTATGGAATAATTAACTCCTCTACCAAAATAAAGCTATTTCGAATATTACTGGTGATTGAAACACGTGTCGATGTGTTAAAAATGAAGATTTGTTGTTGAGATACAACTGCAGTAATATTCATTACCTACTACACACAAGTAGTTATTTTTGTTTCTTGCAAAAAATGCTCTTTGCTAGGAATCGCACGTCAGAAGGTAAAACCTTGTTAATATTTAGCTCGTACAAAAGGTTTGGTAAACCTGTGTTCCCATAAGTCAGTTCTCATATAATGAAAGAGCTGTCAAAATAGGTATGAACACAATACGAGACCATGTCAGTTGGATTTTTTAATATCTAAAGAAATATAAGCACTCATAGAGAAACCGTATGAATGTGGCAGAGATTTCTTGATGAATATTATAGGATTTGATTTCCATTGTCTCAATAACTTGTTGCAATCCAGGAATGATGAATAATCTAGAATTATTGATAACAAAATATTTAGTTCCGGTGAAATGTAGTCAATTTAATATCTAGATAAAAAGAAAATACATAAACAAAAAAGTAATTTATAAGGAAATGAAAAATTGTAATCTGATATTAAAATAAAAGATAAACAAGAAAAACAAAATGATGGAAAAAAGTAGGCAGGGCATTTGTGAGTTCAATAGTCAGGTTCTACTTAAAACACTTTCCCACATCAGGACAAAAAAGCTGTCTCTTGACGCGCGTTTCGCTAATCAAGTCAGCATCATCAGATTATTCGTTTCCTGATGATGCTAACTTGGCTAGCGAGACACGCGTCGAGAAACAGTACTTTGTTCTTGCGGGAAAAATATTTTCACCAGACGATCAAGTGTGATATGCCGCTGAATTGTGACTTTATCGCTTCATCAATATTTGTAATAGAAGAGACAGGTCCGTATTTGAAAAAATAAGTTCATGGTGGCCGTGTTGAAACTAAACATTTAATCAGAGATTCATTGCTACACCATTATAGTACATTTCAAATTCAATAAAATTTTCGGCTTCCATTTTTTTATATTTGCTGGAATAACAATTCTTTTGTGAAAAGTCAAAAGCAGCATTTTTAGTTTACACTGCTCAACTCATGAAGGGGGAAAATCCCTGTAATTTTTTTGACCATTGTACTGTTCATGTTACATGATAAAAGAAACGATCTGTATAGAGAGGCAATAGAAAGTTACATTTTTGGGAACAAATTTGGGTGAACCATTAAACTTGGAATTGCACAAAGTCTGCAAGAAACTGAAGAAAGCATGTCACTAGGTAAATGAAAGACCGATAAGAATTATTGACCATCTATTATGATGTAAGTCTTATTTTCATAATTTCTCTCAATGTAATGTCTAGGAATTGTTCGAATTGAGCATCATTAAATTGCTTTACAATGCCGCTAAGATTTGATATTTGGTGGTAAATGGTTAAAACTTTCATGAATATTAGGGTTCCTCTCTACTTGGTTACCAGACCAGGTGAGATGACCAGAAAACAAAAAAAGACTCTACTCAATATCCTTATCATGATACAAGAACATTTTTAAGAGCAATATATTATATACTCCAAGTATTTTTCTTGAATTGGAAATGATTTACACGTTTGGTTCAATGCTTGTTTTCTTTTATAACACACTTCAAGAAGAATTTCTTCAACTCTAGCTATTACTGTATAGTTACTTTATTTTACTTGTACAAAAAAAAAATAGATTTCACAATTTTAACTAATTTAAGCTACTTGCATATATTATCTGTCACTGTTCTTGCATCTTTTTATTATGTCTATTTAACTTCTAATAACATGTATATATACACTAACTATAGATAAGCACAATTGCTTATGTTCAGTTCTGACTAGTCTGATAAAGTTTTATACTGTATGTACCACATGTATAAAACCTTTTAATGATGAACAAATTTCTATTCTATTCTATAATGAGAGATTTCCACTTGAAAGTTTACGCAGACGTCACAAATACTCCCGAGGATGCTGTCGTATAGCGAAACACGTGTCGTAAACTTTGTGGATGTCTGACATTAGAGTGTGTATTTGAATACGTAAACCCCTGAGATTTGAGGTCTTATCTATCCTTTGCCAACCTTCGGATTTTCTTGGTAGGCTTATATTTTATCCTGAAATCTTTTTTCGAGAAGGCAGCCAATCCAGTTGGTTACTTTGGGAATTGAAGGCAAAACGGATCATGTAATAATAATTAAATGACGATCACAATTAAATTACTGCTAGAAATTTAATTTCTATTCATCTCTTTAGTTGTGTGGATCAACATTTCGTGTACAATAAAATAGTTGTTGAATCATTCTCCAATAGACCATTTTCGTGGATTATAGGTTGTTCATAGATTCTAAAAAATCTCCTAATTGAAAAATTTTTTGGGTCCATACGTACTTTCTGTGTAATATCTGGATTAGATCCATTTTGGTGATTTTTTCTTTAAAGTACAGTTTTCTTTAAATGTTTTTGTGAATTTACGTGTTTATTTCAGAGGATTTTTAAATTTTAATAATATAATGGTTTACCTTGGTTCATTACTCATTATTTTTCAGTGTGAACATAACTTGTGTGCTCTTAAAAAGGTTATATAAAAAAAGTTCATTTTATTCAATCAGCAATCGACACAAGTTGTATTTGGTTATCTTCCAAAGGTATTTTTTCCCATTCCCTCAACTAAAAATCAAATAACAATCAGTAAAAGAATGGAATTTATTGAATGTCAACAATTCTAAACACTAGAAATTTAAGAAAAACACAACTGTTGCTATTTTTTTTCATTATTTTGAGGAAAATCAAACTTTTCATAAGGAACAGTTCAAAAAAATAAACGAGATCTATAAAAATGAAAATGTAACCTTTATTAATTTGATGATATAGTACATTGCATATTCTTCTTTCCTGCTGGTAGATTTCCTACCTTTACTAAACAAAAAATCCTTCTCAGATAAAATAATGTCCTTAAATCTAGTAGCGGCACTACACCTACCAATTTTTATTTCCGAAGTCCGCAGATGATTCAGTTTCAAAAATCAAATCAGTTGTCTCGGGGAATTTGTTTTCCCCTGTTTATACCAACAGAGTATTTGATAGATTTAGGAAACGATTCAATAAAAAATGTTAATGTACTGCAAAATTATCCATAGGCCTAGAGTCGCTACAACATGAAGAAATACCGAATCAAATTCAAACAATTTACCGCGACTTCCGAACAAAAAAGTCCACTTTTTGAATCTCGACAACTGTTGAAATTCATCGAGAAATTATCAACTACAAAAAAATAAACTTAGGAAGACTCGTCGGGGGTGTGCCATGCAATTCTCTCTTCATAGAATTTGATAACTACTTGCGGACACTTGACGTTTGCCTCTTTGGCATACACCAGATCTGTATCATCGCTGCCCTTCCATTTCATCAGGAACATCAGCTGGCCGGTTGTGTCTGAAGCTCCGATGATCTTCTCGGCATCAAGACCTTTCTCGAAGGCAGACTTTTCTTTGTCCTTGATCTTACCACCCTTTTTATCTTTTTTAATATCAACTACTGCCTCGGATTTTTTGCCCTTTTTGGGGGCTTCATCATCATCAGAGTCCTCTCCCTTCTTCTTTGATTTCTCGTCGTCTTTCTTGCTCTTCTTTTCATCGCCGTCCTTCTTTTTTCTGGGTTTGTCATCGTCTGAATGATCGTTGTCAACTTTCCTGGATTTGGGGCCGGCTGATTTCCGTTTTTTTTTCTTTTTCTCTTCCTCAGAGTCAGAGTCCTTTTTCTTTTCTTTTTTGGAATCGTCATCAGAATCATCCACTCGCGATTTTTTCGTTTTGGGCTCATCATCAGATTCGGGGGAGGCAGATCTGGCTTTGGACTTCTGAAATAAAAATAAATGTTGTAAAATGATTACCATCCCAGGTCAAAGTAATGTTTTCAAAAGTCAAGAATCATACATTATAAAATGGAGACTTATTAAATAATAAATTCAACACAAAAAACATGACTAGGAACTGTGAATTTCATAAAATACCTCAGCACTTCTTTATGCTACATTCAAAATGATTTTCAAAATCATTATTAAACCAATTGAAGAGTTTTTGCAATAATTTGTGATCCTCCCAATCAAAGGTTTTGGAGAAATCAGTATATTGCAGCCAACTTGCAACCTACTGTCCAATACTTGATGAAAATTCATCGGATACGGAAGTTAACTTGTTTGGAAGACTGATATAAATGTCAGTTGCTATTTTCACTATTCACTCAACATAAACTTTTGAGATTAAGTATTTCTGGTCCTTCTTTCGCCAATACATTACTAAAGAATATGTGCATTTTTTGTCCATATATTTCTGAAAAACTTTTGAGTCAGTTTGCAAGTTATTGTTGACTGTATGAATGTAATCAATATAACATAACTTGAAACAATCTGGCTTGTTTTCCCAATCATTTTAGATTCCTTAACAAGTTCTAGACAGGATGACACATTTAGAAAAGATATGGGTACTCTTGATAATTATTCAAATACTTTTCTTGCAATTAAAAAAATTGTTATTGGTTATTAAGAGTAGTATCTGGGCATTTCAAAGTTGCATCAATAGTAAATGGCACTTATTTATAAGAACAGAATCGCTATCAATGAATGATATCCCTACCTTCTTATCTTTGCTCTTTTCTGTTTTGGAGGAAGATGTGTTGGAGTCCAGAGAAGAAGTTGAATTTTCCCTTGTTCTCTTTTTGTCTTTCCCACTGGCTTTGGCTTTGAGTTTTCGGTTTTTCTCGAATTCTGCGATCAATTCAGGGCAATCCAGATTGTCTTCTGGTTCCCAAGTATTATCGTCTTCAGAATAACCTTTCCATTTAAGGAAATACTCGACTTTCCCGCCGACCACTCTACGATCTATGATCTTCTCTACAGAGTATTCTTCCTCGCTTTCGCTTTCTTCTACTTTCTTCTTGCCCATTGTGTTAACTGAAAAATATTGAGACTAGTTTTAACAAGGAATAAATACTGCAAACTTTGCATAAAATTTGGTGAAAAACAAGACGCCTTCACCGGTGATGAACCAAGCCAATAAACAAACTATTCGTTTGTAAGTTTTATTAGACTACATTCATTTGAACTAGAAAACATTTTTTTTTTAATTATGAAATTATTACCTTGATCTATAATAAACGCTGCGCAAAAACACAATTTCCAACAACCAAACCAAACACGAGCCGCCTTCAATCCAACAAACGGATAAAATGGCGGATGACGGAACGCGATGGCGCTAAAACACAAAACAAAAAACAAGAATAAGCGACTTAGCTTTTCTTCATGGAACGACGCATAGTTGAAAAAAACCACTGGATATTAACATTGTCCTGTCATTTGACAGGACAACATTGTCCTGTCAACATTTTGCCTCCACAAGCGGTTAAAGCATAAATAACATACACATTTTTACAAAAGCTAATGAACAGACATCATTTACAATTACTGAGAATGCTGCATCAACAAAACAAACTTTGCAACTAACTGATCTAGTAAAGACCCAGCTGTTAGTATAGACACGCCTGAAGAAGCTATTATATAGCGAAACAAAAGTTGCTTTTTTTAAACTGTCAAGTGAATATCTCACAATAAAATGTTTCTTGAATACTTTATGGACATTCATCAACCATCGACCGATTCCATCACATAACTGATCCAGAGTCCTAATATTGAAACTCAATGTATAAAAACTATTGCATAAATTGAAATAGGTATATTGTATTATCATAACGAGAAAATAGTATTTTATATTCATGATAGTGATTTCTGAACCTCTCTGTGCTTACATAAATAACACCACATTTAAAAGCAATTCTTCCTAGTGAAATCATTTGAAAATTTTCGTTTCTTCTGGGGATGAGAACCCATAAACTAGGTTGAAATAATTGTTCGATCCATAGACATGAATTGTTTCCTTTTACCTCCTTCCATAATCGTAAGTGGAATAAGTAAACAACTGTCACTCGGAGTACTACACAGATAAATCTCATTCAG
Source organism: Leptinotarsa decemlineata (assembly GCF_025532065.1). Taxonomy (NCBI): domain Eukaryota; kingdom Metazoa; phylum Arthropoda; class Insecta; order Coleoptera; family Chrysomelidae; genus Leptinotarsa; species Leptinotarsa decemlineata. The sequence goes on from NW_027412523.1 coordinate 5,617,547, forward strand.
AAACAAAATCACATTATTTTCATAAACTACACCTTACGATCTGATCTTCACAAAGTTTGTGAAGATCAGATCGTAAGTTGTAGTTAATGAAATTGCTATGGATTTTTATCAAGTAACGCTGAATCAATCAGAAATATCACATTTCCAAAAACTACTTGTTCACAACTCACAACTCTGATACAAGACCAATGAATAATTCAAAGTCTGTCTGGGAATACTCAACAAGTTACTGAAATTTACTGCGTTGCCATATCTTTTCCTCTGTCATAGTGAATGTGGACGTTCGTCGGGATGAGAAGGTGGAGGATGTGCTCGTTCACATTCGTATACGTATACGAAATTCGAGATCGTACGTTCATTGAATGTATACGTTTGTGATGTAATGAGCGAACATTTCATAGAAGTGCTCTTCTGCTTACGACGATTGTTGTCTTCAGAAGCCATTTGATACTGATGGACTTTCACTTTTTCATATTGGCATTACTGACGAAGTGTTTATGTCCTTTATATAAATGTCTGTTGTCATTTGTCATATGTGACGTTAGTCGTTGTCGGTAGTGTTCGTGTCGTGGTTCGGATACCACAGAATAATTCGTTTGACACTTTGACAAAAAGCGCGTCATCGACTTTGTGAAAAAAGACGCCATCGAGACTATTTTTGGTTTTTTGAGTGTTCACAGAAAGTTCGAAAAGCGATTCACTGGTCCTGTTATATTTCAATGGGAGCTCCGGTTCAAGGTAGAGGAGGAAAACGAGGAGCCGCTAATCAAAGAGGGAACGGAAAAGGAAGAGGTCAGGGGCGTGCTTTTAATGGTTTTCCGCCCCCGCCTCCTTTCGGGCCGCCAGACATGATGATGAGACCGCGAGGACCTTTCCGAGGAGGCATGGGAATGAGGCCCCCTATGCCTATGATGCGCGGTGGCAGGCCGCCCATGAGAGGCAGACCGCTGCCTCCGCCACCCCCTCGAATGATGGGTCCCCGAGGCCCCATGATGCCTCCAATGAGGCCCCTGCCGCCGGGAATGAGGCCACCTCCCCCGGGCATGCGCCCGCCTCCGCCCATGATGATGATGGGCCCCCCGATGCGAGGAATGTTCAGAGGGGGGATGAGAGGCAAGGCGAGGTTTCCGCCCCCGATACCGCCGAATGGATTCAGGGGGGTCAACAAGAAGAGCAAGGTCATTAAAAAGACTAACAGACCCTCTCTGAAGAATGTAGATTTGACAAAGTCCTGGGTAACGGAAACCATAAAAGCAGAATTCGCTAAAAAAGAGGAGTTATTAGCTGCAGCGAAAGCCTCACAGAAACAGGAGGACTGGATAAAGTACCGTGAACAGAGAGAGAAGTGCAGCAAGGTGTACCAGGAAGCGGAAAAGAATGCAGGAGGGCAACCCGAGGTGCGTATCCCGCAACTATTGCCCGAAACAAATTTCACGCGAATAACGGCACCTATTGATTACACGGCAGACGTCTTATTATAGGTATTTCATTGAATCACATTATTCTCCTTTGCTCCTATTACTCTATTGTCAGTAGACTTGTTTGATAATTTTTCATTTGGAGGGACTTTCATATTTCTGAGAATTGTACAGAATTTTCAATAGGAAATTGGTATTTTACAATTTACTAGCATACTTTGGAGGTCTGAAAGTTCAAATTGCACAGTGAAGTGTTTTTATTATCTGTTGTTTATTAAGAATGCTGCTCAAAATGCCCAAAGTCAATTTAAATTTATAATCTTATTTCTCCAATTTTACATTACCATGAAACTTATAAAGACTTAATATTGGTTCTTATCAGGAAATTTTTTATTTCTATAGGAAAGAATACTGATTCTCTACTCTGCCATTTTTCTTTAACTTCAAAATAACTTTTCTATCAAAGTCCATGAAATTTCGGTAATCTATTGAGTAAATAACCCTTTTTTTCCCTCGACCCTCTTATGTTTAGTTTCTTTGATTACTGGATACATTTTATATATAATTTACAACAATTCATACTAAAGTTTACATATGTAAAAAAGGATTTGCGAACTAACAAGTGATCATATTTTTATTGCTTATAGAGCTTAGTGAAGACTAGTCAATTTCAACAGTTAAGTCACAGTTATGTTTAATAACATCACGGAAATTCTTGACATCTTTGACTTTTCAGGTTATAATTTCTGTTTCTACTGCTTGTCCTCAATTTCTCTCACTCACGACAAGTAGGATAAGTGAGAGAATTCTTTTTTCTCTGTTTGTGAAAGTAGTCATTTAAAAATACCAGTCTAATAATTTAGATACATTTTCAAATCTTAGAAGCAACAAGTTATTTATACAGTCAATTTGAATAAATGTAGAGCTGAAAAGGCAAAAGTTCTGTGTAATTTTGAAAACAATACTAGAATAAAAACATATTTGTCTCGTTATCGAATTTACTTTTTGGTACCTCATTCAGAGAACAGTTGATTCTTCCGAAATAAAACTTTTATTCTAATTCCTTTATTTCATAATATTTTCTGTACTGTTTGTAGTTTTGTGTTGAAATCTTCGACAAGTCCTGTAAATCGAAAAACTATCTCAACAATCTCACAATTGCAATTATCCAAATTACCACTAGTGCAGATCTTATCCATATACTGGTGGTCTTCCATGGATTGCAATGAGACAACTTAGTTTTCATTGTTTTTTGATTCAATGAATGTAACATAATTTGGCCAAATTGACTTGAATGAGAATATTTTTTCGTCTGTTGGGTTATCCTATTGCAACAAAGTGGAATGCCCCCATTATCAGCCTCTTGTGGGTTTCTACAGAGAAATTTATTCAAAAAATATTTTCAAATTATTTTATACCAGTGTACGAGTTATATTTTCGATAATTGCAGTATCATCATAGCAAAAATAATCTGATGAATTGAATCTTTGTCAGATGATTTTATGTGATGAATTACATTATTAAAGACTTGAAAAATCACATTTTTGAAATGGTATTACATTACTTTTTGCTAGCCTATTCTGCATAAATAGTTCATGCTATAACAAAATGTCATATTATTTATAGAACATGTCCTCAAGTCTTTAATGAAAAATGATGTACAGGGTGATTTATATTGCAATTATTCAGTTTAGATAATGAATTGAAAGTGCATTTGAAATCAACCTTTGCATTTCCATTATAAAGTACAGGTACAAAAATTTATTAACAAATAAATAACATTCAGTCAGAACGTAAAATGAATGTCATTGCTTCTGATTGCTTTTTATTACCTTTGACCTTCTAAATGTTTTAGTTTTCTGGTTTCCTGAATATTTGCCTCGTTGTTATTTCGGTTCCATATTACATGCCCTCATATATTTCAATTATTTACTTCCAATTATTGCATCAGACAGCTTCTTTTGCTTGACATCGTCATTATGATTTTCAAAGGCGGTGACATTCATTACAATTTTGACTAAATGTAAAAAAAAACTGCTTTGAAGTTTGTCACAAAAATTTTCATTTTCAATTGAAATATTTTCAATTTTTGTAGTTGCTTTACATAACACCTCATGAATTTCTGACTCCTATGTCTAAATCGATTGGGTATCTTTACAGGCTGAAAGCAAAACAGAAACTGCAGAGACGAACAAAAATTCACAAAGTCAAAATGATGAGTCTCACCCTGTCTCTGAGACTGAAATATCTGATTCTACAAATACTGATACTGGAGTATCGTCAACTTAAAATTAAAGGCCACACAAATTTTACACCTTGACTAGTGTTTTCTCAAGTTTAATAGATGTAAAGTTCGTTTAAAACATTTTATTTTCCCGTTGTATGTCTGTGGACTCTTTCATGATTGTATAGTTTAGATTTGTACTTTTATTTTGCTTTTTGGTAACAAGCAAGATTCTCCTACACTGTATAGTGTTTTCTCTATGAATGAATCATAGTATTTTTTAGAGATCTTAATTGTTAATTACTTTAATTTAACATAACAAAGTACCATCAGGTATTAGATTTATTTACTGTAATTACTCTTTAATAAATTAACTTATAGAAATACAAAGTCGATATTTTGATTTTTTGTTAGTTTCTCACTAATGCTCTCCAAGCAAAAAGTTTTTCCTGGGCAGGTATAAAACTAATGAAGTTGATTTTTTATTATAAATATGAAATATAGTTATGAGTTTCAGAATGTCCCTCTAGTGCCAAATGCCTTAGAGTTATTGATGCAGAAATTTCAAAGTTATATCTATATAAAAAACCTGTTCACAAGTCTGTTAGTTAGTTGAAGACTAAACAAAAACGTTGAAATTTTCAAATGAATTTTTTACATCCATCTAAAATTTTCAGTGTAGCAACTAGCCTCTTCTGATTATGACTCAGAGATCTGTTTCAAAAAAGTTCTGCAAACAATCATTCTGGTTACAAGTTTTAAGAAATCATAACATCGTTTCCTCCTGATGATACCAACCTGTTTGAAGAAACACGTGTCGGACACAGTGTGTTTGCTTTCAGACATGTGGGTAAAATTATTTTTTAGTTTCTTACTACTTTAGGTTCAACTTATACACACAATTATTTTACATTGTTAAAACTGCTCAGGAAAAATATTTGTTATTCAATTTCTTGAGACATTGCTAAAAGTTAACTTTCAAGTAAGAGAATACTACCTTACTTTTTGAAAAAACTTGAGCAATCGCATACAAAATAATGTTTTTTCCATATAGCACTTTTCTTTGTGTAAAAGTGATTTATTCTTCAGCGGTGATGATCAATACAGAGAACCAGAATATATTTATTTGAATATGGTTAGTATATGAAAATTGTTATTTGTTTAATTCTGAACACAAGTATACAATCATTGGAGTATTTTCCACGTCATATCCACCATCCAAGAAACTCAAATGTTTTCTTGCAATTCAAAGGAGATGTCCCAGTAAGTTAATTTTTTTTCATGTGAAACTTCCATTAATTTTAAATAGATAAAACACGTTTTCAAAGTAGTTTCCATACGATTGTCATTCAGTACAGTTTTTGTCTGTTTTGTTACATTATTTGTCTTCTGCTGCGTATATGTCTTTTGGTGAGTGGCCAGACTATTCAGAAGACAATTTAGTTATTTGCAAGAATTATGAATGATTCATGATATATATTTAGGTCTAATCCTTCTGTCACATTAAAAATGTTTAAATAAAAATGTTAGTTGTTTTGTAGACTCTTGAAAATGATGAAATCTGTATTTTTATAAAAAATTTCAGATATAGAACTTGTCTATAACATAAGAAAACATAAAACAAAGTATTGAATAAATAATTTGTCATCAACCATTCACCCACTGATGTATACGCAGAAATCATGAAATAAATACTACAACATTGTTTTCTCTAGGTATATGAGTTTGAAGATTATGCACACCACGAAGATGAGGAATTTGATGAAGAATGCGATATTTATGAGGACGAATCTTTTCTAGCAGACAGTTACAAAGAAGCAACTTGCTACAAAGAAAATAGTCACTACCAAGAATCCTCTGAGAGTGTTTTTGAAGAAAGTAATTGCGACGAAGAACACTGCAATCAGCTCTTTTCCTGCGAGACTTGCGACAGAGACTTCTCCACTGAATTTCATTACAACAAACACATGTCAGAGCATCGAACTTGTAACTTGGACGGATGTCAGTTCACCGCCCATGAGAAAGTCATAGAAACGCATATTCGGCTTCAGCACTCTACCGGTCTTTACAACAAAATCAAGAATATCAATACCCCTGAAGAAATCGCTAGGTGGATAGAAGACAGAAAGAGAAATCGTTATAGAAGTGACAAAAAAGAAGAGGAGAAGCAGGTGCAAGAGGCGAAGGTTAAGAGAGGGGAGAGGATTGGAAAGAATGATAATAAGTTTGGGAGGAATAATTATAGATGTAAGTTTTTTGTTGTTATTTTTAAACAATATTTTCTACTTTATCAAAGCCGTAAAGTTTACTTTATAGTAAAAGTAGTCTGTGAAGGCGTAGCAGGGATATTTTATTAAATAAAGTTATTGAAGTTACAAAACATTGATATAAAGTTATGAAAAGCTGTCAAGAAATATTGAATGGAACTGGATGATACTTGAATAAATTCCATAGAAGAAATTACTAATGATATTTATTTTAATTCTCGCTATAATTCAACTACTTCTCCGGCTGATACCACGCTGGATATTGAATTATATCTAACATACATTTATTCAAGATACCTCACAGAGGTTAGTCTCCCGGATGTTTCTCGTTCATCCAGCAATAGGACCATGCTGAAATTATTCAAGTAGATCACCTGCAGGCTGGTTTCGATGTATTATCTCTGTTTTTTTATAAACTACACCTTAAGATTTGATCTTATATTTAGGAGCTTTGTCAATAAGAATTCTATTCTTCAGATAATAAAGCATGCTTTGATTTGATTTGATTGATTTGATTTGATCTTCACAAACTTTATTTTCACAAAATATATCACGAAATGTTTCGCTATCACAGTAGCTTTTTCGTAGTGAAATTATGAAATCACTATGGATCTTCATCAAGTAATGTCCTAATCAATCGACACCTTTTTTTTGTGTAATCCAATAGGTAGAGTAGACTTCGCAGATGAATACTTACTCACTTCATGTTATTCTAATTAATTGCAAATATATTATTAAGTGTTTCCTTTCTTACAGTGCAGAAAATTGGAAATGGCCAGAGACCACTCCCGAAAACGAAAGCTTGCCGATCCTCCACACAGCATTCCCCCTTTGTCAAACGAGGCCTTCCTTTCAAAGCCAAACCTCAACCTTCGCTTGTCAACATGAAAAGCGATTGGAATGGAACCATGTTCCCCTTTCGAGGTACATCGAGTTTGACAGACGTCAGCAACGAAGAACAAAAAAGTGATTACGAAGATGATGAATGGACTGCTGCTCCTGCAAAACACGTGGTCAAGTTGAATAATGCCCTGAGCACTCTGATGGGGGCTTACATGAGCGGGGATGATTCTGAGGAGGAAATCACTATCGTTAAAGATTCGGTCATGAAGGACAGTCCTGAGAAACAGGTCGAAGAAAAAAAGATAGACTCTGTAGGCAGTAGTAGTCAACCTGAAATAGCCCCTGTCGTAGATAGTGATGGAGAACCTCCAACTGAAGTGAAGATAGAAAAGAGGCCAATGCCAGAACCACCAGTTCATATGCCAGCAGAGACCAATATTGAAGCAACTGCTGGCCATGGTGTGAAAAGGAAAAGAAAGCATGGGAAAACAAGGTCTAACTGTAAAAATAACCAAGCCAAAACAAATGGCACAGATTCAAAGAATACAGGGGTTCGTAAAGATAATTTTCCTTATGACAAGTTCAAGAAGAGAAAAGCTACGCTTCTGGAGAAATTGTTGGAGAACGAAATAAGAGAGGAACGCAACTTTTTGCTGCAGTGCGTCAGGTATATTGTGGAAAACAATTTTTTTCAAAAAGAAAGCTAGTCTTGTTGTTGAAATCTCGTATTATATGTTGTTAATAATAAAGTTTGTTACACTATTTCAAGTATGGTTATTTTTTTGAAATGGAAAGGTCATGTACACACATTATCAACTTCAATTAGATCAGAGCCTGCATTTATTTGTGATTGTACATATGTAGGTGTTATTTAATTTGAACATATAAGTATGTACTGCAACTGACTTTGTCAATGGGAATTATATTCTTTCGCCGATAAAGTATATTCTGAATCTATGCCTGAAGTTGGCTAGGCTTCAATAATAAATTTCTTAAAGATAAACTATACGCTACTGGTATAAGACGTCCAATGCCTGACTTCTAAGTTCATATTTATATGAATAATAATTTCATTAGTCTCAAGAAACACAGTTTTTAGACACGTCAATACAATTTCTAAAATAGCTTCGAGACTATAAGATTCGTCAATATAGTTTCTAAAAAATGCTTGTAGATAAATTAGAGTTACGAAAGAATACAAGTTAACAAGATGAAATTCCAATCGTATAAAAATTGCCTAAAATGTAAAGCCATAAGCTTTATAAATCAGATAGCTAACATATTTTATATATATATATATATATATATATATATATATATATTTATATATATATATATATATATATATATATATATATATATATATATATATATATATTCAAAGTTGAATAAAAGTTCGAGTGGTGGCCACAAAAGTCTCTTTCTTCTTGAAGAACTTCAAAAAATTGATCAATTTCATTTAAAGTATGTTTGATTAATATTTTTTTCAATAAGTTTTTGAATCTTCTAGATGACAAGTTACGAAATTCTATAGATAAAACATTGTATAGCTAAATACCTGTTCTTTTCAACCTATTAGCTATAGGAACAAGGATTGATTTATTTCTTGTATCATGTTGGTGTATATCCTTGTGTGCAACATTATTCATCAAGTTTTGTTGACCAAGAAGCAGATTTTCATAGACAATAACTGCTTCTTATTGCATATTTTTGAATGACAAATATTAATGATCTACCAGAATATATTAACGACAGGCTAATAAATAATATACGCAGACGATTTCTTGGTGGTGGTTGCACAGACTCCTGAACAGTGCTGCCACAACGTCAATTCAAAAGTACCGAAATTTACAAGCCCGCCCCAGGTCCACTTAAGTGTGGCCACATTTGGATTCAACAACAACGTTCGTTACCAACTGGCCGGATAGCCTTAGTTGCTGAGGCCATTGAATCGAAAAAAAGAAGAAGAAATTTACAAGAAAATAGTACCCAAAATATACCGCGCAAGCCTAAGCATGGCACATGCGCATAAGTCATTTCAGACCAAATGCCAGTATTGCCAAACGTGTAACACACAGAACTTAAAAGAGTTCTATGTTTAAGTTCTGTGGTGTAACAATGTTATCCATTTAAATTCGTAAAATATATGGAGTAAAAAATTTGCTGGAAACTAAGAAATGTTCCTTAAAAGAAAGATCATAATCAGAACATTTGATAAAAATGTGTAAGTAGCTAGATTCGAAAATTCCCATGGATATCATGATTTTCAAATCGGAAAAAATATGTTTGATAATTTTCCTCTTCTGAATATTTGAAATTTCCGACACGGTTCCACAAAGTTCTGTTTCTGTGTGATATTGAATATGAAAGGCAAAAAAGATATTCTCGAACTGTAAATATTTTATTTGTACCTACATCACAAAAATAAATAAAAAACAATCATAAAATCTTTCAAATGAACAATGCGGAAGATTATGTTCTGACAAAAACATGCATAACTTCAGTTCACTTTCTTGCACAGATGTTGCCAGCTTTGTTGATGGAAGGTTTTCCATAACAACTTGAATATTCTGGGATCTTTTTAAAAAACTCATCTTGGCTATATGCTTTTTAGTCTTGCTGTGACGAACAATGTGACTCTTCCTTCCCTCTAAAATGAGATTGCATGATTTGCAGTATGGTTTACTATCCCTATTTGTCAACCACTCTGAGAACTCCTTAAAAGTAGTAATATATTAATCTTCAAAATACACATTTTTTATTTTTACTCACATCATCCCATTTTAAATTATACTCATAAGTTATTTTAAACTTCTTTTTATAGAATGTATCATCACCTCTATCCCCAGAATTATTTTTCAGATCTGGGTCTGATCGTTGATTTTCAAACTCGCAAATTGGGATATTTCCATTTTCTTCTTTTGAATTTGGAGTGTCTCGACCCAATGCTATCAGGTACCTAATAATGAAAAGAGGGATACATATTTTAAGTTCATTTTTAGTCAATTTTATTTCTACCTGTCCATATTCCTATTTATTTTGACAAAACAATAAAACCAATTTTTCAAAGGTGAGGTGTGGGGTTAAAAGTTAAAACTGCTGTTCTGCTGACTGACTGACAGATGACAGAACCACAGTTCACAGACACAACACAGAACACAGGATTAAATAATGCAGAGTTGTGATGATTTCGCAATTTTGACACAAGTACGTTATTTGCTGATCTGGAACTTGAAACACGGAATTGCATTGTTGCTACACATATTGTTGTTATTTTTTTATTGTACTCGATGAGAGAAAGTGAAAATGTAAAAAATTGAGATTATAGTAAATAGTACCGAATTATCTACATATTGATCCAGGTAGTACCTTCGTATCAAAATCATGGAATAGTACCAAATGCGGTACAATAGAACCTTAACGACAGCACTATTCCTGAGGAATTGCTGAATGCAACGAAAATCGCTTTTTGAGTTACTTTAATTTTGTCCGACAGGTGGCTTTAGTAATTATCGTGTACTACCCTATCAGCGGTGAAATGGCTTTAACTGTTGGACGCAAACAATTAGTTATTTCTGGTGTCAGTAATTTTTTAAAATCAATCTGTGAAAGAAGAGATTGAAAATTATACTTAGGAAAGTTATTTCTGCAAAATGAAATAAAAGCAAATTTGTTTTCATTTTACCAACAACTACAGTAACGTTAGTTACAAATATAAGTGGTAAAAAACATAGATAGTAGTAGTTAGTAAGGTAGTAACGGCTACACCCATCAATTTATTATTATATATTAACAATTCGAAAGCAATTAATTCGAAAAAAAAATGAACTTGAAATGAATTTGGTCAAACAACAGTGTCCGAAACAGACTTTTATATCTATTTCACTACTATTAGTCTTGAAATTATGTTTTTCAAACGTGATTGGGTGGAAAAATGGCGTTTTGCTACACTATACTTGTTAAATTGAGATCATTCAATATTATTATTATCATCATTTATTATATTCATTACGATTATTATATCTTCATATATCTAATGAAGCAGTGATAGTCTTATTCTTCTATATTTTACGAATTCCAAAAATGTCAGGAATACTAAATCTTTTATTGAAACTTTCGATAGTTTCCAGAAACGATGTATTTGTAAAAAGTTAAAATAAATTACTCCATGTAAACATTCAAGTCTGAAACCAATAATGTAAATAAAATACATATTTCACATATGTACTGTTTCAAAGATTTATCCGATTCGCAGTAGAGTTCAAATATTTCATTTCATTTGTGGCAGGCGAACTTCGGAAAAAATTGGCTTCCTTCCAACAGATATTTACCGTTTGATTTGTCAAACACGCTAGTGCCCTCATCGGTAATGTATTTTTCTATTTCATAGTAAATTTGGTGGGTTAAATAGTCGTATCAGCTTAGGACATAATATAAATTGAGAAGATCTTGCCTCTCCCTAACTTCAGACAAGTTTAAAATTGAAAAAAAAATTGTAGTAGTTTCATTTGTGAATAGACATGTTTCATTCTATTCATTTAAATATGGATCATTTCATGGTCCTTAAAACTTTTTTGTATATCTAATACTATTTTGAGATATATTACTATTATTACTATTTTTGTTGATGAATGAAAAATAATAATAATGTCTATAAATACCTGAAGTTTGGGAAAAACTTTTGGAAAATTCATCAAAAATGGTTGTATTGAATCCCGAGACTGGTCGGGATCTGTGCAGCTGGTTGGGTCATGTGAAGCTGTCTCGAATAGTTGTAATGGTCCTAGCCATTCTAATATTTACACCTCTCATCACACATTTTTACTTGTCCAAAGTAGAAAGAAGTTCCTACCTCATTGAGCACAGCGCACATTCGCACCAAGACCTTCCCGAAGAATTGTACGCTTTCAAAGAGTCTGATTTAAGAGTAGGCGTAGAAGAATTACTCAGAATTAGGGGTTCGGTATTGAGTGAATTGCGAGATATCGAGAAAAAACGACAACAATACAAACAAGAAATCCAGAGTTACCTCAAGAATATAGAAGAATTGAAACAGGAGCTGTCTCACCAACAAACTAATTTGAACAGATTGAAAATCTCTGTGGAACAAGCCCAAGTAGCACAACAAGAGGCTTTACAACAAAACACTCCTGACTTAGCACTGCCCAAGAAGCTCACCGCCGATACTCAGCCCGCCGTTTTGCCTTCGATTCCAAGGAACAGATCGAAAAGATGTCGAATGTTCAACTGCTTTGATCATTCACGATGTTCGTTAACTTCAGGTTTCCCAGTGTACCTCTATGACCCTGATCAGTTTCCTGTCATGCACGACGGATGGGACGTGGATGGGTTTTTGAAAACCACCCTCAAACAAACTCTAGGCTATAACCCTCACTTGACTAATGACCCTAAGGAGGCTTGCATTTACTTGGTGTTGGTTGGCGAAGCTTTGAAAGACACTGACGATGTGAGCGAAAACGTGGGAAATCATCTGAATTTGCCCCCTTTGGATTCTGATGCTCTCAAAAGGCTGCCATTTTGGGGAGGGGATGGCAGAAACCATGTTTTGCTGAACTTGGCTAGAAGAGATCTCACTGCCGTTTCGGGAGATGTTTTTTCCTCAATTGACACTGGTAATTTTAAATTACTCATTATATTCATTGAACATAATTTTCAACTAGTTGTTTGAATTTTATAAATGAACGCTTACTTTCTTTCTGAGGGGCAATAGATTTTTGACAGGATTTGACAATTATCGTTCAAAAGAGATATTCATAAAAATTATGTCAATTTTCAAGAGCAGCAGAAATGAAAATAATTAAATGAAAAATAAATTTAAAAAAAAATTATCATTTACAGATTACATTAAACATCTCCGACAATGTATATTGTTGGTGAAACTAAATAAAGTCAAACAGCTAATGAAACCAGTTTTGTAATAGAAAAGTCTTAATGTTTTTCTTGAAAATGTTTGCGATCTTAATAAGACACTCTCGCACCTCATTATCATTTAAGGTTTAAATTGAAAGGAGTATATGTTTAAGGGAGATTAATTTTCCTGCATCAAGATGCAGAAATAGAAAGCCGAAGCCTTTCTTTCCCGTCATTTAAGGTATTTACTTAAAATGAGAAAACAGTAATTGAAATTGATTTGTTTTTACAGAAACCATGTTGACATTTTGTTAAAATATTTCTATCATAAAGATGCTTTGAGAATCTGTCTAGGAAACATTATTCAATATCGATATCTTTTTACATATGCAAAATGACTCTTTAGAGTCTGAGTCGTTTGTCATTAAATTAGTTTTTTGAATTCATCAAACCATTCCACGTTTCTCCTGCAGTATTGATAAAATACTGTTCTACGCTCATCTGGGCATTTTACTTCATTGTAATTGAACAAATAATAAATAAATAATAATACAAATACTCATTTGCAGTATTATTCAATTTATATTCTAACATTTGATTTCAATTTAATTCTCAAAGGAAACTGAAAGGATCTCAGAACTATACTATAGTTTCCTTAAATCCTCGCTAACATTGCCTTAGTATGTTATTAGAGTATTGTTGTTTGAATAAATAATAAATTTTATTACCCTTTTGGTGAAATTTTCACGTTTTCAGAATTTTCTGCGATACAGATAAATAAAACAAATAGTTATATTTTTTGATATATTGCTGTTGCAGAATCAGTTGATCTCATTATTGAAAAATTGCAGGTCGTGCAATCTTAGTCCAATCAACATTCACTCAAGATCTCTACAGGCCAGGTTTTGATCTCATTATCTCTCCCGTCCTTGGACCGCCAGGCGGTGACGTCTGGCAAGAGTGTGCCCCCATGCTGCCGTCTCGTAGAAAGTACCTTCTCACTTTCCAGGGGGAAATGAAGCCTCTTCAAAAAGCTCCCTCACCAAAACCCAAAATATTTGATGATTTGGAAGAGAGCGGTTCAGAATTGGACAAGTTTGTGATTGATCATTTGTTACAGGTAAGCAAGCCATTGAAGCGAAAATTGTGAAGGAGAGAAAACATCAATTATGTACATTTTTCACAAGAACTTTCTCTGGGATAAGTATTAGGTCCCATTGTACATAAATGTAAGAGATATAAAAACTGTATTATCTAAAGAACTTTATCGGTGTAGGTTGTGTCGTTTATAGACAGATACATTTTTGTTTAATAATAATGATAATTATATGTATTATCCACTTGACAACATAAATTGTATGGGATTATGATAGCAGATGTAAACAAACGTTTATTGGGTGATAGATTGTTTAATTGGTTAATTTCCTTGCAGCTGTCCAAAAGTGGGACCTCAGACAAATTCCTGTTTGAGTTCATATGTAATCCTGCAAGTGATAATACCATCAATACTGGAACTCAAGATTGGGCTTTATGTGGAACGGATAGCAGTCGTAGAGCTGTCCTGAAGGATTCTACATTTGTTTTGATATTTGCGCCTGGTCATATGGATCTTCTGTCGACTCCTTTGCTCCAAGCTCGGGTTTATGAATCACTGAGATCTGGTAAGGAATTATGAAATCTTTTTTTCTAAACACACTAGAGAATGTTACAGATTACTTCGTTGATATACTGAAAAAGATTTATTTTTAGGGAAATCTAATTTAATTTTTTTTTTGTGAAAGAATGGCTTTAGCTTTCTACTTCTTCATTTTTATCCAAAAAAAGTGGGTATCTTCCAAAAAAAGGAAGAAGGTAATTAATTTCAAATTTAGCTCTTTACAAAGATTGTAGGTCATTCAAAGAAGTAACTTTCAGATACAAACTGGAGGAAGAAGTCCTCTCAAAATAACTGAATTCATATAAAAAATGAATTATTATTGTCTTTCTACTTCCTCATTAATATATTAAGAGCATAGTACTGAATGAAAACCGAAAAATATCAATGAAAATTCTTCATGAAAATGTATACATCATATTCATAAGTTTCTTATGAATATAATCTGTCTATCTGAACAAATTGTCTTCAAATATGAACATTGAATTAGACGGAAACTTTTTCTTGTCCAATTTGTATACAACAATTGGAAAAAAGGTTGTGGCTTTATACTTCTCTACTTAACAGGTGACCATTATCAGGAGTTTTCCAGAACCATTCTGGAAGAGTTTTTGATAATCTCAACTTAGCGGATCGCTATAGAGTGATTTTTCAACAAGATGGTGCGCCCCCACACAATACTCGAAACGATAATAATAATAATAATTTTGTCTTCTCGTTTGGACCAATTTGAATAAATTCATGCCTGAAACCTAAAATAGCAAATATTTTATTGGCTAATAAATAATTTCTGATAAATGCTTTGAATTTATTCAGATGGTAATTTTTGAGTGAATTTGGAATCCTATTTTGAAGACAAGGTGTTTAATATGAGAGAAAAAGTCCGGAAGTGAGATGGTTTGTTTTGTTGGTGGAACTGATTTTGGAATCTCAAAGTGAGGTTATGAATAGCAGTGCGGAATTTAATCTTGTTAATAGTTTTAAAATCTGTTAACATCTTTTCAGACAATGGAAGTCATCAAAAAAAATTGTCAAGCGCAATCAAACATATGTTTTAGTGTATTTGTGTGTTTACAGGAGCAATTCCGGTTGTCTTAGGGGGAGACCAGATAAAACTCGCCTACGACGAGGTGATCCAGTGGAGACGTGTCGCCTTGTTTCTACCCAGAACACGTATAACTGAACTTCACTTTCTCCTGCGTGCCATCCCCGATGAAGACGTGCTCCTGCTGCGGCGGCAGGGGCGGCTAGTGTGGGAGCGGTACCTGGCCTCGGTGCAAAGCACTCTGGATACCATCGTGGCAGTATTCAGGGATCGACTTAACATACCGGCGCTGCCCGCCGACACTTTCCTTGCCGTTAGCGTCTTCAACGATACCTTCCAGCCGATACAGGTTCCTGTAAGTATGACTCTAAAGTTAACTGAAATTTTCCTGATTCTGTAAGCCTCAAGTTTACATGACAGTATTAGGCAAATAAGGAAGTAGTTTATTGTGTTACTTGAATATTTCTCTGCAGAGTAACCTCTTTTAAACATAATGAATGATTGAAAATAATCCCAGTAAACAGTATACTTTCCTGACCTAATAGTATTATTACTATTTATTACAAATGGCCTTAAGTCTATTGTTGATATGAAATTTAAACTTGATAGCCAAACAGTATGTTATATTGATTATCAAAATAATCTTTTTGGAGATGAGTTGTTATCCATTCGAATAACGTAAATTCAATGAGGTTGAAAAACCAAAATAACCAGCCTTATGCCCGTTTAGACCTAACAAAATATGTATAAAGCATAAATTAACCTTGTTTTTATCTGTACCTTAGGTTGCCAGTGACATTGAACAAGAAGAGAGTCTCGGTCCTATGGAGCCCCCTTTCGACAGTCCATCTTTCAGGCGAAACTATAGCTTATCGTTGGTGCAGGGCTATGAAATTTGGAACGACTGGGGCGATCCATTCCACCTGTATCCTGCACTGCCCATGGACCCCGTTATGTCTTCAGATGCAAAATTCATCGGTTCGGGTAGGGGCTTCAGACCCATCGGTCAAGGACAAGGAGGAGCTGGTAAGGAGTTTTCCGAAGCCCTCGGAGGAAATTCGCCAAGGGAACAGTTCACCGTTATTCTGCTGACTTATGAGAGGGAGCAGGTGAGTTGAAAAAGTAAAATTGGAATTGAGGATGCTGCCAGGTTGATCTACTATCATATTTATCTGTTACTGGATAATTTTTTTTCACCTGCATTGGTGTATTATCCAATTTTCTCATATTTAACTAGAACTTCGTTTTACCAGTCAGAAAATACAAACTTTCTGTAACAATAAACATGTCTGAACGTATAGAGAGAGAGAGAGAAAGAACTTTATTGTCCAAAGAACAGAATTCTTGTTAACAAAGTTTAGAAATACATTTATGTATGTACACATATATCTATATATACACACACACATATACATATGTAACACAAAGGGATCAATTCAAAATTAAATAAACACCTTAAAATAATAAAACCAAGTAAAATAATATAAAGTGCGTATGCAAGTGATTGCAATGTTAGTCAAAATCTTCATTATAATATTCGTCTAAAGTATAAAAAGCTTTATTTAGCAAAAAACATTTTACAGCACTTCGAAAATTTTTATATGAAGAAGTGGAGCAAAGATATACTGGCAAATGATTGTTGAACATTTTCCTTGCATTGTATATTATGCATTTTTTTATTAATGTGTGCCTAGTATTATAAGAGTTTGTTGAATCACTGGTAGTATTAAATTTTTTGTGCATCATACACACACTTTCAAGGATAAAAATGCATGTCAGAGTCAAGATTTTTTGATCAATAAACAGGGGTTTACAGCAATCTCTCGGTTTTGCCTTACAAATATATCTAACCGCTCTCTTTTGTAAGATAAACACAGACTGTAACAAGAACTGAGAAGCATTACCCCAGAAACAAATTCCATATCTTAGGCGGGATTCTATTACCGCAAAATAGACTGTTCTTGCAGCTTGCAAGTTGAGTTCTCTGGTAATAACCCTTAAAACATAGCATCCCGAAGCCATCCTATTACATAGATTAGAGATGTGGATATCAAAGGATAGATTATTATCTATATGCAAACCCAAGAATTTACTTGATGAGACGGAGCTAATTAAAGTATTCCCTAGAAAAATTTCATTTAATATACATTTAAAGGTTAGTATGCAGGTTTTTGTGGTATTGAATGCCAGTCTGTTAGCATCACACCACTTTTTAACGATGTCTAGATCAACCGAAATATTATTATATAGTTCAGTATTGTCTTTTGAGTGCCAAACAATAGTAGTGTCATCAACAAATAGAGTTATTTTTCCTTTCGTATTGATGAGAGATAAGTCATTTATGAAGAGCAGGAACAGTAGTGGACCGAGTAATGAACCTTGCGGAACCCCACAAGATATCTTCACGTATCACCATGAATACGAGATGATTCCAAAGAAGAAACAAATTATAAGAAAGAATCCTCATATTTTTTTTTTATTTTGGAAATTAATATTTTGTATTAATTTTTTTTCAATTATGGTTCAACTTCCTGTGAGTTTTAATCAGTTTCAACCTATATATTTTCTCATTTTCGGTTGAAAATAGGCGAAAGTGTAGTAATTCATTGAATGGGATCATAACTTTTTGACTGACGTTTTTTCTCAAGGTCTTGCTCGATTCCATAGCCCGTTTGAGGGGACTACCTTACCTAAACTCGGTAGTGGTCGTGTGGAACTCTCCGAGACCTCCCAGCGCAGAACTGAGATGGCCTGATATCGGCGCTCCGGTGCATATTATCAAAGCTGCCAGAAATTCGTTGAACAACAGATTCTTGCCGCTGGACAATTTAAAGACTGAAGCGATTCTGTCGGTGGATGACGATGCCCATTTGAGGCACGACGAAATACTCTTCGGCTTCAGAGTGTGGAGAGAGCACAGGGATAGGATTGTTGGTTTTCCTGGAAGGTAATTATGAACCGTGTGTGTTTTCAAGCGGGTCAATGTTGAAGTGTTTCTGAAACACATTACATTTTGCTTCCAGATACCACGCCTGGGACCTGAATACCAAAACTAGTTGGTTGTACAACTCGAACTACAGCTGCGAGCTGAGCATGGTGCTGACAGGGGCAGCCTTTCTGCACCGTCACTACCTCCACCTCTACTGGAAGTGGCTGCCGCAGGCCATCAGGGACAAGGTAGACGAGTACATGAACTGTGAAGACATCGCCATGAATTTCTTGGTCAGCCACGTCACCAGAAAGCCTCCTGTAAAAGTTACTTCGCGGTGGACATTCCGATGCCCCGGCTGTCCTCAGAGCTTGTCTGAGGACGACACACATTTCCAGGAGAGGCATAAGTGCATCAACTTCTTCTCACAGGTCAGTACAGGAATTTTCAGGATTGTCTTCATTCTGTATTATTTTCTTATAATCTTTGTTGCCCAATTCCTTGGCAAATATAGACGAGGAACGAGACTTCTGAAGATATTATTATTTCTTAGCTGCATTGCAGAACAAATTGATAAATCATTTTCTGGATCGTTAATTAGTAAAATTCATTCAAATAGATATAAAAATACAGCTTATTTCATAGTAATGATCTTCACCATACTTAATGAGCTCCCAAAACAATATTCTATATTCTTTGAAAGTCATTTTGTGTTTATTGCCGTTTTTAAAGTTTTCAGCCTTTCATAGTCTGAAAAATTACCAAAGAATCTGCTGAAGGGCTAACTGAAAAGTTTCTGCTTGATATAAACGGCTGTAGAGTCCAATTGGTCAGTAATTTGACATAAGTTGAGTAATTTAATGTGAAAATTGAATTTATATACTCAGCTTTTTGTAAGATGGTCAGCGTTTCGGAAAGTAATTCCTTTCAGTTTACGAAACCTAAAAAATATATACAAATTCATGTTTTCATCAAATATGTAATTTGTAAACAAAATGTATTAACACAATTTACTGCCTGATTGGACTCGTCAGTGGTTTATATTATGTAGTAACTTTTCAGAGTGAACTTTTCAACTTGGCCTTAATACGCTTTGTTTATTTTTTTATTGTAGAAGGTTGAAAAATTAGAAAAACAACAAGAAATATTTTATATTCAACACCACTGCCCAAATTTATATTTCAATATTCTTTATAGGTTTTTGGGTATACTCCTCTACTGAACACCCAATATAGGGCGGATTCGATATTATTCAAGACGAGGATTCCCCACGACAAACAAAAATGCTTTAAATTCATTTGAGGATCACCAATATCAAGTCATTTCTCAACAGGTTCTGTACAATTTGTATATTTTCTTACAAAAGTTTTTAAGTTACAAGTTTTATTTATTTGTATATTTTTAATCAATATAAATTGTGATAACTCATTAAGACTTTTTTAATGTTTTTATTGTGCCATTTTTTGTATCAAGTGTGTAAATAAAATAAACGTTGTTAACAAGACTTTTTTTATATTAACTCCCATCCTGAAAAAATATTGCTACCACTTGAAATTTTAAACATTTGGTCTCTTCGCTTTTCTATTCCTCTGATGGAAGGATTTGTCAGGATCAATTGTGAACTAAGGGTTTTATTACCTCTGTTGTACATGTTTACTATTTCTCGAAGAATATATTAATGAGAAGTATTATAGGTCTTCCCAGATGTATCCAAGGATACAGTACCTCATTTGAATAAAGTTGTGGAACTAGTGGTTAAGTACGTGTCCTCCAACATACCCAATTAAACGAAATATAACCACATTATAACATTACTCGACACATATTTCAATCACCAAGTGATCATTTTCAAGAGAAGGATAAAAAGTTTAATCTTAATCAACATCAATTCTGTCTCAATCATAGAGATATCAATATGGACTGACCGTTACAAAAGTTTTATAATACATACACTCCGGATCACACGAAGTTTTGGAAATGACGTCACTGCCCAAAAGAATAGGCTTGTGCTACGTCATACGTAATATGGGTTGCATACTGGGTAGTCAGTATTATGTGTCCAATCGAACAATAATGAAATAATTGTCTAATGAAATAAAGTATAGTAAATCATTTTAGTAGTATTTTTTTTGGTACTGACGATTTATTCAGGACTGCTGCAACAAAAAATTGAAATTTTTTTCGATGAAAGTATGCAACACGTAAAACATCATGACGTCAAATCTGATGTTCAGGTACGTGTTTCTATCACCAAGTGATCATTTTCAAGAGGACCATTAAACTGATAATTATGAAATACCAAAACGTGGATCTTTCCATCCTTTTTCAGTTGTTGGAGTAGGTCACAGATCACAAAACTATGTTGTTGTAACCTTGCACTCTCTCTTCAATCACCGTGTTTACTTCTACACGGTGATTCAGTAATCATACAATATCGGAGGTAGTTCCGATATTCTGTGTCCATATTATGACGTCAGTGGCACCAACAAATAAAAAAACTGCATTTTGCAGTTGCATGAATGAAATATAAGAATAGTTGTTTGTACCTATTTTAAATTCCGTAAATATTAAAACGAATAAAATTATTGATGAAGAATGAATACACACAAAACTAGGCATAGGATGCATTATGCACATCATTTCAGCTAATTCCTCATAATTACAAGGCACATGCTCTCAAGAAATTTTACTTATAACCTTCAATATTGCAATACATTCAATAGGTTATTCACTACTAACATGTCGGGCAATAAACCTCTTGTTTTCAATATTTTATCAGAATGTAAAACATCCAAAGCTCGAGTAGGGAAAATGACTTTACCACATGGTGTCGTTGACACTCCAGTATTCATGCCTGTAGGAACACAGGTAATAATAATGTTCATTCAAAATGTCCTTGGAAACTGTATTAATTATTTCAGGGAACTCTCAAAGGAATGTTACCAGAACAACTGGAAAAAATGGGGTTACAAATAATGTTGGCTAATACTTATCATTTGGGAACCAAGCCAGTAAGTACATTCAATCGAAGAATATTTGAAAGAGATATAAGTTGGACATTTTTTAGGGTGCAGAAGTTCTGAGAAAAGCAGGAGGACTCCACAAATTCATGAACTGGGATAGACCCCTTTTGACAGATTCTGGAGGGTTTCAAATGGTTTCCCTCCTGAAATTAGCAGAAATAACTGAAGAAGGTGTCAAGTTTCAGTCATTGAATCAACAAAAAGCTGAAGTCATGCTAACTCCTGAGCATTCCATTGAAATTCAGAATGCAATTGGAGCAGATATCATCATGCAACTGGATGATGTAATAAAAACAACCTCTCCAGATGAAAACCGAGTAAAAGAATCGGTTCTTAGGTAAAAAATATAACCATGTGTAGGTAAATTTAATTGATGTAACAACTTTATCAATTGTGTTTTAGGACTACCAGGTGGTTGGATAGATGCATAAAAGCTCATCAAAATCCAGACACACAAAATATATTTCCTATTGTCCAAGGGACTCTCTATAAAGATCTAAGAATAATAAGTGCAAATGAATTAATTAAACGAAGTGTCAATGGCTTTGCAATAGGAGGTTTGAGGTTAGTATTATATCACTCCATAAATGATGTTTTTAAGAGAAATGGGGCATTCTGAGGTTTGGCAATCAATGGTTGCGTAAGCTGTTTAATGAATGATAGTCAAAAAGTCAGATTTACATCATTCTTGTAAATCTATAATTTTCGTAACAGAATGGACGAATAATTTTCAGCAGGAGCATTAGATAATCTCTCCCAGATTAGGTTTCTACTGTGAAAGTGACAGTCTCTCACCTCATCCTGAGGTGTGTGTGTATCTGCTCCGAAAGGATATACGACTCTTACCCCATTCAGTATCACTACAGAAACCTATAAAGTTTTGTCATATTAACACGTGAATCTGCTGCGATAAACCTTTTTTTCTAGCCAATCTAAACTAGAATATACAGAGATAATGGGCGTGGATTTAACAACCCCAACTGCCCCCCCTGTAACATCCGATTGAGATCAAAAACTTCTTAGTTCTCCAAATCTGTTTTCAATACTTTCATGGAAAAATCTAGATTTTCTTTCATTTGATACAAAGTGAAACGATACCCTTTGTTGGACAGCAGAGTATTTAACTTTGTGGAAATTTAATATTACATTCATAAGGAGAATGTCAAAAATAAAATTTTGAACAGTTGTTCACAAAAATATCAACTTTAATACTTTTCCATGTGAGAAATTGTTATATTTAAATTAATCTTTCAGAAACCTCTCGATTATGGTTTTTTCTAATGTAATGCAGATTTATGTACTCAAAAAGAGTTGCAAACTTGATTGTTCTCGTTACAAAAATTTGACAAGTTTTGAAACTTCTTTGGTTTTTCCACAAGTTTAAGATAGTGGATATGTGAAGTTTGTCAACGATTGATTTAAATAAGTGGGATTATCACTGCACTAGTGTTGTTTTGGTACGTTATAATGGATTTTCATCAAGTATGTTAAATTTGTTTATACAGTAAAAGTGTTTTTGTTTGTTTCACAGTGGTGGAGAAAGCAAAGATGACTTCTGGAAAGTTGTACATTTGTGTACAGATTTGCTACCTAAAGAGAAACCACGGTATCTTATGGGCGTTGGATTTGCAGTTGATTTAGTTGTATGTTCTGCTTTGGGCGTGGATATGTTTGACTGTGTTTTCCCTACAAGAACTGCAGTAAGTTTAAATATTTTTTGGTTTTATTCTTGAGATTTTAAATTTTTCAGACTACCTTTATCTCTTCCTCTGCTCTGAAATCTACAAAAAACTTCAGTAAAAATATTTTTCCTTAGATGTATCAGATCGATAAATTTAAAATAAAATGACAAATTTGATTGTATCAAATGTTTGACTGGATCAAGACAGGTCAGAAAAATGTTTTTCCCTATTCTTTACAGAGATTTGGTTGTGCCTTGTTATCGATTGGACAGTTAAACCTGAGGAAAGCAAAATACGCCAAAGACTTTGGGCCCATAGATCCAGAGTGTTGGTGCAACACCTGCAAAAACTACACCAGGGCCTACTTGCACGGAGTAGTGACACAACTACCAGTAGCCTGTCATTTGTTGTCAGAACATAACGTAGCTTTCCAAATGAGGCTCATGCAGGAAATACGGGACAGTGTTAGTGAAAACCGGTTTCCGGACTTTGTGCAAAACTTCATGTTGAAACTGTATCCTGACAAGAACTATCCGAGCTGGATAAAAGATTCTTTGAGTGCGGTGAATATGGAATTGCTGTGATTTGAATTCAAAATGTTTTCTACGTCAAAGTTTCCATTATTTTATTTTTGAACAGTGTAGCAAGTTAGTCTTTATTTATTTGAAGGTACATGTACCTTTCGTTACCAATTTTCACTGTTTACCTTATTTATTTTCACAAACATTCCTTTACAAAATCAGTCATTAGAATAATATCATGTGACCAAAGATACCATCCTAATTTATTTTACCATTAAATTTTTTTATAAAAATGTGTATTATTCACCAGGTGGTGGTTCTGTTCTAACTGAAATGATTTTGCTAGGCTCTTATCGAAAACTACTTATTTTGGAAGAAAGTTGAAATGATTCTTAGATTTTTTACATTCTACAAACAGATTGTCAACGATGTGCAACATAAAAAGTAACTTCTAATTTCTGAAGAAAAAAATACTTGCATCTCTGAACTTTTGACTGAGGATACACTACAAAAACACACTTTTGTCTATTTTCCACTATATTTCTTTATTGTTGACCGGTTTCGGCTATTAGCCGAATCGGCTATTATACCATTTTGAAAATGGTATAATAGCCGAAACCGGTTTCGGCTATTAGCCGAATCGGCTATTATACCATTTTGAAAATGGTATAATAGCCGAAACCGGTCAACAATAAAGAAATATAGTGGAAAATAGACAAAAGTGTGTTTTTGTAGTGTATCCTCAGTGAACATGAATTTCCACAAAATAAACAAGTCGTCAATCGAAGATCTGAACTTTTGCCTATAAAACAAGAAATTATACAATAAGTTCACATATTTAGTTAGCGCTTTCTTCAAAATGGTTGATCTTTATTGAAAAATAATCTGTTTCTGATTTCAAAAACTATTTTATTTTTTAACGTACTGGGTTTCTTTTTACCTTCTTCTAAATGTTATATTTCATTGTAACTTTTCAGCTTGCATTTCTTTATATAACTTTAATGTTTACATGTTTGAAAACCCTGAATAGTCCTAGAAATATTAAATCAAGCTAATAGATGATTTGTTAATAAATATACTCATCCGAGACATAAGACATTCAAGAAAAAGGAATATCAAATAATCCGTTTTAGTTAAGAAACTGAGCTGAATGGACTTCACTAGCAGTAACGGAGTGAATTGACTTTTTATTATTGTGGCATATTTTACAAGATTTAGAAAACATAAAATCATTGAAAGGTTGATTTTTATGTATCGTCATTTTTGTGGCCAAATACTTCTGTTTTTGTTTTGGGTCCATATATATTTAATCTACTTTGTGTGTTTCTAGTTCTGGGTATGTAGAGTTTGATCTTTCTCTTGAAGATGATCACTTGGTGATCGAAAAACGTATCGAGCTGTTAAAATAATAGTTTCGTGTTGGGAAAAAACTCTAGTTATATTTATGTAGAAATGTTCGAAAAAGTCCAATTCAACTTTTAATGTATGTAAAGTACAAGAATAGAACACAATACTTCAATTACAAAAGAAAAATAATATATATGACCTCTCTCTTAAAGTTTGACACTGCTCTTTCAAACATCTATATGGTGAGTCAAAATAAATAAATTACAACAATTATCAGTGGACAAATTCTATTGTTTTAATAAATTTGAATCTACCGTACTTCAACCTATGAAATACTCTCGACATCATTATTTATTCTACTCTAAAGGGGGTTCTGTTTTCAGTAGAAAGTCTAAAAAGGAAATTGTTATTTGGGATATTTTAAATGAATTTTTGAAATAACTGCAGGCCGCTTCTACACAAATTGAAATATACTTCAAATTACATTTAGACGATTTTCTTTGTTGGACTGATGGAGAGAAAAATGCTTGGGATATCTTCAATAACATACTTTGCATTCTTCCTACCACTAATGTTAAAAACAGTTTTATTTATTCATTACAAACAAGTTCATGTTATGATTTCAGTAGAAAAATCATTTTGTATAACGCTCACACTCCTCATGCCTACATGAAATCGTCCGAATCATTCCCATCATCATATTTGTCCATATTTTCAGAGTTCATAAGAGAGTTGTAGCTGCGCAGTTCGGCATCTTCTTTCCTTTTCTTTTCCTCTTCTTCTTCCTTTCTCTTCTGCTCCCTAAGTAATTTTTTCTTGTCTTCCCTCTCCAGCCTATCCCTTTTTTCTCTCTCTGCTCTAAAATCTACACAAAACTTCAATTGAAGAAATCTCCTCAATATTTTATTTTGGGTGAATCTAATAGAATGATGGAGATATTAGACTTCTCAGTGACATAAACATTCTTAATTAATCCATCAGATAAACCAATTTACGTATCTGAGGTGAAAATCAAAAGTAATCTCCCTTTTGAAGATGATCACTTGGTGATTGAAACACGTGACGAGGTGTTAAAAATAACAGTTTGGTGTTGGGATAAATTTTCAGTTATATTCAGTACCAAAGAAGTTGAGAGTATTGGGTGAGATATGGTATATCTGGATCATATCAACACACACCAAGATTGGTGTGTCTGAATTTTATATAGATCCTGATTTCCAAATTAAAACAATTTACTCTGATAGAAATGAAGCTTTGGTATACTTTTTTTGTTAATGATGTTGCTAAATAGGTTTATCACAGCTGTCCCTCATGAATTGGCCGATTCCTTCAATATGGCCACATATTTTGTTTTACCTCCAGCTCATATGTGGGAAGAAATGTGTTTTAAATCAATAATATCAATTACGATGAAATAAATGAACAACTCAATCATTAATGATCAATAATAAAGCTATTATGTTTTGAAGATAATCAATTCAGATAATTTATTATCCAGGAAATTCGAAAAAAGGTTTGGAAATTTCAACTTGTAAACATAAAAAATTTGAACTTTGGTTTCTTTGGAACCAGAATGGAATCGTTAAAAACATTCTTATCCTTTTATCAAAGTAATTGTGAAGTGGAAATGTCAATTTTATATGAAAACATTAAATTATTTCTCCCAAATGAAAATTAAATGATTCACCTGGATTCTCTTCCCTCTTCGTTTTGTTTAGCCTATTTACTATTTCATTTATCCTTTTTGCTACTCGTATTTTTCTTACTTCTTTCTCTTTATGGAAACCAACTTGACCGACTTCCATTCCTGGGGTTTTTTTCAAATTAGCCCACATTGTGTAAACAATATCGACATCATTCATTTTGTTTCCCATAATGCTGTTTGCTTTCACAAGTTGGGCAGCATCTTCCAGTACTGCTGAAGGGATATCATCTATCGTCTGGCCCTGAAATGTTTATTAATAAAACCAATATATTTCATTCAACTAATCTACCAAACACATACTTGTTTCAATCGCAGGTATACATGAGCCGAGGATACTTTATCAACATGAAACCACACATCTTCAGGCCAGCCCCATTTGATGAGATCCTCATCTATAACAAAAACAAGAGTGCAACATTTGAAAAATTTCCATTATTTCTTTACTGACTTTCATTTTTGTCGAATCCCATAAACAATAATGTCGGAGGTGAAACGACGTCACTCTCAAAATAGTACACCATTTTGAGAAAATATATTTTCTAAAAAATAATAGAAACTTGGTAATTCAGAATAAATAAAAATGCTTATTATAAATAGTAAGGTTAAATCCAGAATTCTTCTTCTGGGAAACGGCCTCAGTTATCAAAGATATTCGACATTGGCAGCTCATTTTCAGATGAAATTTCAAACGGTAAATTTTTTTTTGAAACTACAAATTAGAGAAAATATTGGTAAAAAATACATTATTTTCAGAAAACCAGTATTGAGGAAGGTCAATAATTATTTACAGCATATGGCTCATCTCAAACTATGAACGCTTTTAATGATTTCTGTTGTAAGAAGAGGAGTTATGGACAATCAAAATAAGTAAGTAAGTAAGTAGTCTTTATTGAATAGGAATAATCCTAATATTCACAATACAAAGTAATAATTCTACAATAAATGATAATCAAGTAAATACTATATCAAAACATAATACAATGAATGAATCCATGTATAAATTTATAACAAAATACATTATTAACAATAAACAAAGTAAGATTGAGAAGAGATAAAAGAAGGTCATTTAAAAAACAATCTGACGAATGAAACAACGCTTCAAAGTAGATTAATTGCAAATAGAAAAAGAAAATCCGCATTAACTGAGTCATCAGTTAATGATAAATGAAATGTGAAACATCATTTTCTTGTTTTGAAGAACAACCTGATTTTTGCTAATTTGAGCAATGTTATTTTATCTCATCTAGATTTTTCAAGGAAGTGATACTGATGTTAATGAAAAAACAAAGCTGCAGTAGTTCATTGATGATATATTATTAATCTATTTATCTGTCCAGTTTCATAAGAAGTGATTTTCACTCAGATAAGAGTTTTATTCATTAGGGATGAGTAGATATTACTTAAATCCAACATAATTTAGTAGATACCTACGAATTGTTGATATGTTCTGTTCATAGACTTGGCAGTTCAAGAGCCAATTCATGTACAATGCGATTTTCATTATCATTATCGATCATTTAATTTCAATTGATGGCAAATATTTTCTATAAAACGAAAACAGGATATTCATTGTGTATATAACGAATGCAAATAATTTGTTTACAGAGGTGCGGTTGACTTTAATTTAGACTAATTTTATTGATGTCGAGAATATTTGAAAAATGTCCGATGCGACTAAATTCAGCTCTTAAAAAACGCGAAATGAAGCTGTCACAGTGTGAGAAATGTCATTTTCCAATTTTTTTTGGATGATATAATTTCAGAATGATATAAAATGATATACTGAAACATTTAACATTCGATTTGTAATTTAAAATTCCAAGTCGCTGGCGAAAATCAAATTTAAAATTACCAGCAATTAATTTTTTTCACGCTCTTTAACAATTAGTTCTCCTTGTTCCGGTTGGTCGAATATCTAATGTCGAGTTTAAACAAATTGTCTTGCATATTAATTTTTTTCATTGCGAACGAAGCACCACAACTTTTACCTCGACTAAATCGAGCGATGCGCATAACGAGAGCGATACTTTTCAATAATTTTCTCATGCGTGAAAGACCAACTGAACGCTCAGGAATTCGAAGAGTGTAAATAAACATTCAGTACCAGATAATTTCTCATAACTGTTATACAAAGGCGATAATTTTTTACACTCTGGAATTACGAAATACTTTTTTGATGCACCTTCTTATAACTAAATAGTGGTAAGAAAGAGTTCACAAAACATAGAGAAATCATCGAAACATGCTTTTCTCCTGGTTGGTAGGCAGTGGTTGAATGGAACCGGAAGTACCAACAGTTTCGTCTACTACTGCGGTAGAGAATAAAAGTCATAATAAGCATTTTTAAATTATCTCAACGAACAAGAGCCTTCACAGAAGGACCTGTACCTGGTGTGACAAACTTCCTTATTGTCAAACAACAAGTATTCTTACGTTGGATCATCCTGATTCAGCGAATAATCATAAGATTACCTATTCGCTGAATTTCAGCATCAAACTGAACATAGTGGTTAGCTTCATTTGTGAAAGAACGTTTGTTTGCGTTGATGATCAAATAAAGTCCAGTGACCTTTATGAGAGATTGTCTAATAATTACATCAGTTTCTATTTTCAAGAAAGCGAAAATGTGGAATCGCATCAACTGCAAATAGCAATTTTAAATATGTTACAAAATATATGTTGTTCAAAGTAACGTACGATGCCAGTTTCTGTTCCTCTGTAATTTGGCAAAACTGAAATATTCGTGTGAAACGTACCTTGAAAAAGGAATTTTTTAAATAACTTGCTCCAATTTTGAAACTCATTATCATCATCAGGAATCGTTATTAGCCAGTGATGAAACCAACAAGCAGAATTTTAAATTCGTAACCTTTTGTAACCTAAACATGAAGAGTTTCAACGTACTCATTATCATTATTCTATAGCTATTGAAAACCAAATTTTCGATAATTTGATCAGAACTTTCAGTTTTCACAAGTATGAATAAATAAAATGAAATATGGCCGTGTATTATAGTACACAATTAAGTGATAATTGCGAGTACCTACAAAAGTTGAACTAAATTGTTCATATGCAAGTAATCTGACATACTTTATTCACAGTAAGTCAAATTACCAGCAAAAACCACCATGAAACAAATTTAACGTTATTTATGGCACAAGCCTTCGATTATACTTTTTGTGAAGAAATAAAAAACTAGGAAAAACTAAATGAACTGAAAAAAATAAAACTTCAATTAATCAAAATATATATTTTACTCAAAGAATATTTCCTACTTGAAAAAGGATTTTTTACAGGAGATATTATTTCATTGGGAAAAGCTTTTTTGACTTTCTACTTTCACATCATGAATTGTAACTCAGAATTCAGAAAAATTCGGAATTTCGACTTCAATCTCTAATTAAATATCGTTGAACTCGAAATTTTGTTGAATTCCGACTACACTCTCGAAATTTCGAGTTTAAAATCGAAATTTAGTGATTTTTTGTAACAATTTGTAGTCTTTTTACGTCTTTCTACGTGTTTCGATCACCAAGTGGTCATCTTCAAGAGAAAGATTGAAATCTATATATATCTATACCTACTAATATAAATGTGAAATGTGAGAATGTATGTATGTTTGTGGCTCTTTCACGCCTAAACGATTGAACGGATTTAGATGAAACTTTACATAAATACAGCTTATACATCAGAATAATATATAGGCTACAATTTACAAAGGTTTCATGTTATTTTGGTTATAGTATAATGATAAGTATTGAGTGAGTCGGAAAAATTCTTACTATATTTTTAAAGTAAAATATAAATTACTAGCTGATGACCGCTCTTATATTCACGTACAGCCGAAGCTACTGAACCTAGAATCTTGAAATATGCAGGTAGGTTCTTTGTATAGCGTAAATAATCATCAAGAGAGGGAATCAGGAATGTCCACCCCCAAGAGGGAAAATAGCTGTTCAAAGATTGTATTGAATTTCGTCAGTTTTGAAGTTATGATGCACTGTTTGGAACCTTTGGTGTAGTAATGAATATTACTGGTTTTGAAGTTGGAAACCTGAAGTTTTGGTTTCTTAAAAAAATATCGTGAGTATTTGTTGAAAATGGTCTGTCACGAAACAACTAGTAAAATTATATTTTAAAAACAATTTTAAAAATACTCTATAAACTGAATTGTTTCTTTTTTGTTGTGCATTAGACTGAGATAATCTTGATTTATGAGAATATCTAAACGATTTATCGTTCCCATGATAATTTAATTTAAACTTTCTACTTCAACGAATTCTATCGATAATTTGCTTGCCGTTCCGCGTCACGTCTTGAACCCGTTCGTTCATAAGTCGATGTATCAAAAATGATTTCGAGAAAAACTATGCCCTAAATTCAACAACCTTGCAGTTTGCGTTATGACATTGAACATTCGGATCGGACAGATGATATATATGTATACTTACCTACTTACTCGTTTGATGATGCAATCGATATTTATTGAAGCAGTTCCTGATGACTCCAACATTCTCCAAGGATAAAAGTATTTGTTCATTTCTTGAAATCATAAATCTGTAAATGCTAACTAGATAACTACATAAGAGAAGAGAGCTCTACGCTGCCTGAAATAAATAGACGATTACAATGAGTACAAGTTTGAGCAGTTGAAAAGCCCAGGAGTTTATAACTTTGGCTTCGCACGGGTGCAATTTAGAATATTTATGTGAAACATAGTTAAAGTCCACATTCGAATAATTCAAAAAGGAATTGGCATGTACGTAAACAACCTTGAAATTATTTAGTTAGGTGAGGATTAATGTCCGCATATGAATGTCATCTTTTCTACCCGTACATTTCAGTGCCATTTCACATAATTTCAGTTCGCCTTCATCGAAAATTATGATTGTCATTCAATTCGTAATTTTATACAGAATAATTTACGATTCGAGCCAAGTTGCGCTAACAAATAGTTTAGTTATAAACAATTTAATTAAAGGAAAAAGAGGTGATCGTTTTCTACAAATATCTCAAAAACTACGATAGATATTCAAGATTTGGAAAAAATCCTTAGAGCAGAAAATTTAGATAGGTACTGAATAAATTCACCTCTCGAATTTTAGAATCATAGTGAGTGAGTATTATGGCTTTCGACTTCATCTCGAAATTACGACATTAATCTTCGAGATGAAAGTCGTTATTTCGAAATTTAGAGTTAAAAGTTGGAATTTCGAGAACAAATGTTTAAAAATATGTGGCTCTTCTGCGCTTTCTTAAATTTATCATACCAAGGTTAACATTATGGCAATTTCCGTGAGTATTTCTAATTTTTTCCAAGGTAAAATACAGTTTATGATAATGAACAAGTGATTTTTTTTCAAATCGGTGAATTCGTTTTTGAGAATATCCGTTAAAACGAAAATGAAACCTTTTGTCTTTATAATATTAGCGAAGAAGAGACCGTTAAGGCCTCAATATGACTTTCAGTGGAGCTAAGATTGATAAAAAAAAATTTGAAACTAGAAAAATGAAAAATCAGATTCTTCAAAACTGAAGCGCTGAACTGCAATGCTCCGTTATATAGAATCTTCCAAACTAGAGACTAGTTAATTGGTGTGTTTGATACACCTTGAAAGTGGCAAGATCTTCAGTGAGGATTAAGCGAAGCAA
This sequence comes from Leptinotarsa decemlineata, assembly GCF_025532065.1. Taxonomy (NCBI): domain Eukaryota; kingdom Metazoa; phylum Arthropoda; class Insecta; order Coleoptera; family Chrysomelidae; genus Leptinotarsa; species Leptinotarsa decemlineata. The sequence goes on from NW_027412523.1 coordinate 5,649,728, forward strand.
ATAAGGAAAGTAAATTACTCTAAATAAAAATGCAACCTTGTCATCTTCATTAAGGCCGTCGTAATTTGGCACAGGGACGGTGATGATCGCTGATCTGTAGGTAGGAGAAGAACAGTTCAGACGTGCAGAGTGATTTTTGAGTTTTATTTTGAAACGCATTCATTTAAATCAACTACTTCTTTTAATTTTTTTCTGTTGTTCGAAAGCGCGTAAGAAATGATGAAACACCCATAGCACGATAACAAAAAAATTCAGGTGCGATTTTTTTTAATAAATTACCATCATGCCTGTCGAATTAGAATTTTATTGCGATTGAACTAGTGCAAAAAAACGTGTTTGTTATTGGATGCATACAAATGGAGTTTGGGCAGTATGAAACAGTATTTTCTTTAAAAATTCAGTTGGTTTCTCTCTGTTGTATGATTTGCAAAAATGCCTATTGAAATATTCGGTTACATGGTAGTGTCTGGTACTTTGTATTCGCCATCACATATGATAATTTTAATAGGTCTCTTATTTTTTGTGAATTAGCCACATGCTATTATGAAATATTAATAAAAACAAAATTATTTTTCTAGTATTTGGAAAAGAAATCTATGAACTTACTCTCAGAACTAATGTATTTTTGAGGAATTTTATTGCTCATACACCGAATATTCTGATGACATACTTTAATAATGGCTGATTTGTCAGCTATTTTGGTAACTAATTGACATACCGTTGGATTAAGTCATGTGAGAGGAGCTTCTAATCATAGGACAGGGACTTCAAGTCTATAAATACGTGATCAATTACAAACACAATTATTACAGTCATTATTGGTAAAGCAATTAACGGAATAAACCATTATTATTCATCTCTTTGAGTTTGTGGTTATTCATCGTTTACAAATTTTCAACTGGTAATCAATGGATAAGTTACATTACATTCTCATAGATATATTGAAAGAGTAGTTATAACAATGACCTGGAAAAATGCCTTATCAACATTTTACGCTCTTTCAACTACTATTTTTGGAATATTCTCTTCCATCAATTATCATATTTTTTACTATCATTTCTTGCTAAATTCGATTTGCCTAAACCAAGCCACAATAAAAAACCGGATCTTCATAATCTTCTAGATATTGGAAAACAGGAAATACTGACACACAACTTTCAAAAAATCAATATTTATTATACCTACGATGTTCTTCCAAAAGCTATTACAATAATTTATTCAATTGTTGGCGAAAGGGTGAAAACCGAAGCGAACAAAACATTTTTCTTCTCCATCTCTCGAGATTGCAAATGATTATAAACATTCAAATATGGATAACAGCAGCCATGTATTGCATAAGAACTCATTTAATTGAGGATAAAATGAGAGGCTTCAAATGTCTTTCTCTACAATAATTTATTATGTTCAGGAACCGCACTCAGGTTGTAAATTATGGGTCAAAATCATTTCGTAAGTTCTCCAACACGTAACAATATGAATTTGTTGCAATAAAGATTTAGTATAGTCTTGGAGATAAAAATTGCACATTTGAGACCTTGCTTAGAATATATTTGTACAAGATGAATTCCATATGAGAATAAAATTATCTATATAAAGATACGGCATAATGAATAAGACGTATTTAAAGCAAACCAAAAACTTAATAATTCCATGTAACAAGTTCTTATTAAAAAAGAGGAGCAATAGTACTATGGAGTTCAGGTTATGTCGGTTAACATCAAAAAAGAAACATTGATATTCCAATACAAACCGTAAGATGCTAGTGATATCATAGATCATGACCTCTCTCAGATGTATAAGGAATATTACTTATTTTCATAATTAAGAAAATTACTGATGATACGTTGCATACACGCGGTATTAACAAAGGTGAAGGATACTCGTACACATTCACTTGCCTGTATTAATTTCTATACAAATATAATTATGAGAAAACTTGGTTGTTATGAATTCCGACTTTTTCCATTACAAAGTACAGAGTAACGGAAAAAGTCTGAATTTTACGAAAAAAACTGATGATTTCGGCGGCAGAAACTATGATGACGAAACTGAGCGAACAAAAAAACGCGTTTCGAAGAACACGTCTTAGAGAACGATCGGAAAATGAGTGAAACATGTTGACATTATTCAACGAAAGTCATTTTTTGTGGAGGAAAAAATCAGTAAACTAAAAAGTTTGCCCTTCTACACTTGTATAAAGTTCTCCATTATAATTTTTATATTTTTTCAGATTGTGGAAGGTAACATTTACCCAAAAAAGGTCGATAAAAAAAGGTTGACATTGTTGAGGCCGGTACATTACCAAAGCTTTCCGGACACTTTCGAAAGTTTAGAAATCGGAAAATGTAGAATGGGATCTATGAATAGCGATAAAGATTACATTCCAAATAGACCGTTATTAACTATCTCACAAAACAATTATTAATAGATGTCAGGTGAATATTGGGTCACTAGCATATCAATATTACTGGAGTTTTATCCCAATATCAAACCGTTATTTTAATACCTCGTCACGTGTTTCGATCACCAAGTGATCATCTTCAAGAGGAAGATTAAACTAACTGTTTAAACTGATTAAACAGTTAGTTCAATCTTCCTCTTAAAGATTATCAAAATGTTTTCTAAAAAGTATACCTTATACGCTTTAAAACCACAAAAAAATCACAATTAGATAGTTTTTATATGGATCTTCATCATCAAGTCTGGCCATTTCTATTCAAAAATATTTTTCTTCAAATTCCAGAATTTATCAAGTCATATTCATTAATTTGGAAAAGACTGTTGAATACTCTCTGAAAGACATTTCTGTGGAGGAGTCAATATTTCTTGCTGCTTTTGGGTAATTATTCAGCAGATTCTCTATTTATTTAGCTCTGTTTATTTTTCAGATCGTGAAAGGTTCAATACCGAAAAAAACTGTATCAGTTGTTTTTCGAAAAACATGAAATTTGTTTATTTTTTATATGTGACTAGAAACAATTATTAAACGGTTTGAGACGTCGAAAACAAAATATTCCCCCAAAATTGATCAAGAATTGCTCAACACCTACGATAGTGACAGTGGTCGGACGACGTCGAGAGGGGGGACTCCCCGGGGGGCAGAGCTGCAAAGTAGGTTATTGAGCCGTGGGGATGTAGGCCGAGTATATACGTCGGCAGAACGTCCATCTGACAGTTCATCGAAAAGAGTGTAGCATTGCCGTCTCTTGTAGGATTAACATTTGGTAAGTTTATGTGTGCAGTGAATCGGCGGAAGTGTATTTTTTCTTCTTTCATAACGGAATCGCCCAATACAGGATCTAGGTGAGGCATTCGACGGCTTTCTTGCATTGGCTCGTCTCTCGCGTTTAGGGAGACCCTGGAATATGTGATGCGGAAAAGATTGTGATTAACGAAAGAAAATAACCACTAATAATTACTCGATCAATGAATAATTCAAAGAAATGTGTAACAAAATCAAACTCGAACGAATTTATTTGAGTGTTTTTATGAATAGTGAAGTAAAGAGCATCACCGTTTAACTAGTAATAGACTTTGCACAAATATTTCATAGAAAAATTACCCTCAGGTTAGATACTCATCAGTTATGTTGTATTTGTATAAGATACTTTGGAAGCCACAATTGTTTATATTATAATTATCATCTCTAATGATCACCTAAGTTCATCTTTTCGTCTAATTGAAAATATTTTTTAGAAAAAAAACCTAATAATTATCTATTTACTTGCGTGATGCAGGATAATTCAAAAATCACTGAAAAAAAACCTTCTAAAAATTCCCGCTCTTCGGTTTCGTATTAAAAAACTCATTTAGATAGTAAATCTAGAGTCCTCCAATGTATTATGACAGCTTATATGTTTTTATATGGAGATTAGCCCCTTTGAAACCAGATCGAAGTGATATAGTCTAGGATAGATCCAGTTTAAATATATATAGTTTGATATGGGTTCACATAATCATATTATGGAAGTGTGTTTGTTTTGTAAATACGACATTCTGCTTCCAATAGATATAAAGTCTTGGAAGGATATTAAAATATGCGAACAAAGGTTTGCAGGTTGATCTGTTTGCTGTTTTCATTGTAGCTCGTATTGTTCTTTTTAGGCTTAGACGAGACTTTGCATGCTGGCGTTGCTCCTCATCGTAATATGCCATACATTAATGACTGAATTTCTGCGAAATAGAAATTTCTCAGGCGATTCCTATCGACAACATTTCGAATTCGGCGAACTTGACATATCGCACTAGTATTTCTATAGGGACACAACTCAAAAATCAATATGAAAAAAATCGATAAATATTTTTTTATCGATCATATAAACTGTATCAAGTTGATACAGTATCATCTGAACTATATCAAGTTGATACAGTTTGGATGTTTATACAACTTGATACAGTTCAGATAAAGAAATATTTACCAATTTTTTCATAGTCTCAACTCAAATATACCGATTTTTGAGTTGTGGAATTTTAGAAATACTAGTGAGATATGTTTGTGTCAATTTTTTTCATCATACTAGATGTGTTTCGGGTTTCGGCCAGTGAAGCGGATCATCTAAAGTCATTCCTATCATTTTTACAGATACATTTCGACGTGTTTGTCGCCAGCCATTTATCTGGTAGGTACGGAAGATCACATATTGTGTTTTTTCAATATTGAGAAACTTTTGATTGGCAGTTTCCCAAATAATATATTACAATCCTTACCAGCTCCAATGCACTGTTTTTTTGGGCAGTACATTGAATTCATTAATGAATGACGTGAGCATAGAGTATTGAAAGATCATTGCGAAAGGGTATATTCCTAATACTGGCCCATAGTTTTCAATGCAAGCTTTTTCTTTATATATTGGAGTGATTTTTGCGACTTCGAAAGACTGGAAAATATCCCTCTTTCCAGAGAGCGGTTCAATGTGTGCCAGTTCGTTGCCAAACCCTCTCAAAGTGCTAGTAGAAACTTCATCTGCGCCCATTGATACATTATTTTGAAGTTTTTCATCACGCTAATTGAACCAATTTGCTTCCCTTTCAATAATACCTTCAAAGGTGAATCGAATACTGATGAAAAATACTTAAAAAATAAGGTCTTCCTACTACTATTGGTTTGACGTGCGCACTAAAATCGATGTATTTTAAATTTGTGAAAGTATATCTTACTCCAAAACGAAAGTTTTGACTAATCGCTTTTCAGGATTATCTTTAAAAAATTGGGGTAGTTCCGGAGATTTCGAATCTTTCAAGCAAATTACGTCTCGCCCATATGATTTCCGACAATCAGCGCATCAAAATGCAAAGTTGGAAAACATTCATTGTATTAAATCATAATACGTAACAAAAGCACCTTACACAACGCAGTTTTTCAGTAAATTGTGGAGGTGCCCGCATTGAAACAGCAATTTAGAGACTAACATTGTTGCAACAGCCTCATCAATTAAGAACTATCCTAATAACAGGTTTTCGATTCGATCACTTCGCCTGAGAGTTCCTTTGGATTTGTTCAACGATTGAAAAATGACAATAGCAGTTCACGCGAGATCCTTACATTTAAACCATTATTTTCGCAACAGTTTCTTTGCAATGTGAACCATGGCGTTATCATCGTTATTACTTCATCGTGGCCTGTGTTTAATGGGATGTTGGGCAAGTTTTAAGTGAGGTACAATTGAGAACAAGAAGCTTAATGGAAATTCACAGTCGAAAACGATACCCAAAAATTAGTTCAAGGAACTGGATTAGTTCAAATTAAGTCGTTGAAACGATATACGTTTTCGTAATGGATAATCCACGTACAATTATTCCTTTATATGGTTCGTAAAGATGTCTTTTTAGTAACGACTCAGAGCTTAAAAAAATCAGTATCTACTCCAGACAAGAAACAAAGAACTCTTATGATCTTGATTCACAAAATGCATCAGCTTACTCACTCCCTAGGCTCAAGTTACAATTTGCGAGGGCTGCTTCTCAAATACTTGGAACACTGTTCGAAACCAGAAAACTGTACACACCTGGACTGTGGCTGTTCATCGTTTTGAGGTTCAACTCAGTACACCTCGAACTCCACTGTTTAAAAACTCTTACATATGGAGAATTGTGTTTATGGGGAATAAAATTCCTGAGAACATTTTTCCAAATGAATTTATTCTCCAGCGATTCAAATTGAATGTGAATTATTACTTTCGCACAGACACCGCTCTTAGAGCGCCTTAGGGATTTTCCTGTAGTGCTTGTGTTTTGTCCTTGGAAAAAAAATGAAAAAATGCAAATGTTGCTTTGCTTCTGCAAATTCTCACCACAACAATAAACAATCTGATGAAAAAAATACAATTGCGAACAATTTCAATTGTTTCAATGGATTGAAATTGTGGCGCAACTAGACGAGGTTTTTTTTGTAAAAATTAAATCAATAGAAAGAAACCTTGATACTTTGACCAGAAAATATCGTTTTTCTATTCCTAAATATGTCAACCATTGTCGACGACGGTCAATAATTTCGAAAAACGACGGGCACGGATGTTTTCAATAATATGTTTATTAGGGGAAAGTATGAATATTAAACTTTTATTAGTAATCATTAAAATATGTTGAAATGGGCATCCTCCTATTCGTCATTTCCACTAATTCGTCTCTTATTGGGAATTTCGCATAGAATTAATGACAGCTCAATAATGAAAGAGATTGTATGAATTCAGTTTCGACTCAACTGATGTAATTTCACAAAAGAGGTAGTTGCTAAACTCGATTTAATATCACACAATGATGGATGATTACAAGTCACTTAAAAATTGCGCAACATCCTGAATACTGATCAATTCCCATCGATATGATAGTCCCATTCTCCAGGAACAGTGCCGTAGTTTCATTTAAATAGGGGTATTCGTTGAAGATTTACAATTGACGCATTTTCATCTAATAGTTTTTGGCACTAACGTTTATTCCTTTTTAAAGTTGCCACTGCTGTCTTAATTACCTATAGTATAACATAATTAAACTTTTGAGGTGCTCTTGGAATTTGAAAAAATATAGAAATGAGCTTTGCTCGTAAGTTATAAATTTACGTGAGGTAATGATTCTAATGAACATTTCGGATGGGTAAATTGCACTTACATTAAAAAAAACATATTATAACACATAGAGTAAGATCTGAAATTCAAGGTCGTAAAAAAACAAAAGAAATAGAATGAGTTAGGGACTATCATTCAGTGCTAAATTTTTTTCTTTCAATATACCTACCTAAAATTTTTGCCTTTTATATCGTTATCCGTTTGAGAGCATATTTGATTTGATTTTTTCTATACTGCACGTATTATCTGATAAAAAAGGCAATAAAAAATCTGTTTTTAGAATTACTTTGATTATTCCGTGCGAAGTAGTTGAAATTTATTTAATTTTCGGTAAGATCAAAAAACATGTACGAAGAGTTTGAATAAAAGTTGTTATTCGAGTTTATCAACTGGAGTAGATACGCCACTGTCCAAGAAAAGAATAAATAACCATTTTAGTCGTTCTTGTTAGCATACTGTTCAAACTAACTGCATCAATTTTACGCAACCTATAGTAATAATGCTAAACGAGTTGGCAAATCATTTGATAGGTGTGAAATTTTGAAACAAATTAAAAAGCGATTTCCATACTGGTTCGGCATCGAACTCTTCTTAATATGGGATTATTTTGTTGTCAGTAACATTTTCTGTGTCTCTGCTTTGACGAATAATAATTTAATAGAGAGATCATAGGGTTCAAAGCGGTTACAGCTTTAATAATGCAATGTGAACTTTCTCTTCGGATCACTATTTTCCAAAGCAAGGCTGTTAGTCGTTCTTTCTTCCTGATGTGGGAGATGAATACACTTCCTTCTTCACATAACAAATGATATAAATAACGAACATTTTTTCACTGAAAGTGCAGTGTTATTTATCAGTGAGAGTTGAAAGTGGCATCAGCACGTTCGATTTCATAATAGTGTTTCAGATTTTCGATGAGTCGATGTAAATGTAGGTTTTTGTGAGATGTAAAACAAACAAATATTTTCCCTATTATGAGTATTAACCAGTTGGGGTTCTTCCTCAATTATAATTAGTTTTTATTCACAAATAATATACTACCATTTAATTCTGTGTTAAATTTATTTATGAAAATTTTTGGATAATACTCAAAATTGCATTAGTGAAATATTCTAATCATTCCGCTCTTATGTATTTCGAGAAGTTTAGGTAGGTAACAGTATTTTCAATTTTGAACTATCCGAGTAAATGTATTTAACGTTGTTGAAAAAATTTAATGAAATAATTATTTAAGGGAAAAATAAGTTTCCAATATATAATTGACTGAAATGAATTAATGTATAAGCCTTTGAACTAGGCAGGTTATATATGACATTGTTTCTCAAAAGTGTGTTATTGATATTGACAGAGATTTCACTGCCGAATACTGGCCAAGCCTTCAAGAAACAATGTCACCGCAAAGTAAATGTCGTTAGGATGTGAAAGTTTTTTTATTTATAGTTTCCACAGAATCGTTTCACGTACTCTAAAAGAAATCAATTGATGACCGTGTGCCTGGAAAGTGATGTGCGGTTTCGATTTTCTTTAAATACAATTTTCAATAGTCGCGTCAATGAATACGTAATACAGACAATCTTAGGAAGTATTTTTTTCTAGTATAAAAATACTTCTGCATCATCAAGTGCTGGAGCCATCGATGCCATACATACATACAAAATGTTTATTCAAGCTTTTGGTTAAAGTAACAAAATATTTGTTATAATGTTTTTGTGTGGGGCCCTGGTATAGGCTTATGCCTCTTCAGGGTTATCGATACCATTAACACATAAGTGTCCTTAGCTATAACGACTATCGGCAAATTTAGAGATGTTTCTGAAGACAACATTTTCACGAACCTATAAACTTTCATTTACAAGAGATTTCCAGACATCAACAAGTTAGTTATTTAATGTTTAGCTTCAGTGGGATATCATTTTTTAGAAATTGATACCACAAAGCCTCAAAATTTTGTTAATTAGCATCATGAAGACTATTTTCAGAAGCTTTCTATCGCAGTTAAACAACGTTTTAGCGGCCTAACCTTCAATTTTGTCATCATTTTACGGCTTTAAAGAAAATAATCTCTTAAAATTCACTTTCGTTATATTTCCTGTCAGGTGATGATCGTGCACAAATAATCAATAAGTCAAGGAAATAGACACACAGGTGTTTCTTTAATACGGTTCCGAGTCAAGTGTAGGTCTGGTATTCGATTGTCCCGGATTGCGGAAGGTTTCCGACATAGTGTCCGAACTGGGTCAACCGTTGACCTTAGACAGACCACGATACCACCGATACCGCTTTCACGGTCACCAACTCAAGATGATTTACACCTCTGCCAATTTTCGTGACGGTGACTTCTGCAGATTTCTAATAATTTTATTATCATTTTGTTTCGAAACCCGTTTTTTTGTTCATAATTTTTAATAACGTCATCAAGAGATCAAGAACATGAATTGAAAATTACTCACCTTACATACCCACAAACACACGTTACAAATCGAAAATTATGCAATAATTTATTCGGGCCCCGTGAAGCCTAACAAAAAAGATTGTTCTCGAAAAATCTGAGACTTTAATTACTATGAAAATATCTTATTCAAAACAAAAAACATAATAGATTCATACCTTTATAGTTAACTAGAGTCACTGACAATTTTATTGAACTGTCATGTCAATGTTCTTAAAAACAGCTGATGTCAAAAATTTTTACCACTACCCCATGTGCCCCACATTGTTCGTTATAAGTCTTCCAACTGAGTTTATAGTACATAATTGAAAATTAGCATCACCTACAAATTTTCTCCGCCTGTAAGAGGTTTTAAATTTGTATGAGGCAAGAGAAAGTATCTTATATTTTTTTTTAGTCCGTCGTGATATATAATTTTTTCTTACTTCAACTTTCTAAGTGAGAGATCAATAAAACAAGCATAAATGATTGAATAACTCACAAACAAATTGACTAAAAATAGGTCAAGAAATGTTCTGTCCATACCAAGATGTCGTATATCAGATCGAATGAAAACTCAAACCACGAATTTCAAAGATGAATGACGCTCCTAATATTGACCGCTGAATGAGAAATCGCTTTCTGTTCAACTCTACAGTTTTCATTGCATGCAGAGCTCAATTTTTAAGTTCTGCTATCATATAGATTCAATTAACATTTGGTTCTCTTCCAGATAAAAATGTTGCGACAAATAACGCTCCTAATCGTAGGGGCAGCCATGGTGATGGCCCAAAGAAGATTAGCCCTACCAGACCCCAGAAGTTGTGCCAACAGTAAGTATTTTATATAGATATTGCATTCCAAAAAAAGTCAATGTATTTATCGGTACAAAATAGTTTTGCATATAACTAGCGACCCGACCGGGCTTCGCAAGCATAGCAAAACATATATAGCTACATTTTTTATGTCAGTTTGAAACTTATAATGATGATGATGATGACCTTTGTTTAGATAGTACAGAACAAAAATGTCATCAGTACGTAAAACAAAATGAAGCTATTGCAACCTTTCTTCATCGCGCGTGTCACATCGATTTGTCATCCTGCTTGCATTTATTTTCTCCAGGGGTAGTTTCAATTCTGCAGTAACTCCTAATATATTTATTTGAATTGTACGGTCTTAATGGCGATTATAATTTGTATGAAATTCTCAAGGTAACTGAAGTATTACTTTGATGAGGATCAATATCAGTCTAAATGTTAAAAATTGAAATGGGTATAGCAAGCTATCCTTGAAAGATATACATACATAACCAATCGCAGAATTTATTGTATCTACAAAAGAAGAAGAATGGTTCTGCTATATCTCAAAGGGATTAGGCAGCTTTTTCGACGAAAGCTCGCACGTGTAGCAGTACCGCCCGACTTCTAGCAAATATTTCATCATATTTCAACGAATTCACACAAAATATCAACCAACTATAGGTACACATACGAGTAAATCATCCTCTTGAATCGTTTCGTTTATTGGTGAAAACCGTTCAATAGAATGTATCGTTTTCATGCAGACAAACAGACAAAAGCGGCGGGGGGAGTGTTTTGTAATATTAATAACTATTTTCACTCCACGAGATCGTGAGAATAAATGCACGAACGAAGGAAAAATGCAGGTGGATAGTCAATTTACTTTCACCGATGTTATGCCCATTTCACGAAAGATATATCTTCTTATAGGAGGAACAATAATACTATGGTTGATTAGAGATTACATTTTGGCAAGCATTCTTCAAACGTAAACTTTCTCTTATGATTTGTAGAAATGGAATTTATGTGATGTGGTGAAAAGCCGTTTTCCTATTGAAAAACATATATATTGACTTTATTTTACAAATGTGCATTTCAATTCCACCATAACACTGAATGCGAATTAGATGAATCAGCCGGCTAGGTCAGTCACCAAGTTTAACACATCTAAATTTGATTTATTCTACTGTGGTTACTTGGAAAACTTCTAATCTAGAGTTACATCAACTATGAAGGTTGGTAATGCACGAAAGACAGTCATAATGCCGGGATTTAGAACATGTGTTGTGTTCATTTGAAACTACCATAAATCTTTAAAGCACCAAGCCATGACTAAGTTTAATTCGTGCTTTCGTTTTAATTGTAATTCCATTTTGAAATCTAGACCCTGTAAAAATTTACTAATATAAGAAATTGTTCTTTCAACAGTTTGATAGCAATATCAAAAATTATAGTAAAGCAATTACTACAATGAGAGAATTAGGTTAATAGAATGTGTACCTATCAAGCAACATTTTAAAGGGATGGTTCGATATAGTGTAATAGTAAATATTTCTTGTATTGACGATTATTTTAGGCACTACAATACTTGTGAATTGATGAATGTTTTTCATGGATAGGGAATTGGTAGATCTGTTGTAATTACTGGGTTATCTATAACTTATCGAACACCCCGTTCAGAGGTGTTTGGCGTATTTCATGTATAGATCAACAGAACATTTTTTTGAGTTCTGTTTGTTTTCCAAAATAACATTCAATACAATCGTGATTGAACCAATAAATGAGTAGTATGGTTTGTGGATTCAAAAAATTCAATACGATTTTATCATTTTAAGGGGTGCGTCACGCCACCTACAGAGACGCCAGAGGGGTGACACACTCGTACTTCTTCAGCTGGGAACACGCGCCTACTCGAGGTCTGGAAGTCGATTGGCTTGATGCCCGTAACATCTGCAGGCGACACTGCATGGACGCGGTTTCCTTGGAGACGCCACAAGAGAACGAATTCGTGAAGCAAAGGATAGCGAGAGGTACTATTTTGTTTTGACATCCAGTGAAAGCCTAAGAATGTTCTTGTTTTAGGAAACGTTCGCTACATTTGGACTTCCGGCAGAAAATGCAACTTCGCCGGTTGCGACCGAGCAGATCTGCAACCACCAAATATCAACGGATGGTTCTGGTCTGGTTCCGGTGCCAAAATCGGACCCACTACGCAGAGAAACTCCGGGGACTGGAGCGCCACAGGGGGTTTTGGACAAGCACAACCTGACAATCGAGAGGCTGCTCAAGTAAGAATGTGTTACATAACATGATTATGACTATGAACTCTAACCAAAAGACTGTTTAAATCAAAATGAATATAATAATTGTAGGTTTGTGAACCTACTAAAAGAATTCTTGGTACGTGTTAGTTAATTTTGTATATCACCGAGAGGTAAATGATTTGACAGGTTGTAGCTATAGGTAATGTGAAAATGCAAAATAGAGAAGGATGTCCAGCATCCAGCAATTCTCCAAGGGTCATTTCTGGGTCTAATACTCTTATTGATATATCTATATTAACATTTTGAAATTTGACATAGCTGATAAACTAACTCTAGGGACGATACCGCAATATTAAAACTTTGGAATATCGTTTGACTCGGAAAAATGTCAAATTATGGTGTGCTCCTATAATCTACTATCTTTCATTAGAAACAAATATACTATACTTCAAATGCTCACTTGGCAATCCAAAACTGGAAAGTGGTTTAATTGGAAATGAGAATCATACTTGATTCATAGGCATCATGGATAAACACCTGAAATTTGAAATCAACACCGAGAACTTAAGAAGTAGAATTTCTCTAAATTGTAACGCTAGTGCTGCTAGATTAGCATTTCTATATATTTGGGCGTGTGTAGCTGTTTTTAGAAAAAAAGGGACTACACTCGTGCAGGCAAAAATTCAAAGATCAGAAAATACTGACTGTAATGGCTTTGTCATTCAGTCAAAGAATGTAAACTTTCAGGCCGGAAATAACTGCGTCGAAGCTGTTTTCCACCAACTCGAGCATTACAACCGTTACTTCATCGCCATTGATGATGTCTACCACAGTTGTAGACTAAAGAGCCCACGACAAAAAAAAACGGAAAATAACGTTGACATAGTCATTATATTCAACAGGGCCCATTTGCGATAAGAAAAGAGTGGACCTGGTGAAGTTATTATGAAGCGGCCTATTATGCCAACTGTGGAAAAACATAAGAAAACCACAAAAGTTTGTTTGAGCACTCTGTTAGTGTTTTGCATGTATAATGAGCATTTATTACTTTTTACTATTACGAAAGAGTATATATTTGTTATAATGGCATAAAAATATATAATGTGTGGCAAAAAAGCACAATATAAATACGAAACATTTCAGAAATGTTATGACTCCTTTTGAATTCCTGTTATTCATTCCTGAATTCTATTAGTGTTTTCAATCATCTGACAAATAACTTCTTCATTTCATTACATGCTTGGTGATGACGATTGTTTCAATTTACTTTTTCGCCACTCCTGGTATATTGTCAGTTTTGACCGCGATATCGAAAATTTTGTAGCAACCTCCTTCATACAGTAGAATCGTGCAATCGGAAGCTAATAATAGGTAAAGGATCTCACCATAAATTCTGAAACTGGCGATTTCTCGTCAAACCAGTTGGATGGAGGCATTGACCCAAAGAAACGCTAAAAATGTATTCTAACGGAATTTTTGTCTGCATTACAGGGTAACGATGAATCCTGCCTCTCTATTCTGAACAACTTCTACAATGATGGTTTAAAATGGCACGATGTAGCTTGCCACCACGTGAAGCCGTTCGTTTGCGAAGATAGCGAGGAGTTATTGAACTTTGTGGCTTCGAGAAACCCGGGAATTCGTCTTTGAAGCCAACTATCTCAACAAGAAACATCACGTACCTTACCAATGAGTGAAAAGCCAATCAAATGATTTCGAAAATCAACAGAAGTATTGAAAATAGTTGAGTTCTCTATAGCCATTGACATTTTGTGGAAGACAGCTGGGATATCCCACAGCAGTATCAATTCAGTAATGACTTTTCACTCATTTTCACCTTTTTCTCCCTCCCCCATCCCTCATTGTGAATAGTAGTTTTATTTGGATTTAGTGACTAGTTTTGTACCTACCTTAAATTATATATTATTATTAAAGATTTGTATTAAATGAAATAGATTGGCTTTATTTTTTTAATGCAATGTTATTTTTTTAAATTGATATTTAATGAGATTATATTTACTCTGGTAAGTATATTATTTTTCTTTTTTGCATTAAAATATTTCATTATTGTATATCCAAGAAACTGAATATGAGAAAAATATAATGATAGATGAACACTATTCTACCATAACAAAGTAAAAGTCTGCTACTCACAATTTTTGAATTGAATAAAAAACAAACTATCGATAGTCTAAAAGTACAAATAAAAATTTCAGTTCACGGTGATCTCAAGAAAATTTATAATTTTTTCAATATTCATACATAAACGGTTTATGGACAAGAAACAATAATTTCCAATGATTGTTATAAATAAACAAAAAATTGAATGTAAGAGTAACCTGAGACTAAAACTCCCCCAGGACAGATTCGCCGTTTAAAATTGTAATGAAGTTACATTATTATTGAATTTTACGATTGAAGTTAGGCAGTCTTAACTGAACTGGTGATCAATACAAATATACGATGGGTATTATAAATGAAAGTCAAAGAATCGAAATATAAATATTTTATTTGAAAAACCACCTTAAAAAGTCAACAATAAACTATCAAACGAAAAGATCAGCTCTTAAAATCACTCTGATACAGGTCTATAAAGAATTAAAATACTAATAATATCACATTTCAATTAACAAACACGAGTACAAACATTTACGCTGGGTAAAAGGACAACCCTTTTATAATACCTCCTGTGGTCTCATAAAAAGATATTGTATCTTTTTTATTATGGCTCGTTAATTTGTTACTCATATAGAAGCAGGGCAGAGAAGAGGGACCCTTCATATCACAGTTTTTATGAGAGATTCTCAAATCATAAACCCTATTAGCTTTGAGAACTACCAAGCTCTTCAAAGATACATAAAAATCAGAGCTGTAAAGAATAAAGTCTTCAATTATCGTCGGTTTGACGATATCTTTAGAGGTATGATATTCACATATTCTCAAAGAAATTATCCCTTTATAATATTTCAAGGAGAATCGAGGAGGTTCCATCTGAGTATTCATCAATACTCCAAATATGATCATTTCACGATCAACACTAAAACTAGAAACAAATTCTTCATTAGTGGACAGATCTAGTCTACATGCAATTTTGAACTCGTTCCGCATACGGCAAGTCTTGGGAATGGATTTGGGAGTACATTTCCTGTAAACTTCCTTGCACCATATCAGTACTTCATACAGTAATTTCATAGTTTTCTTCACTACTTCGTCTAAGCCCTCGTTCAGAGGATAATGACACTCCGGACACCTGGAATATTCTAGAGGGTTCACTTGAAAGAACTCTAGAATATTTTCTTTGTCGAGAATTCCTTTAATGTTGTTGGGAGAAGATGGAATATTCCGTAACTCGCATTCTACAATGCACCAATTTATAACTTTTGCAAGTAAATTCAACAGACGTTCTCCGTCGGCATCAACTTTTTGGAGAATTGCCCTCAGAGTAGTTGGTTTCATGTGATAGTCCCCAATGAATAAGCCCTCCGTGTAGTTAACCATATCATCTAGACACTTTTTTTTTATATCGAGAAGATCATACATTTCAGCGTATTCATA
Organism: Leptinotarsa decemlineata; assembly: GCF_025532065.1. Taxonomy (NCBI): domain Eukaryota; kingdom Metazoa; phylum Arthropoda; class Insecta; order Coleoptera; family Chrysomelidae; genus Leptinotarsa; species Leptinotarsa decemlineata. Next base: position 5,665,839 of record NW_027412523.1, read on the forward strand.
GGTTAGAGAGAGGCTATTCATAGTAATATTATTTCGAATGTAAGTGAGGCAAACCTGTATCAAATCATCCAGCAGGTACTTGTTTGCAACATAAAAGAGACTCCAGGCATTCGTCATGGAATGAATTTCGATATCATCAGTATACATGTGTTCCAGCACTTGATTGAATTCTTCTACACTTATATCACACAGCATTATTTCATCCTGGGCCATTTCTCCGTAAAGCATTTTCTCGAAAACCGGACTACAACAGGCCAGTATGAGTTTGTGGGCTCTTACTTGGGTTCCGTTTATTTTGAAAGTGCAATCTACGAATTTTTGTTCCTTGTAGAAGGAGATCAAGCGCTCCTTTTTGTTGAGGGGGGCCACCAGCCTTTCTATAAATATACTCTCCTTTTCCATCTACAAAAAAACATATTAGTTTAGGGAAAATACAGTCTCACAATTTCTTCTTACCGCGTTGTATAACCTGATATGCAAGCGCACTATATATTAAATATAAATAACAAAATTGTTTACAGCTCAAGGCAAGGTTTACCCTTGAACGGCTTGAACTGAGCAGGACGAACCAAGGCCGCATAAATTTCAGGTCAGAGAAGCTTCCTCCTCTCCTCAATAGACGGCTCAAATACATCAGTCTACTAAATCGCACTGGTTTTATACATTCAATATAACAATAAACATTAACCTAGGTAGAGAAGAAGGAATGATTTGATTCATTCTAATCCGATCAGCTGATCAAGACTATTTATTTGGTTGGTTGGATGTGAACAGTTCGGGGAATACGGATATTTGAACCCCAATAATTAAAATAAGAATAAAAGTAGTATCCTACATAAACATTTCAATTGCTTACCTTCATGAATTATTTAAGACAATTATTTTCCATTTAATCTGTTTTGAAGTTACTGATCCTACCTCTTTCCTGATTTATATACAATAAGTAAAATACCAACATATTAACATACCTATACCAGTATTCCAAACCTGGAAAAAATAAATTGCTTGATATTTGCCTGAAATTATTTCTAGAAGTCAGAGATTACAAGGTAGGTACCTATATTACCTATCCTATCCTAATAGGGAACACGCATATTTTCGGTTTTGATATATTTTAATTTTAACAAGTACATTTCTCCGAATGAAGCTGTGGAAACTGCTTGTTATTATAAATGAAACTTTAATTTTTTCATATCTGGTGGCCAAATGGATCAATAATTCATTTAGTTCCAATTTTTCACAGAGAGGGCGTATCAGTATGCAAGTATTCCATGCTTTCTATGGATTGCTTTTATTATTATTTTCAATCAGGAAATTGTTATAGATAATGTATTATTATCGTAGTCGACTATACTAATATTGATAGTAAATTTTGTTTGAATTCGGTTTTTTTCAGAATATTCATATAAGATAAACTAAGAATGGCGTTCAGGGGAAGTTATTCAAAATCAATATCCAATCGATTTCAAACTGTATGGTCAAAGATAAATCAAAGTGTTTAGAGAAATGTCTAACTGTTTAAAATATCTGAGGACATCAATTATTTGCAAGAATAAAAGAAATAGCTAAGCCGTGTTCCCAACTATATTCTATTCGAACCAAAATTTGACGAGAAATGAATAATGACTGGAACTGGACTTTTTGACGTTACTCAAAATTTGGGTATATAAATAATTATCTTTTGGTATATTAACCCATTAATGCATACATGACAGTTTTCATTTAACTATATGTTGTGTTGAGGATTTGAAGTTATTTGGCAGGTATTATTTTTAATCTTAAACCGTTATGTCCTCATTTCACACCACAGGTTCCAAATTATACCTACAGATATTTTTTTAGAATTGTATACCTAGGTAGTAACAAATCCGTGGGTTCTTCAGGGCCATGAAATAAATAAATTGTTGGATAGCCTAAGTTTCGACTTCTAATTTTTTGAGGGCTTCGATTCCAACTGAATGTATTGATTCACAATTTGGTGCGCTTTGGTAATATTTGAACAATCTTATCTGCACTATCAATTGAAAACGAAATGAAAAGCATTTTCTTTATCTACAGATAAGCTGCAATTCATTATAGCCTGAACAAGTTATTGGTAAAATTCAGTAGGTGAGATAATATTATGAGTTTGAATGGAAAATGAGTGTATGTTGGATAGTTAAAATCGTTGTTGGTACCTACTTTACTAATTAACTCTTTTATCAACAGACCCAAAAGCACGGTTCGGAATATCTGAAGAGTTATTCTGGAGTTCTGAACATTTCAGAAGAAGTAAGCAGTCAATACACATATTTTATAATAATAAAAATAGATAAATTCAATTCAAATATTATGGTGAAATTTGGTAGTTTTTACTTTATAATGCGTGTAGCAACCTCTTACATTAAGATTGATAAAATAAAATTTACTGATTAAAAACTGAAAATCAACAAATTTAATATTATTTCAGGTGCTGAATTTGTCAGCGTTAATTGCAGCCTTCAATTGCGGAAATGCTCAGAAAACATTCCTGGTCATCTTAGTAGCTGCCTTTGCTTTCCTTTCAACGGGATTTTTTCTGATAACACACCTGATACCACGGTTCAGAAGTCTCGAAATCCCATGGCATTGGATTGAATGTGGAAATGCATTTATTTTGACAGGTACCTACTTGATATCAGCATCGGTGGTTATTTTGGAGTTGATTGGACCATTCGTAGTTACAGGGGTAAGATACTGTTTTATCAAAAATACGCATCAGGGATTCTTTTAAAAGAGGTACTTATTTTGTGAAATGTTTGTTGTCAATGTCAAAATATACAAAGATTCGTACCTTATTGACAAAGTTTGGCAACAAATATCAAAAAGAAATAAGGATAGTTTAAATATCAGCCATAAAGTTTTGATAGCCAAATAAAAAGTAGTTTTTTTAGATAACCAACGAAAAGGCTTGTTTTCGAACTATTTGCATTGTCTGCGATTCAACTGTATTATTTGTATTGCAGGTATTGGGTTACATTGCGACAATGGCATACCTTTTAGATACCATCGACAAGTTTCGTCTCGCAGTGACTCCAAGAGCAAGATATGTTTGGACTACACCAAATATGCCAGTATGAACAGTTCACAGAAAATTCATAAAATACTTAAACCTTATCAAATTTCTGAATATACTTACACGACTTACGCTAGTTATAAGAGATGGTACTCTAATGTCCAAAATCATTGCAATGAATAAGTGAAGATATGTTTTTCATTAAATGCTTCTCAAACACTGCTTTCCCACAGTGGAATGCTGAAAGACCGTTTTTTTCTCTTTCAATAAAATTACTTTTTCATTCAACTTTTTTTTTAGATTTTCTATCGTATATATATATATAGGGTGTGAGTACACTGAATTAAAGTACCAAACTAAATTGTAACATTATAAAATAAACTCAAACATTCTTCCCTCAGCGAAGAAGCATTTTTCGCGTCCCATTTCACACCACCCCACTCCTCCATTTTGTCATTTGTCATAAAGATTTCATCTTTACATTGTCCATGTACAGCTTCTTCAAGTACCTTTTAACTGATCGTTAACAAGCTAGATACACAACATTGATACACCTTTACACGAGTTCAAACCAGATTGATATATCCAGAACGTGGTTTTGAAAGGCTTATGAAGCTTCTTGAGATGAAAATTACTGTCAATGCATTTTTTTTGTAAGGTAATAAAAATCAGAATACGGGCTGTATTTGTAGGTACTAATACATTTGTAAAGAAATATATTGAGATCAGATTTGAATACTTTTTGTTTAAGAAATAGTTTCGGGGATTAGGGTGTGGTGTGAAATGTTCTTCAGTAATAAATATCACAATCTATATATCTGAACAAATGATGAAAGTCATGAAATTTCCTCAAAAATAAAATTTGTACTTAAATAAAAGGATGATCAAACTCTAAATTTTACAATGCAAAAAAGAATGATACATTTTTTTGCAAATCATACAAAGCTGTCTCAGTGCTTTTGTGAATGCCTGTTAGTTGGGTGATTGCAACTTGGATTTGATAAAAAATGCCAAAAGTCCAGTTTATATTTTATGTTATATAACTTTTTTTTTCGTGTAATTCAATGTTTATATGAAAGTAGCTGTTTCAGGAGGACTTTCTTTCAGTTTGTGTCTTACTTCAGTTACTTCTTTGCATGATCTACACATCCATGTATAGAGTTACTTCCTTCCTTCCTTTGGAAGATTCCCTCATAATTTTTTTTGTATCAAGAGTAGTAGAAAGCCAAAAACTTTATTATATTGCACATCCAGAATGGAAAAGGCACTACTACATAAAGTACTGTTTTCAGGAAATCCCCGTTAAAGTTTTATTCTTTTTATATAATAAACTTTAATTGGGATATCCTGAAACTATTCAATTTCTGGAGTTGTGTCTTTGTTATTCTGGATGTGTTATATACTGGAGCAACAACAACAAACTTATTCCTATACAATTCTCATCAAAGGGACGTTTATTTGTGGATTGGGTTGATAAGTACCAACTTCAGCTGTTAAGAAAAAAATACTGTTCAGTAGGCTCAGTTGTCAAATCAAAAATCAACTCTATACATCAGTGGGTATAGGAACAAAGAAATATCTGGCTCACATAATTAAGCTCTTTCGTGTACACTCGAAATCAATTTCTTCTTCATCTCAAGTAGTAAAGTAAGATGTATTCAACGCCAATTATCATTTTTATTTGGATTTATTATTCAAGTAACACCTTGTGAGATTTCCACTGGATAGTTTACAAAGCCGCAATATATATTTCGCTAAATAGCTTAAAAATACTTGAGGAAGCAATTTCATATGAGAACTTTATTTTGTTTTTCTTATATGAAATATATTCCCTCCAACCTCCTTTATAATTCTGAATTGATGGACTATTGATTTGTGATTCACTAAAACATTAAATATCTTCCTAGTATTGAATGTTTTATTATCATTATTATTATTAAACATATGTAACATAAAACAAATTATGAAATTAAAATAAAGTGCTGTCCATATTCTTCATCAACATTGAAACACAATATTTTGGAAACTCTAATATTAACCGTCATCTGCTCAGGATCTAAAAAAAAATAAAATAAAAACATTAATGATATTTATGAATTATACATAAAACGAATGTAGTGGAGTGTATCACTTGCTTTCATGTTTAATCAAGTTTATTAGTAAAATTTAAAAACAAATAACATGTTTCATTTTTAGTACTTTTAGGTAAGGAAGACATTAGTATTGCATCACTCAACGCCAAGAGGGCGCTACCAACTTGATTTTTTTCAAACAGAAAAAGGGGTCTTGTGATATCTCTTTCAAACACTGTCAAATTCAACTTACAAGATATTTTTATACACACACACACACACACACCAGGACAGGTGAAACTTAATAAAAGACAAAGAGTTTATGAGGCCACTGCAAATCGTAGACAAATAACCAATCATCTTACCAGGCTTTCGATTTCAACAGATCCTTATTCCTTTCCATCATCTCTTCTTTCTTATCTTTCTTCACTTTGTCGAGGAACTTGTCCATCTCCTCGATATTTGTTTCAGAAGGAATGTTATCTTTGGCGGAGGAACTGCCACCTTCCTTGTCTTCTCCCTTCTCAGCCCACTTTCCCGCGTAAGTGTCTCTGTTTATCAGCTTACCAGTGTCTGTGGTGGTGTAGTCGTCCCTGTCCTCGCCTTCAGACAGAGGCCCCTCGTGTCTGACGGGAGCATCACCGTCAGAGTACTTGTTGATCTTCTCCTTTTCAGCAGACCTGTCCCGTTTAGGCGGAGAACCATCTGAATCTCTGCTTCCGCTGTACGATCGGCTGCGATCTCTATCTCGGGAACGGCTTCTGTCATATCTGAAATAAAACAAATGAAAAATTTTGAAAAAGATCAAAAATATCAAACCAGTAGGAAGAGAATATTATATGGAAGCATATTACAGAAGGTTTAAAATCAAATTATCCCTTATTAATTGAAGATTTGAACATTGTTCTGAAAATGTTTGAGATAACCAAATTAGAATTTCACTTCCGTCCATGACAGTTTGAAACTTAAGATCACTGAGTGTAATGATTATACTGATTGAGGACATCCACTCACCTCCTGTCTCTGTAGTCCCGGTACCCTCCTCTGGCATACCTGCCTCTGGGCCTCCTTCCTCCTCGGTTCTGGTACGGATAAGGCCTGCCCCTACCACCCCGGTAGTCTCTGTCGTTGTACCTAGAATCCCTATTATTATAATATCCACCGCCCCTGCCGCGCTGGTTGTTATGCCTTGGCGTCTGGAAGCGCGGCTTGTAGTATGTCCCCCGGTCGTTGTATCTGCCGCGGAAGCCGCCCCTGCTGCGGTACCGCCTCCGGTCGCCGGAGTAGCTGCGCGACCGCGACCGGCTGCGCGAGTAGTACGATCCGGATCGCGATCGCGACCGGCTGTAGTAGCTGCGCGACCGGCTGCGGTAACTGCGTGATCGCGACCTCGACCCGCTTGATGACCGCGAGTGGCTGTACTTGCTGCGACTGCGGCTGCGGCCACGCTTCGGGCTGCGGCTGTCGGACCGCGGACGCCCTGGAGGCTCTGGCGGGCGCCGGCCTATACCAAACAGAAACACATTTTTACAACATCGAAACTCTCGAAAATTCTGTGGAAATTTGTATAAAATGTATAGTCTTTTCTAATTTTTTGAGCTCACCATTACTACAAACAACTCTAGCCATATGTTCTGTCGACCACAGAAACATAATTAGATTTATTTTTGAAAAAAACATTCCCAGACGTGTTTAGCAGTTTTCACATATTCAAACCATTCCTTCATTTGTCTCAAAAATGCATATTTATATACTTGTCCAAAGCAAAGCCTCGTAATTCTTGTAAACCTTCCTTTATATTTCTCAAATTCCATACCATAATTGCCATTTTTATCACAGAAACGGCTTACATCTTCAGGAAATATTAGGATTAATTCAACAATGCCCTTTACTACTACCCCACGCGCAGCAAATACCCTTTAATTTATCTTGTATCTTGATTATTTACAAATGCGAGTATTCTGTAATGTATATTTTTACGATGACACCGTGGGTGATACATTGTATTATCTACTTTATTTACTTTGTCTACAAGATGCTAAAACTTTATTCATGACAATAAAGCATATGATTGATTAAAATAAATATTTTTTATATTTCAGAAATAAAAAAAAATCAGACAGAAAAAAATCTATGGAAAAAAAATCTTCCACAGTAAGGATTCATTTCTCCAATAGTGACAGTTGATTTCAAATAGTTTGAGTGAATCCTTAAAACTAACAAAACCATCTTTTTGGTGCAAACCAGAGACTGAAAACAAAGAATTCGTGAGCCAACACCAGACAGCCCTATTTTGATTTGCCAAGCCAGTCTGAGTAAGGTGATAATATCGCTCCTTAACAAAGACTCAATCTAGGGAATTGACAACAAATTTAATTCACAAACATCAAAAGGCGGTCCATGACATCTACCAACAAACATTATTCTTCCTTCATCTTTCTCTGCAGCAGCTTCGACTAAAAGGAAACTACACGATATCAGAGCCTCATTTATCTTTGAGATTGAATCTTCTGTCTTATCAATAAATGAAGTCTTCATGAGGAGAGCGACAGTGAATGTACATTGAGCAGTAAAACATGTATTTTTAAATCTTTGGCAAATCAAAATAGTGCTATCTATTATTGATACTAATCAATAATATTTTATGATAGATAACTATTCGAAAAAGAAAACAATACTTATCAAAACATCTCAAGAAACAAATCATTCAGGCCAGTCTCAACTCCCTACACAGTAGGTTAATGGACTGACACCCATCAGAAAACAACTACTCCCCTGGCTAATACCACGAAGGGCGTTGGGACGAAGGGTGCAGAATCTTCACTGAAGTATTTTCTGTGCCCGTGCAATAATTAAAAATTGATTCCAGCAGTTGTATCGCCAACAGCGTATGCAGGAAATACTTTAGTGAAGATTCCTGGACTGACACCTGTCAGATATAATTCAACGCCGTACATGGTATTAGCCAGGGGAATAATGTTTTCAGATAGGTGTCAGTTAATTAACCTACAGTGTAGGGAGTTGAGACTCGCCTCAACGAATTGTTCCTTTAGATGATTTGACCAGGGTTTTTGATGAAATACAAAAAAGAGTAGACAAAAAAAGAATACAGTAGACCTTAGCCAAATGCTAAACACACCCACAGTTTGTTGAAATAAAAAAGGTTGATATGTAGCTGATATAGTTATAAATAGGTGAATTGAGTATATTATTTTGAATACGATGGTTCTAAACATATAACAATTTCTAACACAGGTACGATTTCATAATCACCCTTAATAACTCGGTTATGATTCACAAATTATAATTTCACCTGCGATTAATTATACCATATGCTTGTATTATTTTCACCATACACCATATTTTTCAAAAATAAATATATATTTATCTTCCTTCGATGACTCTTCAACATACATATCTGCTGCTTTACATATATTTATTCGAAGCTGATCTTCTTTTCCGGAAACCAAGTTAAGAAGGAGTAATTATGAGAAATCGGGCCAAAAATTAGAAAGTGAAACATGATATTTTCTTTTTGAAAGAATTAAATATAAAAACAATACATCCACTTCGTATTAGTATAGAAATGAGAAACGCTTTATAGAAAATAATTTTGTAGCAGACCAATTTACAAAATTGTCTTACTTTCAGAGCCTCCTCACTAAACTTTCCTGTATTTACCTAGAAAAATCTGGTGGTACACATTTAAAAATAATCCACATTTGAGACATCAAATTGCAGGTACTCTTTGTATCTCTTCCTTTACAAAGCAGGCCTCAGCATCTCTTCTCCTAATTTTATCTCGGGCATCAATTTTTACAAACTCGTCATTTTGAGGCAGCCTCTTCAAAACATTTCAATATTACTATATTCCTCAAGTACACAAAAATCGTTGTTTCTGAAGATAAAGCTTTAGGTAAATGAAAGAAATAATCCATTTGTTTTTTTCGTAATGTCTATAAATACCTACGATTTTCCATATTAGATTATCATCCGTCCCTTTGGTGATTTATCTTTTTGACCAAACGTAAATAATCCAAAAAGGTCTGCATCTTTTTCTATTATTTTTGTTTGAGGCATATGTGCAAATTAATGTATGGGAAGTTTACGAATGTTTGGAAATATAGACGCTGAAAGATTTCTACAAAGAAATTGAACAATGTATGGGATTTCTCAAGTGAGGGTGTCAACAGTGTCTTCTCATTCAACAAAAGGCTGCGAGTTCAATACGTAATTACTATGAGGCTAACTTTGTCGAGAGAGAAGACATTGTTGATCCACTAGTATAAGTTTTATTACATGTTCAAAAGTGAATTTTTCAGAAATCCCATTCACCAGCAGTCCAACGAGAGCCACACTAATAGTTGAACACAAAATTTGCAATAATAATTCAAATGTTGCTTACCTGGTGGAAACGGTGGCTGTTCGCCTAAAGATTTTTTAATTTCTGGCGGAGTCATAAGTCTAAAGTTCCCAAACTTATCCAAAACCACTTGGCCAGTAGGAATTTTTGGCATGGATGGCGGAACCATAGGTTTGGGTTTCTTGGGAGAATCAGGCTTTTTCGGCGGTGGTTCTTTCATCGCCATAGCTTTTCTAATGCTAACAGCTTTCTCTGCTGGCTGCAGAGAAGCAGGTGCAGATTTCTTCGTCACTGGTGGAGAATCATCCATATTAGCACCTAGAATGTATACCATTGTTAAAATCTTATCGCGTGCACTCATCACTTTCAACAACTTACCATTTTTACTGTGTTTATCTTGTTCGGCACCCCATTCTGAAGATGGGACAGGCCTCTCTGGTTGCTTCTTTTTAAATCTAGAATTTCCAGACGTTCCGGGTCCTATTTGCATTTTCCATTTTTGTGTTCCGGCCGACGCTGCGGCCTCAGCGACTGCTTGACGAGCTTTCTGCTCCCTTGTAGGGGACGGAGAATCCAACATGGAACGCTTGGGACTTTCACTACGATCCTTACTGTAAACGATACATAATGATGATATTCTCAATAAAGTTCATTTTAAATATCAACGTAAATATTAGTTTTTGAGAGAATTAGTAATAATTCGGAGACGAGTACTAACTGTGAAGCAAATTAATTACCTAAAACTGAATTAGCATTAGTAAGTGATTGCACTGGTTTCAAGGTAATACTTCGAAACCAGTTTTTAGGTGATCTACTAGCATAATTTCAACATGGTCCCGTTGCTGGATGAACGAGAAACATCTACGAGACTGATATCTTTGAGGTATCTTGCATAAACGTCTGTCTGATATAATTCAATATCCAGCGTGGTATCAGCTGTTTTCCGGCAGGCATTCACTCTCTTTGTAGATAGTTGGGAGAGATGAATATTTTGAGATTTTATTTTGAAATATTTATTTTCTTATACATATATATCTCTCCTTGATACAGTCTTCAGACATACACCGTTAATTGATCAATTTCTCAAGTAACACGACTCTCCTGAGAGGCTTTTCACATTAGTCATGTGGCCTAAGGAATGTCAATTTCTGAATTTGACTGTAAAATGCTGGGATCGTGGATTGAATCAAGGGATCAAGATTGTTGAAATTTCGAAGATGTAGAGATCACAGCATATGGTTTCAGTTACAAGCTGAGGCATTACTCAAATAAAACTATTTTATTAGAACTAATCATCAGGGGGCCTACAAGTATCCTAAAACAGTTCCAAATCATTCCAGTGTTTAAAAAAATTGGAAATATCTTCTATTATACTGAAAATTTAACAAGAATCAATTAAAGAATTCCTTGTAAAAGTTCATCATGGTGAAAATTGATGGGAAAAAAATGCATTCAAAAACATTGAACAAATAACAGCTTCAATTCATGTATTGCCAGCAACTTCATCTCATGATAATCACACTGTAGGCAACTTTTGATCTGTATACTTTGAGGTAAGGTTAATAATGTAGAAGTATTATCGAAAAAATGCATAACATTATAAAAGCAAATTATTTTTGTGGTATCCAAGAACATGATGTTGAAAAGTTTTAAAATGTCTACAAGCCATCTTATTTTTAGATAGGATTCAGAAATATTAGGTTAAATTGATGCGTGCCAAAGGAAAGGAATAAAAATAAAAAAAGTTGCATGCTCAAGGGAAAACTACAAGGAACAGAGGCATGTTTCGATGAAACATTGCCAAAAACCTACCGTTTATTATCCTTCTCAAGGGCATAATATGCATTTAATTTTGATTCTAACTCTTCTAAATCTGGTAAACTATCAATAAATCTGAAATGAAATCAAAACAAAAATTAGCAAGAGCTTCTGAATATCATTGACGAGTGTTAATCATTACCAGTTCTGACCAAATATTTGGATTCACTCAAACCGAAATTTTCCGTCATTATAACCAGCAATATTTTAGTCAAAACCAGTCCATTTTCAACAATGGCTTACCTTTTACTGTAACCAGACTTTTGAAGGAAATACTCTTCGTCGTCAGATGGTATGCTGTGCCTTTTAGATTTTTTCTCTTTGCTCAGCTCTTTCTTAATGGCATCTCGCAACTTTTTGTGATCGTCCAGCTCGGAAAGATCAAAATTCTGCTTCCTCTTCAACTTTTCCTTTTTCTTCTTCTTCTTGCTGTCTTTCTTGGATTTCTTTTCCTTCTTCTTCTTTTTTTTCTTTTCCTCGCCTCCTTTGCCCTTCTTCCATTTGGCACTTTCCTCTAAAAATTTCCTTACTTTTTCCTCATAGTCAGAATCGCCTTTAGTGTCTGAAAGGAAAGCTCTCAATTTGGCTTCATATTCATTTTCTACAGGTTTTGGTTGCTCAGGCTGCTCAAAGCTGAACTCAAAGTTACTTGTGGCTGCCGGTTTGTTGAAATTGAAATTAGTCGTTGGTGTGTCGTGTGATTGATCCATCATCGCCATGCGCTTGCTTAGGGGGCTCAAGGAGTTTTCTCGCTCTTTGCGCTTGTGTGACCTCGAACGGTGCTTCTTGCGTTTCTTGAAGTCTGAATCGCCAGACGAAGAGCTGGAATCACCACTGCTGCTACTGGAGGAGCTGCTTGAGGAGTCTCCACTGCCAGAAGAACTGGAGCTGGAGCTAGAACTGGAGTGCTTTCGGTTCTTACGCTTCTTGCTTTTCTTCTTCTTTTTCTTGTCTTTCTTTTCTTCGTCTTCTGTTTTTAGCAACTGTTTGAGGGCATCGTTGACATCAGGGGCTTTTGTGGTGGGAATATTTAGGGTGGGTAACAATAGTTCAGCAGGCTCAATCAATGCCTTTGGTTGGGTCTTGTTTTTGAGAAACTCCAACGAATTCTGAGCCTCTTCGTGATAAGGTATGATACTTAGGCAGCTCTGGTACGCTTTCCTGGCCTCTTCCACCTTGTTTTCTTCCTCGTAATTCCTCCCAAGTGCCACTAGAGTCTCTCCCATATATTTGCGAGCATTGGCATGATTCGGGTTCAATTTCAAAGCAGTTTCAAAATCCTCTATGGCTTTTTGAAAGTTTCCATTGTTGGCGTAAAGAGCACCGCGTGCCACGAGACCTTCAACGTTCTTTGGGTCTATAGTTAGAGCTTTGTTAAGGCATTGGAAAGCCTCAACGTGTTTTCCAGCTTTAAAGTGATCAATACCATCGGCTACGTTGCGGTACGCCCATTTGCTGGCCTGTACTTGCCTCAATTCTTTGGCATACTCATTTTCCGGAAATTTGAACCTGCAAGCAATAACAATTAGAACTTTCCATCTGCGAAAAAGAACAATGAACTAAACAAACCTTAAATTATTCATCAAGGTATTATATTTGTTGACGCCCATCAGTTCAGAGAGATATTGTATGTTATTGGGGTTATTGAAACCGACGCTCTTCTCTAACACACTGTCGTAACTCTCATTCTTGTAATCCAATGCTTTTCTGTAACCCAAAAAAAAACCGAAGGTTCCTTCAATTTGTCCAAAATCATTCTTCTACTTTCCTCAGTTTTTGTACTTGTTTTAACAAATGATGAAAAGTGGTTCTTATCCAATACTAAACAAATTACAAAGTAAGTATCCCACAGTGTTTACACCTTTTTCTATATTAAAGACACGCTTTTATTTTCACCAAACAGTTTATCAAAATTCGACACACACACTTCAGAAGTGTCCACACTATCTGAAATCTACATATTCAATGCTTTATAACATTTTTCCAATTGAAATACCAGAGTTTTTACCTACCCAATGAATGTTAAGCATTTGTATCTGAGTTTGATAATAAAGGTTTCAACATTAACATAAGATGAGAAATTGTAACAACTCATTTGAATGAACATGAGATGAATGAAATTACCTGACCTCATGTATCACATATATGTTTGTTTGAAGGTGGTTGACAATGTTTCGTGGTGCATTTCATCAGTTTGGACTTACATTGTCTAATATGATATAAATTGATTTGAAATCCCTGAAAGAATCTGTGAAAAAATTAAAAAGATTAGCTGAAAAAACAATTTTATCAAGCAAAACACTGAAATTACAATCATATTAGACAATGTAAGTCCGAACTGATGAAATGTATCACATATACTTTATTCTGTGTCAAGCAAGAACCACTTTTCATCATCAATGGTTGATTTCCAAAGTTTGCAAGAATTTATTATCAACCATAAATAGTTAAATACATACCCACATGTTGTTCTTCATATCACAGATTCTGTTAAACATTTTTAAATAAATTTGTTTTGTAACAACATAATCTTCTCTTATACACATAAACAAAATTAAATTCAATGTTCATGTGTGTTTTTTTAAATTATTTTCTGGGAGGTAATTCATCGAGTACTGTGGAAATATCATGTAATAAACAGGATTGTACATACAAAAATTCCAACAATAATTCATCAGTTTGAAATTTCTCACCTTGGTCGCTTTTTCGTAACGTGCAAATTTTCAAGAAGCATAAACGCCACAGTGCAAAACACATTTTTTACTACTACATTTATATCATTGCTCAATTGTTTTGTATGGCAAGACTTAACTGTCTAAAAAGAAAAAAAATATTTTAGTCACTTGAGAATATTCACAAGCGATATTTTGATATAAATCTAAGGGTACGTTTCCCCCAAATCGGATTCTAAAAAATCTGCTATCACAATCAAACTATTAATCAAAATCCACAAATTCCTTAAAAAATTTAACCAATATCACAATTTCACTTTTGTGGTTCCAGAATGCTCAGGTCAATTTACTGCTTTATCTTAGTTTTATTCAAACATACTACAAAGATTTGAGAAGCAAGCTGAAAATCAACAAAAATAAATCTTGTGATTAACAAATCCATGTTTGATTTGAAAAAAAAAAATACAAAACATATGAATTATGATTGATCCATTAGCGACAAATTCACAGTAGATTTGAAATCAACACTGACATTGTTCTTGGCTTTATCAATATTATTAATTCATTTCTACTCCATCAGAAATACCTCAAATATTTTCATCAAAAAGCAAAATAAGTAGGTTTCAATGAATTTCGTTTTTAAAAGTTTTAATAATTTTAACCTCATTACTCATCTTCAAAAAAGCAATTAGTATGTACATAGTTTTGAACAATATGATAATTTGCCAAATACTTTAAAATTTCAGTGAATTGAGATTCAAAGAAATCTAAAATAAATTTCTAACAGAAACATACAATCACTGTAAGACTTTCACTATGAATCTTGCAGTAAATTGTATTAGTTAGTGAGTGTTAATGGATTTTCTTTCATTAAGTATCAGCCAGTTCAGTCCAATTTTCAAAATGTCTTGTTAAATTAATAGCAATATTTTATCATACATATTTCCCTCAAGTAAATTCTTGAAATTATGTATAGTTCGTTATAATATTGTTCACTTTTTCACCAGTACCAACATTGTATGTTTCTTGGGAAAGTAAATTGTTATTTTCATTACCCATACTGTGAAATTTCCTACAGTTAACGTAATTTATTTCCAACCAAGTAAAGTAAATACATTTTCTGTTTTTGAATGAAAAATACATCCCAGTACTAAAAAACCAAAATTCCTTCCAAGTTGTTACATTCTGAAAAATCTTCCGGTACACTGAAAATTTCCTGTAATCAAATGTTCCATCTAAAAGAACCAGAGTATGAAATGATAAATGAAATTCACCGTCAAAAATTCATTAGTTGTCGTAGGTTTCAACTTACTTGTATACAATGGGAAAATCGTCAGTAGTGATTAGTCCCAATGGGGGACGATGTTCTGGGTCACTTGGTTTTCTTGAAACGCCCTTCATGCCACACACAACCTTATCAGTGTCCGCTATAATCTCCAGAACTTCACAGCACACATAGTCGTTCATCATATAACTACGAGTTACCCCTTTCTTATCTACCGCAGGTATAATATTTGCCACAGGACAAAAGGCCTACAAATAACAAAACAGTTGTTTTATTAAAGATAAATATGGAATCCTTTGGTGTATAATAAATCTGAAACAAGCATTTTTCCCAATCATCAGAGAAATAAATCATTCACTATAAATTAGACAATAAGTTCTATGGATTATGTCTGTTTCGCCCTTTGTGAATCACACTTACCTTTTAGAATTTGCTTCTGGAGAGCAAGTTCTCAATTATCTATAAATTCTGTTTACATCTTACAAAAAAAGGCTGGGAGATGTATGTAAAATGACAACAGTTCAAGTTTTCTGTATACTTCTTTTTTCAGTATATAATACAGTACTTGCTCGACTGTTTCAATCAAATTATGCCATTCATCTCACTCTTTCTATTTCTTCAACAACAATCACCAGGAATTTGATATTTTCTGATGGAAAAAACTATTTAACCTTCCCCTCTCAATCAGAAGAATATCCAGTGACACACTTGCTCACAAGTAAATGAAAGATAATCAGACCCCTATATATTTATACAGGGGCTTTGTTAAATTGATGTACAAATATTGGTGGAGTTCTATCCCAAAACCAAACCAATATTTTTAATACCTTGATACGTGTTCCAATCACCAAAGTGATCATCTTCAAGATGATAAGTTCAATCTTTTTTTTTAAGATGATCCCTCGGCAATTGAAACACTTGTCGAGGTGTTGAAAGACTACTGTTTGATACACTATTTACCGATTTTCCTACGTTGGAGTAAGCTTTGGCATAAACAAAAAAATTTGTACAAACCTTAACATTAATATCAGCAGCATAAAGGATGGTAGCACCAATTCCTGTAGTGCACAATACTTTCAACATCATGCCGGACTGCTGCTTGCTTACAATTGTTCCCAAAATCAAATCTCCTACTTTGACATTCTGAAATAAACAATTTGTGATTCCTCCTCCAAGAAGTATTCAACAATTTCTTACCATCATAAAGAATTGTAAACGTTTTTGCTTGTCGACACTACTGTAAGTTTCGAAGGGAGGCATTATGGCATACATATCCTCAGTAACAAGCTTGTCAGCATTTTTTAGCGCTGTAGATTCCAAACTATAAATAGAATTGGCCTTTTTTATGAGGAACTGTTGAAGTTTCAATCTTTTTCCTCTATCTTGAAATGACAAATTCTTTTGTCTTTGGCCATACACATGGAAATTCAAATCCTTAATGTTTCTTCGCACAAGGTCATTTTCTCCAAATTCTCCTTCCCATAACTTTTGCAACTGCTGACCATGAAAGTTCAGCGCCTTTGTAAGTAGTTGAGAATTCAAGGGTTCCATATTGGACACTTCTGTAAGAAAAAATGGAAATAATTTATCGATCAATAACCTATGGTGAAATTTAAGCAGTTCTCAAGCTATTTTATACTTTCTTGGAACTGTTTTAACTGTTTATCACGAATTTGAAGCCTGAACTGTGAAAAGCACCAACATTTGGAAATAAGGTTCTATCAAAATGTGAAAGAAAAGATTTTTCCAGACATCTTTTCTTGATGTATACTGTATACTATTCTTTCACCCAAATTCATAGCCGACAAAGCTTCAATTTTACCAACATTGCCGATTACTTGCTAAAGTATATTCTAAAATTTCACTACTTCCAAACCATGTTTGACATTCATGAAGGCCTGACATACAGAGTTGATAATATAGTATCTGTTTTACAAAAAAAACAATTTTATTCATAAAAATAATAAGATGGTAACAAGAATATTTTTAAATTATGTTCAAGCACATAGAATAAGAATATGTGGTCATTATTGTCGGCTCATTTACTGTCAATTTCAGTAACCAAAAAATCGATTTATGACATATTGTACTTTTCAATTCCATGTACCTCTGAACGATTATGTTTATGACAAAAATTTGACTTCATAGGCAAAATATGTATAATAATGACTGGAATACTATCTACCTATCACCTGAATAAATACTAGAATTCATATAAAATATGTACCTAGATGAAACATTTAAAATGACAGAAAATTGTAAAAATTCAAAATCGCAATTCTTTCTATTCAAACCACTCCATCATTAAGGCATTAATTGATTAACTTTATAAATTGTGTAAAAAATGTTTGTATCTTACTGCTCTCACTTTCAGCACTTTTCCTTCACACAATGGTCGCCATTCGTCATGTCAGTGTTCAATACGATAATTGATAAACTAGTTCATATATGTTCAGAGACATAAATTATTTCAAAGAACTTGTTTATTGTATCATAGATTCAAAAATGTCTGAATTCACAATATTATTAACAACTATACTCAATATTATAGCGTTCCATTTAAAAACTGAAACGCTTTCAAAATGGCGGCTAACTAATACAATGAACTACGTAATGATCAACAATGTTGCCATGCTCCTAAAATGTATTTTCCGGTTTCTACGAAATTCATTGTGATTATTGAATATTTCAAATTGATAAGTTATTGACAATTAATTTTAATTACTACAATTGTGAAACAATGAAACGTGATATAAGTTTCTCAGAATACACAATTATTGAAATAGGCGTTTTAATAAATAATACATTTGATAGAATCATTCATTTTTGTAGTTTCTAATAATTATTTATACTTTTGACAACTATGTTAAAAAGAACTATAGGAAATAGGTGTCTCTGGTTATAGCAGATATGTTCGTTTATTACAAATACGAGCGCTCGTTTCGCTCGACAAACGTTCGATAATGCCTCGGAGTAACTCTGAGGATAATGCAGATCTGTGTTTAGTAACATCTGCTCTGTGTTCGACAAGGAGAAAAAATGTGATCGCTTAGCAGTGCTGCCGTTAAGGTACTATTGTACCGCATTCGGTACTATTCCATGATTTTGATACGAAGATACTACCCGGATCAATATGTAGACTATTCGGTACTATTTACTATAATCCCAATTTTTTACATTTTCACGTTGACTCCCATCGAGTACAGTAAAAAATAACAACAATATGTGTGGCAACAATGCAATTCCGTGTTTCAAGTTCCAGATCAGCAAATACCGTACTTGTGTCAAAATTGCAAGCTATCATCATAACTCTGCATTGTTTAATCCTGTGTTCTGTATTGTGCCTGTGAACTGTGGTTCTGTCATCTGTCAGTCAGTCAGCAGAACAGCAGTTTCAACTTCTAACATCACACCTCACCTTGAGAAATTGGTTTTATTGTTTTGTCAAAATAAAAAGGAATATGGACAGGTAAAAATAAATTCTCGAATCTAGCTACTTGAAAACGTCTTTAGTATTGTTCATTCTATTGTGACAGAAACCTAATTAAAACAAAACACATTTGCAATCGTGAAAGAGCAATTTGAAGAAGGAAAAAGACACCTTTTCATCAAATGTTCTGATTATGATCTTTCTCTTAAGGAATATTTCTTAGTTCCCAGCAAATTTTTTACTCCATATATTTTCCGAATTTGAATGGATAACATTATTACACGTTTGGCATTACTGGCATTTGGTCTGAAATGACTTATGCGCATGTGCCTTGCCTAGTCTTGCGCAGTACATTTTGGGTACTATTTTCTTGTCAATTTCTGTACTTTTTGAATTGACGTAGCGGCAGCACTGTCGGTTAGCTCTGAGATCAATTAGGATCAGACAGATTGTTTAAATGTATTTTTTCATATTTAAAAAAATTGGTTTTTTCAACAATTTTTTCGAAAATTACCTTTAAGTAAAATTTTTTACCCTTGTCAGAACATAGTATCTTCAATAAAGACTTCATGACACATTTTTATTGACATAATGATGCCTTCTTTAACACTCATTATTCCTAAATAGTTGTCAAACAAATATACCCATAACTTATTCAAGAAACACTTCATTGTAAGATTTTCACTGAACAGTTTCACAAAAACCCAACACATTTTCGTTATACATCATCATCTTCCGGCGTGTCTATACGTATATAACCTAAAACAAACATAAACTGATAAACTGATTTTATATATAATATTTTCAGTTTTTCTAGTATTATTACTTTATTGTGTAATATCTCCCTTCAGTATCCGTTTGTATTGTATGTGTTTGATTAAAATTGTTTAATGTACTTATGTCTAGATACCACCCGTCCGGGCTCCCCACAGGTGCAATGCTAATACTGGATAAAAATTCACCCACTGGAAATTTGAAGGCATGGAGATCCTTTCTTATTGTACATCTATGATATAAAACGAACCTACATACAAAATTTCAGCCTTCGAAAATTTACCGGTATGAAGAAACAGTAATGAAAAGGTAATTTTCATATGTAAACTCCACTCTTTCACCCATAATTTGGCATCGAAGGGTGGATTCAATTCAAAAACACCCCCAATAAAGAATTGCAGATCAATTTCAGCCCATAAAATCAATGAATAGGTGAAGCAGTTCCATGGTATTATAAGAATTAATCACCCGAAGAGGAATATTTTGTCGAGCCGCTGCCGGTCATAGGAAGCTAAGACGTAGGATCATAATTCCGATATCGAGAGGATTTTGTTTTTGGGTATCCATTGGAATATTATTAGGAATTTTATGCATTCATTCTGTGTTTCTCCGTACTGGGATTCAGAAGCCGTTCATTATTACTAGTTGTATTTAGGTATGTGATTTAGTTTATGTGAAAAGGAATAAAAGGTGTTACTCAAAGTGCGACCAGTGTTTGTTTCTATCAGTATTGATGTATTTCGAAATTTCTGAAGCAACTCAGAGTCCCTTAGCAGTTTCACTATTGCAGATTACACCACATCTTCTTGAAGAAACATCAATGAAAATTTCGCAGTTGAAAGTGTTACCATTGAAAGAATTTTTGGCCATTGGTAAGTTTTCCATCATTCGAAATAATATCAAGTATGAATGGCTTTCTGAAACCTTTGTGTAAATTTCTACCTAATTCTCTCAATACCAAAGTTTTTAATTTTTCAATTTCTTTGATATATAACCACCTATATGGAACTGCTGGACACGCTGCTACTAAAAATCCTATCAGTTTGCCAAAAATCTCTAATTTTCACAAACTCTTTCTCTCTCTCTCGAAATTTTCTAACATAATTCATGAAATTACATGTTTTTTGAGTGGTTAGAGATATCGATAAATCCTGGCTATAAAAAAGGAAGCCCAAATATTCAATGGGTGTGAGCACGCTTTTCTCCCTGTTTATTATGAACTCCAAAAGTTCTGATGTTTAGATAATGACCGTTATATTTCGTTTTAAATCTTTTTCAGTGCATCCTAATAAAAGCATATCATCAAAGTAAATAACTTACATCAATCCCTATTTTTGTAAAAAGGAACGGGGATGATTCCAAACCGAAAGGCATTAGAAGCAACCTTATTGGATTTTCAGATCTATATAGGTAGTTCATTCTTGGAGTAATATAAATTACACAGATCAGCAGAACAACAATTCGATTTATTTTGTTTTACAGTTATCACGGTGCTTACATTGAAACCATAAATTAAACGAGCTAAACATAATTTATTTGTTATAAACTTATTCTACAGTGAAACATCTAGTACAATTATTTGGCTTGTTCAAGTCTAATATAATCGGTATATGAAGTGATTAAATCGTCCATCTTGTAACCTTGAGAGGTTTCGCATAAAAGTTTCGTTTTTCTCATTATGTTTCCTATGGTTAGATGAAAGTAGGTAACCCCTGATGACCAATTACTCAGCTCAGAGTACTCATGGATGGCCAAAATATCCTGAAAGAAAAAATCGTTGAAAAAAAAAGGAGCAATATAATGATATCTTACTTTGGTCTGCGGATGTATAATATTGACTCCGTGTTTGTTGATGGCTATCAGGATAACCTCAGGATAAGTTGGTTCGGTGGACTGTTTCACCTCAAAGAACGTAGATCCGAACGTGGGCCATTTGAAAGTGGTCTTCAAAAATTGTGTCTTCGATTGCTCTCCGTTGATTCTCAAATTCCTGTATTCCGCCAAAATAGTTTTCCTCCACTCCGAAGAACTGGCAGCTTTTACGATATCACAGGGAATGCAATCCTTCAAGTCATGTTGTAGAGCAGACTGAACGTCAGAAACATTGTCTTCAAACTTGGCTCTAAGAATAAGGGCCGCAAGTTTGACTGCATCCTGTTTGCTACACTTGTGGTATCCTTTCAGGTACTTAGGCACTTCTTGATGATAATGAAAGATATGGTCGGCATTGTGGTCCTTCTCTGGCACCGTGTTCACCCAGAGCTTCTTCATAAAGAAGACTTGGTAATGAATATCGACTACAGTCTCTGTTAACAATTTCATTTATTAGATTAGATTAGAAAAACATAAGAGTCGCTTAATGAAAACAGTCCATCAGGCTTTATGGATTATCGAAACCGTATAATTTTGCTTTCATGGGAACATGTTTACACATTAATGGACCTTTAACTAATTGTTAAATTAGTTATTTTTTTTTCACATTTTTTTCTTCAAAATCGAGGTAAAACGATAGTCATAACGTCACTAACATTTGAAATATGAATTCTGCAACACCGTAAATCTTATTCATGTTGTGAATACTCTGACCCGTAACTTGATGACAATTAATTACACTATTCATGATAATAATTATGGAATTTTCACGATAAATTTTATTTAATAGGTAAGTACATGTAAATTACCAGTCTAACTAATGAAGCTAACGAAACGCGCCTTAAATGAAACTCATTGTGAAATTTCCAAAATTATCATATATTCATACTGCATAATTTAATTTTCTTCCTCTTCTTGTATTCTTGTTGTTCTGACTGTGAGTGCGACTTGTTTTTGAGATCGATTGGATAGTTAGTTCCGAAATTATGAAGCATTTCATATTAGGAAACAATGAGTTTATATTAGGAATTTTGATACAAACATTATTTGATTGAGTGGTACCTACTAATTTAAAAAAAATGAGGGTGTAGGTATACTAAGAATTTCAAGGTATATACAGTGATGTAATTGATGTGTGAATGTGTCCTTCTGAAAACAGAAGCATACGAGATGGAGAATTATTTTATTTCTATATACAAAGCAACAAACCTTGATAAACTGCATTCGATGTGCTATTATGTATTTCTATTACACGCTTTATATTAGATTCACCTGTATGTATGTATATATGTATGTATGATTGTTTGAATGCATGTTTGCTTGTAACTCTCAAGCTCGGGATCTGTATTGACATAATTATCGGCATTAGTGCTTGATCTATTCGCGAGCAGATGGCGCTGTAAGTAACCTAATTGATATTTCTTGATCTACTCGAAGGCAGATGGCACTGTACGTAACCTACTTGATATTTCTTCATCTATTCGCGTGCAGATGGCGCTGTACGTAACCTACTTGATATTTTAGCGGGCAGATGGCGCTGTAAGTAACCTAATTGATATTTCTTGATCTACTCGCGGGCAGATGGCGCTGTACGTTTAAAAATCTAAAAAACACGCTTTTAAAGAACATCGAACTAAAAGTTAAAAATAATTTTTCAAACAAGCTTAAAACAATAACGATCGAAAAATACTAGTATTATTGTGACAAAAGCAGGGGCGCTTTGTGCAATATTTTCATAGGATTTTTTCACAATAATACTAGTATTTTTCGATCGTTATTGTTTCAAGCTTATTTAAAAAAAAATATTTTCAACTTTTTAGTTCGATGTTCTTTAAAAGCGTGTTTTTTAGTTTTTTTGAAGTATATTTATTCACATCAGTTTTCATTTATATCCGTGATAATAATTATAGAATTTCACAATAAATTTTATTCGAAACGCGTTTCGCTACACGGTAGCTTTATCAGTTAGACGGGACTAACTGATAAAGCATCAAGTAATGGATCAGTGCATTCATAGTTTTCGTTTGATTTTGTTATAACTTACTTCCCCAGTTCGGATGCAACTGCCGTCTCCAATCGATCAGTTCGCTTAGGAAATCATAGAAAAACGTCTGTTGGGGAACCGAGAATACCTTGTCGGCGATGGCAACAAACAGACTGAAACCGTCCGTGGATTGCAACTCTAATCTTGCGGCTATGGCTTTGCAAAGGTCTGTGGCTCGGCTCATAGAGTCAACTTCAAATGCTTCATCCGTGTCGTCTGGGAAATGAATTTTGTGATATATTTCCATGCTCTTGTGTTGAATGGCATCCACTTCGATGGAGTATGGGGCGAACTTCCTTGGCCCAACCTGACAAAAGCATTTTCGAACGATAAAAACCGCTTATCGGGTAGTTCGTAACCAGGGAAATAGTTGTTTTGAGGGGGTACTTGCCAGATTGTATTGTGTAGGAACGTTGGGAGAAGAGAATGCATCGAATTTTCGATTGAAATATTCATTTTTAACGAAAAAACGGCATTTCGAAATTTGAGTGACAGTTTATTGAGAGATTCTCACTGGAGAGTTTACAAAAGTGTAACACGTGTTTAGCTACACAATCGCTTCCTCGAGCGATTTCATACTGACTAAATTCTACTTAATTTGTGTTTTATATAATAACAATCCGAACCATCGGACATCCGATGTTTTGGGACTAATTTGTTCCATGTAAGCGAAATTTTACCTTTTTCATGTAACTTTATTTTGGAGGAATCCTGTGAGTGATATCTGATTCAATTCCACAAAGAATGTTTGGAGTACAAACTGAATGGGAAAACATATTTTTCTATAATTCAATCTTCATATAAAAGTAATTGTTTCGAATTTTTTTTTTTTTGTGTAATTCATTGTTTACATAAAAGTAATTATTGTTTTGAAAGGGATTTTTTTCCAGAACGTGTTTGAAATTTACCTCTTTGAAGTAGAACGATAACCTACCTTTCCAAAAAAATCAATCTCTCTTTGAAATATAGCCCTTTGAATTGTACTTTATGTAATACAAAATTTGAATCAAATGACCTTTTATCTACTTATTGCTACTTAATGACTAATAATTTCACCTGAGTTATAGCGAAACTCATGTTGCAGTTTGGTGAACTGTCCAGTGAAAATCCCATAATAAAGTGTTGGTGAATAGGTATATAATAGATTCTCATTAAGTATCGGTTAATTCTATCATAAGGCATTTGGAATAATTTACTTACTTTTTGAGTCTTCTGCAGTCTAAGCAAACAATGCTCCACGAATGGATGAGTTCTCGATTTTAAGAACTTCTGAAGCTCCACGTTCAATTTCTCACTTGGCGAATACAGCCCTGTGATTAGATACATCAATTCCCAACCTCTTTCTTCACTCAAGGAAAGCCTATTGAACGTAAGTTGCTTCATAATCTGGCAGTACACCTCGTCTTTGAGCAACTCATTCCTCAAAGGCCCTCCGAAGATGATGTCCGTGTATTCGTTGCTGTATTTGGATTTTGGAGCTGGCAGATCGCCCATATACTTGAGGATGGCGGTGTATATATTGCACGCTTCTTTACTGGCGGTTTCGTCTGCCAGAACGCTCTGCAATAGAGGTTGGTATATCGGTTCGTTGGAGTATTTCCAGAGGTCTTCTTTTGACATTTTTCTCGCAGTCGTTAACACTGATGTCTTGTTAACAGTTCGTATTTTACCCTCTCTGAAGTGATCCGTGGCGTAGCTCGCCAAGGTGTATAGCTTCATTCTTTGCAACGTGGTGACTATCGTCTTGTGGGGCTTTCCGATTACTATACCTTCTTTTTTGAAGCATTTAAGAATGTCGGCAGGGGGACACTGCAACGTGGGTATAATGTAGACGTTTTCAGTTGGAAAGTCTCCGACTTTGCCATTACTTTCTCCGTATCCCCAGGTGGAATTCATCAGTTTTTCTCCGTCGAAGTCGTTCTGGAGAACGATTAGATCACCTTTGCGGAAAGACAAGAATGATTCTGCCCCTGAAAGTCACATAAAATAATTAATTGCATATTGAGTATTATTTTTATTTGATCAAAACAAAATAACCAACATTTCAAGAAGGAACTTCAAACAGAGGATTGTACAAGAATTTTTCGCTACGAAATTTATCCTTCTGAATAAATAAATGGTAAAAGGTTATTTTTCATTACATATGATCATTTTTTCGAAGTGAATTTGAGGGGGATTTTCCATTCGTCAGAGCGTTTATTCTGTGTTCACATCAATCAGTTAGAAAGTAGTAGTATACCATCTACGGTGTTCACAGGTGAATTTTAATCTTGAATTAATGAGAAGGGTTTCCCCACAAAAATAGCCAATGTTTGATAACTTATGGGTAACCGACCGCAGAAATCTCTTACCTGTAGGATGAGAGTGATCTTGCGTTGCGACACAGTAGACCGACCTCTTCTTCAGTCCATCGACGATATATTGCACCAAAGTGGATATGCTCTTCGCGTCCAAAGTATAAAAGGTGTACTCCTCCTTGGCCACCGTATGAAAAACGAACCGTAGCTCGGGCGTAACTTCGTAAGTCGCATAGGAAACATCTGCAAACATCAGTTCTAGCAGTATCTGCTCTTGATCGTCGATCATGAAAATTCCACTTCCGTTCACAGCAATGATCATGTCCTTTTTAGGAAGTTCCGGCCCAGACACCTGGATCGCCTCGTAAAATTTGGAAAAAAGTATCGGCCACGTCGACTGCGCGTATTTTACCACTGCCTCCTTTGCAGTGATCGCTGGCAAGTTTTGTTTGACGAATGCTAGGTTGGAGAAGGCGTTCATGATTTTGGTCTCCCAATCGGACAAGTCGCTCTGACTCGCTTTGACCAAGTAGGTCGGCATGTATTCTCCGATGCGAGTATGGAGAACGTTCTTGTTGAATTGGGGTCCGTTATCCACGAAGTACTGAGTCGCGATCAGTACGACCACGTCTGCTTCGTTGTTGCACCGATATTCACCTGCTTTCAAACCTCTTACTATCTGATGGTAGATCAAGTTGGTAGCGACGGAATCTTCCGAAGGATCGTGCCAAGGAGTGAAGATTTCCTTGCGTAGGAAGAGGCGCCACGGACAGTTTCTCTCTTCTTGTCCCTGCGGAAAAAATACCATACAGTGTGTTCATGGAGTAACGCATATAAGCTAGATCCAGATGAAAACTAACTCGGATCGATTTTTATTTTGATTTATTATTTTTTGAAATAATTCAATATACAAGGTGACCTACTTTCGAGAAGTGACATCTTCAGTAGCCACTTCAATAAAACACTCTTTTTGTATGTTTTGTTTTTTGAGCTGATTCCACAAGTTGCATCAAATTGGTACAAAGTGGACAACAGTACAAAATATAATTTGAAAATTCAATAGGAAAATAATACTTTTCTCAAATTTGCTACAAAATAATACACGAACGGTGTACGTTATGAAAATCAATTATGAAATTACATCGTTTGCAGCTATTAGATACACGGTATACTCTCAAGAACAGACAAAAAATAAGGATCACAGTAAATGTTCCAAGTGTTCTACATTGACCACTGGACAAAATCCTTCTCGGGAATTACGATGTGAAATTTTCACTTGAAGGTTAACAAAACCGCCACACTTGTTTCGATATACAAAAGCAGCTTCGGGCGTGACATCATTGTGATGTTACAATAGATTTTCATCAAGTACCGGTCACTTCTATCATATAATCAAATCTCTCGGCCTGGTACAGTGTGGATTTTCAGCTGCCGAAAAAAATTATGTCTTGCTGACGTAAATATTTTCAGGAACTACAAAGCCACATTATTTTTGGTGCAGATTTTACATATTTTCATCTTCTTTATTTTTTTTCTATTTTGTGTAGAATACCAGTAATATGATGAAATTGGTTCATAATTTGGTCGCATTCCACGAAATTTATTTATTTATTTATTTATTTGACACTTTGGTACATTGATTACATGTGCTAAGTCATAATTAAAAAACAAAAATAAAACTACAGAAGTTGAACAAAACAAAAACAATAAATATGGTTCACGTCCACAAACTTTCACAACATAGAAGTATTATATAAAAAATCGGAGAAGCTCTAGCAAATACTCTCAAAATGTCATGAAAAAGTGTCGTGCAAGAATTCCTCAAGACTGTAGTAACACTTCTGTAAGAGAAGTTTCTTCACCTCAATTTTAAAAAGTTTATCTGACTCGATTTTCCTAATAGATGCCGGCAAGTTATTATAACAGTTTGTTGTATTAAATAGTGGGGAGCATCTAAAGTGAGCCGTTTTGTGTGAGGGGGTTCTTAACAGTTTCCCATGACGGGTGTCTTTACCATGTATATCCGCATTTGTGACAAATTCAGTTATATTGTTACGGGCAAAAGTGACACACTTCAAGATAAATAAAGAAGGTGTCGTCAATAGGCCCTCTCTTAAGAAAATTGGTCTACAACTATCTTGAAAATCTATATTAAAAATTAGTCTCAGCAATCTTTTCTGGGCAACAAAAACTCGTGGAAATTCCCTTGCACATCCCCAAGAAATGATATTAAAGCTGATGTGAGAATAAGCCATAGAAAAATAGACATTCATCAATCCAAAATTATCTAGAGTGTTTTTCAATTGTTTGATTGAGTAATATGCGGAATTGAGTTTGTTGCAGACCTTCTGAATATGACCGCTCCAGGTCAAATTTTCGTCTAAAGACGTTCCTAAAAACAAGACTTCGCTGGAAGATCGAATACCATTTATTGTGGAAGAGTCACTGCTGAAATTTTTCCTAATAAATGATTTCATTGAAACAGATTTAGATTTATTCAGAATAAGTTTGTTACGTTGACACCAAGCACTGAATTTATCTATTATTTTATTTATTTTGTCTGACAACTCAACTTCGTTTTTGTCGGCCACAGTAATTGCAGTGTCATCCGCAAACATGGTTATGTGACACTCAGAAAAGAATTCAGACAGGTCATTTATGAAATTGAGGAACAACAATGGTCCCAGGACAGAACCTTGAGGCACTCCTAGTTTTACATCTTTGGGACTTGATAAAATTCCATTGCAGCTAACTATTAGACTACGGTTTTCCATATATGATTTCACCCAGTTCAATAGATTATTTGGGAAACCTAGGCCTGCAAGTTTAATTATAAGAAATTCGGAAGAAATGGTATCAAATGCTTTTGACAAATCGAAAAAAAGTGTTACAACTAGTTTATTCGAGTCAACCTGTGTATAAATGAAATTTAATAAATGGTATGAATAATCCGATACATATCTTTTGTTCCGTCCGGATCATATCGCCAAATCCAATCTTGGTTAAAATTTGGATGTTCACATTTCAGTTGAAAATGATGAGATAACTTTCGATTACATTTCACGTAAAAGTGCCTACGTTGAAATATTAACAATATAGAACGGAATATCTTTTAGATCACTAATAGATATCATAATAACAATATAAGGTTTATTTTCATTTGTGCATTAAAATAGTTAAGGAAAAGCAGAAGTGGACCTCTTCTCGATGCGCGTTTTTCATCATCCAAGTTGGAGACTTTATAAGATGAAACGTGCGTCAAAAAGAGTGTTGCAGTTCTGGTGTTTGGGAAAAGTGTTTGTTATTGTTATTGAAGTAATTGTAATGAAAATACGTTTCATATCATTTTGTGTTACGTTTATCCTTTACTCATTATTTTTTAATTAAATCACAATTTTGGTTTGTTGTCCACCATGTACCGATTGGGAGCAACTCATATCATTTTCGGAATCATGTAGTTCAGTAAGATAGCTCCGAAAATTGAAAAAAATTAAAAATATAATAAGAATGCAGATCCCTCTGTACAATGAATTATTATTTGATAAAACTGTTAGTAAAATTCAATAATGGAGCTATTTCAGGGATTCAGGAATCAAGAATACTGTTCATTTGGTTCATAATGAATATATGCGTTACTCTCTGGATGCACTGTGTATTATCAAAGATAGTTGCAGAAATTAACGACAGTTTTATTATTCAAATCTACCAGTAAACTTATGAAGAAGCTTGTGTGAGGATTTGAGTAATTATTCAAAGTTTTGGTTGTTATAAAAATATCCATCCTCAGAAATAAGCTCACCTGTTCTTTGGCATATTGCTCACATTGAGAAATGGCATCCATAATATTATCACTCTCGCTTCCCAAAGACATTACCTTGTCATACAAAGTTACGAATAGAGAAAATCCGAAGACATCCTTTAGATTAAGAGTGGTACTTATTTGTGCGAGAAGTTCTTCTGAAGTTGTAGCCGAATCAACCTGAAAATGAATAGGTTAGAGGGCTACTAGAATTCATGGTCTTGCAGGCAAAAAGTGTCTAACCTCCACTATTTGACTGGTACCGTCCATGAGAGTGACTTCGAGGTGCATAGGAGCCTTATTCTTGGTGGCCATGAGTTCCAACCAGCTTGGGGGCTGTGTTCTAACCCCGTTTTGGTGCGTTCGATTCAACCTCCCTTCACAGTATGGAGCATATCCTGGAGGACCAGATCTTATAAAGGATCTCAGATAGTTTATGAACTTTTCCGATGGAGAAAAGCAGCCCACACAAAGTGAGAGGAGTATCCAACCTCTCGCGTATGAAGATTTGATATAGTTATTGGTGAGTTGTTTGCAGATCATTGCCAGAATTTCGTCTCTGAAACGTAGAGAATAGTTCCTAAAGATTTCACAAGAAAGACTTACAATTACTCACCTTAGTTCCGGACGCAAAATGCCGTGGCCAATGATAAAGTGTAATTTTTCCAAGTTGTTTGTTCGTCTCTTGTGTAACCATTCATTGTATTTATCCAGGGCAAAAGTGTCTTCTACCAAGCCTTTCCTGACGTCTTCAAGCAATTTATTTTTTCTCTTCAGAGTCATGTTTATCAGTTTCTTTCTGCTTGATTTTGTTGCAGAGGCATATTTTTTTTCTTCTTTGAGTATTTCCTGGTACTCTTTACGATTCGTGAAACTTTTGCCGATCGACTCTGAGATGATTTGCATGATGGGAACGTTTTCTTTCGTCGAATTGTCGTATTTGGGCTCCGGATAGTCTCCCATGAACCTGAGGATGGTTATCCACAAGGCTTGTGCGGCGATCACGTCATCTGGGGTCGGAAGATAATGTAGGGATTCCTTAAGAGGTTTCTTTGAAAACTGATAGTTGACATTGTTCGTAAAATACGTTGCTGCATATATTCTAAAGTTGAACTCGCTTAGATCTTCTTGGAAAGGTCTATCAAACGTTTTCTGCGTTGGAGTTGGTGGTTCCTGAAAGACATTTATTTTTGTACCAATATATTTTCTCGAGTATTTTACTTCACAAAATTGACAATTTTACATTGAAAACTGAATGCAAAAAAATATTATCAATTATTACACTGGGATAGACACGGATAGAATAAATCTGGATATTATTTTAAATTGAAGTTTTTTTGATAATCCCAATAATGATTATTCCGTGATTGGTTTATTCTCATTTATATCAGGGATATTCGACCTGGGTCTATTTCGAAGTAATAATGAATGCTAACAAAAGATAATTTTTGTTTCAGAAATATATGGAAATAACCGAAAATTTATGAAGTTGACTTTTTATTGCAACTTTTTTATTTATATAGGTATTAGAAATATGTTTATACTTTGCCATAGAAACTTGAGCTATCAAATATATTCAGTTTTTATACCAGGTCGTCCCTCGTCTTGAACTCCCATAACTTTGGAATTTTGAATAGGAATCTGTTAGGAACTGAATTAACCCAGATATTTCTGTTTAGGTAATTTCATTATCACAACAAATAAATTTAATCTACTACTGATATTGCAAATTATGAAGCCATTCAAACTTACCGCGTATTATTTATATCAATACAAGTACATAGAACATGAATGCGTTTTCAGATAGGACCAGTGGTGAACATACTTCAATGGTTTATAATGCCATGAGTAGTAAAGTGTTATTCTTCCTATTACAGTAAGGTTCTCGAATCATTGTTTGATATATTTTATAAATATCATTATTTTTTCCATAAATTACCCTATTTAATTATATTTCTGTTATGTAAATGCTCAATAATGTTCAAATAAGTTTGGCGTACAAGAAATCATAATACACGATACAGTCACTTGAAGTCAGAAAAAACTTCCAAGTAGGAGGCCATGCTATCGATAAATGTAGCGTGACCAATGGTTTCGTTTTAAATTTAGAGAAATGATTGAAGTTAAAGTTGTTTCTAGCGTATATTGAAAATTTTGGAAAATCATCATCAGTATACTTAATAGTAATTTTTCGGAGATTACATTATTTATACTTACCACCAGAGACCCATTGATCCCGTTTTCGTCAGCCTCAAAAATTTCTCTAAATGCTTTGTTTATAATATCTCGGGGTGATTCGATGTCTTCGTTTGCTGGTTTTTCCTCGCTTACATTTTCTTGGTTCCGGTGATAATTTGCAAGCTTCTGCTGCATCGCAGTCTCAGCCTCAGCCTTGTAATTTTTATGACCACGCTTCATCAGATCTGCCTCTTCACTCTTCCTCTGCTTGACAATAGCGAAAATGTTCCCAAACTGACTGTGTTTTCTAACTATATATCCCCGACTGCTAGCCTGAATAGATACGATGTTCTTTCGAATTTTTTGATAGGCGTGCGCGAGCTGCCTGGAAATGATCACGGATTGCAGACGTTGGAACCCGTTGCGGATCATTAGGTATCTCTTTCTGTAGCCTCTGGCCCTAAAGTGCTTCTGCAAGACTATAGCGGCCGCCCGCTTCTTCAGGAATCGTCTCCTGTGCACCCAGCCTTTGACCACTCTCTGCAAAGTGCTCACGGCTTGCTCCAGTATTTTGTTGCGTAGCTCTTCTAGAATGTCGTTGTCGTTGTGTTTGAGGAACACCTTCGTATGTCCGAGCTGATAGTTCTTCTGCTCTACGTCGCGAAATGCCTTGGCTAGAATTTTCGTGGCGGAAGCCTTGCAGTCGCCTTTGGCTGATGGCGGAATGTTACTTGCCAAGAACCGAAACGTGTCGACAAACTCGATGTACGTGTACCGGATGGGATACCCTGCCTTTCGGATTTTTGCAGTTTCCATCATGCCGGAATAGCGCAGCTGTCTTGTGCATAGGCTTCTGTCGAATATCTGGAAAAATTAGTATCGAGAAATTTTTCTATGAAACAATCCCCATTAGAGTTATTTGACTTCGCTGTGATCTTAACAAAAGACATGAGAGTTATAATGATTTCATACTTGTTTTCAGAGAAGACAACAACGCAAATAATCAATCAGTCAAAATATACTTCATTGCCCTTAAGAAGATTCAATCAATCAATCAATCAATCAATCAATAAATCAATCAATCAATGTATTCATTGTAAATGAAACATTACAACGTCGTTATTTCCTTAGTATTAAAATTAAAATACATATACACAGAGATGCACAGATCAAAATAAAATAAATAAATATATACAAAATTATCATGCACATGTAAACCTACAAGAGATGCAGTACATGTATTATTCATTTATAAAATCTTCTATTGAATAGAAACATTTTTCTATTAGGACATTTTTCAGCCAGATGGAGAATTCATTCGAGTGTTTCTTTTTTGCAAAGTCTGTAATTTTATTATATAATTTTGCGCCCCAATAATCGCATCCTTGCTGTGTTTTCTTCAATGGATGAAGAGGAACTTGCAGTAAATCTTTATTTCTGGTATCATAAGAATGATTGAGTACATTTTTTGAGAACATCTCTGGATTTGCATATTTTAGACAACTATATATATATATATATATATATATATATATATATATATATATATATATATATATATATATATATATATATATATATATATATATATATATATATATATATATGCACTGGGAATGGTGAGGATTCTTTGTTGACGAAAAGCCTCTTTGCAGCTATCTCTATATGCAAGTCCGCATAGAATTCTGATGGCTTTTTTTTGCTGAACAAATATTTTGTTTGAATCAGAACTTGTGCCCCACAAAAGGATTCCGTAAGTTGCTATGCTGTGACAGTTTGAAAAATAGGTTATTTTAGCCGCTTGATGTGTTGAGATTGTTTTCATTCTCCTTATACAATATATTGCTGAATTAAGCTTCTTACTCATTTTGCTTATTTGTACCTTCCAATTTAGTTTTGAGTCCAGATGTATTCCAAGGAATTTTAGTGATTTTTCCTCTGTATTGTTTTTGCTTGAAATCATTAGCCTTTGAGTTTTTTCTTTGTTTAGCAGGAGTATATTTGCCGTAAACCAAATATCTGCTTCGGCTAGAACTTGCTCTGTCTGTTGTCTTATGTCACCTTCATCTTTGCCTTTAACTAGAAAAGTTGTATCATCTGCATATGCACTTGATGCCTAAACCTTGATATTTTCGAGAAGATCGTTTGTGTAGATGATAAACAGAATTGGCCCTAAAATAGAACCTTGAGGCACTCCTTGAGTTACCGGAATTGTCTGAGATAGTGAATTTTTCCACCATGTCGATTGAAAACGATTTGACAGGTATGACTTGAGCAGTTTATACGAAATTCCTCTTACTCCATAATATGATAATTTCTCTAACAGTATTTCATGGTCAACAGTATCGAAAGCTTTACTCAAGTCACAGCTTAATATCTGGGAGTCCTCTTGATTATCAATGGCATCTATGATTTTTTGAATAATCTCTATCCTACTGACAGTCTATAAAGCAAAAATAAAGAAGACACTAAGAAATACAAACCATGAAAACAAAAAATTAAAAAATGTTAACAAACTCGGTGATAATGATCAAATCACGGTTTAAATGGAACTCAACAAAAAACATTAAAATTGTTAAACTTACTTGGGGTTTTTTTTCGTTATTGGGCTTGATGCACCTTACGAAATAAGGATGGCAGGACCCTAGAGTTTTCAAGAGCTGGTCTAAGGACATTTTGAACTGAGCTGATAGTGTTTTTTTCAATGCAGAGTCAAGTTCGCCTTTGAAGAGATTTTTAAGAAGGTTGTTTCGAGATCCAATCACCAGATTTTTCAAGTCTTGACTGAACGTATCGCGGTTTTTCTCAAGAAATCCTACAATAAAATACATGATAACATTTATATGATGAAAGTAACACGGACGGATACCTGGTATATCGTAATAAACGTCCCCAGCGAAATGACGAATTCCAAACGAGGGCGTAATATCATTTTTCAATTTGATGTACTTTGCGTGTTTTTCGTGTTGTTTATGTAACTTGGACAATAAGGAAAAGTCCGTGCCTTTCGGAAACTTGGATTCTTCATCGATCAACGAAAGAACGTTCAACGGTTTCATTCCCAGCAGATCCAAGATATCCTGGTTATCGATGAACGTTATATTGGACCAGTTTATTCCTTCTTTGGTGTAGTATTCCTGCTCCAACTTAAAGATATGGTTGATGAAAAACTGCTGGAGACTTTCATTGGTATAATTTATGCAGACTTGTTCGAAACTGTTGATTGAAAAATTTTCGAATCCAAAAATATCCAGCACGCCTATTGACGATTTTGATTGTAGCTTCTTGGATGAAATTACTCCATTGACTTTGTCGACAATAAAAATGAAAAGTTGCCCGTATATACCTTTCACGAAGGCATTCCGAGATTCCCCGGCTTGATCTTTTGATAAATTTGCCACCACCTTATCTCCGTGGGCATACAAGGTTTTTTTTGTGAGGGATTCTCCGAGATCAAACTTGTTCACTTCTAGTAGTCTGGCAATTTTCTCGTTGAGGTGGACATCGCCTATCTCGGAACTGTCGGAGTGGTTGACGGTACCGCTTTTGAATCTGAGGTTGCCCAGATGTAGAATTGCTGCCAGCAAAGAGAAAATGTCGGTGATTTCCGTTTCGGTGAAGTTGAGCACTTTAAATGCTGCCGTGATATCCGAAAATTCTTTTTGTTCATTTCTTCCTTGGCAAACTAGAGTTCTTCCTGTTACATATAATGAAGGGTTCATTTTATTATTATTCAAACATACTTGATTACCTTACCAAAAATGCATTTTATAGTACTGAAGAATTTCTTCAACTCTAGCTATTATTGTATAGTTACTTTATTTTACTTGTACAAATAAAAAAAAATAGATTTCACAATTTTAACTAATTTAAGCTACTTGCATATATTATCTGTCACTGTTCTTGCATCTTTTTATTATGCCTACTTAACTTCTAATAACATGTATATATACACTAATTATAGATAAGTACAATTGCTTTATGTTCGGTTCTGACTAGTCTGATAAAGTTTTATACTGTATGTACCACATGTATAAAATCTTTTAATGATGAATAAATTTCTATTCTATTCTATTTCTATTTCTACACGTATCTTTGACTACAACCTCAACTATACTTTGTATTATTATTTTTCTGGGTTGTTCTTAGACAAATATATTATATAAATAGAACATATTCAAAGTTTTACCAAGACAAATGACAAAAGTAGTAATAAGTATCACTGTTGAATCTGCTACATTCGATGAAAACAAAGCAAAGCCGATTTTTCAAAGATGGTATTCATACAATAATCGCACGGATTGCCGATTTTTAATTTTAAGACAGAAATTTTTTGAACATACTTTCTTTTTACCTTATTACTTGTATTCCTTCGATTCTACATTGAAACTTGGTTTTATTGAAAGGAAAACAAATTATGAAATTATGAAACAACAAGAACAAAAAATAATTAGCGCTCCGGGGCGACTTGATTAATCCAGTGTCGCATTTCAGCTGCAGGAAAACCCGGAAAACAGCACCATATCATCTGAAGATCTGGATCTGACAATGTCCTCTCTTTCATAGAATAAAATGTAAGGTGTCTTCAGAGGCTTGAAACTTTATTATTTTTTTTTGAAGCTTTATAACTTCTATTTAATTATATGCGAGCGCTTTCGACAGCTGGCAGTGCTATCATCTTCTTGGCTCTACTCAAACTGTCAGTTTGAGTTTGAGTGTGAGGTGACTTTATGGAATTACTATGGATTTTCATCGAGTAACGGCCGAATCAATCAGAAAGTTATGATTCATTGTTTGTGAAGATAAAAATTTAATTCGATTTTAATTCAGGTATAAAAATAACTTAATGTTCAAAAGTGATAAAAGTGATAATTCATTAGCTCAAACAACGAAATATCTGTATGGTGCATATGAGAAAAATTAAATTTCAAAGAGGCATATTTATAGGAGATTGATGTGATGCCAAACAATGATGTTCTAAAAATATTAAATCGCATGCAATGAACATAATCACACTATCAGTCACGTCCACCTCCCGTCGTCGTCACCTCCGTCGGCGATTGCAGCGTGACGGTGACGGTGCGGAGACGTGACGGTGACGTTACGGCGATATATGTGAGATGTGTTAATATTGGCAGGGCATTAATGAGAAATTGGGCGACTTTTTCATTTCCAATCAACCCCACCGTGTTTACAATTCAAAAAAAACAACAGTATCTCAAAAATAAAAAAAATTACCGCCTTTAAGATAGGTATATGACTCGGCGTCTCCCAAATCTAATCGTTTCTTTTCTTCTTTGCTCATACCAGCCAGCATGCTATAAAAAATATGATAGTTACGATCACCGTCACTTTGGAAAACAAGTCTACTTTTCTCCAAAAGGTACTGATCGATATGGGCGCCCTCTATGTTTCCCGCTTTGTTGAATCGGATATCGATATACTTTCCGAACCGGGAAGAATTGTCGTTTCTGACGGTTTTAGCGTTACCGAATGCTTCTAAGATGGGATTCGCTTCCAAAATTTGTTGCTCTATCCAAGTATGCTGAGCGCTCGTTGAAGCGAGGTACTGAAGAATAAGTTTCGTACTTTCTGTTTTCCCTGCCCCACTCTCTCCACTGAAATTTACGACTATTCAATATACGCTTTTTCTCAAAATCAGATACCTACCTGATGACTATACATTGATCCTTTTTAGTGGTCATCATGTTCGTGTAGCTATTGTCTCCAATTGCAAAAATATGGGGAGGCTTTTCCTCCTTTTTTTTGTTTTTGTACTCTTTGACGAGAAAGTTGGTGTATATTGGCAGAATTTCATAAGGATTTATCGCTACTAACATAGAACCTGTATATGTCTGCAAAAATATTGGAAAATGTAGATTCATAAAAGATATGAAAATCATGTCATAAGATTAAAAATGCCTGACAATGAAAATTGTTGATATTTGATAATTCAGTTGATATAAAAAATGGTTTATTTGAATGTGTTTAGTAATGATGAATTAAATATGGATATTTTCAGTTCTTGATGAGCTATAGTTAAAAAAAAGAATAAATTCTCACGTATATCAGTTTTTCGTTGTATCTCTTATGTAAATTCCTGAGGATAGCGTATTCTTCCAGTTCTCCCAAATTGATCATATCTTCAACCCCTTTGATAGAAGAGATATGCATTTTTTTGAGAATTTGCCGGTTCGAAATATACGACTGTCTATTATCATCGTCTTGAATTTTGATTCTGGTCGATTCAATAGCAACTATTTTTCCTCCAATTGGAATGTTGAATTCACTTTCCATTAGGGGTTTCGCCCAGATGTAATCACCCTGTAGTAAAATTATTATTGACATACATTAATACTCTAACACCCTTACAATAATCTATAGGAGTAAATATATCTATTGAAAACACTTTCCCAACATCAGAACAAAATAACGGTTTCTCAATATGCGTTTCGTTAACCAAGTTAGCGTCCTCAGGAGATCATTAGTCAAAATGATCATTAGTCATAATGATCTCCTGAGGACGCTAACTTAGTTTAACAAACGCACTTGGAGAAATCGAAATTTTGTTCTGGTGTTGGGAAAGTTTTTTTCAATAGGTTAATTTTACTGCGCCACAGAGGTTCCAGTACGAACTATCAAATAAAAGATGGTCATTTCTGATGAAAAAGTTTATATAATATGAGGTCTAATTTCTTCATCGGTTTCGAATATTCATTTTTGTGATATTTACAGAAAACTGAAAAAAAGTATTGAAGTGCTGGTATTTAGAAAAGTGCATGTTTTGGATTATTTCTATGGCAGAGGTTCCAGTTTTACCATTTGACATATTTCATACTTTTATTTCACTTTTTTGCGATACTCTTTTTGGAACAACAACTCCAAATACTCGTTCACCGCATTATGAAGCAATTCCTTTCATTTTTTATTTTTACAGTTTTTTTTTGTTACTTCATTTTTATTTCAGTCGTGTGACTGATTATTATCTAGTTTTTGTATTTATATAGTAAAATGTTTTTTTAAATCAATGATTTCGTTTTATTGTATAAATATTTTAGTATACAGGGTGTTTCAAATCCGATCCTCACCATTGGGATCTCGGAAACTATGAAAGATACGAAGATGATTAAATTGGGGCAAAGTTGCGCATTTACCTGACTATCAATATTCCGCTGAGAAAGTTCTTATTTCTTATCATGATAGGATTTAACTTTGATGTTTCTAAATTTGACTTTCAATTTGTTACTCTCAATGCCATTTTGTGATTGTACAAGTCATTGAGTTTTTGGCGAAAAATGGCTTTCACGAATTAAAAAAAAAAGGGATATGATACAAATTTATTACAAAAACGATAGAAACAGTGTTAGGACATCAGAAATGTATTTAAACTTGTATTCCGAAAGACGACAACCACATCGAACCATGTTCAAGTTCAAGCCGAGGAAAAAAATACGGAGACAGAATGGACCAAGAAACTAAAGAAAATTTTATAAATTTTGTGTGTATGAGTTAAGCTAGACATTGTGTCCTTTACGAAAAATTAATAATTTGCAGATGAACATGAACCCGGGGAAATCTACACATCAAATTTTGGCTAATTTAACTAATAAGAAAACCTAATTTTTCTGTTTTCCTTGAAAATGTAATTTGGACAGATGAAAGCACTTTTACGAATTGTGGAATATTCAACCGAAATAACGAACACATTTGGAGCATAAGCCACTCTAGGCAGTTCCGAGAAATTCGACCTCAAGTGCGATTTAGTATTAACGCGTGGACAAGAATTTACAAGGATAGAATTTTGGGTTCTCATTTATTTGACGGAATTCTGAATGGAGAAACCTATCACCAGTTTTTGATGTCGATTTTCGAAGACAATTTGGATGATTTACTATAACAACATCTATAACAACTTCTATAACTAACTATAACAACATCTGGTTTCAACATGATGGTGCTCCACCTGACACTACCAGAGTATCTGACTGAAAGGTTTAGTGATAAATGGATAGGAAATAATAGGCCGGTGAGGTGGGCAGCAAGGTCTCCAGACTTAAATGTTATGAATACATTCTTATGGGATACACTGAAAAATAGAGTTTATAGTCAGAGGGAATATCAAAATATTGAGGACCTTCAATACAGTTCGGAAGATTGAGGAGGAGGGAAATTAATCGTGCAGTGAATAATATTGGAATAAGAACACAGTTGTGTTATCAAGAACAAGGCCAGCATTTTGAGCATTTAATATGATTTACTTTTGTCTTTACATTTTAATTATTTATTGTTATTTGTTCAAAGTTCTATTTTCATTGAAAAGGACATAATGTGTAGTTTACCTCATACAAACCTCATTTATCAAAGTTTAATTGTTGATTATGTCTCCATATTGTTTCATTTGTTTTTCAAACGAACTAAACTCGGTGAGATTTTGATCCAATAACTTAAACATAGTTCGATGTGGTTGTCGTCTTTCGGGATACAAGTTTAAATTTATTTCCGATGTCCTAACACTGTTTCTATCGTATTTGTAATAAATTTGTATCATATCTCTTTTTTCTTCATTCGTGAAAGCCATTTTTCGTCAAAAATCAAGATCTTTTTTACAATAACAAAATGTCATTGAGTGTAACAAATTTAGAAACATCAAAGTCAAAGCCTATTATTATGATAAGAATTAATTTTTTTCAATATCTTTTCGAAAAAGAATGATAACCTATCATACATCATTGACAAGGTAGAATCTGGCTCTATTCAAAACAGAAAGAATTCAATGTAGCGCCCATGAGAAAAAATAAAGTTGATGATGGCCGGAAGATGAAACGTCAGATAGCAAATCTGGAAACACCATTATGTAGCAGGGAAAAAGTGGCAATGTGAAGTGCATTTATTTTCGAACCCTTCGAAAAATGAAGCCAGAAAAAATAAAAAATATTTTCCAAAATTTCTGTTTTTTCCGATATCTCCGGATATACTCGGAATTTCAGAACTTTCTTGACAACGGCATATTGTTAGTCAGGTAAATGCGCAATTTTGCTTCAATTCAAACATCTTTGTATCTCTCATAGTTTCCGAGATCCCAATGGTGAGGATCGAATTTGAAACACCCTGTTTGTTCGAAACTCATAAGGAGGGTGTTGTACAACGCATACCAAATGGAATGATAAAATACTCAGTATTCTTTTAAGTTAAGTATTCGTAAGTACCCATTTCCTAATTTCTGTTAATATTTTCACTTTTAGAATAACGATTATGATTTGTATATCACTCACCAATATTGGATTTTGTGCCATTATACTTAACACTATTTTATTTTGCACAGTTTGAAAGAACTACATGAAATTATGGATTTGGCAAACATCAAGTTGGCGTTTCTTATCAATAAAATTTGTCACCATATCGATTTATTTTCATGATTGTTTCGTATCATATCAGTACTACTTTTGTTATCAGAATTTTTCATTGTGGAGATAATTTGTGATTAACTTATCAGATGGACTCTTGGCTGGGTCTCACGCTCTTACAAATACAGGAAAACCAAAATTTTTATACACGTTTCCATTAAATTTTTGAAGCTGCATATACCGAATACGGGGGAAATCGTTATTTTAGTAATGGAACTTGAATTATTAACTAACTATTCATTCGCGTCAATTTCAATTTTTCATTTTTTTGAAGGACTTCCATTGTCTAATATGATATGAAATGACTTAAAATCCCTAAGAGAATCAATAAAATTAAAATGAATTGCTAATAATAACAATTATATTGAGCAAAAAACTCTGAAAATGAAATTACAATAAAATAAAACACAAGCAACAATTGAAAAATTGAACAATTGAAAAGTCATCACCATAACACGATTGTGAAGTAACGTCGTCAAACGTCGTGAAGTAACTTGGCTTGAAATCTAAATCTTTTAATTTTTATTTCTTTTCAATATTTGATTGTTGCTTGTATTGTATTTCATTGTAACTTTATTTCAGGGGTTTTTTGCTTATCTGGTTGACTGCCGACCATATTTTTGAGGTACTCTTGGATGCCGTTATGTTTTATTTGTTTTTTTGCAATTCGTGTCGTCAATTATAAGTCTGAAAAAATCTATAGGTTTGCCTGTGCCCGGAATCGCTCTCAATTATTTTGAATGTAAACTGTTTCAATGTACCTGTTTTTGTCCACTTGGAACTTATTTTGCGCATTAATCGAAGCTGAATTAGTATTTACAACCGAAACTGAAATATTACATAACAACTTTCTGATTCGAAAAGATATTCGTTTTCGAACACTGGCATTTTCTATTTCCACTGCTATTTTCTGAACATTGCAATAATTTTTCATCTGTGAGTGCTTTCCTACTGTACACATGTAAGTTATATCCTTTTTTTCTAGGCTTAGGTTAGGTTAGGTTAGGTTAGATTAGGTTAGGTTAGGTTACCCTCACGGACCACAGATTTATCCGGTTTGGTATAGCCAGTACTGGCCAAAAAAAGCCAACTGCAAGTCAACGCCCATCATATGATTGGACCGTCTTCAGGAATATAATGGAACTAAAGATCGGAAACAGGCAACCCGGACTGATCGAGTACACGGACGCCCTAAAAATGGCTACCTCTGGATGCATTAGAAGACGAGAGGGGCGCCTAAAGCCAGACCCTTATTGGTGGAACGAGGACATAGAGCAAACCAGAAATATGTGTAATAAAATAAGAAGGACCCTTACACGTCTAAGACGGCTCACAAACAACGAACCGAGGGCTAGGGAGGCCATGGAGGCATACACGAAGGCTAGGAGAGAGCTTAAAATGAAGATCACGAAAGCAAAAAAGACCCGCTGGAAACAAATGTGTGACGAACTGGATAATGACATCTGGGGAGATGGGTATAAGGTAGCACTAAGGAGCCTTCGCCAACTTAGGCCCTATGAACTGGATCCCGATGTAAAAATGGAAATAGCAAGAGAGCTTTTCCCACCCGGTCAAGACCATAAAGAACCCCTCAAGCCAATTAGAATAATAAATCCCTTTACCTTAGAAGAGCTAAGGCAAGTAGTCACCCGCATGAAGGCAGGCAAAGCACCCGGCCCTGACCGAGTGCCAACGGAAGCCATAAAAGTTGCTTTCGATACGCATCCCGACACGGTCCTGGCGATGAAGAATAATCTGCTACACGAACAAGTCTTCCAGCGAGTGGAAGAATGCTAGACTAGTACTCATACCAAAGGGAAAGCCGGGACAGAATATGTATAGACCGATTTGCCTGCTAAACGGTCTCAGTAAAGTCTATGAAGGGCTGATCAAGCTACGAATAGAACAAGAGCTCGAAGAGAGAGGAGGCCTCTCAGATAGGCAATATGGCTTCCGTAGGGGCAGATCCACGCTGCAGGCCGTCGAGCGGGTAGTAAGTCTCAAAAGGGGGGCATGGAGGTGGTGTGTGCTGGTTTCGGTTGACATCAGAAATGCGTTCAATACGGCCAGTTGGCCAAAGATTATGGAGGAATTGAAACGTCAGGATATCTCCACCTATATTACTAACACCATAGGCAACTATTTGAAGGACAGGGAAATCGAGGTGGCCTCCGGCTATCCTCTGGCCGTAACTGCAGGAGTTCCACAGGGTTCGGTCCTGGGACCCACCCTGTGGAATATATTATATAATGGAGTCCTAGAGCTAAGCCTGCGTACCGGAGTTACACAAATTGCTTTCGCCGACGACCTCGTCATAGTAGTGGGCGCGTCCAGCGCAGAAGATCTTAACACAAAAACAAACACGGCCCTAAGAAGGGTGACTAAGAAGGGGCACACATAGTGTGCCCCGTAGGTCGAAACCGGTCGTATAAATGAAATTAATTAATGGTAATTAGACAAAAGTGTTTTTATTCATTTCATTAAAGTGTTCAGTGGCGTGGTCGAAGTACTCTTTTTGACGTGAGTTTCAGTTGACAACGACAACGCCACTGAAGATGACTGCCACAGTTGCACTTGAAACGTTTGGAGATCACGGCAAAACTCGGAAGCCATTAAAAAAAAAATTGATATTTTGACAAAATATAAAACTTGGAAAAGTAGTCCCTTGATTGATGAACAATTCAAAAATAGATGGCCAATACGTCAAAATCCATATCTGTATTAAAAAATATGGTTTCATTGGGTGATAAATAATATTTTTGAAAAAATTCAAAGTTTTTCTTTGTCATTGAACAAATTTTTAAAAAATACAACTTCACTGACATCGGAAAATTTTCAATTCCTAACTTGAAGTCTGTGGAAATGTATTCAGCTGAACTGGCTAGGTGGCGCTTTATTCTCCATGAATGAATTTGTATGATTGCTTTTCAAGTAATAAGGAGAGTTTCATTTATTGCATCATATCATTATTTTCATTGTGAGCTCTTAGACTATAAGCACATGTTACCA
Organism: Leptinotarsa decemlineata; assembly: GCF_025532065.1. Classification (NCBI taxonomy): domain Eukaryota; kingdom Metazoa; phylum Arthropoda; class Insecta; order Coleoptera; family Chrysomelidae; genus Leptinotarsa; species Leptinotarsa decemlineata. The sequence goes on from NW_027412523.1 coordinate 5,709,890, forward strand.
AAAATTATTTATTTTTCTTATTTATTGGCTGTTGATTTTAACAAAAAACTCATTAAATCTTTGCAAAGAATGAATATACCTGCCCTCTCTTGAATATTCATGAAATCCTTCTTGTCTCAAAAAAATCCATTCAAATAATGATATTTTTGAGTATGATGTCTGGTGTAATATTTTCTAAACTGGATTACTAAAAATTGTTGTTATCAATATTTCATGTAATACATTAAAAATTTATTTTTAATGATTTCATAATAAATTAGAAAACTGATAAGTTGAGCTCCAGATTCTCAAAAAAAGGACATGGGGACCTTTGAAAATATAAATGTGTAATATCTATACAAATGAAGTTTAAACTGAATTAAGATTTGGAATTTCAGAACAACTGGAGTTCCAATATTCGTGATGAGAAATATTAGTCCAACTTGAACTTGGCGATGAAAATCATTTTTCTTCTCTACTTTAGCTTGTTCTCTTCAAGTATTAATTTATACAGAGCAATATGTCTTTAGAACAATAACGTTTGTTGCTTGCGAGTGGTTTGAAAATAAAAAGTTAGAATGCTTGTGCAATGATAGAGTTGGTTTAATGCGAGAAAGAGTTTGAATGAATTATTCATATATGTATATAGTCATATATTTTATTAACTATTTATCACAAAAAATAGTTTTCTGATTGATAATAAAACTCACTGGATTAAAGTATTCAGCTATAAATATGTCATAAAAGGGTACAACTATAATTCAGATTTATATAAAAATTTAAAACATTTTAATTTTCAGTTCCTATAGAATTTTAATCTGTACGTTTAATTTGGTATCTTCCAAAAGTTAATTTTATCTAAAATACTTCCAAAGTATTTCTTGCATTATTCCCACTCTATTATAAAAGTGACTCCTCTAATGATATTATTTTTATAACCAACCATTGTCCGAATATAGGAATAAAAGTTGTGCACAGGCATCTGTAGACAATATACATGTGCATTATTGTGCATTCCAAAGTATATTTCCTTATATTTGATGAATGTATGTGATATCGTAGATTCCTAGCATGTAGGTACTAGTGTAAATATGCCATGTTTTGAATTGAAATGAATAAAAAATTATGACTCCTGTGAACATTTATATTTCTTCCTGAAGGACCGTGTAGGATAGACGGGCACAGTATACTTATAGAAGGCTAATATCTCCTACTTTGGGCCTATTCAAAACACTATATATTTTATAACTGCAAATAGGGGGCAATATATTTTTGAAAAACAGGGGGTCGTAAATGTAAGAAATATGGTGTGTGTCTTTGACATCTGCTTGCTAGCATTTTTCTACTGAATATTTTGATTGCTATTCAATTCAGAAGCCTCCAAATATATGATATGTTTTATATTTTATTTGTGATAAAGTAGATGATATACTCAAAGTATTGTTTTCAGAAGAGTATTACTATACATTTATGTACATTAATGTAAATTTGTGTATTTATTTAATATTGTTAGTTGAAACATGCATTTTTACTGTCAACTTGTTCAGGTTTCAATAATGACAGTATTTCCGATATTTTCATTAAATTTTTTTCTTCATATTTTTGGGCAAATTCTCCATCTCGGCCAGTTACGTCCCTCGTGAACTTATAACAGTTAATACTGAAGTGGGGTGAGAAAAATAAGTTCGTACACCAAGCAGAATAATTCGGGTTAAAAAGGTTTTATTCCCAGTTGATCGGTTGTATGACAGATTGCGTTGAAAATACGACTAAGTTTCTATAAAATAAAATCAAGAATATGAATAATACATACAGTGTGTCAATTTGAAAACTTCCCACCCTCAATATCTCCCTTCCAGTACATAATATGAAAAAATGGTCAGACAGGTCAACTTTATTTGCAAGGGGGACACTCTGAATGAATATTTTCAACCCTCGGGGTTCAACCCCCTAGGAGGGGTGGATGTTACCCTCAGAATTTCAAATGGAAAGGGGGGTCAAGTGGCACATCATTTTGAAGGGCATTCAATTCTCTTGCCAATGATACCTTTTTCTTTAGTTTTTGATGAGCAGTTTTTGAAAAATAACGTTCCAAACGAACGGTGATTAGAAGTGAATAAGAATAAATGATTAAAACTCGCCCGCACTAGATGTTTGGTATTCAGGTTGGTATTCAAAACAAATGATTGTAATGGACTATTGGAAAAGGTGAGCATCGTACTAGGTAGCATCGTTCCAACCCTTGAGTAATATTCGAATTCGTGGATGTGAGAGGAATGTAGAACTACTTAGTTAACGAAATACGCATCGAGTGCAAACAAAAAATACTAAATTGCAAAAAACAAATTTCAACCATCTTGTTACGCTTTATCTGATAATATGTTCAAAATGTTGTCCATTCTGCTCTAAACAGTAATACAGTCTGTTTTCGAACTCCTCTCGAACATTTTGGAAAACTTCACCACTAATTGACCGGCATGCTGCTGTAATTCGTCCTTTGAGGTCATCCATATCAGTGGGCTGTGTTTTATAAACGACAGATTTGAGATATCCCCAAAGAAAAAAATCTAATGGAGTCAAATCCGGTGATCTCGGTGGCCACTCAATTGATCCCCTTCTGCCAATCCATCTCTCCCGGAATCGCTCGTTCAACCATTGTCGGACGGGGCGAAAATAATGAGGTGGCGCACCGTCCTGTTGGAAATGTAACAAATCTTCCTGCAACAGTAAATTACCGTGTGCATCAATTTGACTTTCGAGCTCGTGAGTTATAAGTGGATCGATAGGTGCTTGAAGCATATCTAGGTACAGATCACCATTCAAGTTTTCTTCAAAAAATAAAGGTCCGATAATGGCATTTCCAAGAATACCAGCCCAAACATTAACTTTTTGTGGGTGTTGTGTATGTCCTTCTCGAAAATTGTGAGGGTTTTCGTCACTCCAATAGCGACAATTTTGCCTATTAACATTGCCATTCAGGAAAAATGAACATTCATCACTGAAACAGATATTGAACAGAAGATTAGGTAAAGCATTGATTCGAAGAGTCATGATTTCACAGAATTCTATTCTTCTGTCATAATCATCCTCATGGAGCTCGTGGAGAATCTGCATTTTATATGGATGAAATTTGTGCATTTTCAGTGCTTTCCTTACAGTCTCGTGTGACATTCCCGTCTGTTCTGCTACTGATCGTAAGGAGCTAGTCGGCTCTGCAGCAAATGTTCCCAACACCTCAATTTGAGCATCCTCATTCAGTACTCTGGGGTTATTCCTTTTTTTATTCTTCACCGAACCAGTTTCGGAAAACTTTGTCACCAAATCAAGCACATACCGGTGACTTATATTAAGATTTGGATTTCTTTCATTAAAAAGAGATGCCGCCCTTCGTGCGCACTTGCCCACCTCTCCATAAATAAAAATTATTTCAATTCGGTCTTGGATAGTGTAAACCATTCTTACAATTTATACACTTTCTAAGGTATCGCTGATCAGCTCAACAAATGAAACTGAAATGATAGTACTACCAAATGGCTTGAATGCGATGAACACCTTTTTTGCTCAAAAAACGATACTTTTTATAGCAGAAGTAACAAAAAAGGGATAAGAGTTTTAAATCCGATAATAAACCCAAATGAAAGTCACCGAAATCAGATAACTAATTAATGTAAATTTTTTGAGGCTTGTCTAATTTTACCTCTGATGGAAAGTTGAAAAGCTGACCCGTCATCACAAGTTTTACTTATAAGAGAGTCAATAAATTGTATTTCTTTGCATACTAACTTGATAACCAGGCATTTTAGTATAGGCCAATTCTAATTACTTCTATTAGTTTAGAACTACATTTTCGGATACTGCTGATCGAAAAATAATAAATGAGGGCACCGTCGGCAAGCGAATTGAATGCCCTTCAAAATGATGTGCCACTTGACCCCCCTTTCCATTTGAAATTCTGAGGGTAACATCCACCCCTCCTAGGGGGTTGAACCCCGAGGGTTGAAAATATTCATTCAGAGTGTCCCCCTTGCAAATAAAGTTGACCTGTCTGACCATTTTTTCATATTATGTACTGGAAGGGAGATATTGAGGGTGGGAAGTTTTCAAATTGACACACTGTATATTAATACGATATATTACATACCTAGACCAGGCAGAAAAGTTCAAATTAATTCCCTTTCCAAATACCGCTAAGGTTCCGGAAAAACTTATTTGCAGTTCCAATAGACGAAATCAACTAGAACGAGTCCACTTGCAGATGGATCCAACGTTCCTAAACTTTTGACCACAATACTTTTTCAAATAAAGAAATGTGTAAGAAAAACGAGTTCTAATTATACCGAGAAAGCTACTGACAGCGCCATCTCCGCGCGAATAGGCCAAGCCAAAGTATGTTGATAATTCTGTCAATACAGATCCCTAATCCCTAGCATTTACACCGGAATGAAATGAAAAATAGGTTAACGTCGATAACGAAAAGATGTAAACAAGTGAGTATGTATACAGTGAGTATAAATGACAAACGAGGACAAACTAAAAACGAAAACATATTACATTATGAAATCACGAGCGGTAGGGAAGTTACGCTACAATACCACTGTAAAAAATGAAATGGAGTCGCGATAGAAAACTAGTACGTTACCAACAAATAGATGCCGCCACAATATATATTTAATGTTTGAATGGTAAAAAAAAAAAGATGTGAAAGGATGACCATCTGAGAAATGAATCCATTTAAAATCGCTACCCATTAATTCCGGTATTTTGTGTTAGGGTTGACTACCTTGAACATCATCATCGAAAAACGACACCAATTATGTACGGTGACGCAATCTATAGTTCGTTTTGTAAAAGTAATTTGAGCAGTTTGGTTCGAGGGTGATCACCCAAAAGAACATGAAAAATAAGCTTTTTATAAAGACTGACGGAGTTGGAAGTGGAAAATATGATTATTTTTGATGAAATATGGATGAATATATGGTAGCAGCATTTAGTAATATAAGATGATGTTGATTCATTTCTGATGTTTCCGCCATCTATTGCTCGATAGCGGCTCTCTTTAATGACGTTGACGACGACATGTACAGATTTATTGTTGAAGGTATTTTGTGTCGATTTAAAACTAGTGAGTAAAT